>NC_142872.1:68602500-69227500 GCF_051225735.1 Oryctolagus cuniculus
ATCTGAGGAGTCAACCAGCAGATGGAAGACCTCTCTCTTTTTTTCAAATAAATGAATCTTTAAAAAACAAAAAAAGAGGTACCATGGAAACAACATGTCAAACCTCAACCTGCTTTGATATCCAAACCAACTGTAATTCTCACCATCATATTTAGCAATTTCATCATCAGTGTCATCTTTTTTGGCTTTGGATAAAATCCACCTGTAATTAAAACAAAGCCACAAATTAATATTCAAATGACCTATGGAGACAGTAAATTTTCACAAAGCCAGATCTATCTTCTTAGCATTCTTAATCACTCTACTTTCAACTGTAAAATGTCACTCAAGTAGTGATAATATATAGTATTCAACCTATAAGAAAAGGTACCAAACTCTCTCTCTTTTTTTTTTAAGATTTTAAAGAGAAAAAACTTGGGACTGACGCTGTGGAGTAGTGGGGCAAAGACTCAGTCTTCAGCGTCAGCATCCCAAATGGGCACTGGTTTGGTCCCAGCCACTCCACTTCTGATCCAGCTCCCTGCTAATGCACCTGGGAGAGTGGCAGAGACGGCCCAAGTCCTTGGGCCCATGCACCCATGTGGGAGACCTGGAAGAAACTCCTGGCTTCTGACTTCAGATTGGCCCAGCTCCAGCTGTTGCAGCCATATGGGGAGTGAGCCAGTGGATGACCTCTCTGTCTCTCCCTCTGTTTATAACCCTACCTTTCAAAAAAATAAATAAAATCTTAAAAAAAAAAAAAACCTATCTGAAAGTCTTTTGTGAACACGAACACTAGAGATACAAGAGCCATATATTACTACATTAAATGCTATCTAAAAGGGATCCAACTGTGATGTTTTCTTTCTAGATTTTCCTTCCCTAGGAAATACTTACCCTGAGAGAGTTCCCCTGTCAAAGGAATCAGCAAAATACACTTCCCCTGTTGGAACTGGAGCTTTGTAGGTAACCTGTGTTAAACATAAAAATGAATTAACAATCAAAATTCTCAACAACACTCCTTTCTTAGCTAACATTCCTTCCTTACCAGAATGTTTTGATTGCTTTCAATTGTCATAAAATTCTTATAGATGGCCCTCAAATTCAAGCCATATAGATGTTTGGCAAGATGTAACAAAAACTACCAGAGAAATCATTAGGTATTATAGCAAACTGGCTTTCCCTTTGAAAAGAATTCAGATTGGCCACAAATTTATCTCAAATGCTAAAAGGAAAAGACCATGTCAAACCTTTGGAGATGGAGGAGGAGTGCTGGTATCTGGTTTTGATTTTGAGTCTTCTACCTCTTCAATGACATCATCAAGGTCATCCTCAATATCAATCATATCGTCATCATGTCCATCATGACCTTGAATGACAGCCGTTCCAAGGACCAGCAACATACACAGTAACCACTTCCTTTCCATGATCTATATATAAAAATAAAGTAAGCTCAACGTGTTATCTCTTTAAATTTTATAAAGAATATTAAACCTCTTATTTAAAATTAAGGCTTTCAGTATTAGCTGGAAAAGGCGAGTCCAGTCTCAAAATGGAGTCAAAACCACTGCTTGGTCCACCACAGCCCAACTCCAACCTTCACTGCCTCACTGCCACTGGGGGGCAGAGGAGAGGCCATGATCCCAAGGAATCATAGAAACTATTGGTAGTTCTGAAACTACAGATAGCTTTAAGAGAACATTTTGAGAAATGGAGCAGGCACACTCACAGATTGTATGGTAATGAGACTCCCCAAACAAGAGTCCCAGGTGCTTTGGTTTTGTGACTTCTGTGCTGAAGAGGGAGATAGCAATGTATCCTTGACCACACCAGGTCGAGTTGTTGCTACAATGGACTGGTAAAGCCTGGTACCCACCTAACAGTGAGGGAGATTTTTGTTGGTGGTGCTAAAGATACAGAGGAATATAATTTGAGACTACTCCGAAAGTCTTGCAAGACTGAAAACATAGAAGTTATGGATGACAGGCAGGGTGGGAAAAAGAGGATTTGCTTTTGTAACTTTTGATAATGACAGAGTTGATAAAATTGTTCAGAAATAATACATTATTAGTGGACACAGTTGTAAAGTGACAAAGGCCCTTTTTAAACAAGAGATGCAGTCTGCTGCTGGATCACTGATGGCAACTATGGCAGTGGCTTTGATTATAATAGCAGAGGAAGCTATTGTGGTGGACCAAGACATGGAAACCAGGGTGGTAGATATGAAGGAGGAGGAGGAGATGATGGTTACAACGAAGACATTTTAGAGAGAACTATGGTGGTGGTATAAATTATAATTATTTTGGAAATTATGGTAGAAAACAGCAATCAAATTATGGGTCCACAAAAGGGGACAATTTCGGAAGAAGTTCAGGCAGTCTGTGTGGTGATGGATATGAATCTGGTGGTGGAAGTGGTGAAGGGGCAACAAGTCTTAGCAGGCAATAAGTCAAGGAGTTGTTAGGAAAGCTAGTCATCCCAAGTGCATTAGAGGAACTCTAAAAATCTGTCACAGAAGGAACAAAGATCCACAGTCAGGAAAGTGACTGCAGCTTAACACAGGAAACCTTCTTGTTCAGAACTGTCATAGCTTAAGTTTGCAAAAAGTCCAACTATTGATTAATGCAATGCAATAATTAGATGTGTACTCCTGAGGTCTTTAAAAAAACTGTTTTCAAATAAAAGTTAAAAGGAACTTTACTGCATTTCATTTATATATAAAGCACAATAAGCCCAAAGAGATGAAGGGGTTTTCCAGATATAAGTTAAGAGATCTGATTTCAAGAAAATTTCAAAATCAAATTCAAACATGCACAATTTTCCCCATAAAGAATATCATACTGGTCACACAGACCTAGGCATTCAATTTCCAATGAACTTCTTACATTTGACAAGTGTTGTAGATGGACAAATACCCTTTCACATAATTCAGGATTCATGCTGATTAAAACATTATAATGAGGGGCCTGCACTGTGGCACAGCGGGAAAAGCTGCCATCTGCAGTGCCAGCATCCCATATGGGCGCAGGTTCAAGTCTCAGCTGCTTCATTTCTGATCCAGCTCTCTAAGGCCTGGGAAAGCAGAAGATGGCCCACATCCTTGGGCCCCTGCTCCCGTGTGGGAGACCTGGAAGAAGCTCCTTGCTCCTGGTTTAGGATGGGCCCAGCTTTGGCAGTTGCGGCTATTTGGAGAGTGAACCAGAGGATGGAAGATCTTTCTCTCTGCCTCTGTTAATTCTGCCCTGTTTTTTTTTTTTTTTTTTTTTTTTTTTTTTTGACAGGCAGAGTTAAGACAGTGAGAGAGAGACAGAGAGAAAGGTCTCCCTTCTGTTGGTTCACCCCTCAAATGGCTGCCACGACCGGCGTACTGCACCGATCCGAAGCCAGGAGCCAGGTGCTTTCTCCTGGTCTCCCATGCAGGTGCAGGGCCCAAGCACTTGGGCCATCCTCCACTGCCTTCCCAGGCCACAGCAGAGAGCTGGACTGGAAGAAGAGCAACCGGGACAGAACCGGCACCCCAACCGGGACTAGAATCCGGAGTGCCAGCACCGCAGGCAGAGGATTAGCCTAGTGAGCCATGGCGCCGGCCCAATTCTGCCTTTCAAATAAATATTAAAAAAAAAAAAAAAAATTATAATGAATGGTAACAGGAGATAAATCACCAAGCTAAATGTGGATACTGCTGCTGATAAAAAAATCATCAATTGTTGACATCTCTTCAAATCATAGTGTTTGAAGACTCAATAGCAAAAATATTAAACCAAAGACTAGCGACTTTTATTATTCTAAGCACTTACACGCCCTGTTTATTAATGTCATGGGTAATACAGGCCTTCTTTCCAAGGGCTATAGATCTAAAGACATAAAAACTGAGACATGGGGCTGGCACTGTGGCACAGTGTGTTAAGCAGCTGCTTGCAATCCAATATCCTATGTGGGCACTGGTTCAAGTCCCAGTTGCTCCACATCCAATCCAGCTCACTGCTAATGCACCTGGGAAAGCAGCAGAATATGGTACAAGTCCTTGGGTCCCTGCACCCATGAGGGAGGCCTAAATAGAGTTCCAGGCTCCTGGCTTCAGCCTGGCCCAGCCCTGGGTGTTGTAGCCATTTGAGAAATCAATCAGCAGATGGAAGACTTCTTTTTCTCTGTCCCTCCCTCTCTAATTCTGCCTTTCAAGTAAATAAATCTTAAAACAAAACAAAAACACTGAGCCACATGGACAAAATGGTTTGGTAGTTATGTAGATTTTTGTTGGGGGTCTGAGAAGGAAAAAACAAAACAAACAGAAGATACACAACTAGAAGTATGTGTGTGTACTTGTGTGGACACAGGGTTGTCCTTGTACACATGTGTGTACACACACAGTGTATCCTCTCTCCTATCTCCTCTCTCCACCGTCAGCCAGTCAACCCCTTTGTGTCACTCCTCTCCAGCACCAACATCAGAATCCTGACTGGTACCTTTCCAGGTCCTTCTTCCTTTTTGAAGCCATCCCGCACCCTGATAATAGACTAATAACCAAAATCTGTCATGAACATACAGGTCTGCAAAGCTTTCAGAGCCCTCTTCCTCATGCTCCTCTGTACTGGGGCATGACCTCTCTCAGTCATCTCAGGACTGCATTTGCATAATGCACGAGGGTAAAACTCACTGTATTCCTAAATGCTCAGCATTTGGGCAGCGCAGAAAATAAAGTGCTAATAAAGTCATTCATAAATTACCCAGGAAAGGTACTGGTTTTTAGGAGACAACTTCATTATCTGCTATGATTTCTTATATACTTAAGAAATAGCAGTAATCACTCATTTATTCGTTGGAAAGAACTTTTTTCCTTTACCATTAAAATATATGATATAAAAAACTGGTTTAATTCAAAAGTTTATCTAAATTAACTCTATACAACTTCTAAATTATCTCTCAGAAAAACAATGCTATAAATGGTGTTGAGTCCCAAGGATAGGCTATGAAATAAATTAGCATAAAACAATATGTACTACATAGTTGCAACCTTTTAAAAGCAAAATGTGGTGACACTAGTAGTATTTAAGAAAGCACAAGCTGGCGCCGCGGCTCAATAGGCTAATCCTCCGCCTAGCGGTGCCGGCACACCAGGTTCTAGTCCCAGTCAGGGCGCTGGATTCTGTCCTGGTTGCCCCTCTTCCAGGCCAGCTCTCTGCTGTGGCCCAGGAGGGCAGTGGAGGATGGCCCAAGTGCTTGCGCCCTGCACCCGCATGGGAGACCAGGAGAAGCACCTGGCTCCTGGCTTCAGATCAGCGTGGTGCACCAGCCGCGGCAGCCATTGGAGGGTGAACCAACGGCAAAGGAAGACCTTTGTCTCTCTCACTCTGCCTGTAAAAAAAAAAAAAAAAAAAAAGAAAGAAAGCACAAAATCAATGGATTAATATTAGGACCAGGTATTGGTGCTGAAATATTATCCAAGGAAAAGCTAAACAGATAGATGGTTCAGTTACCTTTAAAAAGGGTAGAACTGATTTTCTTTTCTCAACAACTTTGAATTTGTTAGAGGTAACTTTTATCGCCTGACTCACCCCACCACACACACACCCCAAATCCGTAAATCCATAAACTGAAGCCACAGCCTCCAATGTAACTTTTTAACTATTATTTGCAGAGAGGAACTTCAAGATCATTGAGGCTAAATGAGGTCATTAGGATCCCAAAGTATTGGTGACCACATGAAGAAGTCCACACAGAGGAAAGGCCTTGTAAGGACATGAGGAGACCAAGGCAAGCCACTAAGAGACCCCACAGAAACCAACCCTGCCGGCACCTTGGTATTGATTTAACATGCAGGGCACTGTGATGGCAGCCACAGCTGACCAAGACAACCCTCTTTAGGTTATATAGAACAAAGTAGGGCAGTGCTTCTTTTTTTTAAAGATTAATTTATTTATTGAAAGGCAGAGTTGCAGAGAGAGAGAGAAAGAGAGAGAGAGAGAGAGAGAGAAAAGTTTCCATCCGTTGGTTTACTCCCCAAATGGCTGCAATGGTTGCAGTTGGGACCACCTAAAGCTAGGAGCCAGGAACTTCTCCCAAAGTCTCCTACATGGATGCAGGGTCCCAAGCACTTGGGCCACCTTCCACTGCTGTCTCAGGCCATAGCAGGGAGCTGGATCGGAAGCGGAGCAGCCAGGACTCGAACTGGTGCGTATATGGGATGCCAGCACTGCTTCTTAAAGTTGGGTGTCCAGCCCCACCACCCAGAGGACTGGTTAAAACAAGCCTGCTGAGCCCTATCCCGAGTTTCTGATTTGTCAGGAGGGCAGAGCAAGGCTGGCCAGGTGAGCTAAGATTTCATATTTCTAACGAGTACCCAGCGAATGTGCCAAGGCTGCTGGCCCAGGATCCACACTTTGAGAACTACTGATCAAGTCTTATGAATAAGCTTTGTGTGCTTTGATACTCACTTTATAAAAAGTGCATATATATATATATATATAATTTCACCTATGCCTTCTGTGAGGTATTCTTCTCATTTTCTTTTACACATTCAGAAGACGTGAAATTAAAATAACTTAATTCGGGGCCGATGCTGTGGCATAGAGGGTAAATAAGCAATAATCAAAGAATCCAGGGCCAGCTCACTTGGTTAATCCTATGCTTGCGGTGCCGGCATCCCAAATGGGCACCGGGTTTTAGTTTGGTCGCTCCTCTTCCAGTCCAGCTCTCTGCTGTGGCTCGGGAGGGCACTGGAGGGTGGCGCAAGAGCTTGGGCCCCTGCACCCGCATGGGAGACCAGGAGAAGCACCTGGCTCCTGGCTTTGGATAGGTGCAGCGCCAGCCACAGCGGCCATTTTGGGGGTGAACCAAAGGAAGGAAGACCTTTCTCTCTCTCTCTCTCTCTCTCACTGCATATAACTCTACCTGTCAAATAAATTAAAAAAAAAAAAAAAAAAAAAAAAAGAATCCAAACTCCCTATCTGTCCCTGGCTGCCTGACCAAGAGACCTGGAGCGGAGAAGGCATATACATGGGAGAAGCAGAACCACTCTAGTGGAAGAAAAAAAGTTCTTCCACTAGAGTGGTTCTGCTTCTCCCATATATAACTGTAACCTTCCAAAATTCCAAAGAAAATGCTACAGTAAATAGTTTTAGTCTAGTTCTATAAGCCATGTTAAGTGGACTTATTTTCAAGTTCTGTTAAAGACTTGTCCACATCTGCAAACAACTGAAGACAATATATTTTAAAGTGGCCCTAATTATCTATAAATGAAACCTAGGGGTTGGCGCTGTGGCATAGTGGGCTAAGCCTCCACCTGCGGTGCCAGCATCCCATACAGGCACCAGTTCATGTCCTGGCTGCTCCTCTTCCAATTCAGCTCTCCGCTTATGCCTTGGGAAAGCAGTGGAAGATGGCCCAAGTCCTTGGGCCCCTGCATCCACATGGGAGCCCTAGAAGAAGCTCCTGGATTCAGATTGGCATAGCTCCTGCCGATGCGGCCATTTGGGGAGTGAATCAGCAGATGGAAGACCTTTCTCTCTGTCTCTCCCTCTCTCTTTGTAACTCTGCCTCTCAAATACATAAATAAAATCTTAAAAAGAAAAGAAAACCTGACATTACCAAGAAACTATCCCCTCCTCAACTAAGTTCCCTCTCACACTCCTTTACCAAGCCTTATGTTCACCTACTGAAAGAACATAGTTGGGGCCAGCACCATGGTGCACTAGGTTAATCCTTTGCCTGCAGTGTCAGCATCCCATATGGGTGCCAGTACTAGTCCCAGTTGCTCTTTTTCCAGTTCAGCTCTCTGCTGTGGCCCGGGAAAGCAGAAGATGGCCCAAGCGCTTGGGCCCCTGCACCCTCATGGGAGACCAGGAAGAAGCTCCTGGATTCAGATCGGCGTAGCTCCAGCCATTGCAGCCATTTGGGGAGTGAACCAGTGGAAGGAAGACTTTTCTCTCTCTCTGTTTCTCTCTCTCACTGTAACTCTACCTGTCAAACAAATAAATAAATAAAATCTTAAAAAAAAAAAAGGCCGGTGCCGTGGCTCAATAGGCTAATCCTCCGCCTTGTGGCGCCGGCACACCGGGTTCTAGTCCTGGTCGGAGCGCCGGATTCTGTCCCAGTTGCCCCTCTTCCAGGCCAGCTCTCTGCTATGCCCTGGGAGTGCAGTGGAGGATGGCCCAAGTCCTTGGGCCCTGCACCCGCATGGGAGACCAGGAGAAGCACCTGGCTCCTGGCTTTGGATCAGCGCGGTGCGCCAGCTGCGGCGGCCATTGGAGGGTGAACCAACGGCAAAAGAAAGACCTTTCTCTCTCTCTCTCTCTCACTGTCCACTCTGCCTGTTTAAGAAAGAAAGCAAGCAAGCAAGCAAGCAGTAACTCTGCTTCCAAACCACCTTCCTGCTAATGCACCTGGGAAGACAGCACAAAGTGGCCCAAGTACTTGGGTCCCTGCTCCCTATGTGGGAGACACAGATAGAGTCTCTGGCTCCTGGTTTCAGCCTGGCCCAAACCAGGTTGCTCTGCCTTTCAAATAAGCAAACAAAAAAAGTCATTAAAAAAAAAAAAAAAAAACACTAGGTGTGGGGTCCATGATAACCCTATGTACTATCGTTGGTATTTTTTCTGTAAATCTCTGTCATAATTGGTCCCCAATCTCCCCTGCCAAAATCCTATGGCTGAAATGTACTATTAGGAATCTAGACTCATTCTCCTTCATGAGGAACAACTGAAGTCTAGAGAGTGACTTCCAAAAACCCAACAGCCACAGACAGAATAAGGATCGGAAGCCAAGGTTCCCAAGACCCAGAGGTCCTCACTTGCTATCTGTACACTCCTTAAGACATAAAAGGTTTCATGTCTTCACATTTTAAGAGGATTTCTCAAGCTTTCCCCCCTTTAAAGTTCTTCATTTATCCTTAGAGCGTCAAATGCCTAGGCAAAAAAGGGCATACTTCTGTGTTGTCACCCAGTTTCTAAAATTATCCAAAGGAAATATTTAACAAGCAGCTCAAGAATAAAGCAATAATGCTCTTGTAACACAATAGCACAGTGCTTCTACTGCAAACCGAGAAAGTAAGCAGCCCCTGGGCTGGAATGCTGAGAAAGAAAACGGAGTAAATCACTCTTTACACTGGCAGCCTTTTCCTATAGCAAAGAATCCCATTTCCTATAATTCTCTCCTATTTCATAGCTTGTGCTCATTCAAGGGCAAGGTTCCTCACATTCCTGAATGCCACTTTTGCAGTTTCTCTCATAGTGTAAGCTTCAAAGCCATCACTTTCTTTCTCGGAGCATTTCATTTTCTTTTAAAGGCTGGTGCTCACTCGCTCTCTCTCTCTCACACACATACACACTGATAATTTCTGTCACATCCCATTTCAGAGTGCCCAGCTCTGCTCCCAGGACCACCTGTCTGCTAATGAGCTTGCTGGGAGGCAGCAAATGATGGCTCAAGTACTTAGGTCCCTGCATGGAAGATCTGGATGAAGTTCCTAGCTTCTGGCTTTGGCTTGATCCAGCTCTGGCTGTTGCATGCATCTGGGGAATATAACAACAAACGAAGAGTTCTCTCTTTCTCTTAAAAAGAACAGTTGAGGGCAGGTCTTGTGGTGCAGTGAATTAAGCTGCCCACCCACAGCCCACATTGGACTGCCAGCTGCCCCATTTCCAATCCAGCTTCCTGCTAATGTGCCTGGAAAGGCAGTGGATAATGGCCCAAGTGTTTGGGTTCCGGGCTTCTGACTTTGACCTGGCCCAGCCCGGCTCTTATAAAGCACTTGGGGAGTGAACCAGCAGATGAAGTTCCTTCTCTATGTGCCCCGCCCCCTGTCACTCTTAAACAAAAAAAGCAAACAGGAAAATGTTTAAGTATTTGAGTCTACAGAAGTGACAACTTCTTTCAAAAACAGCCTTAAGTAATGTGCAAATGTTAGTTCTGTGTGGCTTCATTTTATGATACCCCTTATTGTAAGCAAATAATTACTCAATAAAACCAATACTATGAGGTCAACACTGTATGGTCCAAGTTCTGATTTATATCCAGAACTAGCTGAACAGACAGAATTTGTCTTCCAGCAGTCACAAGTTTAGACTGCAAGAATTCTGTTACATGGGGTGGGCATTTGGCCTAGGGGTTAAGATGCTGGATAAGACACCCACTTTCCACATGGGGTACTTGGGCTCAGTACCCATCTCTAGCTCCTGACTCCAGCTTCCTGCTAAAGCAAACCCTTGGAGGCAGCAAGGGAATGGGTTCTGGCTGGCTTTGTGGAAAACCTGGGCTGAATTCCCAGATCCTGGCTTCAGACCATGCTAGTCCCAGGTGTTACAGCCATATGGGTAGTGAACCAATGGACACAACACCCTCTCTCTTGCCTTAAAAAAATAAAAAAATTTTTCAGTGTTAAAAATTAGAGGAAAAAAACCTATCTGATGCCTAGCTGAGAGCCTGGTACACAGCAGACACCAAACGGGATTGAAAGCTGACAGCTTTCAACTCCAGGGACACCAATCAGATACCAAGAACTAGGGGCAAAAAAGATGGGTTGGGGGTAGCTCTGACCTGTAAGAGCTGTATTTACACAGGACATCCATAAAGTCCAGAAGTTTATTTTTTAACAGACTGAAGGAAGTCTGGATGATAGCTTGTCTGTCCACCCATGATTTCAGAGATTATGAATAAACTACATTTACAGCTCTACTAATTACGTTTTTGGGACTTAATACCAAAATAAATTCATAATCTACCTTTATCTAACTTGCAAAAGTGCGCATATGGGTGACAGGGACCCAATTACTTCAGCTCCCAGGGTATACATTAACAGAAAGCTAGAATCAGAAGCCATAGCCAGGAATCAAACCCAGGCATTCCATTGACACAAATGCCTGCCCCTATTCTTAACTTTTAGAGGAGTGAATTTATCTTTAAATTCTAGCAATGGAAGTTTCCTATTTTAGATTTGGCGCAGGTGTTTGTCATATGGTTAATGCTGCTTGTGACACCTGCATCCCGAAAATCCCAGCTCCATTTTCTTTTTTTTTTTTTTTAATTTTTTTTTTTTTTTTTTTTTTTGACAGGCAGAGTGGACAGTGAGAGAGACAGAGAGAAAGGTCTTCCTTTTGCCATTGGTTCACCCTCCAATGGCCACCGCACCGTGCTGATCCGAAGGCAGGAGCCAGGTGCTTCTCCTGGTCTCCCATGGGGTGCAGGGCCCAAGGACTTGGGCCATCCTCCACTGCACTCCCGGGCCACAGCAGAGAGCTGGCCTGGAAGAGGGACAACCGGGACAGAATCCGGTGCCCCGACCGGGACTAGAACCCGGTGTGCCAGCGCCGCAAGGCGGAGGATTAGCCTAGTGAGCTGCGGCGCCGGCCCCCAGCTCCATTTTCAATTCTAGCTTCCTGCTGGTACACACCCTGGGAGGCAGCAGGTGATGGCTCAAGTACACGGGTCCCTGTCATCCATGTGGGAAACCCAGACTGAGTTCTAGGCTCCTGGCCCATTCCTGGCTATTGTGGGCATTTAGGGAGTGAACCAACGGATGGACTCTCACTTGCTCACTCTTCCAAATAAAATAAAAATAAGAAATTACAAATATATAAAACTAATTCAAAAAATTAACTCTTGGGCCTGGCGTCGTGGCACAGGTTAAGCCACTACCTGTGATGCTGGCATCCCATATCAGAGCACTGGTTCAGGTCCTGCCTTCCTGTTTCCAGCTTCCTACTATTGTGCCTGGGAAAGCTGTGGGAGACCCAGGTGGAGTTTCTGGCTCCTGGCTTCAGCCTGGCTGTTGTATCTCTTTGGGAATGAACGAACCAACAGATGGAAGATCTCTCCCTCTCTCTCTCTGCCTCCTCCTTCCCCATCACTCTATTTTTCAAATCACTTAATTAATCATTTATAAAAATTCACTCTGTATAGACAAGGCAGCATAGAGCATGTGGTAGAAAAACCCATCAAGTCAGAGAAACCTGGGTTCTGTGTGGCCGTGGTCAGCTTTCCCTATTTCATAGATGTCAGTAACAGTGCTACTGGTTCAAAGGCTTGATGTGAAAATAAAAATATATAGTCTATCAGAATCTAGCATTTCACAGGCATACTCAAATGTTTTGCTCTTTGAAGCAACTAATACATTGAAAAAGATTTAAATTCTTATTTTGACTAAAAAGTCTAATATTTGTGAATAATTTTACAAGAAAAACTTGCTTTTCCTCTACGCTTTCTCTTTAATTATTTCTTCCAACGTGTATGGAAACTTCTGCTTACCTATTTTTTCCTGCTCTATCCATTACTTCTCTTTTTTTTTTTTATTTTTTATTTTTTTTTGACAGGCAGAGTGGACAGTGAGAGAGAGAGACAGAGAGAAAGGTCTTCCTTTTGCCGTTGGTTCACCCTCCAATGGCTGCCACGGCCGGCACGCT
Source organism: Oryctolagus cuniculus (assembly GCF_051225735.1). NCBI lineage: Eukaryota > Metazoa > Chordata > Mammalia > Lagomorpha > Leporidae > Oryctolagus > Oryctolagus cuniculus. The sequence continues at coordinate 68,614,872 of NC_142872.1, forward strand.
GCGGCCGGCGCACCGCGCTGATCCGATGGCAGGAGCCAGGAGCCAGGTGCTTTTCCTGGTCTCCCATGGGGTGCAGGGCCCAAGCACCTGGGCCATCCTCCACTGCACTCCCTGGCCACAGCAGAGAGCTGGCCTGGAAGAGGGGCAACCGGGACAGAATCCGGCGCCCCGACCGGGACTAGAACCCGGTGTGCCGGCGCCGCTAGGCGGAGGATTAGCCTAGTGAGCCGCGGCGCCGGCCTATCCATTACTTCTCTAAATGAACTCCTCAAATTAAAATTTTTTGATAATCATATACAATACATATTATACATAATTATGCCCTCAGCAAACCTTCTAAAAAAAAGTCCAAATTATTTTACTGCCCATATTTAATAATGCATGAGATTTCAGCTGAACATAAACATCCTATTTTTTTTTTTTTTAAGAGGCAGAGTTACAGATAAAGGGGCCTTCCATCTGCTGATTCACTCCCCAAATGGCTGCAATGGCCAGGAGCTTCTTCCAGGTCTCCCACATGGGTGCAGGGGCCCAAGGACTTGGGCCATCTTCCACTGCTTTCCCAGGCCATAGTAGAGAGCTGGATCAGAAGTGGAGCAGGCCGGCGCCGTGGCTCAATAGAGTAATCCTCCGCCTTGCGGCGCTGGCACACAGGGTTCTAGTCCCGGTCGGGGCACCGGATTCTGTCCTGGTCGCCCCTCTTCCAGGCCAGCTCTCTGCTATGGCCTGGGAGTGCAGTGGAGGATGGCCCCAGTGCTTGCGCCCTGCACCCACATGGGAGACCAGGAGAAGTACCTGCCTCCTGGCTTCGGATCAGCACGGTGCGCTGGCCGCAGCACGCTGGCCGCGGCGGCCATTGGAGGGTGAACCAATGGCAAAAGGAAGACCTTTCTCTCTGTCTCTCTCACTGTCCACTCTGCCTGTCAAAAAAAAAAAAAAAATTAAATAAAAAGATAAACAAGAGCTCAAACTATTTTCAAGTTTCTCTGTATTTTTACATTTTATCTTTTCAAGAGATGATTTTTTGAATCAGGCTGAGGAAGTTCCTTTCTATCCCTACTATGTTTAGCGTTTATCATGAAAGGATGTTTTCTCTGGCTCTTGTGAGATGATCACGGGGTTTCTTTTATTAATCTGGCATATTATTCACTGTTACATGCTGAACCAACCTTGCATTCCTGGAATAAATCCCAGCTGGTCACAGTATATAGTCTTTTTTCTATATTGCTGGACCAGCTCCCTGCTTATGTGGCTGGGAAAGCAGTGGAAGATGGCCCAAGTGACCTGGAAGAAGCTCCTGGCTCCTAGCTTTGACCCGGGCCAGTCCTGGCTGGTGCAAACATTTGGGGAGTGAGCCAGCCGACAGACTCTCTGACTCTCCGTTACTCTGCCTTTTAAATAAATAATAAATCTTTAAAAAATAAAATATTATGCTTGTGAATTGTTTGCTAGCATTTTATAAAAGATTTTTGCCTCTCTTTTCAAGACAGACAGTGGCCTACAGTGTTTTCTTGTGTATTTGTTAAGGGGGGGGGCTGATGTGGTGCAGGACAAGTCACCACCTTGTGACGATAGCATCCCATTTGAGCACTGGTTCCAAATATAGCTCCTTGCCATCCCCATGGGGGAACTGGATGGAGTTCCAGGCTCCAGGTTTTGGCCTGGCAGCTGCTGCCATTTGGGGAGTGAACCAACAGATGGAAGATCTAACTCTGCCTTTAAACCAAACAAATAAATCTTAAGGGAAAAAAAAAAGATTTTGTTAAAGACTGGTGTTAATTCTTTCCAAAGTTTTTGGTAAAACCCAGCAGTGAAATTACTTGGTTGTGGGCTTTTATGAGACTCTCTTTTAAAAAGAAAGTTAATTCCTTTAACCTATGAGAAGTCAGAAAGAGGAACATAAGAAATGACCTAGTCTAATGTTGTTTGGTTTTAAAAACAGGCAGCGAGGCCAGTATTGTGCTGCAGGGATTCAGCCACCAGTTTCCAATCCAAGCTACTCTGCTTCTGACCCAGCTTCCTGTTAAGGTGCCTGGGAAGGTAGCGGATCACGGCCCAAGTACTTGGGTCCCAGCCACCAAGTGGGAGGCCTAAAAGGAGTTTCTGGCTCCTAGACTCAGCCTGGCCCAGCCTGGTCATTGCAGCCATTTGGGGAGTGAACCAGTAGATAGAAGATCTGTCATTCTGCCTTTCAAATAAATAATCTTAATAAAAGATATGAAATACTAAGTCTTACGAGTTTCAGACACCTCAGGTAGATTCATAACTCTCATCAGGACCCCCAGGAGGTTCTAACTTCCCCATTTCACAAGTAAAGAAACTAAAAGTTAGAGAAGTTGACATAATCTCTCCAGGATCCCAGCTAGAGACATGAGTACAGGCAGAAATTCAAGTGACAATACCCAGTCAGAAACTCAATAACATGCCATCTGGGGCTCATGACTAACTTCTGGGCCTCGGTTTCTTCAACTCTAAAAGGATAACAGCATCTACTCTTGGATTGTTGTATAAACAAAATGCACATAAAAGTCACTGACACCACTTATTTACAGCACACAGGCAACATCAGCTGTGATTTTTGCTGTTACTAGATATTGCTCAGTAACACCTTTTGTTAAATTCTAATGGTTCCAAAAGTGAATTCCTTTTTTTTTTTTTCTTTTAATTAGGCAGAGTTAGACAGTGAGAGAGAGAGGTCTTCCTTCCGTTGCTTCACTCCCCAAATGGCCACTACGGCCAGCGCTGCGCCGATCAGAAGCCAGGAGCCAGGTGCTTTTCCTGGTCTCCCATGCAGGTGCAGGGGCCCAAGCACTTGGGCCATCCTCCACTGTTTTCCTGGGCCACAGCAGAGAGCTGGACTGGAAGAGGAGCAACCAGGACTAGAACCCGGCACCCATATGGGATGCCGGCGCCGCAGGCGGAGGATTAACCAAGTGAGCCACAGTGGCGGCCCCCAAAACTGAATTCTAAAGCAAATAATTTAAGTCTTAGATTGGAGAGGAAACATTTAAAAGGAATTTGATTCCAGTCACAGATAAACCACTTTACTGCTTTTTTGTGCCTTCTAATTTCATGACCATGTCAAAAGTCAAAAGAGAAACAATTCAAGGGGGTACGGGAAGCACAGAACTCAAAGTGGTCCCTACTGAAAGTGTGTGTCCATTTTAAAGCAGATTTAGATCCATGTTGCTTTATTTACATTTATGAATTTTGATTGACAGGAACAGTAGAACTGACTTTTCTACAACACTTTATTTTTCCTATAAACTGAGGTTGAAGATGTGAACACTCAGAACATGCCAATGATTCTCAAAATTCGTTAAGAAACAAAATTCTCAATTTCCACAGCTCACAGCTAGGCTTAGAACGTACATTTGTTGCTTTAGTTTTGCAGTACGCTACAGAGGTTACAACTATGGACATTTTTATTGTTTCTTAAGGAGTTAAACATGAACTGACCATTCTGTTTGCATAGTTGATTACACCAGCAAATTATCTGCCCTTCCCAATTGCCCCCTCAAGGTGAGGCATCAAGGAGTCTGTCATTCCCAAGGCAAAGATATGGGAACCAAAGCGGCACAGAAGCTGGTTACCACGCTGGGCCAAGAACGCCAGTTTATGAGCCTGCATGTCCCTTTACCAACTGCCATTGTGTCCCCTCCGGTTATCTCACTATCTCACAAGGAAAAATGAACTCTGTAACTAAAGGATGCAATAGTGTGATTGCCGACACTGCAGCACCCTGGGGCCCTTGGAAGATAATGCACTCAACACAACTGCGGGGTTAAGATAGTGAGGTGGGTGGATGCTGACACTCATTTTCAGAGAGGCTGGAAAATTTCTGTTGTGGGACATTCACTCCACACTGCACAGTTCACGGAGGCCTCGGCTGCTGCAAAGGAGGAACTCCCACTCTGGTCTCTCGGGTGCAAGTTTAATTATAGCAAACGTGGCAGGTGGTTCTACCTGTGACCCTCAACCACTGCTGCGAAGACAGAGATACCGACCAATGCTAAGGAGCAGTACGATTCGGAACCTTAAAAAAACTTGGTTTATTAAAAAAAATTAAGCGAAACTCTCCATTTCCTAAATTTGAGGTGAAGAAACTTAACTGGGATTCACCTTTGTCCTCTGGGGCTTTTAATATTCACTCAGTTTAACTTCCCTCAACCGGTAATTGTGTCATATCCAGCAGTTAATCCACCCGATTCAATTACTCCCTCTCTGTGAATGCAAGTCTGGGAAACACCCCTCAACCCACTCTGAAGACTAAAACGCCAATGTCGTGGCCCAAGCCATTCAGTCTGTAGTCCCTGTCCCATTTTATTCCCTCTTAACTGAAGTGCGTCGGGTTATGATTACATCCACTACTGGAAACGGGGCAAGTTCACGGAGCAACAGCCCCGTGAAGCGCTTGAACCAGGGCCTTAGCCTTAACCGCTACACCAAAGCCACCCACCTAGCCCTCAACCGTGAGCTCAGCGCGCTCGTTAAAGCGATCGCATGACCTTGGGCCAGGCACTTCGTACCTCCAGGCCTCAGTTTCCTCCAGTGTAAAACGAGGTGCGGCAGGCCATCTCCCGACCGCTCTCCACTTTGAGGCGTCCAGAGAATCGCTGCCTGCCTTACTCCCCTCACCACGGCTGGTGCTGTTATTGTTGAGACTTAACTTTTTCCACCACTGCGCCTTCTAGCACGTTCTCCGCACTCTTCAGGGTGCTCGAGCCCAGTGTTCGCTCTCTCCTCTTATTTTCAAACACTGAACCTGTAACGCTAACCCTGATTATTCTCTCTCGGTCAGATAGTCCCGTTCTCCACTACTTAGGGGGCACCTACTAGGCCCCACCCCACTCCAGCCCACCTCGCGACTGCCCAGACAGCCAATAACAGGCCTAAGAAAGCCCCAGGAATAAGTTAGCTCTCCCGGAGGTCAAGGGAGGCCCTGGGGCACCTGCCACGCCTCCCGACCCCGGCGGCGAGGCCTAGGCCCGGCTCCGCGACCCAAGCTGGGGCTCGCCCCTCGCGGCCGCCAGGGCCCGGGCCCTCGAGAGCCAGCCCGACCCCTGGGCCCCTGGCCACGCCCGACCCTTCGGCCGCAGCGCCCTTTCCCAGGGCCCCGGGGGGGGCCTCACAGGCTCGAGGACGGGCGCAGGCCTCCCCTCTCACCTAGAGCCGGCGATGCCGATGCCTTCTACCCACACACCTGGCCCCGCGCTGCAGTGGAGACGGCGGCAGAGGAGGCCCGACCGTCACGTGCCGCAGAACCAAGAGGCCTCAGCTACCGCCGCCGCGCGAGCGACCCCACAGCGCGAAGCCCGGCCCTGCGCCCGCCCCTCGCTGTTGAGTAGCTATGACCAGCGCCAAGTCCCGCCTCGCCGCGCAGGCTCCGCGACCCGGTTGGTCGGCGTGGCCATCGCTCTATGCACCTTCCCATACGCCCCCTAGGGCTATTCTTCGTGGAGTGTGAGGATTGGCCTGGAGTGAGGCAGGAAGTGGCCTTTGGTTGGGCAGAAGGCAAGGGGGCGGGCCGCGACTCGGAGCCGCGGGCGCGCGCGTTCTGGGCGGGGCGGTGTGGGCTGGCGTTCCTGCGTCGCGTTGCCCTGGTGCCTTAGTGGGCTCGCCTCCTGGCCTTTCCAGCCTGCTCTTGTGGTCCTCCACGTTTTGGGGTCCCCAGAGCCGGGACCCGGGTCAGGCATTCCGTACCGGTCTCCGAGGGGACCAATGGCTGTCGGCAGAATGGGTGGGAGACCTGGTTGGTCGTCCGGAAGGGCTATGGGTCGTGCTGCGGGGACGGACCCCGACGGGAGCACACGGGACCGGCGCGGCTGCCTCGCCCGCATTGCGCGTTGCAAGCTGGCGCCTCCGTTATTGCACAGTCATCGCTGTGGGCCCAGGAGTCCAACATAATGCACAGCCCGGAACAGTGCAATTGCGAGGTTATTTCACCTTTCCATTAGTGTTGTTTCCATCAGGAAGATGAGACACCAGGGCACAGCGAGGGAGTTGAGGGAGAACGAGGGCGCCATGCAAAGATTCAAAAGACGCCACCGTTTTTTTGTAACGCGCGGTTACATCCGTTTCCTACACGGCGAGAACCTCAGGAAATGGAAGTGGCCCAGGGTTTGTCCTAGACCTCTGGAGAGAGCCTGGCCTCTGCTTGCATCGCTCCGGATACTCGCGTATGCAGAAACTAGAACCAGCGAGCTTGTTGCCATAAACCCAGCCTGTTCCCTCACCTGGAAAGGGAAGACCGGGTGTGAGCTTAGCTGTAAGTTTAGTACCCCTGCAACTCCCAGCCCCACATTTGTGGAAGAGAATTTCGTTTTTTCTTTCCCCCTGAGAAGTTGATTTTCGGCGCAGAATACAATTCTGATTGCCACGTGTTCCAAATAATGCAGTTACCAGAACTGCTTATTGAGAGACTGTCAAAAAGTTCATGGAAATGCGTATTAGGAAAAAGCTCTTCGTGGGTTCCGAAATTTTGTTCCACAAAAATAAACATCTTTGCAAAAATGTAATTGAGAGAGAGCAAAGGAGAAAGAGTTTTGTCTGTTGGTTCACTACCCACAGGCCCGCTATGGCCAAGCCTGCCTGGTCTCTTATTGCAGAGCTACTCAAGCCACTGCCTGCTGCTCCCTAGGGTCTGCATTAACAGGAAGCTGGAATCAGGAGCAGAACCAGGATTCAAACTCAGGCATGCCAGTGTGAGATGCTACTAAGCCAAATGGCTAACTCTAAACTTATCTTTTAATTCCATGTTTCCGTGATTTTTTTTTTCTTTATTTGACAGGCAGAGTTATAGACAGAGAGAGAGAGAGAGAGACAGAGAGAAAGGTCTTCCTTCCGCTGGTTCACCCCCAAATGGCTGCTACAGCCGGCGCTGCGCCAATCCGAAGCCAAGAGCCAGGTGCTTTTTCCTGGTCTCCCATGCGGGTGCAGGGGCCCAAGCTCTTGGGCCATCCTCCACTGTCCTCCTGAGCCACAGCAGAGAGCTGGACTGGAAGAGGAGCAACCAGGACTAGAACCAGCGCCCATATGGGATGCTGGCACTGCAGGCGGAGGATTAACCAAGTGAACTACAGCGCCAGCCCCTTCATGAACTTTTTTTAAATTAAAATTGTATGGCATATAGCCATACAATGGCTCCCAAATGGCCGCAACAGCTGCTGCTGAGCCAATCTGAAGCCAGGAACCAGGAGCTTCTTCTGGGTCTCCCACTTGGGTGCAGGGGTCCAAGGACGTGGGCCATCCTCCACTGCTTTCCTAGGGCTATTAGCAGGGAGCTGGATTGGAAGTGGAGCAGCTGGGACTTGAACCGGGCCCACAGGGGAGGCTGGTGCTGCAGACCGCTGCTTTAACCCACTGAGCCGCAGCAGCCAGCCCCTTCCATGAATTTTCGAAGTACCTTGTGAGCAAGAGACACTCCAGCAAAGGTAAGTGCGATAGGAAAGAGTTTAATAGGGTTCTGAGGGGAGGAATTATCCTACTCTAGGGCGGTCAAGGAAAGAAGCAAGACTCGGGGTGGACTAGCAAAGTATGCAGGGTTTCTGCAGGTGGAGAGCTGGAGGAAGGCTTCTTCAGATAAGGGGGAAAAGCAGACACAAAAGCAAGAAAATGAGTACTGTGTGTTTGGGGACACCATGGACGAATGTTCTGACTGGAGGGAGTGATGGAGGTCAGCTCAGAGTTGGGTTGAGACCAGCCCTGGAAACCCTATCTAGAAAGAGGTGTTTAGATTTGGCTCTTGATTTGGCCGTTTTAAAAGTATTATTTCACTACAAGAATTATTCCAGGGAAGTCTGAAAGACTGTAAGGCTTTGAGGCCAGTTAGAAAGCCACTTCCTGAGGCCCAAGATTAGGGAAGGGCAGGGTATATAGAAATAAAAGCATTAATGTGGATGCTAGGGGCTGGCACTATGGTGTATCAGGTTAAGCTGCTGCCTGTGGTGCTGACATTCCATATGGGTGCCTGTTCGAGTCCTGGCTGCCCCACTTCTGATCCAGCTTTCTGCTAATGTGCCTGGGAAAGCCCACAGAAGATGGCCCAAGTCCTTGGGCCCCTGCACTCACATGAGAGACCTGGATGAAGCTCCTGGATCCTGGCTTCAACCTGGCCCAGCCCTGGCCATTGAGGCCATTTGGGTAGTGAACCAATGGATGGAAAATTCTCTCTCTCTCCCTCTCTTTTAGCTAAAGTATATAATGTTCTTCAAGGGTGAAACAGAACAAAACCATGGGAAATTAGGTTTTTCTTTGATAATCTAAAAGGTAATTTGAGGTATTAGACTATTTTATTGATGGAAATCATCATTTCCTATTTTAGATGTAGGAGTGGGAGACTGAGTTAAATATATCCTGACTATGATATAATCTGCAGGATGCTTTTCCAAATAAATTATTTATATCCATATGCATATCCTTTGACCCAGAAATGCCACCCCTGGGAGTGTGTGTGTGTGTGTGTGTGTATAAAGATTTATTAATTTGCTTGAAATTAAAGAGTTACAGAGAGAGGGGGAGAAGGGGAAGAGAGAGAGAGAGAGAGAGAGAGAGAGATCTTCCAATGACCTGGTTCACTTCCCCTCACAGCTGCAATGGGCAGGGCTGAGCCAACACAAAGCTAGGAGTCAGGAGCTTTATCCAGGTCTCCCACGTGAGTGGCAGGGGCCCAAGCACTTGGGTGATCTTCACTGCTTTTCCCAGGCCATTAGCAGGGAGCTGGATCAGCGGTGGAGCAGCTGAGACACAAACGAGCACCCATATGGGATGCTGGCATTGCAGGCATTGGCTTTACCACTATGCCACAATGCTGGCCCCTGTCTATATCTCTGAGCTATTGATGATGAATAGATTGAATACATCCACTACATACCCAGTACTTGTGTATATAAAAAAATACACAATGATATGCATTGCAGGACTGTTTGCAGTACCACTGTTTGCAGTGATGGCTACAATCTCACCTACCATCATAGAAAACTGGTTAAATAAAAAACAGGCCATCTAGAAAGTGGCTCTGCATTGTTGGGAAACATGAGGTGAGCACCCACTAGCATACTGGTAGGTATGATACGGAATGACCGCCAAGATTTGGTGTTACGTGGAGATGCACTGAGTGAAGTAGGCTTCCTTTCATGTTGAAAAGGGACACGATTCTCACACATATGAGCTCAGACAAACAAGCTTATTGGAAAGATGCACAAACTATTAAGAGTGGTTGATGTGGAGAGAGGGCCTAAGAGTGGGAGCAGTGAGGAGACATTTATAATAGGCATGGATTTCGCTTTTAAAGATTTATTTATTTGAAAGAGTTACAGAGAGAGATCTTCCACTCACTGGTTCACTCCCCAAATGGCCACAGCAGCTATGGCTGGGCATACCAAAGCCAAGAGCCAGAACTTCATCTGGGTTTCCCACGTGGGAGCAAGGGCCCAGGGACTTGAGCCATCTTCCACTGCTTTCCTAGGTGCATTAGCAGGGAGCTCGATGCAAACTGGAGCCCCTGGGGGATGCCGGCGCTGCAGATGGCAGCTTAACCCGCTACACCACAGCACCGGCCCCATGCATGTATTTATTTATTTTTAAAGATGTATTTATTTGAAAGAGTTACAGAGAAAAGGAGAGGCAGAGAGAGAGAGAGGTCCTCCATCCGCTGGTTTACTCCCCAATTGGCCCCAAAGGCCAGAGCTGTGCCGATCTGAAGCCAGGAGCCAGAAGCCTCCTCCAGGTCTCCCACGTGGGTGCAGGGGCCCAAGAACTTGGGCCATCTTCCACTGCTTTCCCAGGCCATAACAGAGAACTAGATTGGAAGTGGAGCAGCCAGGACTTGAACTGGTGTCTTATATGGGATGCCAGCACTGCAGGTGGCGCTCTACCCGCTACGCTACAGCATTGGCCCCACATGTATTTATTTATTTATTTATTTTTATTTGATAGGTAGAGTTATAGACAGAGACAGAGAGAAAGGTCTTCCTTCCGTTGGTTCTTTCCCCAAATGGCCACCACGGCCGGTGCTGCATCGGCCCGAAGCCAGGAGCCAGGTGCTTCTTCCTGGTCTCCCATGCAGGTGCAGGGGCCCAAGCACTTGGGCCATCCTCCACTGCTTTCCTGGGCCACAGCAGAGAGCTGGACTGGAAGAGGAGCAGGTGGGACTAGAACCCGGCACAGACGGAGGATTAACCAAGTGAGCCATAGCACTGGCCTCCCCACATGTGTTTATTTTAAAGAAATCATAAATTTCAGCTTTTGTGCTTAGGTTTAATTTTATTTTCTTTTGAGAGGGAGAGAGAGAGAAAGAAAGAGACAGAGTTGCCACCTGCATTAGCTAGGGGTGGCAGGAACTAGCTCCTGGCTAGCAGAAGCCAGGAACTCAGTAACCTGTGTCTTCCACATGGGTGGTGGGAACCCAAATACCTGAACCACTTGACGCTGCCTCCCAGGATCTGCATTGGCTGAAAGTTGGAGTTCAGAGCCAAGTCCAGGCACTCCAATGTGGGATGTGGGCATCATAACCTAAACACATAGGCCCCTGTGCTTAGTTTTTCAAGAAAGATAGTGTATTTAAAATGGCCATGAACAAAATCGATCCATTCACCCATAATATCCAGCGTCTCCTAGCTCAATTTGTCACTGCACCCTTCCCCCAAAGCCATCCTCATCCCTCATCCCTGCTCATCCCCACTCTCCTTTGTTCCTTTGTTGAAGAACCTGGACACACAGTGAGAGGGAGCACTCACATTTCCATCTGGTCCTTTCTCACTGGTGGAGGCAGTGGCCACTTCTCTATGCCCACACTAACTTGCCCCGCTGTTGTCAAATAGACAGGCAAAAAAAAAAAAAAAAAGAAGTAATTATATTCGCTGAAATCTCCCTAGAGAGAATAAACATTTTTTTTTTTTTTTGACAGGCAGAGTGGATAGTGAGAGAGAGAGACAGAGAGAAAGGTCTTCCTTTAGCCGTTGGTTCACCCTCCAATGGCCGCCACGGCTGGCACGCTGTGGCCGGCGCACCGTGCTGATCCGATGGCAGGAGCCAGGTACTTATCCTGGTCTCCCATGGGGTGCAGGGCCCAAGCACTTGGGCCATCCTCCACTGCCTTCCCGGGCCACAGCAGAGAGCTGGCCTGGAAGAGGGGCAACCGGGAAAGAATCCGGCACCCCAACCGGGACTAGAACCTGGTGTGCCGGCGCCGCTAGGTGGAGGATTAGCCTATTGAGCCGTGGCGCCGGCCATTTTTCATGTTTATTATCCATCTATGTTTCTTCTTTTGTGAACTGTCTGTCCCTGTCATCTGTCCATTTTTCTATCACAGCATTTGTCTTTTTAGTATTCGTTTCTAAGAAATCCTTATGTATTGGGTTATTTGCTTACTTACTACAATTTTTTCCCATTTCCTTATGAACTTTTACACTGGGGTCTCTTTCTGATGATAAGGAACAGACATGTAATGAGGCTACTCAGGGAAAGCATGCTGGACAGGCTGAGACCCAGAGAGGGGACGAGGAAGTTGCCTCACCCAGGGCATCCTGAGTGGGGAATGTGATGGAGACCGCTCTTCCTGTCTCTCACAGCTACCTGCCATCCGCTCCCCCTCCCTTCTTCCTCCGCCAGGAACTTCCACTCACTAGTTTATACAGCTTGATATGCCTGACCACTCTCCTTTCCATGTTGGCCCCAGGGCCAGGACCAACTGGAGTTTTCTATGTACTTAGGATAACACGTCCCGAACTCTGCCTTGTGGAGTCACCTCCCACAATGCTTCACTTCACCACTGAAGTCTCTTACAGCCCCTGCTCTCCTCTTTCCTGCTGCTTTGGACGGATCACTCTCTTGGACTGCTTGAGTCCCTTATTCTGGATTTGAATCTCCTGTTTGCTCAACCCCTCAGTGCCACATTTTGCTTCTTTTTTTTTTTTTTTTTAATAAACTTTTAGGGGCCAGCATGTGGCATAATGGGCAAAGCCACCACCTGCAACGTCAGCATCTCATGTGGATGCTGGTTGGCGTCTCCGCTGTTCTACTTCTGATCCACTCCCTGCTAATGGCCTGAGAAAACTCACAGAAGATGCTTGGACGCCTGCACCTGTGTGGGAGACCCAGAAGAAGCTCCTGGGTCCTGGCTTCACCCTGGCCCAGCCCTGGCCATTGTGTCCATCTGGGGAAGATCTCTCCTCTCTCTGTAGCTCTTTCAAATAAATATATAAATCATTTTCAAAAATAAGCTTTTAAATTTTTTAAGTTCTTTGCATTTTTATTTAAAGGCACAGAATGACACACACACACACACACAGATCGAGAGAGAGATCCTCCATCTGCTGGTTTACTCCCCCAAATGCCCACAACAGCCAGGGATGGGCCAGGCGCAAATCAGAGGCTGGAATTCAATCCATGTCTCCCATGTTGGCAGCAGGGACTCAAGTACTTGAGCCATCACCTGCCGCCTCCTAGGATAAACATTAGCAGGAAGCTGGATCAGAAGTAGAGTAGTCTGGGGCCAGCACTGTCGCATGGAGGGTAAAGCCGCTGCTTGTGGTGCCCGCATTCCATATGTGCACTGGTTCAAGTCCCAGCTGCTCCACTTCTGATCTAGCTCCCTGCTAATGAGGCTAGGAAACAGCAGAAGATGACCTAAGTCCTAAGGCCCTTGCATCCAAGTGGGAGACCCAGAAGAAGCTCCTGGCTCCTGGCTTTGGTTTTGGGGAGTGAACCAATGGATGAAAGACACCTCTTTCTCTCTCTCTCCCTGTAATCCTGCCTTTCAAATAAAGAAAATACATCTTAAAAAATAATAAGGCTGGTGCTGTGGCGTTGTAGGGTAAGCCTCCGCCTGTAGTGCCTATATTCCATATGGGTGCCCGTTCAAGTCCCGGCTGCTCCTCTTCTGATCCAGCTCTCTGCTATGGCCTGGGAAAGCAGTGGAAGATGGCCCAAGTCCTAAGGCCCCTACACCCACGTGGGAGACCCAGAAAAAGCTCCTGGCTCACATCAGTGAGCCTGAGGTAAGGGCCTAACAGCAGTGGACACCATGGGGGGAGTTTGCATGGGTGCCAACACCAGACAGGAGCCAGACAGCCTCAGAGCTGGGCTCACTCTCCCGGGGAACTGACTCAGGGGCTCATCAGAGCTACGTTTTTATCCCTTGAGTGGCAGTGACCCCAATGACCTGAGGACTTTACCCCAGACCCTGCCACCTCCCAACACAGCCACACTGAGGACCAGGATTCCAGCAGCACAGGAACCTTTGCAGGACACACCACATCCAAACCACGGTGCCCATAACCACCCTCATTGTGAAGACACACATCTTCACTTCCCCAAAGTGTACCTTCTGGAGTTCTTTCTTTCCTCGACTGCACATATATATTGTCCAATGGCTCTTCCATCAACTGAATTCAATTCTGACGCTAACTCCAGAGGTCAAGGGTTTGGTCCCACAAGACTGCCCTCACTTCAGATGCCAGCTACAAAGGGGTGCCCGGGCTATCCGCGTTGCTGTCAGGCAGACAACAAATTCCGGAGTTTACACAACAGACTCACCAAGCTCAAGGAAGTGCTTCATGCATGCTTGCTGGTTATTAGGGCGGTGCAACTCAGGCACAGCCACAAGGGACATACAGGGCAAGGGGTGGGGTGCAGGGCACAAGTTTCCTGCCCTCTCTGGGTGTGCCCTTCTCCCTGTTCTACAACTGTTGTTCTCCAAGCCCCAACCTTAGGTCTGTATGGTGGTTTAACTATGTAGGCACAATTTATTCATTGTTGACCACAGGTGACTAAACTCAATCTCCAGGCCCCCACTCTACCCACAAGGCAGGGATGGAGGGAGGCAGGGGTTGAAGGTTCCAAGCCTCTAACCATGTGGGTGGTTCCTTTGCTAAGGAGTCTCCAAACTGAAGCTTTCTGGGGGCCACCAGTAATCACCCTCATTGGCTCAAACCCAGGAATGGTGGGAAGCAGCTTCTTATGAATTACATAAGAGACTTGTCACTTGGGAAATTCCAAGGGTTCCTGTTGCATAAACCCATAACCAAACTGTTTTAGTTGTTTACTGCATTTACACCCATTCCCAATCCATCCCCTAATCTGCTTTCTGTTACTAGAGATAAAATTTGTCCTTTCTAGAACCTCTTACAAAGAGAATCTTAGGCACCAGCACTGTGGTATAGTAGATAAAGCCACGGCGCAGTGCCAGCATCCCATATGGGCGCCAGTTTGAGTCCTAGCAACTCCATTTCCAATCTAGCTCTCTGCTGATGGCCCTAGAAAAGCAGCAGATGATGGCTCAAGTGCTTGGGCCCTTGCACCCACATGAGAGAGCTGGAGGAAGCTCCTAGCTTTAGCCTGGCTCAGCCCTGACCATTACAACCATCTGGGAAGTGAACCAGTTGATGGAAGATCTCTCTCTCTCTCTCTAATTCTGACTTTCAAATACATAAGTAAATCTTTAAAAAGGAAAAAAAGGAATCCTATAGCATCCAGTAGCCCCACCCCCACCCTTTATCTGCGGTTAAGCTTTCTGTGGTTTCGGTTATCTGCAATCAACTTCAGTCCAAAAACACTACGTGGAAAATTCCAGAAAAAGTGAGTTTTAAACCCCTTTAATTATAACACAGGGTTGTCATTTTTTATTAGTTATTGGTTAATCTCTTACTGTGCCTAATTTATACATTAAACTGTTATCATAGGTATAATATATACACAGGAAAACACAGTCTACAGGGTTTGGACTCTCCTCAGTTTCAGGAGTCCATGGGATATCTTGGAACCCATGTCCCATGGATAAGGGATGGACTGCTGCACAGCATTCTGTGTCTGGCTCCTTCGAGTCAACACACTGCTCAGCGTCACTCATGCTGTAACAATCCTCAGTGGTTTGCACCTTTTCATTGCTGAGCATAGGAGCTATTCTACTGCATCACTCTACCACAGCTGACCCACTGCCCAGGTGACAGACGCCTGAGCTGTTTCTAAATTTTGGCTATCAAGATATAAAACTACCATGTACATAGTAGACAACTCCTTGTATAGACATGGATTTCACTATTCTCTTAAGAACCTGACATCGGGGGCTGGCGTCGTGGCGCAGTAGGTTGATCCTCCACCTGTGGCGCTGGCATCCCATATGGGCACCAGTTCTAGTCCTGGCTTCTCCTCTTCCAATCCAGCTCTCTGCTGTGGCCAGGGAAAGCAGTAGAGGATGGCCAAAGTGCTTGGGCTCCTGCACCCACGTAGGAGATGGGAAGAAGCTCCTGGCTCCTGTCTTCGGATCGGCGCAGCTCCAGCCATTGTGGCCATTTGGGGAATGAACCAAGAGAAAAAAGACTTTTCTCTCTGTCTCTCCCTCTCACTGTCTGTAACTCTACCTCTCAGATAAATAAATAAAATCTTAACCTGATATTGTCCTTTCTCTCAATTTACAACCTGTAAATTGGTAGATACAAGTATGTACTGGAAAACACTGCATAATTTTATTTTTTAAATCAATTTTACATATTTTGATGGCAGACACAGAGACAGAGTGTGCTCTTCCATCCACTTGTTCACTCACCAAATGCCCACAACAGTGCAGGCTGAAGCCAAGAGCCCAGAACTCAATTCAGATCTTCCTTGGGGGTGTCAAGGATCCATCAACCTGCCGCTTCCAAAGGTGCACATTAATAGGAAACAGGAGTTAGAAACAGCGCCAGGACTTGAACCCAGGTGCTCTGATGAGGGAAACCAACAACCTACAAGGATTAGTGTTACAGGTTCATGTGGCATAGTAGGCTAAGCTTCTACCAGCAGTGCCATTTTCCGATGTGGGCACTGGTTTGTATCCTGGCTGTTCCTCTTCAGATCCAGCTCTGTGCTATGGCCTGAGAAAGCAGTGGAAGATGGCCCAAGTCCTTGGGTCCCTGCACCCGTGTGGGAGACCCGGAAGAAGCTCTTGGCTACTAGCTTCAGATTGGCTTAGCTCCAGCTGTTGTGGTCATTTGGGGAGTGAGCAAGCAGATGGAAGACCTCTCTCTGTTTCTCCCTCTATCTGTAACTCTACCTCTCAAATAAATACATAAAATCTTCAAAAAAAAAAATCCCAGTTCCCAAGCTGTACTTTAGAACTCTGTCAGCATTTCTGGGGGAGAGCCCAACCATTTAAGAATGAAAATAGGGGCCAGCGCTGTGGGGCAGTGGAATAATGGCCTGGCCTGAAGCGCCGGCATCCCATAAGGGCGCCAGTTTGAGACCTGGCTGCTTCACTTCCCATACAGCTCTCTGCTATGGCCTGGGAAAGCAGCAGAAGATGGCCCAAGGACCCACGTGGGAGACCAGGAAGAAGCTCCTGGCTCCTGGCTTCGGATTGGCACAGCTCCAGCTGTTGCGGCCATCTGGGGAGTGAACCATCGGATGGAAGATCTCTCTCTCTCTCTCTGCCTCTCCTCTCTGTGTAACTCTGACTTTCAAATAAATAGATAAATAAATCTTTTTTAAAAAATGAAAATAATTAAGTGAATTGAAAACCATTGAAAGGAGCTGGCGCCGTGGCACAGTAGGTTAATCCTCTGCCTGCAGTGCCAGCATCCCATATGGGTGCTGGTTCTAGTCCCGGCTGCTCCTCTTCCAATCCAGCTCTCTGCTGTGGCCTGGGAAAGCAGTAGAAGATGGCCCAAGTGCTTGGGCACCTGTACCCACATGGGAGACTGGGAGGAAGCACCTGGCTCCTGGCTTCGGATTGGCACAGCTCCGGCCATTATGGCCATTTGGGGAGTGAACCAGTGGATGGAAGACCTTTCTCTGTCTCTCCCTCTCACTGTGTGTAACTCTGCCTCTCAAATAAATAAATAAATAAATAAAATTTAAAAAAAAAGAAAACCATTGAAAAACAGAAATTAGTAACTCTATATCAATAATAAATAGATAGGGTCCGGCACTGTGGCGTAGCAGGTAAAGCTGCTGCCTGCAGTGCTGGCATCTCATATGGGTGCGGGTTCAAGTCCTGGCTGCTCCACTTCCAATCCAGCTCTCTGCTATGGCCTGGGAAAGCAGTAGAAGATGGCCCAAGTCCTTGGGCCCCTTCACCCAGGTGGGAGACCTGGAAGAAGCTCTTAGCTCCTGGCTTTGGATAGGCACAGCTCTGGCCGTTGCAGCCAACTGGGGAGTGAACCAGCAAATGGAAGACCTTTTTCTCTCTCTCTCTGTCTCTCCTTCTCTCTATGTGTAACTGTCACTTTCAAATAAATATCTAAATCTTTAAGAAAAAATAGATAGATCAAATAATAGGGAGAAAGGTAATCTGGCTTATTACTATAAGCCAACTGGAATATGAAGTGAGTGTTAGAGTTGGAAAACTAACATTCTGCCACCATTATGGTAAAGATTGGATCAAGTAAGAATCACAAATGGATGTAAAATCTAGGAGAAATTTTTTATAAGCAATAGAATATTTGCATGTTCTTAACTTGTCTATGTAGGGGCTGGCATTCTGGCTCAGCAGGTTAAGCCTCTGCTTGTGACACCACCATCCCGTATGGGAGCACTGGCTCAAGTCCCAGGTGCTCTGCTTTCAATCCAGCTTCCTGCTAATGTGCCTAGGAAAGCAGTGTAGGATGGCCCAAGTCCTTGGGCTCCTGCTACTCACATGGGAGACCTCAATGGAATTCTAGGCTCCTGGATTCAGCCTGGCCCAACCATTGCAGCTATTTGGGGAGTGAAATAGTTGATGGAAGGTAATATCTCTCTCTGTAACTCTACCTTTCCAATAAAGAAAAAAAACTAAAAGAAAATTAATCCACCAAAAATCTTGTTTAAAAATATATATATTCATTTACAGCTCTCATGTAAATATAAAATCACAATAAATTTATAAATTTAACTATACAACAAAATAAAACCCCTAACATTTAGGGGCTGGCTATCGAATTGGGTTAACCTGCCACCTGCAACATCAGCATCCCATGTTGCTGGTCCAAGTCCCGGCTGCTCCACTTCTGATCCAGCTCCCTGCTAATGCACCTGGAAAGGCAGCAGGAGATGGCCCAAGTGCCTGTGTCCCTGCTACCCACATGGGAGATCTGGGTAGAGTTCAGGGGTCCTGGCCTAGGCCTGGCCCAGCCTTGGCTATTGAGGCAATTTGGGGAGTGAACCAGTGGATGGAAGATCTCTGTCTCTCCCCCTCTCTGGACTTTACCTTTTAAATAAATTAATGAATATATATTTTTGAAGTGTAACATTTTAACAGGGTAACAAAATGTGTTTTTCATAGAAAAGAATGCTCTTTGGCTGTGATCTGGTCCCCATGTCCACGGCAGAGTTCAGCCAGCCTGTGTTCTCTGCCGGGCCATGCTGCACAGTCCCAGTCTACTTCCCATTCTCCTGCTGCCTTTGAAGTCTTTCACTCACCAGTGGAACTCACGGCTCCTGTGCCTGCTTGGCTTCCTTCCTCCTTCATCAAGCTTCACTATTCAAAGCCAGACGCAGGTTCTCAGGGTCTCTGGCACTTTGTGCTAATGAGGTGGCAAGCCAGGGGACACAGAATATGCTGTATCAGTCAGCTTTGTGTTACTACAACAAAACACCTGAAGCAACTTACAGAATAACAGAGGTACTGAGCTCACAGTTTTGTGTAAGAGAGGTTCAAGTCCAGGATGGGGCAGCCCCATTGGTTTGGGCCTCTGCCGAGGCCAGCTCTTCATGGAAGGAATGCACTGGGCATGAGTGGTTCCCTCTACAGCCAGAAAGAGGGAGAGATCAGACCCCTGTCATCCCCTTCAGGCAGTCCCTGGTCACCTGGGGACCTCCCATAGGTGCCTCCTCCTAAAGGCTTCACCACTCCCAACAGTGCTGCCCTGGGACCAAGCCTGTGACACCTGGGCCTCTGGGGAGCAGGCAGCATCCAAACCATAGTAGAGGCAGCAGAAATTTATTTTCTCTGAAAAGAGAAAAAAAATTTTTTCATAGAGTTTGCAGATTCCAAGGCACATCTGTGGGTGTTTGAAGGAACACTGGCTTGGGAGCATCTGGGGTAGCAGCACCAGGGCATGAGGGACAGCAACCACCCCTGCTCGACCCAGGCCTCTTGCAGCCCCTTCCCACTCCTGTCAACACCAAGCTCAGCAGAGAAATCACAGGATACACTGAACACGGAAAAGCCTAAGTGAAGACTTTCCTTCCTGGATAGTTCATGGAAACAGAGGAAACTGAAAATCACCATGTACCACTGCTGGTGCCCATGACTGACCTGAAGTCACTAACTGCACTGTTAGTGAGAGTAACCTTAAAGCACACACAGTGTGGGGGCTGGTGTTGTGGCGCTGCCTATGGCACCAGCATCCCACATGAGCACTGGCTCGAGTCCTGGGTGCCCTCTGCTTCTGCTCCAGTTCCCTACTAATGCACCTGGGAACAATGGAAGATGGCTCAAGTGCTTGGGCCCCTGCACCCACGTGGGAAACCCAGATAGAGTTCCAGGGTCTTGGCTTCTGCCTCCCCAGCCCCAGTCACTACCCCCAGAAGCTACTTGGGGACTGAACCATTGAATGAAAGATAGATCTCTTTCTTTTTCTCTGTGACAAATAATTACATAAATCTTAAACACAGACACATACACACCATCAAAGAGAACGGGCCCCTGGTTTGTTTAGACTGTTCCTGGGCTGGGAGTCCAGGTTCATTAGATGACCTTCTTCTTCTTCTTCTTTTTTTTTTTTTTTTTTTGACAGGCAGAGTTAGACAGTGAATGAGTGAGAGAGACAGAGAGAGAGAGAGAAAGGTCTTCCTTCCGTTGGTTCACCCCCCCAAATGGCTGCTACGGCCGGCGCGCTGCACCGATCCAAAGCCAGGAGCCAGATGCTTCCTCCTGGTCTCTCATGCGGGTGCAGGGCCCAAGCACTTGGGCCATCCTCCACTGCCCTCCTGGGCCACAGCAGAGAGCTAGACTGGAAGAGGAGCAACCAGGACAGACCCCGGCACCCCAACCGGGACTAAAACCCGGGGTGCTGGTGCCACAGGCAGAGGATTAGTCTAGTGAGCCACAGCGCCGGTCTCAGATGACCCTCTGAAGACTGGTGGGAGCCCCCAGCGATGAGAAGAGACAGAGCTTTGAACAGTGAGCAGGAGGACTTGGTTATGGAAACTGATATCCTAATTCTAAAATTTATATGAAAATACAAAGAACCTAGAAAGCCAAAGCAATCTTGAAAAAAATTTTGGGGAGATTTACACTACCAGATATTAAGACTTATTGTAAGCAACAATAATTAAGAAAATAGGGCATTGGTGCCAGAATAGAGAGGCCAAGGGAGAGACCAGAGAGCAAAGGGGCAGGCACTTGGTCCAGTGGTTAAGACGCTGCTTGGAACACTGACATCCCATCAGAGCGCCAGAGTTCAAGTCCTGGCTCTGTTTCTGAGTCTAGCCATTTGGAGAGTGAAGCAGCAGAGATCTCTCACCCTCCCCACCTCTGCCTTTCAAATATATGAAACTGGTTTCTTCTTTTTTAATCAATTAATTTATTTGAAAGGCAGAGTTATATATACACACACATGTACATACACAGAGAGAAACCTTCCATCTACTGGTTCACTCCCCAGATGACAGCAGTGGCTGGGGTTGAGCCAGGCCTAAGCCAGGATGCCTGGATCTCCATCCAGATCTCCCATGTGAGTACAGGAACCCAAGCACTTGGGCCATCTTCTACTGCTTCCCCAGGTGCATTAGCAGGCAGCTAGACTCAGAGTGGAGCAGCCAGGACTCAAACTTGCTCTGATATGGGATGCTGGCGTCACAGGAGGCAACTTAACCCACTTTGGCAGTCACAGTGTTGGCCCCAACAAGTTTCTTTAAAAGTTTTTCTAAAAGAATAGAAAGCCAGATCCACACATACACAGTCACAGGATGACACCTGCAGACAGGGAGGGAAATGCCAGTCTTTTCTATAAATGGTAGAGTCAATTTGACATCTGTATGAAAATCAACATATAAACAAAAGGGAGACAAACATAAATTGTAAAGCTAAAACCATAAAGTCTAGGAAAACAGAGGAGAAAATCTTATTTACCTTAGGCTTGGTGACAGTTCTCAAATATGACACCAAAGACCTGACCTATAGAAGAAAAAAAAGCTGATAAATTGGACTTCATCAGAATTTAAAAGTTTTATGCTAAAAGACAAGCCACAGAGTGGGAGGAAATAACTGCAAAACATGGCTGACAAAGGACTTTAAAAAATAATTGTTTGAAAGGCAAAGTGGAAGAGAGAGAGAGAGGTGGATGGAGAGACAGAGTAAGAGAGGGAGAGAAAGAATCTCCCATCTACTAGTCTACTCCTCACATAGTGAACAGCTGGGGTTGGCCCAAGCCAAAGTCTGAGTCTCCACTTGGGCCACCTTCCACCGCCTTCCCATGCACATTAGCAGGAAGCTGGACTGGAAATGGAGCAGCTCGGACTTGAACTGGTGCTCTGATATAAGATGTCCCACAGCACCTGCCTGTCCCCTCCCCCATCCCTTCACATACACAAAGGACTTTTATCTCAAATTAAAGAACTGCAATTGGGGGGGGGGGGCACTGTGGTATAGCGGATAAAGCCACCACCTGAAGTGCTGGCATCCCATATGGGCACTGGTTCAAGACCCAGTTGCTCCACTTCCAATCCAGCTCTCTGCTATGGCCTGGGAAAGTAGTAGATGGCCCAAATCCTTAGGCCCCTGCACCCATATGGGAGACCGGGAAGAAGCTCTTGGCTCCTAGCTTCATATCTGCGCATCTCTAGCCATTGCGGCCAATTGGGGAGTGAACCCTCTGATGGAAGACCTCTCACTCTCTCTGTCTCTCCTTCTCTGCGTAACTCTTTCAAATAAATAAATAAATCTTTAAAAAAAAAAAAAAGAACTACAATTCAGTCAGACAGATAATTCAAGGCCAGCATTGGGGCACAGCAGGTTAAATTGCCACTTACAATGTCAGTATCCCAAATCATAGTGGGAGTTCAAGTCCCAGCTGCTCTGTTTCTGATCCAGCTCCCTGCTAATGCACCTGGGAAAGCAATGAAGATGGCCTGAATACTTGGGCCCTTGTCACTCACATGGGAGACCCAGATGGAGTTCCTGGCTCCTGGCTTCAGCAGCTGTGGCCTGGATCGGTCACGGCTATTGTAACCATTTGGGGAGTGGACCAGTAAATGGAAGATTCTCTTTGTCTCTCTTACCCTGCCTTTAAAATAAATATTCTTTAAAAAAAAAAACCAAGACAAATAATTCAACCTTTTAAATGGGCAAGACTGGAACGACTGCTTCATCAAAGTGGGTAACATAAAGGCATGAGAAGATGCCCACCATTATTAGCCGTTAAAGAAATGCAAATTAAAACCACAGGACTACAGTGACTAAAATTAAAAAGGCTTACCATACACATGCTGCTCAGGCCACGAAGGAACAGAAACTTCTGTTCACGGTTGATGGGGACACGGTACAACTATCTTTGGGAAAAGCTTGCCTCCGTCACGAAACAGCAAACACACACCTGCCATCCCATCTAGCCATCATGCTACTAAGCCTTTAAGCACTGGTCCACACAAAGACTTCTACAGACGGGCCTATGGAAGCCTTCACTGGAGTAACCCCAAAGCAGAAAGCAGCCCAGATTTCCAACAGCTGAACAGAAAATCAAACGCTGTGGTGTTTTCATAAAGTGGAGCAGTACTCACCAACGAAAAGGAAAGGATTGTCGATAAAGGTGACAACACAGGCAAACAAAAGAATGCCCCTGCAGGAAGCTGATGACACAAACTACATGCTGAACAATTCTAGAAAATGCCATCAAAATACGTAGTGATTGGAGTAGAGAAGACTTCTCCCTCGAGGTATTGGGTGTCTTAATGTCTTGATTCAGAGGATGATTTCACTCAATAAATTATCAAACATGTTGAATTGTACATTGTAAATATATAGACTTGATTTTATCAATTATACCTAAATTAAACTGTGAAAGAGGGGCCAGCATGGTAGCTCAGTGTGGGTTAAGCCGCTGTGTCACAGGCATCCCATACGGGCACCAGTTCCAGTGTCAGCTGCTCTACTTCCAGTCCAGTTCCCTGCTAATGTGCGAATGCACTTGGGAAAGCAGCAGACGATGGCCCAAGTCCTTGGGCCCCTGTACCCACATGGGTCCTGGCTTTGGCCTGGCACAGCCCCGGTCTGTAACTCTGCCTTTGAAAGAAATACTTTTTTTAACAAAACAAAAAAATTATTCAAGAAGTGTTCCATGAGGTGGCACTCCCCTGGCTTCTGAACTTCCCCGGAGCTGGGTCCTACCCCTGCAGGGCCAGGAGGGCCCCGAAAGCGGCCCCAGGCGTCAGCAGTCAAGGGGATGGTCTCATCAGGTGGGGCTGCCTTCACTACCTACCACTGCCCCAAACTCGGTGCTTGTCTTCTCACAGACGCCCAGTACCTTCCTGCCTCTGGTCCCCAGATCTGTATGGGGCTGGGGTCTCTTCATCATGCAGGTCTCAGCATGAATGTTAAGCGCCTTCTCTGAGCACCATGTCTAGACCTGTTCCTACCCCAAGTCACTTTCCATATTTCCCTGTGTGTTTTTTTTAAGTTTTTGTTTTTTTTTTTTTAATTTGAAAGGCAGAGTTACACAGAGGCAGAGGCAGAGGCAGAGAGTCTTCCATTCACTGGTTGACTCTCCAGATGGCCGCAACAGCCGGAGCTGAGCCAATCTGAAGGCAAAACCCAGGAGCTTTCTCTGGGTCTCCCACACGGGTGCAGGGGCCATCTTCTACTGCTTTCTCAGGCCATAGCAGAAAGCTGGATTAGAAGTGGAGAAGCCGGGACTTGAACCCG
The DNA here is from genome assembly GCF_051225735.1 of Oryctolagus cuniculus. NCBI lineage: Eukaryota > Metazoa > Chordata > Mammalia > Lagomorpha > Leporidae > Oryctolagus > Oryctolagus cuniculus. Next base: position 68,638,687 of record NC_142872.1, read on the forward strand.
TGCCCATATGGGATGTTGGCACGGCAGACAGCGGCTTTACCTGCTACGCCACGGCGCGGGCCCCTTTCCCTGTTTTATTTTCCTAACTGTACGTTATCACAATCAGAAACCCTTACCCATTTAGCAATGTCCTGCCATTTTTACTAACTATTCTCTTCCTCCCCTGTCCATGCTGTGGGCTTCCCACCCAGACCCCCATTACCAGTGGGGCACCATCCCAGAGCTTCCCTTGCCCAGGAGGAACTGAATGGGGGCAGTGGGAGGTAGGGAACACAGCAGGGGTTCCCTTCCCTGCAGGGGTCCTCACGGGAGCTCCTGTGAGCAGGCTAGCCTCCAAAGCCCTTGCTTGGTAGCTTTCCGCCAGCTTGTCCTGCTGCCCTCGCTCCCTTCTCCCGAGACCACTTCCTCCATGACTCACTCAAGCAAGAACTGTCACCAGAGGAACTATCTTGTTAACCCCCCTAGAAGACATTCCTGTCTGCCTATGACCACCCCCACATCCCACTCCCCTGTCAAGAACGATAAATGACAAAGAGTGAGGATGATGAGAATGGAGCTTAAGGGGCCAGTGTACCCCTCACTCTCCTAGAACTGTGCCTGCAGCTCAGTGTGTGCTCAGTAAATGCACTGAGTGAGCGCAAGAGAGACAGGGAGACAGCCCAGGTCTGCAGTCAGCACTCCTGTGTTGGGCTGGCCTGGCATTGTGAGTCGTACAGCAGGTAAGACAGGAAGCAAGCGGGGTCAGAGATGGGGCCAGGTTTGGGACCGCAGCTGGGCAGCTCGGCACCTCCACCACATCTTCCAGGCGAGGGGCGAGCCGGTAAGGTTATCGGGAAGGGAGTCCTCTGGGAGGACACGGCCTGACGGGTGGGCCTGGCTGTGGGTTGCCAGGTACTGTCTCCCTGAACCAGGGGCACAGTTGGCCTCTTGCCCAGCTTTGCCTGAGGATGCGCTGGGTTAATGAGAGCGCGGCAGAGGGAGCCCTGCCCGCAGTTCTCTCTTCGCCCACCATGAAAAACAAGGACACACGGCTCCTTCTCTGACACAACAGTCAGCACTCACCAGGGGAAGGGAAAGGCAGAACAGGTCTCGGCTGTTATCTGGACTTCAAATTCCTTGAGGGTGTGGTCTGCTCACAACAAGAATACTCCTGTCTCGGGTGCCCAGGCCCTTAAGCACAAGTCTAGGCAGGGCACCCAGCCCAGATGGCACTGGGCACACGTCTGTCCTCCCAGCTGGACCAGGAGCACCCAGAAGGCAGGCACAGGCTGTGCTGGGGTCCCCTGCCCAGATCAGGGCCCGGCACAGAGCAGGTGCTAGTTCAAGATGGTCAAATCTCTGGATCTTGTGAGCAGCGTTTATGCACAGAACCTGGATCGAACCCTCAGGCATTCCTCTTACCAGGGAATGAAGCCTAATTTCTGAGCCAGCCTGCACAGCGCCCTCACCTGGTGGCACCTGTCACCTGGTGGTGACACCTTTCGGCGTCCTTTTCTATTTTTCGGGGCACCAGCTCCCCTGGGCTGCTGGTCCCATTTGGAACGGGAAAGCCTTGCCTGGCTCTTCACTCCGCCTGGAAGCGCCCATCATCCGTCCGCAATCGCCCTGGCAGAGCCTTCCTCCTCTTTCTAAGTCCAGGCTGCTAGTCCCTCGTCTTCCACCCACAATCCATGCCCAGTCCAGCTCAGAGAGTAAGGCCCCGTCCCCATCCCCATCCCCAGGGCCCGATGCTGCAGAGCGATCTGTGGGGGCAGGGACTCCGGTCGGGGGTGGGGGGGGGGGGGGAGGGCGGGTGTGCCAAGCTGGGTTCCTCGTTGGCCCTACTGTGTGCCGCGGGCCCGGCTGTGAATGGGGGTGGCTGGCTCTCACCGGGGACTCCTGCTCCCCGACAGTGACCCTGGCTTGCCTTCATCTTTCGGGACCCCGCGGCTGCCTTGTTCGGCACCTGCACGCCACTCAGAAGCGGCCCCACCCAACGCTCGTCCTGGCAGCCTTCGAGTGCCTGGCCTCGAGCCACCCCAGCCGCCTGTGGGAGCAGCTGCGGCAGTTCTGGGCCGACAACTTCTCGCGGCGCTTCTCGCCTCGGCGCCCGCCGCTGCGCCGCATATCCTCCATGTCCACCTTCTACCTGCTCGACCACCGCACACGCCAGGCGGAGCTGGGCCTCAGCTACGGCGCACCGCGCACGCGCCTCAACGGCGAGGCCTTCGTGTTCCGAGGCGGCCGCTGGACCGCCGAGGGCTCGGGGGCGGGGCCACGTCCACGGCCGCCACTGCCCTCCGCGGCTCTGTCGGGCTGGAAGGCGCAGGTGCAGCAGGTGCGGAGCCAGGTGCTGGTGGAGGAGAACAACTACCTGAAACTGCAGCAGGAATTGCTCCTGGACATGCTGACGGAGACCACGGTGCGCATGCACATGCTGGAGCAACAGTTCGAGCCCGAGGCCAGCCCCGCTACCGCGGCGCGCGCCTGGCAGGGGACGCGCAAGCGCGACGCCGCCAGCGCGGTGCTGCGGCTCGAGCCGCGCGCGCTGGAACCGCGGTGACGCAATAAAGCCCGTGCCGCGCACGCGCGCCTTGCCCTACTCGCTGGTGGCGGCTGTGTCGGTGCGGGTCGCGTGGGGTTGGGGCCGGGAGTGCTGCCCGAGGCAGCAGGGCCTGGAGGGTGCTGGGCTGGGAAGGCCTGGGTTGTGGAGGAGGTGCAGGGGAGGTGCTCCAAGATCCTGGCTCGCGGCAGACCGTGCGGGGATCCGGGCGGCGGGGAGTGGTGTCCAGGCTGCCCGACGGAGCAAGGGTGAAGACTGCCAGGCTGGGCGTGGATGGGGCGAGGGTCGAGGACTTTACACTTCTGCTCCAGGTGCCGGTGGGGGGGGGGGGCGGGGGGCGGGGTGAGAGCGCGAGATTCCTGGGGAACCTTGGGCCCTGGCTGCCTCCCATCTCTACCTGTGCTGCTTTTTGGAGCGGAAGGTGGCGCCTCTGTTAAGGGCCTCCGTGTCTCTCTCTCACACACACACACCCCACCCCACCCCACCCCCCTGCCACGGAACGTTTGCGTTTGCATTAGTTGCCGGCTTCTCAGTGTTTGCAGATGTCGCCTAAAAATAAATCAGCACTGGGGAGGGAGCTGTGGCACAGCAGGTTAAGCTCGTTTGCAGCACCAACATCCCATATGGATGCTGTTTCCAGTCCTGGGGCTGCTCCACTTCTTATCCAGCTCCCTGCCAATGCGCCTGGGAAAGCAGCCGAGGATGGCCCAAGTGCTTGGGCCCCTGCATCCACGTGGGAGACCGGAGGAAACTCTTGGCTCCTGGCTTTGAATCTGCCCAGCTCAGGCCATTGCAGCCATTTGGAGAGTGAACCAGTAGATGGAATAACTCTCTTTTTCCTCTGCCTCTGTAAATTTGCCATTCAAATAAATAAATAAAAATTAAAAAATAAAATAAAAAATTTTTTAAACCCAGCATTTTTCCTGCTCTCCTGAAAAATTCAGGAAGACTTGGCCTGAAGACTCCACGCCTTGGAGTACAGACAGTCCACACTGGCAATGTCCACATTCTGTAGGACTCAACCATTTTTTTTTTTTTTTTAAGATTTACTTGAAAGGCAGAGTTAGAGAGAGGAGAGGTCTTCATCTGCTGGTTCACTCATCAACTGGCCACAACAGCCAGGGCTGGTCCAGGCTGAAGCCAGGAGCCATGAGCCTCTCTTCCAAGTCTCCCATGTGGGTGCAGGGGCCCAAGCACTTGGGCCATTTTCTGCTGCTTTCCCAGGCACATTAACAGGGAGCTGGATCAGAAGCAGAGCAGCTGGGACTCGAATTGCCTCATGTATGGGATGCAGGTGCTGCAGACGGCAGTTTAACCCACTGTGCCACGGTGCTGGCCCCAGGCCTCCACCATTTCACTAGGGCGACCTGCAGACCTATGAAAGAGGGTGGGGTCCCGACTTGCTTTCTGAAGACCAAACTACTGCTTCGTTTAAAAATGTGTACTTAAATTCTGCAAGACGACACAAAACCTGTCATTAGACACTTCAAAATGACACCTCTGGGGTAGGTTTGGCATAGCAGTTAAGGTGCCTGGGCTTGAGTCCTGGCCCGGCTCAGCACCCTGGAAGGCAGTGACGACTGAAGTAGTTGGGTCTCCGCCACCCATGTGAAGGACCCAGATTGAATTCCCAGCTTCCAGCTTTGGCCCAGTCCCAACTGTTGCCAGCAGTGGATGGAAGATCTCTGTCTCTCTGTCTTCCAAGTGAATTGAAAATAAATGTTTATAAAGGGTGAATCTGTGAATTTTACTACACACAAAAAATTAGTAAAAAAGAAGGCGGGATACATAAAAATATGAAGCAAAAATAATATGTGGCATGATAAAATAGCAAAATCATAAAGGTGATCCAAGAAGGCCTAAAGTTTAGGGAATGGTGCTTTGGTCAGATGGTTTTAAGCCAGTGGCAGTTCTGGGGTAGAGAAGAGAACCCCCCTGGCCGACAGGGAGCAGGAAGTAGGGTGCCCCACAGGCCAGGGTGGGCCTAGGCAGTGGTGTCCAAGTAGGGAAAGAGTCCACAGTAAATGGGCCAGGATGATCTCGAGATATCTGCTCTGGAATTTCACTCCCTGGCCCTGCGCCTGCTGTGGCAGCCAAGTTCATTCTCCAGAGGAGAAAAGTGACAGAGCAGAAGCAGGAGCAAAGGACTGTGGCTTCCTGCCTCCTGCACCTCAGAGCTTTGCAAAAATATTCCGGGTGGGGCAGAGGAGGGCGAGTGTTTTGGCATAGCATGGTAAGCCACTGTTTGGGACACACACAATCCATTCGGAGTTCCTGGTTCAAGTACTGGCTATTCGGCTTCTGAGCCGGCTTCCTGCCTCCTGGGAGGCAGCACACTGATAGCTGAGGTAACCACCCTTGTGGGAGACCTGGCTGGAGTTCTTGGCTCCTGGCTCTGCCTAGTGGGGGAGTGAACCAGCAAATGGAAGATCTCTTTCTGTTTCTCTCTCTCTCTTTCATTGGCCTTTCAAATAAGTAAAATTTAAATTTAAAAAAATGAAATTGAAGGGAAAGCTTTGGCCCTTGAAAGACTTGGAAGCAGCAATATTGCAAGGATTATGGAGGTGGCTATCTTTTCTAAACTTAGCAGCTTTGAAGGGAGAATGAAAGGCTTGTGCTGGCCTACCATCAACTCAGGGCATGCCGTGCAAGCCAGAAACTCCCCCAAGGTAACATGTGAAGAAACCCTCACTTAGGAGGCAGAAGGCAGAAGGTGCTAAAAATGAAGCCCAAGATTTCATCAGGAAAGCAACAGAGTTGCAAAAGACTCCTACATTCTACATTCCTATAATAGAGTTGGGCTTTAAAAGGGAAGGAGTGGGACCTTGGGCCCTGCTGTTAAGGTAGAAGATCAGGGGTGGTGTGTGGGGGTGTGTGTGACATAGCGGGTTGAGCCACCTCTTGCAGCACTGGCATCCTATATGGACACTGGTTCAGGTTCTGGCTGCTCCACTTCCAGTCCAGCTGCCTGGTGGTGTGCCTGGGAAAGCAGTGAAGGATGGCCCAAGTGCTTGGGCCCCTGCACCCACGTGGGAGACCTGAAGGAAGCTCCTGGCTCCTGGCTGAGGCCTGGCCCAGCCCCTGCTGTTGCGACTGGGGAGTGAACCAATGGATGGAAGTTCTCTCTCTCTCTCTCTCTCTCTCTCTCTCTCTCTCTCTCTTTCTCTTTCTCTTTCTCTCTGCCTCTGCCTTGCCTGTCCCCCTCTCTGAAACTCCGCCTTTCTAATAAATAAATAAATAAATAAATAAATTTTTTTAAAATAAAGGTCAAAGACCAAAGACCCTTGAGCTCCGGAGTCCTCTGAACACTCCTGGATGGCAGGAGCTGCCTCCTTCCCAGTGACAGAGGCCAGCTTCATCGGTCCTGCAGGCACTGCTGAGGCCCTCCCTGTAGAGTGGTGCTTTACGATGACGCGAGTCCTCAAGATCCACCCCATCGCCTTGCAGGGTCGGAAGCTAGGATCGGTCTCCGCAAAGTCTAAGTAATGATTTCCTACTCTAGGAAAAAGCTCAGTCACCCGAAGAGTGGCAGCCTGTAACCGACAGCAGACCCTGGGAGAAGCCGTGTGGGAGTGGATCTTGGGGTCAACAAACCCAGAGGGAGGGCGTGGTAGATAAGACTGCCAGCAGGGTGCTGACAGAGCAGGGAACATCCCCTGTGACTCAAGTTTAAGGTTCTGCCCAGGACACCTGAACTTGTCCTTTAGTGCCTCTGGATGTCTCCCAGAAGCTTGGCCATCACCCATTCTACAGTAACTGAACTGGAGATGCCACAATTGTCTTGGCACAGTCTGTTATGCAGCCAATGAATATATTAACTTCCAATCCAGGTTCTTGTCTCCCACAGAGGTAAAAACACTAAGACTAGTATTGTGTGCAAATAGGACCATAATTTATTTACCGGTGAGGAATAGGGGATGGCATTGTGGCTCAGCAGGTTAGGCCACCACCTGCAACCCATATGAGTGCTGGTTAGAGTTCTGGCTATCCTGCTTCTGATCCAGCTCCCTGCTGGGAAAGCAGTGGAGAATGGCCCAAGTACTTGGGACCCTACCACCCATGTGGGAGACCCTGCCCCTGCCATTGCGGCCATTTGGGGGAGTGAACCAGCAGGTGAAAGATCTTTCTGTCTGTCTGTCTGTCTGTCTCTCCCTCCCTCCCTCCCTCCCTCTCCCTCTCCCTCTCTCTCTATAACTGTTCCTTTCCAATAAAATCAATAAAGAAAGCTCTCAAAAGAAAACAGTGAGGAATAAACACATTCATGTGTGAGTGTGGGCCGTACAAAACAGAAATACCCAGCATGAGTGGGCCAAATTGTTGCTTGCAAATGAGACAGAAGTGAAAGCAAAAATGGAACTCTAAGCGAGAGCGGGAGAGCAGCAGAGGTCCACCCGAGCTGAGTCCATGCAGAAAGATTTAGAAAGTCAGAGCAGTATGTCTATGTGTTCCGTGGTGGGAAGAGAGCTCTCTCCCACCTTCCACCTCCTTTTTATAAGGAACAGGATGGGGCCGGCGCCGCGGCTCAATAGGCTAATCCTCCGCCTAGCGGCGCCGGCACACCGGGTTCTAGTCCCGGTCGGGGCGCCGGATTCTGTCCCGGTTGCCCCTCTTCCAGGCCAGCCCTCTGCTGTGGCCAGGGAGTGCAGTGGAGGATGGCCCAGGTGCTTGGGCCCTGCACCCCATGGGAGACCAGGAAAAGCACCTGGCTCCTGGCTCCTGCCATTGGATCAGCGCGGTGCGCCAGCCGCAGCGCGCCGGCCGCGGCGGCCATTGGAGGGTGAACCAACGGCAAAGGAAGACCTTTCTCTCTCTCTCTCTCTCTCACTGTCCACTCTGCCTGTCAAAAAAAAAAAAAAAAAAGGAACAGGATGGTACCCCAATCTCATATACAACCAGGGTGGGGCTGGGCATGTACCCTGGGCCTGAATGCAACAGGTGCATCCTGGGAATTTGGATGTATAGAGCCACAGTTAAAGAGATAGGATTACATTGCAAGGGTATGAGAGTTCCAGCTCACCTAAACTTTAACTGCCCCATTACCCCATATCATCTTCATTTTATTTTATTACTTATTTGAAAGGCAGAGATACAGAGAGAGGGTGAGACAGACAGAGAGAGAGAAAGAGAGAGAGAGAGAGAGAGAGAGAGAGAGAGAGATTTCTATTTGCTGATTAACCCTAAAATGGTTGCAACAGCTGGGTCTGGGCCAGACTGAAGCCAGGAGCCTGGAACTCCATCCTGGTCTCTCACGTGGGTGCAGGGGCCCAAGTACTTGGTCCATCTCCTGCTGCTTTTCCAGGCATATTAGCAGGGAGCTGCATTTGGAATTGGAGTAGCCAGACTTGAATCAGTGCCCATATGGAATACCAGCATCACTGGCAATGGCTTAACCTGGTGCAGTGCCACAATGCTAGCCCCATGACACATGGTCTTGAAGCAGGATTCTGAAGATTCAGGGAAGTGGGAATGTCGGAGTAGACTTGTTACGTGACCAGAAGATGTCTCCTAAAGTTGCCATGAGGACACACCCAACACTAAGGCAGTAAGGACAGTGCCTCTCCAGCACCAAAGAGAAGCTCTTGGTGACCGTCCTCATGGGCCAGTGGTGGCAGCAGGAGACCTAGAGCCCCAGGGGATGACGCATTTAGCCGATATGAATGGTGACATTTAGCTGTCAGAAGCCAGCAGGGCATTCTCCCCAGGCTGGGCAGCAAAGCGGAAATGGCAGCTAGGACGGGCCTTGCTTCTCCATGGCCCATGGCAATGACAACACTGGGCATGGTGTCCACAGAGGCAAGCCAGCGGAACTTTCCTTAGAAGTTAACATGTTGGCTGGCGCCGCGGCTCAATAGGCTAATCCTCTGCCTAGCGGCACTGGCACACCAGGTTCTAGTCCCAGTCGGGGCGCCGGATCCTGTCCCAGTTGCCCCCCTTCCAGCCCAGCTCTCTGCTGTGGCCCGGGAAGGCAGTGGAGGATGGCCCAAGTGCTTGCACCCTGCACCCCATGGGAGACCAGGAGAAGCACCTGGCTCCTGCCATCGGATCAGCGCGGTGCGCCGGCTGCAGTGCACCAGCCGTGGTGGCCATTGGAGGGTGAACCAACGGCAAAAGGAAGACCTTTCTCTCTGTCTCTCTCTCTCACTGTCCACTCTGTCTGTAAAAAAAAAAAAAAAAAAAAAAAAGTTAACGTGTTGTAAATTTAATCCCCAAAGTTTTTTCTTTTCCTTAAAGATTTCTTTACTGGGGCCGGTGTTGTGGTGCAGTAGATTATGCCATCTCCCGCAACGCCAGCATCCATATGAGTGCTGGTTCAAGTCCTGGCTGCTCCACTTCTGATCCAGCTGCCTGCAAATGTACCTGGGAAAGCTGAAGAAGATGGCCCAAGTGCTTGTGCCCCTGTCACCCACATGGGAGACCTGGATGGAGTTCCAGGCTCCTGGCTTCAGTCTGGCCCAGCCCCAGCAGTTGCAACCATTTTAGGAGTGAATCAGCAGATTAAAATCTCTCTCTTTCTCTCTCTCTCTCTCTCTCTAATGCTGCCTTTAAAGAAAAAAAATGTATTTATTTAGGAGCTGGTGTTGTGGTTTAGCCGGTTAAGCCACCGCTTGCTACACCAGCATCCCATGTTAGTGTGCTGATTTGAGTCCTGGCTGCTCTGCTTCCGATCCAGCTCCCTGCTAATGCACCTTAGAAAGCAGCAGATGGGGGTCAGCGCTGTGGCGTAAAAGTTAAGCCTCCGCCTTCAGTGCCAGCATTTCATATGGGTGCTGATTTTGAGTCCCAGCTGCTCTGCTTCCAATCCAGCTCCCTGCTTGGACCCCTGTATCCATTCAAATATGGTCAGTGGTGACCATGAAGAAATTGGTTCCAAAAAGAATTCAGGTTAAGTATCTCTTATCTCTAATGCTTGGGACTCGCAGTGTTTTAGAGTTTGGATTCTTTTTCAGATTTTGGAATATTTGCATATTCCCAGAGCTTCCCAGAGGAAGCTCCTGGCTCCTGGCTTTGGCCTGGCCCATCCTGGACCATTGTGGCCATTTGGAGAGTAAACCAGAGAGTGGAAAATCTCTCTTTCTCTCTCTGTATTTCTGCCTTTCAAATAAATAAAATGAATCTTAACAAAAAAAATAGCATATGAACAGCTAGAGTACTTGGGCTCTATGGAGCCGTGGGTGGCACAGGAGACCCAGATGGAGTTCTTGGCTCCTGGCTTTATCCTGGCCCAGCCCAAGCCATTGTGGCCATTTGGGGAGTGAACCAGCAGATGGGAGTTCTCCCTCTCTCTGTGTCTATCCCTCTCTCTCTGTTAGCCTTTCGATTAATTAGATACTCTTAAGAAAAAAAAACAGCCATCACCAGCAGCAGCTTAACCCGCTGTGCCAAACGCCAGTCTCCCCAGGCTCATTTGTTAACTGTGTTTTTGAGTGGGGCCTTGGGAGGTCATTAGGACCAGATGAGGCCCCCATGACAGCATTAGTAGCTTTCTAAGGAGAGGAAGAGAGGCCCAAGCTAGCACAGCCGACTCTGGCCCTGTGACAACGCTGCAAAAAGACCCTCACAGATGTTCCAGCCTCGCATCTGGGAGTGAAGTAAACATTTTTAAAAACTCATTTATTTATTTATTTATTTGAAAGGCAGAGCCACAGAGAGGCAGAGAAAGAGAAAGAGAGAGAAGTCTTCCATCTGCTGGTTCACTCCCCAAGTGGCCACAATGGCCGGAGCTGGGCTGATCCGAAGCCAGGAGCCAGGAGCTTCCTCCGGGTCTCCCACATGGGTGCAGGGGCCCAAGGACTTGAGCCATCTTCTACTGCTTTCCCAGGCCACAGTAGAGAGCTGGATGGGAAGAGGAGCAGCAGATACTTGAAATGGCGCCCATGTGGGATGCCAGCACTGCAGGCGGAGGCTTAAGAGAGAGAGAGAGAATTTTATTTATTTGAAAGGCAATTACAGAGAGAGAGGGAGAGACAGAGAGATCTTCTGTCCACTCACTCCTCAAAATCACAGTAACAGCCAAGGCTGGGCCAGGCCAAAGTCAGGAGCCAGGAGCTTCTTCTGGGTCTCCCTTGTGGGTGCAGGGGCCCAAGGACTTGGCCCTCCTCCTCCTCCTCCTCCTTCCTCTTCCTCTTCCTCTTCTTCCTCTTCCTCTTCTTCCTCTTCCTCTTCCTCTTCTTCTTCTTTTTTGACAGGCAGAGTGGACAGTGAGAGAGAGAGACAGAGGTCTTCCATTGCCGTTGGTTCACCCTCCAATGGCCTCCATGGCTGGCGCGCTGTGGCCAGCACACCGCGCTGATCTGAAGGCAGGAGCCAGGTGCTTCTCCTGGTCTCCCATGCGGTGCAGGGCCCAAGGACTTGGACCATCCTCCACTGCCTTCCCGGGCCACAGCAGAGAGCTGGGCTGGAAGGGGGGCAACCGGGACAGAATCCGGTGCCCCGACCGGGACTAGAACCCGGTATGCCGGCACCACAAGGCAGAGGATTAGCCTATTGAGCCACAGCGCTGGCATTGGCCCATCTTCTACTGCTTTCCCAGGCCACAACAGAGAGCTGGGTCGGACATGGAGCAGCTGGGAGTCAAACTGATGCCCATATGGGATGCTGGCACTGTAGGCGGCAGCTTCACTCACTGTGCCACAATGCCAGTCCTAAAATAAACTTCTTTACACATTACACAGCTTCAACTATTTTGTTATAGCAGCAGAAAATGGACCAGGACAGTAGCTGAACGAAGAAAGGCAGACAGAGGGTGCCTGGCGGGAGGTACGGGGAACAAGGACACAGAACCTGGACTGAAGATCTGCTGGCCTTCCGGCTGCTGGCAAGAAGCGAGAGGTCGTGTTCAGACACGTTCCAGAGGAAAGACAGGCAGGGAAACCTCCAAGCTCAGCTCCTACTGCCGCAGTAGAGTGACAGATTTGACCTATGAATCTACTTACAGAAAAACATTGAAATGCCACATTTCTGGCACGCCTGAGAAAATGACGTCATAATACTAACAGGGAGAACAAGCCACACGAGATGCCACTCTTGAGCCTGAGGGGAGATGAACCTGACCCCAGGGAGGCTCTGCACTGAGGACCAGATTCGCAACTCCTTGAGGCAGCCCCAGAGCCGGAAGCAGGCTCAGGAAGTGGCACAGAGGAGGCGGGGGTGGGGGGGTGGGAGGCAACCTGCACCGCCAGCCACCCCAGCAGCACAGAAGGCAGCCAGGACTGTAACACAGGCCATCAGAAATGGTCGCTGGTGACCATGAAGAAATTGGTGTCCAAAAATAATGTAAGTTAAGTATCTCTTTAAAAAAAAAAAAAAAAGGTTTGTTTATTTGAAAGTCAGAGTTGGCCGGCACTGCGGCTCAATAGGCTAATTCTCCGCCTGCGGCGCCAGCACTCCTGGTTCTAGTCCCGGTCGGGGCACTGGATTCTGTCCCGGTTGCCCCCCTTCCAGTCCAGCTCTCTGCTGTGGCCTGGGAGTGCAGTGGAGGATGGCCCCAAGTCCTTGGGCCCTGCACCCACATGGGAGACCAGGAGAAGCACCTGGCTCCTGCCTTCGGATCAGCGTGGTGCGTCGGCCGCAGCGGCCATTAGAGGGTGAACCGAAGGAAAAGGAAAACCTTTCTCTCTGTCTCTCTCTCTCACTGTCCACTCTGCCTGTCAAAAAAAAAAAAAAAGAAAAGAAAAGAAAAGAAAAGAAAAGAAAAGAAAAGAAAAGAAAGAAAAAGAGTTACAGAGAGGCAGAGGCAGAGAGAGAAAGAGAGAGAGAGAGAGAGAGAGAGAGAGAGAGAGGTCTTCCATCCACTGGTTCACTCCCCAATTGGTCGCAACAGCCGGAGCTGCGCTGATCCAAAGCCAGGAGCCAGGAGCTTCTTCCTGATCTCCCACGTGGGTTCAGGGGCCCAAGCACTTGGGCCATCTTCTACGGCTTTCCCAGGCCATAGCAGAGAGCTGGATCAGAAGTGGAGCTGCCGGGACTCAAACTGATGCCCATATGGAATGCTGGCACTGCAGGTGGCCACTTTACCTGCTACACCACAGCACTGGCCCCAGTTAAGTGTCTCTTATCCCAAATACTTGGGCCGATTAGTGTTTAGAGTGGGATTCCTTCAGGTTTTTGGAATATTTGCATATATATAATGAGCTATCTTGAGGATGGGATGCAAGTCTAAACATACACTCAATTTAATTTAGGTTTCAGATACACCCTATACACATCTCCTGAAGGTCATTCTATACAATGTATTCAATCATTCTGTGCAGGAAACAAAAGGTTGGGTGTGTGGAATTTTCCACTCCTAGCTTCATGGCAGTGGTTTGTTTTTTTTAAAGCTTTTATTTAATAAATATAAATTTTGAAAGTACAACTTTTGGATTCTAGCGGGTTTTCCCCCCATAACCACCCTCCCACCCGCAACCATCCCATCTCCTACTCCCTCTCCCATCCCATTCTTCATTAAGATTCATTTTTAATTATCTTTATATACAGAAGATCAATTTAGTATATACTAAGTAAAGATTTCAACAGTTTGCACCCACACAGACACCCAAAGTATAAAGTACTGTTTGAAGACAAGTTTTACTGTTAATTCTCATAGTACAACTCATTAAGGACAGAGATCCTACATGGGGAGTAAGTGCACAGTGACTTCCGTTGTTGATTTAACAATTGACACTCTTATTTATGACGTCAGTGAGCACCTGAGGCTCTTTTCATGAGCTGCCAAGACTATGGAAGCCTCTTGAGTTCAAAACCTCTGACCTTATTCAGACAAGGTCATAGTCAAAGTGGAAGTTCTCTCCTCCCTTCACAGAAAGGCACCTCCTTCTTTGATAGCCCCTTCTTTCCACCGGGATCTCACTCACAGACATCTTTCATTTAGGTTATCTTTTATGGCAGTGCTTATAAAGGGACTTTGGAACATTTCAGATGTTGGATTTTCACATTAGGGATGCCTGGATTAGCCAGAAGACTACAAGAAGCACAAACAGACAATGCTCTGTCCAGAAAACAACCAGCAGATCCCCGGATGGAAGTGCTTGTGTTACTATGCTGTGGCGTGTTGGGTAAAAGCCGCCACCTGCAGTGCCAGCTTCCTATATGGGTGCCAGTTTGAGTCCCGGCAGCTCCACTTCTGATCCAGCTCTCTGCTATGGCCTGGGAAAGCAGTAAAAGATGGCCCAAGTGCTTGGGCCCCTGCACCCATGTGGGAGACCTGGAAGAAGCTCCTGGCTCCTGGCTTCGGATTGGCGCAGCTCCAGCCATTGCAGCCATCTGGGGAGTGAAACAGCGGATGGAAGACTTCTCTCTCTCTCTCTTTCTCTCTCTCTGCCTCTCCTCTCTGTGTGTAACTCTGACTTTAAATATTTAAAAAAACAATAAGGATGGGAACCAGGTCAGCATGCAGCTGCTGCCTCCCCGCACAGGGTACTCACGCGAGCACCTGCAGCACAGAGACCTGGCAGAGCCCCTGCATACCTGTGGCCCCTGGCCAGTTTGTTGTTCATCTGCAACTCCAGGAGAGATCTGTTCTGGCTCACTGCTGAGCCGGAGTGGGGCCAGCAGGCACCCGTCAGAATGCAAGGATATACCCTGTGAGAATAGCAAACGTTGCAGCTGGCTGGTGTCCAGCTTTGAACTGGCCCTCTTCCAGACTTGAGCAGAAAGAAAGTCCCCAGCACTGCCCCAACAGGCCACAACCTCTGTCCTGGGCCTGTGGAACCTGAGGGTGGCAGCTGAGCCTAAAGGCCACCAGCGTTGCCCTGCTGTGCTCTCGGGTCCCTGTGGTCGTCTGGACCCTGCACCTGGGCTGATGCTCCTCACAGCGACTCCTGCCAGCAGTGAGCTCCAGCAGGGCCTGGCACAGCAGCCGGGCACCCTTGTCCCCCAGCTTGTTTCTGGCCAGGGTGAGCTTCTTCAGGCTCTCCTCGGCCTTAAGGATGTGACACAGATCCCGGCAGTCCTCAGCAGGGATGCATCAGTCCCAGAGCCTGGGGGACACCGACATTCTGCCTTCACACCTTCACACCTGACGGCCTGGGATCTGTTTCAGAACCAACAGGGTCCCGAGCTGGGAGCGGGGTGTGTGCGCGCGTGTGTGTGTGCAGCAGCCCAGGGCACAGCTCAGCCATCCTGGAGATGCCCAGCAGCTTGTTGCCCAGGTTCAGCTCCTGCAGAGGTGCCGTGGAAGCCGTGATCACTGCCAGCCCCACGCAGGGACGTACAACACGCTTGAAGGGAACACCAGAGCCCGCCCCAGCCCACGGGCACCCAACACTCACAGCCAGGCCGCCAGCTTCCCAGAAGTCATTGGTGCTCACTGTGAGGTCCTTGGAGCCAGGACCTGGGGGCGGGGAGGGGTGTCGCTGTCTCACCGCCCATCCGGGCCCCAGCCTCCTGCCTCAGCACCGAGAGTTGTTCTCAGGGCTGCTGGTTAGGAACAGTGAGTACCCTGACCTCCAGGCCCACGGAGCAAGAGCCTGCCTTCTGGAAACCTCAAATTCCAGAATCTACCAGACTCAGGAGAAAGACGCCAGCCCCACACGGGCAGGGCTGAGCGCACCCACAGATGGCCCCTGGGGGGGCCACATCACTAGCCTGGCCCACGGCCCGTGTCTGTTCCAGAGGCAGAAAGAGGAGGACAGAGGCCCTGGCCCCAGCATCCATGGGAGAGTGCTCCAGAGCTCCCTGAAGCCAGGGTGCTGTGGGGTTTTCTTGGGGCAGGTGCCAGGGCTGGGGCCAGAGAGGGCAGCAGAGAGCTCGGGGCAGGGAACTCGCCGCAGCTTCTCAAGGTGGCACGGGGAGTCCAGGGGTCCCTTGCAGGGCAGCTGCAGGCCCCCGTCCCCAGAGGGCGTTGTTGTTGAGGTGCAGCTTGTGCAGGGTGGCTGTGAAACGCAATGGGCCTGGTGTGCGCCCGGCAGGACCCCACAGCCACCTTCCGTTGGGTAACAGGTCTCCAGGCTGGAGCATACCGGCCATCAGGGGTAGCCTGATGGCCCCCGTATCTGCAGAAGTCAGGGCTGTCCCTGCCTATAGACTGCCGCACACCTCAGCTTCTGGGATCTGCAGGCCCTGCGGCAGTGTCACCCAGCTCTTGCAGGCACAGGCTGAGCTCTGTCAGGGCGGGGTTGGCCCAGAGCGCAGCACTCAAGGCTGACGCCGAGCCTCAGTGAAAGGACCCTCAGTTCGCCATGTGGGCAGCACCGCCTCGGGCTCAGTAACCAACTCACAGAGCAGGCCGGGACCCATCAGTGGGCCAAAAAATGCAAAGCTAAGCTCCAGCCAGGACGCATGGAGCCACAGGAGAGCCAGTTGTGAGGTGTCCTCCACACCTTCCCATGGGGCCCATGGGGCCCAGGGGCCCCTGGTCTCTAGGGGAAAATCACACCTGTGCAAAGGAATGACCACAGGAATTGCTCAGGACATGGGCACACCTGAGGGCTCCCAGGAAGCAACACAAGCCCAAAATACATAGTGGTCCAGGGCTGGGAGCTGTGGAACAAACACCCCGTGAGTGAATGGTTGAACAGAGGCAGGAGGAAAGCCAGGCCTTGCTCAGAAAAGAATGAGAGCTGGTCGACGTGGCAGGCAGACACCGTGGTAGCGACTGTCAGGTAGGAGCCTCCAGAGGAAGGCAAGAGCAGCAGGCAAAGCCTGAGCAGAGGGGCCGGTGCTGTGGCGGAGTGGGTAAAGCAGCCGTCTGCAGTGCCGGCATCCCATATGGGTGCCGGTTCTAGTCCCAGCTGCTCAACTTCTGATCCAGCTCTCTGCTATGGCCTGGGACAGCAGTAGAAGGTGGCCCAAGTCCTTGGGCCCTGCACCCACATGGGATACCTGGAAGAAGCTCCTGGCTCCTGGCTTCGGATTGGCACAGCTCCAGCCATTGCAGCCATCTGGGGAGTGAACCATTGGATGGAAGACCTCTCTCTCTGCCCCTTCCTCTCTGTAACTCTGCCCTTTCAAATAAATAAATAAATATTAAAAAAAAAAAGCCTGAGCAGAAGCAGATCTCAGTGGGGCCGGTGTTGCAGCACAGCAGGTTAAGCTGCTGCCTGCAGTGCCAGCTTCCTCTAATGCCTGGGAAAGGCAGAGAAGACGGTCCAAGTGTCTGGACCCCTGCCACCCACTTGGGAGGCCCAGAAGAAGCTCCTGGCTCCTGGCTTCCATCTGGCCCAGTCCTGGCCATTGTAGCCATCTGGAGAGTGAACCAGTGGATGGAAGATCTCTCTCTCTCTCTCTCTCTCTCTCTCTCTCTCTCTCTCTCTGACTTGCCAATAAATAAATAAATAAATCTGTTAAAAAAAAAAAAAAAGGTAGATCTCATCAAGGTCACAGAGGGCCTCTCCGAGGTCATTACCAGGGAAACAGTCACTTCCTGGAGCATTTGCACACCAGCTCCATGCTGCCTGTGACACCTGCTCCATCCTCACCAGGTTTCCACGGCTGGGATCCTGTGCAGCAGCATGTGGCACTCCTTGGAGAGGCCCGTAGAGCCCCCTTACAGGGCAGCCACACAGAGCCACCCACCACAGGACCCAGAGATCCCAAGGAAGAAACCTCAGAGAGGCCCAGAAGAAGGGCATAGGGGTCAGGTCGCCAGGACAAGGGCACAGAGGGACCCTCAGGGGGGTACTAAGGACAGAACAGCCAAACAGCATGCCAGCTCTGTGGCGGACCTAGAGCAGGACAGTGGGGAAGCTGGTGGGGCTGGATCCAGTGTTGTGGGAAGTAGGGGCCGGTGTGAGCGCCCTCGGTGCTGCAGGTGCCCAGGTGCCATGAGACGCAATCATCAGCGGAGTGGGAGGAGCATGTGGAAGCCCTTCACTGGCTTCACAACTCCTCTGAGTCCAGAGCCCTCTCAGATGAGGGAAAAGAGAAAGGCCAGGCAGGCACCCTTGGCTGCGAGCGCCTGGAGGTCACAGGGATAGACTGGGGTCCAGAGCCGTGACCTGCCCTCCGTGTCCCCAGAGGAGGGAAAAGAACCAGGTGGCGAGGGCACCCGTGTGAGGTGTCTGCCCGTCCCTGCTGGAACCGGAGGTTGAGGCTCATGGTGGCGACTGAAGTGCCGCTCAGGTAGAAAGAAGCAGAGTGGGTCAGCCAAATTCTCCCAAAGCCGGACAGGCTCAAGACCTGCGAACACAGAACAAGTCCACCAGGCGCCACCCAGCTGCGGCCGTCCTCGGCGCTCTCGCCCACCAGGGCTGTACCTACCGGCGTCCCTGGCACCCTGGGATGCAGAATTTGGGAGGCGGGGGATGCAGGTGCTAGTTCCACCCACCAGTCTCCCTCTACCCAGCCTGGGTGGCAGCGGATAGCAAGTCTGGGCCTGGAAGCCCCTGCCTGGGCAGGGAGAGGGCTGGGGTGGAGCCAGCCTTGGAGCCTCTCGCTGCCCGCTTGGCCCACATCTCACTGTGATAGCCATGCAGGTAGCACTCCAGTGCCACAATGCCAGAACAAGCCCGCCCACCCGCCCCTAGGATGCCAGGATCCTGAATCTCACCGACCCCACAGTAACTGGGGCCTCATGACCCTGAAGCAGCTACTGTGTGGGAGCACCAACCCCAGCGCCCTAGGCAGGACAGGATGGGTGCCATTCATGGGTGGCCAGCCAGGTCCCAGCTTCTGTGACACGTTCTAAGCTGGAGACCTCAGATCATGCCATGGCGAGTCCTCCACCAAAGGCAGGGCTATGAAGCAGGCTGGAAAGAGTGAGGTCTGGGGCCAGTGCTGTGGCCCAGTGGGTTAACTCCCTGGCCTGAAATGCCAGCATCCCATATGGGCGCCAGTTCAAGACCCAGCTCCTCCACTTCTGCTATGGTTCTCTGCTATGGCCTGGGAAAGCGGTAGAAGATGGCCCAAGTCCTTGGGCCCCTGTACCCACATGGGAGACCTGGAAGAAGCTCCTGGCTCCTGGCTTCAGATTGGTGCAGCTCTGGCTGTTGCAGCCAATTGGGGAGTGAACCAGCAGATGGAAGACCTCTCTCTCTTCCTCTCCTCTCTCTGTGTAACCCTGCCTTTCAAATAAATTAATTAATTAATAAATCTTTTTTTTTTAAAGTTCAAATCCTTAAAAACATTTTAAGTGTGGTGTAGTGGGTAAAGCCGCTGCCTGCAGTGCCAGCATTCCATATGGGCACCAGTTCAAGACCTGGCTCCTCCACTTCCGATCCAGCTCTCTGCTATGGCCTGGGAAAGCAGTAGAGGATGGCCCAAGTCCTTGGGCCCCTGCACCCACGTGGGAGACCTGGAAGAAGCTCCTGGCTCCTGGCTTCGGATTGATGCAGCTACAGCCATTGAGGTCAATTGGGGAGTGAACCATCGGATGGAAGACCTCTCTCTCTCCCTCTCTCTCTCTCTGCCCCTCCTCTCTCTGTGTAACTCTTTCAAATAAATAAAATAAATCTTTAAAGAAAGAATGATAGAAACAGTGGGTCTTTATCCAGCCAAGCTGAGACAGGACCCAGTCCAAGGCCCTGAAACCTCACAGGGCAGGCACTGGCTGTGGAAGGGCGTTCCAGGGGACCAAGAGCACCCTGGGGCCCACAGGAAGGGAAGTCACCGGGCAGGACCCATGGCAGCGGCCACCCCACATCTCAATAATCCCCTAAGCCTATGCCAGGCCCGGGGGGAGGGGCAGGAGAGAAGCTGGGTTTCATTCAAGAGCAACAGAGAACCCAGGAAGGACACAGTTCTGGAAACCATGCCCTGCGCCAAGGTCCCAACAAACAGGAGCCAGCCCCCGCAAGGTGCCTGCAGCCCTCAGCTTCCCTAAAGCAGTCTCCATCCTGCATTTACCTGTCACAGCCAGGCCCACTGAAGGGAGCCTCAGCCCGGTTAAGGAAGCCCCCTGGGGCCAACCAGGAGGACCGGTGAGAGAGAGAGACAGTGAGAGAGGCAAGGGCATGGGCCATCACCCCAGGCACCCAGCATCAGCTGCGCCCGCTGCCTAGAACTGTGAGCCAAACTAGCCCTGCCTGGCTGTGGTCTCTCAAACCTAGTCACCGGCCTGAGACCCTGGGGGCAGGGAGGCCACCTGAAGGCCACCCTCTGCCCACCCGGGTTCACTGTCTGGCTCTCCTCTGCACCCCAACCGCGGGGCCCCACACATCCTCCTCCTGAGAAGACCCAGGGGCTGGGCCCCAGCTGGTAAGAGGTAGAGGACCAGGATGCCTCTGATACGGTGGTCATGGCCACCACCTGGGGCTTGGGATCAGGCTACGGCTCCTAACCTGTGTGGTTCCTGATCCCATGGAGAGTGCTAGGAGGACGTGAATCGTTCTGGAACAGATGCCCCGCCCCTGCCCCTCCCCCCGACTCCGTGTACAACCTTCTCTGTTTCGGGGTACCTCACACCAGGGATTAAAGGCAGTGGCAAAGCCCACTCCTTTCTAGAGTCGGGACCCTCTCAGCAGCTCAACTGTCCAAAAGACCCAGCCCCAGCATGTGCACAACACAGTGAGGACCCCCGCCGCACCCTTGTAGGATGCCTCAAACCTGGGATCTCCTGACTCTTCCCATCAGGGATGAAAGGGCCAGGGTTCTCGGCTGCCGCTGCTGCTCCCACAGCCAGGCAGGGGTAGGGGGATCCGGGCCTCCAGGCCTCCGGACTCAGCCTGGCTTCACTCTTTCAGCCAGTGCGGGGCTCCTGATCCCTGCTCCCTCAGTCGCCGCCCATAGGCAAGTGGGACCCAAGAATTCCCCAGGACCCAGAAACAAAGCAAACTCAGACCCCCTTGTATACGGCCAGGCCGGGAGAGAAAGAGATCAAGATGCGCTTTGGGACACGGCAGGTGATGGCCCAAGTACCCGGGCCCCTGCCACCCACGTGGGAGACAAGGATGGAGTTTTGAGCTCCTGGCTTCAGCTTGGCCCAGCCTTGGCCGTTTCAGTCATTTGGAGAGTGGGGGAACGTAACAGTGAATGGCAGGTGTCTCTCTCTGTGTCTGGTTGTTGAACTTGGCTACCTCGCTTACCACTGTGCTCTGTCCTGCGTCTGAACTCTTCCATGCGTGAAGACAAGAACCTCTGAGCAGCCCTCTCTCGGGATGTATTTGGCAGAGCCGGCCAGGAGGGGAGGGCAGCTGGAGTCCTGACCGAGCTTGCCCTGAGGAACACGCCATGTCCAGCCGCCTTCCGCCCGCTCCCCTGTCTTGTCCAGTGGCAACCAAAGTGTCTTTACCAACATTTCTTGGAGGCAGAGGCTTACCCACTTCCTTTGAACCTAGCCACCCTGGCCATTCCCTGCCCTGTCTCATTTAGCCACACAGTCTCTCTGCCGCGCTCTGCCACACAGGAGGAGTGCCCAGCAGAAAACTGGGGCTGACTTTCTTTCACACTCTCCGCCTAGGCCAGCCTGGCCCTCCTGTCATGCCTGACCTGCCCAGTGTCCGCATCCGACCACTACCCCTCTCCTTGGTCTCCAGTGCTGGGAATTGAGGAGAAGGTAGCATCTGCTCAGCCAGGCCTGGTGACTGGTGTCAGTCGCTCCTCCCTACCCAAGGACTCTGCATGCCTCATTTCCCCTATCTCCTTGCCACCATTTTGAAAAAGCATGGGAGGGGCCGATGCTGTGGCTTAGTGGGTAAAGCTGCTGCCTGCAGTGCCGGCATCCCAAATGGGTGCCAGTTCAAGTCCCGGCTGCTCCTCTTCCAATCCAGCTCTCTGCTGTGGCCTGGGAAAGCAGTAGAAGACGGCCCAAGTGCTTGGGCCCCTGCACCTGCATGGGAGACCTGGAAGAAGCTCCTGGCTCCTGGCTTTAGATCAGCGTAGCTCTGGCAGTTGTGGCCAACTGGGGAGTGAACCAGCGGATGGAAGACCCCTCTCACTCTCTCTCTCTGCCTCTCCTTCTCTCTCTGTGTAACTCAGACTTTCAAATAAATAAATAAATCTTTAAAAAAAAAAAAAAGAAAAAGAAAAAGCACAGCAAACTCTTTCCACTGTGGAAGGCACTTGGACATACCACTCATGTTTCCTTTTTTGTTGTTGTTAAGATTTTATTTATTTATTTGAGAAGCAGAGTTACAGACACAGAGAGAGAGAGAGGTCTTCCATCCACTAGATCACTCCCCAAACAGCCACAATGGCTGGAGCTGGGCCCATCCTAAGCCAGGAACGAAAATTCTCCTCTGGGTCTCCCACATGGGTGCAGGAGCCCAAGGGCTTGGGCCATCCTCTACTGCTTTCCCAGGCCATAGCAGAGAGCTGGATCGGAAGTGGAGCAGCCGGGACTAGAACCAGTGCCCATATGGGATGCCGGCGCTGCAAGCAGAGGATTAACCTGTGCCACAGTGCCGCCCCTCATTTCCTTTTTTTCCACCACGGACCATTCTCCATCTTAGTCAGACTTCTCCCATACTCACTTAGAGGGGCTGGTGCTGTGGCACAGTGGGTTAAGCCACCACCTTGATGCTGGGACCCATATGACCACTTGTTTGAATCCCACTGCTCTGTGTCTCATCCAGCTCCCTGCTAATGGCCTGGGAAAACAGCAGGAGAAGGCTCAAGTACTTTGGGCCCCTGCACTCATGTGGGAGATGCGGGTGGAATTCTAAGCTTCTGGCTCTGGTTTGACCCAGCTCAGCTATTGCTGCCTTATGGGGGGTGAACCAGAGATGGAAGCTATCTCTCTCGCTCTCTCTTGCTCTTTCTCTCTCTGGAACACTGCCTTTCAAATAAATAAATCTTAAAAGAAAAGGAAAAGTACCAGCAAGAACTGGCCTTAGCATAGTTCATTTTATTTTTTTAATTTTTAAAAAATTTTTATTTATTTATTTTGACAGGCAGAGTGGACAGTGAGAGAGAGAGACAGAGAGAAAGGTCTTCCTTTTGCCGTTGGTTCACCCCACAATGGCCGCTGCGGCTGGCGCACTGTGGCTGGTGCACCACGCTGTTCTGAAGGCAGGAGCCAGGTGCTTCTCCAGGTCTCCCATGCGGGTGCAGGGCCCAAGCACTTGGGCCATCCTCCACTGCCTTCCCAGGCCACAGCAGAGAGCTGCCCTGGAAGAGGGGCAACCGGGACAGAATCCAGCGCCCCAACCGGGACTAGAACCTGGGGTGCTGGCGCCGCAGGCGGAAGGTTAGCCTATTGAGCCACAGCACCGGCCTCATTTTATTTTAAACCACTGTGTTTATCATTGGCTAGACCCCTGCAGGGCCATGTGTTCCAACTCCTTCTTAAGTCTTTTCTAGAACTGCAAGTGTGGGCCTCCTGGCCCCTCTGACCCAAAGGGTTCCCTTTTCTTGCTCGCTAAATTATGGGAACTTCTTTGTCCACCTGTTTAAGATCCCTTGTTCTAGGGTTAGGACCAATGTACACCTGGTCCAGCTCACAGAGCTCTCCAAAGGCCACTGCCTCTCCCCTTATAGACCTCAAGGCCTGAAGCGATACAACAGCATGGGAAACGTTGCCGTGCTTGCTTGCTTTCTTAAGACTTATTTGTGAGGCCGGCGTTGTGATGCAGTAGGTTAATCCTCTGCCTGTGGCGCCAACATCCCATTTGGGTGCTGGTTCTGGTCCCAGCTGCTCCACTTCTGATCCAGTTCTCTGCTGTGGCCTGGGAAAGCCCAAGTGCTTGGGCCCTTGTACCCGCGTGGGAGACTGGGAAGAAGTTCCTGGCTCCTGGCCTTGGGTCAGCTCAGCTAAGGCTGTTGTGGCCATTTGAGGAGTGAACCAACGGATGGAAGACCTCTCTCTCTCTCTGCCTCTCCTCTCTGTGTAACTCTTTCAAATACATAAATCTTTTTAAAAAAGGGGGGGGGCAAACAAAGCAGGTGACAGTAGATTTTATTGAGAAACAGAGACTCCTGCTTGCCTGGAAGGGTCCCCAAGGCAGAGGTCTAGCTGAGTCTGGGTATTGGGAGCTCATATAGGGAGTGCCTATTGATGGATAAATTCTTCCATGTAGTTTCAATACATCAGGAGTCGGGTTTTTTCTTTTTTTTTTCCTATGTATGATATGCCTGTCATGATATGGCTCCTGGCCTGTTAACAAATGTTACCATGTTGACCACTTGGGAGATGACAGTTGGGAAATACTGTTGACCTGACCAGTTAAGGCAGTTGACCTGACCGGTTAAGCAACCTGACCAGTTGCTAAGCACTTGAGACATGTTCTGGTCTGGTGCCACAGCCTAGTTTCTCATATGGTTACCTATGAGTATGGGACCAGTGTGCTTCCTAACTATCAATCTCTCGGGGCAATGTCTTTTGTCTAATGAGTGGTTTCATGCAAACCATAGTTCCTTATCCCACAGGAGCCTTTCCTAACTACCATTAACCCTTTAACTCCTCACAGAGTGGTAGAGAGAGGGGAAGAAACAAATCTTCCATTTTCTGGTTCACTCCCCAAATGGCTGCAATGGTTGGGGCTGGGCCAGGCTAAAGCCAGGAACCTGGAACTCCATCAGGGTCTCCCATGTAGGCGCAGGGGCCCAAGCATGCAGGCAAACTTCTGCTATATTCCCAGATACATTACCAGGGAGCTGGATCAGAAGTGGAGCACTCGTGGGATGCCAGCATTGGCACTGCAGGTGGCGGCTTAACCCGCTATGCCACAGTGCCAGAGCCCCTGCTGTACTTTCTAAAATGCTGTATATTGCTCAGTTGCTTTTGCAACCATCTTTTTTAGACTTTTTGCCATTCTGTTGGGATTCTCTGAAAATATTTGCAATTATATTTTTATTTTTATTTTTTTTTTTGACAGGCAGAGTGGACAGTGAGAGAGAGACAGAGAGAAAGGTCTTCGTTTTCTGTTGGTTCACCCCACAATGGCTGCTGCGGCTGGTGTGCTGTGGCCGGCTCACCACGCTGATCTGAAGCCAGGAGCCAGGTGCTTCCTCCTGGTCTCCCATGCAGGATCAGGGCCCAAGCACTTGGGCCATCCTCCACTGCACTCCCAGGCCACAGCAGAGAGCTGGCCTGGAAGAGGGGCAACTGGGACAGACCCTGGCGCCCCAACCGGGACTAGAACCCGGGGTGCCGGTGCCGCAGGCAGAGGATTAGCCTATTGAGCTGCGGCGCCTGCCAAATATTTGCAATTATATTTATAGAGCTGTGTCTTTTGTTGATGCTGTACTTAAATGGTTTATCTTCTTGAGATTTCTAGGGTTCACAGCACTTTATAAAGTATAATTGTGGTGGCCAGCACTGTGGTGTAGTGGGCAAAGCTGCTGCCTGCAGGGCCGGCATCCCTATGGGTGCTGATTCAAGTCCCGGCTGCTCCACTTCTGATCCAGCTCTCTGCTGTGGTCTGGGAAAGCAGTAGAAGACGGCCCAAGTGCTTGGGCCCCTGTACCTGCATAGGAGACCCGGAAGAAGCTCCTGGCTCCTGGCTCCTGGCTCCTGGCTTTGGATTGGCTCAGCTCCAGCCTTTGCAGCCGTTTGGGGAGTGAATCAGCAGATGGAAGATCTCTCTCTCTCTCTCTCTTTCTCTGCTTCTCTGTAGCTCTGCATTTCAAGTAAATAATCTGTTTTTTAAATATAATTGTGTAAAAAAGTTTACCTGCTTCCCACTTAATTCCTTCACAATTCAAAAGTATCTTAAAGTAAATTTGGGTTAAGATTATGTGTGTTCTTTTAAAAGAAATGTTTCCTATAAATTTAGAGGTGTTAGAAGATTATTTCAGGATATAAATTTTTTTTTTTTTGACAGGCAGAGTGGACAGTGAGAGAGAGAGACAGAGAGAAAGGTCTTCCTTTGCCGTTGGTTCACCCTCCAATGGCCGCCGCGGCCGGCGCACCGCACTGATCCGATGGCAGGAACCAGGAGCCAGGTGCTTTTCCTGGTCTCCCATGGGGTGCAGGGCCCAAGCACCTGGGCCATCCTCCACTGCACTCCCTGGCCACAGCAGAGGGCTGGCCTGGAAGAGGGGCAACCGGGACAGAATCCGGCGCCCCAACCGGGACTAGAACCCAGTGTGCTGGCGCCGCTAGGCGGAGGATTAGCCTATTGAGCCGCGGCGCCGGCCTCAGGATATAAATTTTTTAAAGAACTATTTATTTATTTGAAATAAAGAGTTACATAGAGGCAGAGGCAGAGGCATAGAGGGAGAAAGGGTGAGAGAGATCGTCCATCTACTGGTTCACTCCGCATACGGCCATAACGACCACAGCTGGGCCGGTCCAAAGCCAGGAGCTTCCTCCAGGTCTCCCATGCTGGTGCAGGGGCTCAAAGACCTGGGATAGCTTCTACTGCTTTCCCAGGCCATAGCAGGGAGCTGGAACGGAAGTGGAGCAGCTGGGACTAGAACTGGCACCCATATAGGAAGCTGGCACCACAGGTGGATGCTTAACGTATTACACCAGCCCTGACCAAATGGTTTAAATCTCTGGCAGTTCTTTAGACTCAAATTTCTAACCTGAGTCTTTGACTTTGAGGCTTCCAGTTGAATCCCTGGAAATCTCAAAAGTGACACTCTCAACCTGAAGAAACAATAGCTTTTAAGTTAATCTAGATTTATAAAATGTATTTTGAGGTTACAAAATGATGCCAAACTTACCCAGCGCTTATATAGAGATCCTATTTTAGAAAAAATATTTATTTATTTTGTTATTTGAAAGGGGCAGAGTTACAGAGAGGTGGAGGCAGAGAAAGAGAGGGAGAGAGAGTTCTTCTGTCGGCTGGTTCACTTCCCAAATGGCTGCAATGGCCAGAACTGGGCCGTTCCGAAGACGGGAGCCAGGAGCTTCCTCGGCGTCTCCCACACATGTTCAGGGACCCAGTGACTTGGATCATCTTCTGCTGTTCTCCCAGGCCCATCAGCAGGGAGCTGGATAGAAAGTGGAGTAACCAGGACTTGAACTGGTGCCCACATGGGATACTGGCACTGTTGGCGTTGGCTTTATCCACTAAGCCATAGCACCAGCCCCTACACAGAGGGCTTATGAGGTTTGCTGTGCCAGGGTCAATGGGATGAGGTTCCAGAGTGGACCCATCCCCCACAGCTTCATAACAAAAATAGTTTGCCATGTATGCTATGCTGATTGCATGCTGTTGGCGGGGGGTAGTGGCAATGTGTGTTCTCTCCCCTCCTCAGCATGTGACCAGCCTGGTCAGCAGTGAGACGGGGAGCTGGCTGCCCTCCCAGCTGCACTCCCAACCTTGCTCACAGACCCTCCTTCTTGTCCAGGTACCCGGTGCACCCTGGGGGCAGGAATGTCATCCATCCACCTAGGGGATAGCAACCACAGCATGCACTTCTTCCCCAGCTGGAGAAGGGAGAAAGATGGTACACGGGCCCTTTGCCCTGCACGGAGCAGCAGGTTCAGCAAGCAGGCCACATTCTTCAAAGGGGGACTTACCGACAAATGCTCAGGCAAAGATAAACATGAAACAGTCAGGAGCTGCCAGGAGTTGGGTGGAAGAAGTTCTTGTCTGTGCCCAAGAAAATTCAGATGTGAGACAGAGAGCAGTGGGAAGCAAGGTTGCAAGGTTTCATGGGGCAGGGCATCTGTCGGGACTAATGGGCAGCTCTTCAGACAGTCAGGGAGAGAGTGCCCAGTCACTGAGACTGGGGAAAGCAAGGTTACAGAGCTTAATGGAGACAGTACGCCTGAGAGGCCAGGCGGGCGACTCAGGAAAGAGCTGAGAGCTGAGCGCACAGACTGGGGCTGTATTCAAACTGGGGCTTATAAGGGAACAGGGTCCAGTTCTTCCTGCCCTACTCCTTCTTCCTCAGGACAAAGGGTTTGCCTGGTAAGAAACAGGTAAAGTTCCTCCCAAGGTTTTATTCCCCAGGGTTATCAGACTGGGTAGCCCACTTGGCACTGGGTAAAGGGGCTTCTCCTAGGGAAGGCTGGGACCACTTGCAAAGTTTTCGGGGTGAGGTCAGAACTTCGTAGCATAAAATCCTGGGCAGCTTCTGGGATGGATGCTTTGTTTTCCTTAGGTTTCTCTCACACACTTAGGCTGGTTTCTAACTTCCTACCTAACACACAAATATGGGTCAAAAAGGGAGGTTCAGCCGAAAGAGAGGAAAGCTTCCAAAAGGAGACGTAGAGGCAGTTGGAGATGGCTAATGCAGCCAATGAACACTAGAGCTAGCTGGGTTATGCAGTGGGTAGACAGATCTGTGAGCTACACAGCGATCCTAGGAGCCTGGAAACCCACGGCCATAACCCATGGGCTACACAGGGAAAATCTGGAAGTCCAAGGGAGAACTTCAGTGAGTGAGGAGGCAGAAGCAATGATGCCTGCTCAGCCTTCTCTGTTCTCTCTCAGATGGGGAATGACCCTCGTTACTGTGAGACTCGTGACTCTTCTCCAGGATATGGTTGCAAAATTGGTCGCAATTTGACCCCCTAACTTTAAAGAAGAATTGGCTAGTTTTCCTTTGGAATACCACCTGGCCATGAATTAAATTAGGTGACTGGGAAGCCTGGCCAGAAAATTGGACTTTAGGTTATAATACTGTTTGGGGCCGTTGCTGTGGCACAGCAGGTTAAAGCCCTGGCCTGAAGTGCCGGCATCCCATATGGGCACTGGTTCTAGTCCCGGCTGCTCCTCTTCCGATCCAGCTCTCTGCTATGACCTGGGAAAGCAGTAGAAGATGGCCCAAGTCCTTGGTCCCTGAACCTTCATGGGAGACCTGGAAGAAGCTCCTGGCTCTTGGCTTCGGATCGGCACAGCTCCAGCTGTTGCGGCCATCTGAGGAGTGAACCAGTGGCTGGAAGACCTCTTTCTCTCTCGCTCTCTCTGCCTCTCTATAACTCTTTCAAATAAATAAAATAAATCTTAAAAAAAAAGTTATAATACTGTTTTTGCAGCTACATCTGTTCTGCTGCGAGCCCAGTAAATGGACACTTTATAGCACTCAGAGGAACTCATGAACTCTGTCAAAAACAGCAAGCTGGACTCTGCTGTGCTGGGCTTACCTAACCCACCACCAACAGTCCTCTGTGAGACAGAGCCCAAGAAACTGCCATCACAGAATAGCGCCCCTAGAGACACTGAAAAGTCCCCATCCACTCCTGACAAGGGAGCTAGCTGCTCTCCCTAGCTTGGAGGATCTGCCCTGGGGCAGGACAGCAGAAGCCACTGGAATGTGGCCTCTACAGGAGCCAGCTGGACTGAGATAAAGGGAGAGATGAGAAGTTTCACTGAAAACCCTAATAAATGGTTAGAGGGATGGTATAAGGTGACTAGCATGTTTGAACTTACTTGAAAGAATGTGGTTTGTCGGGCTGGCGCTGTGGAGTAGTGGATAAAGCCACCACCTGCAGTGCCGACATCCCATAGGGGCGCAGGTTCGAATCCCGGCTGCTTCACTTCTAATCTAGCTCTCTGCTTGGCCTGGGAGAGCAGTAGAAAATGGCCAAAGTTGGGCCCTTGCACCCACTTGGGAGATCCAGAAGAAGTTCCTGGCTCCTGGCCTCAGATCGGCACAGCTCCAGCAGTTGTGGTTATCTGGGGAGTGAACCAGCAGATGGAAGACCTCTCTCTCTCTTTCTCTCACTCTGTCTCTCTTTGTGTCTGTCCTTCTCTCTGTGTGTAACTCTGACTTTCAAACAAATAAATATCTTTAAAAAAATGTGGTTTGAGCCGGCGCCGCGGCTCACTAGGCTAATCCTCCACCTTGCGGCGCCGGCACACCGGGTTCTAGTCCTGGTCGGGGCGCCGGATTCTGTCCCGGTTGCCCCTCTTCCAGGCCAGCTCTCTGCTGTGGCCAGGGAGTGCAGAGGAGGATGGCCCAAGTCCTTGGGCCCTGCACCTGCATGGGAGACCAGGAGAAGCACCTGGCTCCTGCCATCGGATCAGCGCGGTGCGCCGGCCGCAGCGTGCCAGCCACGGCGGCCATTGGAGGGTGAACCAACGGCAAAGGAAGACCTTTCTCTCTGTCTCTCTCTCTCATTGTCCACTCTGCCTGTCAAAAAATAAATAAATAAAAAAAATTTAAAAATGTGGTTTGCCTTCTAAACACCGTCCTAACTCACAAGAAAGACAGTGTTAGAATGTGCTCATAACTGCAGATCTCTAGCTTGGGACGCCCCTCTTACTGGAAGGAAACTTCAAAGATTAGGGATGGGGCTGAGCACCTCCTTGGCTAACATCCTATAAAGGCTGTCTCCATGGTCTGCTTTTCTTTCTTTTTTTTATTTTTTTATTTTTTTTAAATTTTTTTACAGGCAGAGTGGACAGTGAGAGAGAGAGAGAGAGAGAGAGAAAGGTCTTCCTTTGCCGTTGGTTCACCCTCCAATGACCGCCGCGGCCGGCGCACCGCACTGATCTGATGGCAGGAGCCAGGTACTTATCCTGGTCTCCCATGGGGTGCAGGGCCCAAGCACTTGGGCCATCCTCCTCTGCACTCCCTGGCCACAGCAGAGAGCTGGCCTGGAAGAGGGGCAACCGGGACAGAATCCAGTGCCCCAACCGGGACTAGAACCTGGTGTGCCGGCGCCGCAAGGCAGAGGATTAACCTAGTGAGCCGCGGCACCGGCTTCTTTCTTTTTTTATTATTTATTTATTTGAAAGGCAGAATTAGAGAGAGAGAGAAAGAGAGAACGAGATCTTCCATCCACTGATTCGCTCTCCAAATGGCCGCAAGGCTGGGGCTGGGCCAGGTCAAAGCCAGGAATTTGGAACTCCATTCTGGTCTCTCATGTAGGTGGCAAGGGTCCAAATAGTTGTACCATCTTCCACTACTTTCCCAAGTACATTAGCAGGGAGATGGATCAGAAGTGGAGCAACTGGGACTGGAATTGGTGCCCATATGGGATACAGCATAGTAGGCAGTGGCTTAACCCACTCCTCCACAATGCTGGTCCCATGGTCTGCTTTAACAGCAACCAGGAGGGAGGGGAGTGAGCCAGGCAGAGGGAGCAACATAGGATAGGTGGCAGGCCCAGCTAATAGCAGCTTTACGTGGTGATCTGCCATTAAAGGAGATCCAACAAAATCAGTCCACCCGCAAATAGCACCTGCTCTCAATGTGGGAAGCCAGGGCATTTAACAAACAGCTGCCTTGGCAGAAACCAGCCTCTAAAGAGGCCCTGCCCACTGTAAGGGAGACCGCCCCAAGGGGCCAAGGACTCCTGGATCAGAATCGCAAAACCTGTTGACCCTAAACTACAGAAGCCCTTCACCCTGAGAAACCATCTCAGCTAGGGGACAGAGCCTAGGGTCACTGTTGACATTGCAGGTAGGACCGTACATTTTCTGACATGGGAGCCACCTGTTCTCCACTCACCTGCTATTCAGGCCAAGTGCCCCCTCATACCAGCCAGGTAATCGGAGCAAATCGGGTGCCCTCCCTAAGGAGATGCACACCCTCTATATCGTCTCTGGAGCCAGGACATAGTCTCCCACCTTGGGGTTCCTGGGAATGGCTGAATGTCCCATGCTCCTATTGGGGAGGGACTTTTTTAAATTAATTAACTTATTTGAAAAACAGAGTTACACAGAGAGAGGAGAGACAGAGAGAGAAATCCTCCATCCACTGGTTCACTCCCCAAATGGCTGCAACGACCAAGCAGGCTGGGCCAAGCTGAAGCCAGGAGCCAGGAGCTTCCTCTGAGCATCCCACGTGGGTACAGGGACCCAAGGACTTGGGCCATCCTCCATTGGCTTGCCAGGTACATTGACAGGGAGCTGGATCAGAAGTGAAGCAGCTGCGACTGGAACCGGCACCCATATGGGAGGCTGGCACTGCAGGCCGTGGCTTTAACTTGCTGTACCACAGCGCTGGCCCCCGCAGGGGGAACACTGTACACAAGCTGGGGACTCAGGGAACCTTCCCCACACAGGAGGACTGGCAGATCCCCACCACTGCCACCTGTCGTCTCCCAGCACCACACATGGAGAGACGGATCTTCCATGTAACCCACGGGTCTGGACCTCAGACATACCCGGCCGGGCCTTAACAGCCTGCCTGATCATTAGTAAGCTTAAAGAGCCTAATAATTGCAAGAATTGGAAAGAGTACCCTATAAATCCAGAGGTAGAACAGGTATAAACCTCTTATCAACACATTTCTCCAGCACGGGTTAAGGTGCTGCAGTTCCCCTTATAATAAACCCATTCTACCAGATACAAAGAAACATGGGGATTACAGGTTAGTTGAAGACTCGCAGGCCATTAATGAGGCTGTAATACCTATTCATCCGAAAGACCCTCTGGGACAAAACGGCTTTCAGTCTTAGAGCCTAAAGATGCTTGTTTCCTGTGTTCCTACAGTGCCCTCCTTTGGTTTCTGTTTGCCTTTGACTGGATTGGTAGAAAGGGCTGAGACAGCAACTAATTTGGAGGGTGCTGCGCAGGTGTCCAGAGACAGCACACAGAGGACTGCCAGGACCTGGCTCTTGAGGGGCTTCAAGCATAATCCGGTGCAGATGACTTCCTCCTCTGTGCCCCCTATCCGAGATTCTGGTCTTGGGCACTTAACTAACACCCTTAACTTCCTAGCAGAGGGGCCAGCTCTGTGGCTCAGCAGGTTAAGCCGCCACCTGCAATGCTGGCATCCCATACAGGTGCGAGTTCGAGGACCAGATGCTCCACTTCCAATCCAGCAGCCTGCTAATGTGCCTGGGAAAGCAGCGGAAGATGGCCCAAGTGCTTGGGCTCCTGCACGCATGTGGGAGACCTGGATGGAGTTTCCGGCTTTGGCCTGGCCCAGCCCCAGCCATTGTGGCCATTTGGAGAGTGAACCAGGGGATAGAAGATCTCTCTGGAACTCAGCTTTTCAAATAAATAAATAAATAAATCTCTAAAACAACAACAGCAAACTTCTTAGCAGAACCTGGCTACTAGGTATCCAAAGAGAAAGCATAGCTAGTCCACCAGGAAGTTAATTATTTGGGGCTTGTCCTCACCCTGGGGGGATAAAGACTGGTCCCAGAGAGGTTACAGGCCATGCAGCAAATTCTGACTCCTACAACCTGAGGGCAGTTCCAGGCATGTCTCTAACAGGTTATAGATTCCTAGATACAGGGAAAGAACGAGGCTTTATGTCAGGCTCTCAAGGGCCAGAACAGGACATGCTTCTTCGGGAAAGAGAAAAAAAAAACGACAGCTTTCACCCAAAGGCTGCCTAGGCCCCTGTGCTAGAGTCACCCAACCCATTCCTTTATTTCTTTACTTTTTTTTTTTATTTAAGAAAGAAATTTTACTGTGTGTTTTATACACAAAAGCGGATTAACAATAGGTAAAAAAAAAAAAAACACTACTTTTTCACAGGTGTACAAAAGGAAATATCATGGAGTTACATTCAACAATAAAGCTTAAAGTTCACTCTAGGTAATAGTTGCATTAACATTCACATATCCAAGCACAGAGTTAAAAATATTTCAGGGGCCAGTGCTGTGGTGTAATGGGTGAAGCCACCTCCTGCAGTGCTGGCATTCCATATGGGTACCAGTTCAAGTCCCGGCTGCTCCACTTGCAATCCAGCTCTCTGCTATGGCCTGGGAAAGCAGTAGAAGATGGCCCAAGTCCTTGGGCCCCCGAACCCACGTGGGAGATCAGGAAGAAGCTCCTGGCTCTTGGCTTCGGATCAGCGCAGCTCCGGCTGTTGTGGCCAATTGAGGAGTGAACCAGTGGATGGAAGACCTCTTTCTCTCTCTCTGTCTCTGTCTCTACCTCTCTGTAACTCTGTCTTTCAAATAAATAAAATAAAACTTTTTAAAAAAGAGAGATATATATATATACTCAGTGGAATATTTACGGAAGAAGGGCTAGGATGTCTGGAATTTGTTTCCAAATACTCTAGGATGTGGGTAGAGGAAGTGACTGGGTGTATACTGGAAAAGGTGTGGTTACCAATTGCTAACTGGAGAAGCTGAGTGATGGGTACATGAGAGCTTATTATACTTTTCTCCCAAATTTTGTACGAGTTTGATAGTCTCCATGATAAAATGTTTTTTTTTTGTTTGTTTGTTTGTTTTGACAGGTAGAGTCAGACAGTGAGAGAGAGAAAGAGAGAGAGAGAAAGGTTTTCCTTCCATTGGTTCACCCCCAAAAATGGCCGCCACGGCCAGCGTGCCGCACCGATCCGAAGCCAGGAGCTTGGTGCCTCCTCCTGGTCTCCCATGGGGTGCAGGGCCCAAGGACTTGGGCCATCCTCCACTGCACTCCCTGGCCACAGCAGAGAGCTGGACTGGAAGAGGGGCAACTGGGACAGAATCTGGCGCCCCAACCGGGACTAGAACCCGGTGTACTGGCACCACAGGCGGAGGATTAGCCAAGTGAGCTGCAGCGCCGGCCATAAAATGTTTTTTAAAAGCAGAGACAAAAAGAATCTTGTATTTCCCTGTAACCATTGAAGAGATTTAATTAGTAACTGAAAAATCTCCACAGAAAAACTGCCGAGCCCAGATGGCCTTCGTAGGCAACCGCCACCAAATTGTCAAGGAACAGCTTATTCCTCCCGTGAAGAGAACAAATCCTCCCAGAGAACAGAAAAAGACAACGTCCCAACTTATATGATGTCCAGTGTAGCCATCACAGCAAAACCAGGCAAGGCCTGCATGAAAATCATAGGCCAGTCTCATCAGGAAGACAGAAGCAAACTGCATTAGAAATCAGTAACAAAAACGTAACACAGGGGTGAGCATTTAGCAACTGTCCTGTTGTGGCAACGGGTTAAGCCACTGTCTACAGTGCCAGCATCCCATATGGGTGCACGTTCGAATCATGGCTGCTCTACTTCCAATTCAGTTGCCTGCTAATGTGCCTGGGAAAGCAGCAGAAGATGGCCCAAGTGCTTGGGCCCCTGCACCCACATGGGAGATCTGGATGAAGCTCCTGGCTTCTGGCTTCAGCCTGGCCCAGCCCTGGCTGTGTGGCCATTTGGGGAGGGAACCAGTGAATGGAAGAGCTCTCTCTCTGTCTCTCCCTCTCTCTCTGTAATTCTTTCAAATAAATAAATAACTCTTATTAAAAGAAAAAGGAAGATACATGTGCCCACATCCATTCTCAGCTCTGACTTCAGCCTTGGGGCGATGCTTACCCTGGGAGGCAGCAGATGATGGCTACAGTGGTTAAATCTCTGCCACCCAGAGCAGGAATTTGTTCCGGGCTCCTGGCTCCAGCCTGGCCCAGCCCCAGCCCCAGCTTCTGTAGGCATCATTGGAGTCAATCAGTGGATGGCAGCTCACTCGATGTCTGTCTCCCCGTCTTTCAAACAAACACAATAAACACTTTTCCAATCATTTTGTTTTAAGAAGCAAAATAGAGCAATACAAAAATTTTTGCCAGTTATTAGCAAGCCAAATTCAACAGTGTATTACAATGACAATTTGTCATGAGCAAGTTGAATTTTTCTCAGGACTAATCACAAAGGTGATTAGTGTTAGGAAAATCTGTTAACGAAATATACCACACAGAGACCAGTGAAAGAAGTGCTATGTGTGAATCTTCACAGAAGCAGAAGAATCATTTGATAAAATTCAACATCCATGTGAGAGGAAAAAAAATTCTTAGTAAACCCAAAATGGAAAGAAATCCCAAGATAGAATATACTCTCCCATGGGGCCGGCCCTGTAGCACAATCAGTAAAGCTGCTGCCTGCAGCGCCAGCATTCCATATGGGTGCCAGTTCAAGTCCCGGATGCTCCATTTCAGATCCAGCTCCCTGCTAATGCACCTGGGAAAGCAGTGGAATACGACCCAAGCGCTCTGGCCCACCCCAGCCATTGTGGCCATTTTAAAAAAAGATTTATTTATTTACTCTATTTGAGAGAGAAAGGGAGAGAAGGAGAGGCAGAGAAAGATCTTCCATCTGCTGGTTCACTCCCCAAATGGCCACAACAGCTGGAGCTGAGCCCATCCAAGCCAGGAGCCTGGCGCTTCATCCAGGTCTCCCACGTGAGTGCAGGGGCCCACCTACTTGGGCCATCTTTCACTGCTTTCCCAGGTGCATTAGCAGGGAGCTGGATCGGAAACAGAAGCAGCTGGGACTTGAACCTGATGCCCATATGGGATGCGGGCAGGAGCTTAACCCCCTACACCACAGCACCAGGCTCCCCCTCAAACTTTTTTTTTAAAAGATTTATTTATTTATTCCAAAGTCAGAGTTACACAGAGAGAGGAGAGGCAGAGAGAGAGACGTCTTCCATCCACTGGTTCACTCCCCAATTGGCTACAACAGCTGAAACTGCGCCAAACTGAAGCCAGGAGTCAGGAGCTTCTTCCGGGTCTCCCACGCGGGTGCAGGGGTCCAAGGACTTGAACCATCTTCTGCTGCTTTCCCAGGCCATAGCAGAGAGCTGGATCAGAAGTGGAGCAGCTGGGACTCAAACCGGAGGCCATATGGGATGCTGTCACTGCAGGCAGCGGCTTTACTCGGTATGCCACAGCGCCGGCCCTTCCCCCACAAACTTTTTGGAGCAACCCCAAAAGTTTGCAAATGTGTCCAACAGAACGCTAATATTTAAAGATTAGAGTTTAAAAAGACAAACGTCCTTTCCCGACCTCCACGCGGCCCCACAGAGGGAACCAGTGGACAAGCTCCACACACAGACAAGCACCGGTACTTAGCTCAGTCAGCTCTCCAGGCCCAGCCTGGAGGGAGCACGGGGCTCGCGCGCCCCCTGCTGGCCACGCGGGGCCGTCAGCCGAGCGGGTTTCTGCTTGCAGAAGGGCTGAGTGGCACCTGCTCCGGAGGCTCTGGGCGAACCCCAACACCCAGACGCCTCTCCAGCGAGGAGAAGCCCTGTGCTTCTCTCCACCGCCAGGCGGAAATGGTTCCTGCCTTTGGTTGTTTACAGCTCCGCTGTGTTCTTTCGGCCCATGCCCTTGGCTGTCAGACTGCAATGGCAGAAGGGGCGCTGGCTTAGGATGCTGCCTAGAGTCTACCTCCATTCTGCCTACTTGCTAGACCTCTGCCTAAGCACTCTGTGACCCTGTTCCTTGGAGATTTGGAGTTACCAGGAGGCCCCATGAGAGAGCGAGCGAGCGAGCGAGCGAGAGAGCGCCCTGGTGGGGTCTGGCCCTGTTAGAGTCATGGACTCCAACTTGCCCAGCCTGAGCTTGCAAGGTCTCCTTCTCACTTGTGGTCAGACCCTTCCAACAGTGGTGCATTCTCCTTGGTCGGTCGGAAGGGACCCCAACTTCCTGCCTCTCATGCCACTGTGGGATTTCCTTTTGTACTTACCCAAGGTCAGAACGAAAGCTTAGATCACTGACTCATTTGGCTCAGTTAAAAAACAAACAAAAACACCCTAAAATAATTATTTGCTGGGGCCAGCGCCGTGGCACAGTGGGTCATGCTGCTGGTAGAGTCGACCGCCCGAAAAACGTCACCAAGAGACACATCTCTTATGCAAACAGCAAGGGGAAGCTTTATTGATTATCCAGCATGCTGGGGCTGTCTGATCATACAAGAGCAGAGCAGCCCCGAATAACCAAAGGTTAGGGTTTATAAAGGCAAAAACCGCAAAACCGGGAAGGGGGGAATACACGGTTGCTATGCACGGTTGCTATACACAGTTGCTAAGATCAAAAGAGAGTACATAGAATCAAAAGAGAGTATATGGTTACTGGGGTCAACATAAACTAAAACCTAAGTGAAATTAATATTTATCATAATCTTGACAATACCAGTTACAATCTTACAATTAGCCATTAGGACTTGATATTAATGTAAGACACAGACAAATCACATCTTCATTATTAGCCCAGGTAACCCAGGTGCAACCTTTCTACTTTTAAGCTTGAGCAATCATGCTAGGAGGTTTTTGTGCTCTGCCAAGGGTGATGTAGTGCACTGCTATTGTCCGACTATTTGAGATCATAGTTTCAGACCAGAGTCTCACGGTGGGGGGTGCTTTCTCAGAATGGAGTCTCAAGTGCTCCAAAATGGAGTCCCTACTGTCAAGGTGCTACTTCACTCTGTCTTATTTTCACAGCTGCACCAGGAAGGTTTAAACCTGTAAGCTTAAGCTTAACTTTTTACACCCGCACATATACAATTTTAACTCTTCACTGACGTTTGCAAACTCTGGCATCCCATACTGGAGTACTGCTTCAAGTCTCAGCTGCTCTGCTTTTCGATTCAGCTCCCTGCTAACGCACCTGGGGAGATGGAGTTTTGAGCTCCTGGCTTCGGCCTGGCCCAGCCCCTGGCCATTGCAGGTGTTTGGGGAGTGAACCAGCAGCTGGAAGATTCTCTCTCTCTCTCTCTCTCTCTCTCTCTCTCTCTCTCCCCTCTTCTCTTTCTATCACTCTACCTTTCAACTAAATAAATAATTAAGTCTTTAAAAGAGCTATTTGTGAAATTCCAGGGCCACATGGCCAGGTTCTGTCAGTTGATGAACATTGTTGAATGGGGACAGCTTGGGGACAGGGTGTAGAAAGTGAAAAAGGGGATTTGGTATAAGTGTGGGTGTCATGGGTGTGGCCAGGCTCTCTGGGGACACTGCCATCATCTTTTGCTTCTCTGGGTGACTGGGGAGCAGCGGGGGCGTTAACCAAGGCTCACAACTCAAAGCTCAGTGAGATTCGGCTGTGCCGCCGGGTAGGTGCTGTCTTTGTATTGTGAGAGGCATGTCCTGTTACGTGTGTTTACAGTGCACACTCCCTTAGCTGGGGGGGATGTGTTCCAAGACTCCCAGGGGATGCCTAGAACCATGGATAGCATCAGGCCCTATTTACACTGTTACTTCCTATATGGACCAGCCTACAATAAAGTTTAATCTATAAATTAGGCATGGGGGCAGCATTGGACACAACAGTGGAGACCCTGCTTGGGATGCCTGACTCTCAGACCAGAGTGCCTGGGTTTGAGTCCCAGCCGTGTTTCTGTTTCTAGCTTCCCACCAGTGCACACCCCAAGAGACATTGGGGACAACTTGAGTAGCTGGATCCCTGTCCCCCATGTGGGAGATCTAGATTGAATTCTTGGGTCCTGTCTTTGACCTGACCCAGTCCTGGCTGTTGCGAACATTTGGGGGAGTGCACCAGTGGCGGGGGGATCTCTCTCTACCTGTCTCTGTCTCTCTGCCTTTGAAATAAAATGAGCATAAATTAAATTTAAAATGTAAAATAGTTATAAATAGATTAGGCACAGTAAGAGCCTCACAACAGTAAGTAATCATGACACACAATTATTAGAACAGTACTCTCTAATAAGTGTTCATTTTTATTTAATTAACTTTAAAAGATTCATTTGTTTATTTGAAAGGCACCAGAGAGGGAGAGAGACAGAGAGAGAAGAAGAGAGATTTCGCATTTGCTGTTTCATTCCCCAAATGCCCACAACAGCCTGGCTGAGGTCAGGCCAAAGCCAGGAGCCTGGAGCTCCATCCAGGTCCCCCGCCCCATGGGGGTCAGAGACCCAAGTACTTGGGCCATCATCCTCTGCTTTCCCAGACATGTTATCAGGAAGCTGAATCAGACAGAAGTTGAGCAGCCAGGACTGGAACTGGCCCTCTGATAGGAGATGCAGGCATCCCAGGTGGCAGCCAAACACCCGCCCCAGAAGTTATTTTAAACGTATAAATTGCTTCTTTCTGGAATTTTCCAGTTCATGTTTTCAGACTGTGGTTAACCACAGGCAACTGGAACCTTGGGCGATTAAAGCGCGGAGGAGAGGGACTGCCTTGTTTAAGCACAGACCCTCCTCCTCCTGGGTGCCCTCTGCCGGGCTCTCTTTCCAGACCTATGGGAAGGGCTCCTTTCTTGGTCTCTGGAGGAGAGGTGTGGCCTGTGACTCACTTGGCTAATAAGTTGTGAGCTGAAAGCGTCACTTCTGGACAAAAGCCTTTAAGAGCGTTAGGGATGGCTCCAGATGCCGGCAGCTCCCCCAGTCTCTCCCAGTCTGAGCAGTGAGAAGTAACTCTTGTTATGTTAAGCCACCACTGGGGGGCGCAAGGTGTTTGGTGAAGCATTGCAGATGCCACTCTGGACGTCCCCGTTCCAAATCGGATGGCCTGAGTTCTGGTCCCTGGTCCCCTGCTGATTACAGCTTCCTGCTGACATAAACCATGGGAGGCGGTGGCGATAGCTCAAGTGCTTGGGTCGTTGCCACCCATCTGAGAGACCTGGGTTGAGTTCTTGGCGCTGGCTTTGCTCTGGCCCAGCCCCAGTTGTTATGGGCATTTGGGGAGCAAGCCAGTGGGTGGAAATTGTCTGTCTCTGCCTTTGGCTTTGTTTCTCTGCCTTTCAAACAAAATGAAAACAAAACCCACTGATTTTGTTTGTTTGCTACTGCAGCAAACCTGACAGATACATCCTGAAACCTGTCTGAAACACAGCAGGGTACAAGCAAACTAGCAGACAAGCAGGTGCATCGGATAATTTCCCCCAGGACCGGGACCTCTGCGAGTCCACAGTGCTTCTTGGGTGGCAGACGGCAGGTGCAAATATCCTCAAATCACGACTGGCAGGCTCACCCACATATTGAGCCGAAGACCTCGGGAGCTCACTGGCTGGCCTGCAGGGCCATGGCCGCTATTCAGTTAGGCTTGCCTGCTGCTCTTTATGGGAGTGGACTTGGAGGGTGGGGGACTTTACTCCGTTCCACCCTGCTCTGATAAGGGCCTCCTCATCCCCCCTGGAAGAGCATCTTGGCTCCAGCCCTGTGAGTTGAGCCTCTCCTCTCCTGCTTGTGTTATATCCATGAGTTAATTGTCAAGATTGAACACAGAGGGGCTGGTGCTGTGGCACAGTAGATTAATCCTCTGTCTGCAGTGCTGGCATCCCATGTGGGCACTGGTTCAAGTCCTGGCTGCTCTGCTTCCGATCCAGCTCTCTGCTATGGCCTGGGAAAGCAGCAGAAGATGGCCCAAGTCCTTGGGCCCCTGCACCCGCATGGGAGACCTGGAAGAAGCACCTGGATCCTGGCTTCAGATAGGCTCAGCTCCAGCTGTTGAGCCTTTTGGGGAGTGAACCAGCTGATGGAAGACCTCTCTCTCTGTCTTTCCCTCTCACACTCTGTAACTCTACCTCTCAAATAAATAAATAAAATCTTAAAAAAAAAAGATTGAGCATAGTATTCAGTGGACTCTGTCATTTGCACCATGTTTTTTTTTATTTTTAAGATTTATTTTATTTATAAACAAAAGACAGAGTTACAGAGAGAGGCAGAGGAAGAGAGAGAGACAGGTCTTTGATCTGCTGGTTCACTCCCCAAATGACTGCAACAGCCAGAGCTGAGCTGATCCGAAGCCAGGAGCCAGGAGCTTCTTCCAGGTCTGCCATGCGGATACAGGGGCCCAAGGACTTGGGCCATCTTTTTACTGCTTTCCCAAGCCATAGCAGAGAGCTGGATCGAAAGCCAGGGCAGCCAGGACTTGAACCAGCTCCCATATGGGATGCTGGAATTGCAGACCAGGGCTTTAACCTACTGTGCTACAGCACAGGACCCCTGCACCATGTTGAAGAAGCCATTCGGCTAAGCCTGCCTCGGACCTAACAAACTGTAACCTAACTTAGCATGTAAACAACTGAAAACTAACTCACAAGGGTATTTTTTCCCTTTAATATTTATTTATTTATTTGAAAGGAAGGGAAGAGAGAGAGAGAGAGAGAGAGAGAATCTTCCATTCACTGGTTCACTTCCCAAATGGCTGCAACAGCTGGAGCTGGACCAGGCTGAAGCCAGGAGCCCAGAACTCCATCCGGGTCTCCCATGTGGGTAACACAGGACCACATGTTTGGGCCATCACCTGCCAATTTCCCAGGTGCATTGGCAGGGAGCTGGCTCCAAAGCAGAGCAGCCAGGACTCAACCAACACTTGGATATGGGGTGCAGATATCATAAGCAATAGCTTAATCTGCTGTGATACATGCTGGCCCAAGAGTGTATCTTATAATAGCTGGATTTCAGCCAATCACAGACAGCCAACAAATCAGCCCATGCCTAACTAAGGCAAGCGCCTAGCTAAAGCCAATCAGGGGATTTCTTTACTGTGCGTTCAGCCTATAAAATCTTGGGGCTTGGGGCAGGTGCTGTGGTTTGATGGGTAGGGAGCTCTATTATATGGGCACTGGACCATTTCCCGGCTGCTCCACTTCCGATCCAATTCCCTGCTAATACGCCTGGGAAAGCAGTAGAAGATGGCCCAAGTCCTTGGGCTCCTGCACCCACATGGCAGACCTGGAAGAAGCTCCTGGCTCCTGGCTTCAGCCTGGTCCAGTCCCTGCTGTCATGGTCATCTGGGGAGTGAACCAGCAGCCGGAAGATCTCTCACACACACACTCTCTCTTTCTGTAACTCTGTCTTTCAAATCAAATAAGTCTTAAAAAAAAAAGTTTGGGGCTCACACTGCTGGGTAGAGCCCTCTACCTTTTGTGGATCTAAATGTTATCTGATTTTTCACTCATCCACAGAAACAGATGCACCTAAAAAAATTTTTTTAAACTCCAATGTGTTTGTGGGATGAAGGTGAACTGGAGTGGGATACTGTGCAGAAAGGTAATATTATTTCCTTTCTTTCTTTCTTTTTCATAAAGATTTATTTGAAAGGCAGAGAGAGAGAGAGAGAATGAATTATCTTCCATCTGCTGGTTCATTTCCCAGATGGCTACAATGGCCGGGGAGGCCAGACTGAAGCTGGAGCTTCAGCTGCTGCTCTCCCAGGCCATAACAGAGAGCTGGATCAAAAGTGGAGCATCCGGGTCTCAAACCAGTGTCCATGTGGGATGCCGGTGCTGCAGGTGGCGGCTTTACCTGCTGCGCCACAGCGTTGGCCCCGGTAACATTATTTTCTACTTGTGAGCAGGGCTTGCTCAGAGCCCTCATTGCTGCCGAAAGTGGAAACAGAGCAGATTTGCTCTCAATGGTGACGAGCCCTCCGAATGTAATTTAGTGTCTTTTGGGAAATC
This sequence comes from Oryctolagus cuniculus, assembly GCF_051225735.1. NCBI lineage: Eukaryota > Metazoa > Chordata > Mammalia > Lagomorpha > Leporidae > Oryctolagus > Oryctolagus cuniculus. Next base: position 68,680,972 of record NC_142872.1, read on the forward strand.
CCTTGGTCTTTCAGATTTTCCTCCTTCTGCCCCTGGAGGTTCTGAGCAGACACTGAGGCGCCTACATGATGTGAAGTCCACCCTTCTCTGCTATTGCAATCCTCTTTCTGTGCCTGTGCCTGAATGCCACAGACTGGGCAATTTACAAAGAACAGAGGTTTGCTGGGCTCACGGTCCTGGGGGCTGGAAGGTTGAGAGCCTGGCACCAGCGCCTGCACCACATAGCGCAGGGCCTTCTCGCTGCACCCAGGCGTGGTGCAGGCAGCACGTGCAGAGAGGAAGAAGCTAGCCATAAAGCCCCTCCCACACTAACTCACTGATCCATTCATCCACGACCCTCTCACCTCTCAAGATCTCACCTCTCAGCACTGCTGCACTGCGACCAGGTTCCACACTGTGGTGTTTTTTGTTTGTTTGTTTGTTTTTGTTTTTGTTTTTAGGTTTATTTATGCATTTGAAAGTCAGAGAGAGGGAAAGAGAGAGAGGGAGGGAGAAGAAAGACCGTAAATCCTCTGGTTTATTCCCCAGATGACCTCAATGGCCCAGGGCTAGGCCAGGTGACAGCCAGGAACCAGGAGTTTCTTCTATGTTTCCCAGGTGGGTGCAGAGGCCCAAGCACTTGGGCCATCCTCTGCTGCTTTCCCAGGTGCATTAGCAGGGAGCTGGATCGGAAGTGGAGCAACCAGGACTCGAACCGTTGTCCACATGGGATGTCAGCACTGCAGGCAGCAGCTTAACCTGCTGTGCCTCAGTGCCAGCCCCGAGTTCCACATTTAAAGTGTGGCATTTAGCAGAGAATTCTGAGTTCGTTTGGGTGGCACTCTTGGGGAAGGTGCTGGCGTCCAGGCTCAGGGACCAACCCTGACTTATCTAAGCCATCTGTAAAACCACTTGCCTTGCTTGGCTGCAGTAAGCGTGGGACCAAGTTCCGACCAGAAGAAACACAGAAAACGAAACCCTCGGTTACTCACACTTTCCCCAAAACCAGACTGCATCTCTCTGGTCACTTTCACCAAATAGTCAATGAAGAAATAAACACCAATCACATACAAACGGTTCCAGAAAATAGAGGAAGGTGTCATTCCCTTCTATGAGGTCCGCTTGACCTGAGACAAAAAACCAACAACAGCATTTAAAAAAAAAAATTACAGACCAATAGCCCCTGTGGTTATAGACATAAATATCCTCAACAAAATGTTAGCAAATCAGATCCAAGATGATATGCAATGGTCGTATGTCGTGTCCACGCAGGATTTACCGAGTACAGGGGCGCTCACACATTTCAGAATCAGCACATGCTTCTCTCTGCAGCCTTGCCAGCCCTGAGCTGACAGAGTTGGAAGCTCTGATTCAAAATTTTTATATATGTTTCAGAATGCAGCATTTACTGGGTTTTGGAAAATTCTATTTATACCCCCAGTGGGCTTTGGGGTAGCAGCTCCTAATTCAACACATCAATTTTTTTTTTTTTTTTGACAGGCAGAGTGGATAGTGAGAGAGAGAGACAGAGAGAAAAGTCTTCCTTTGCCGTTGGTTCACCCTCCAATGGCCGCCGCGGCCGGCGCGCTGTGGCCGGCGCACCGCGCTGATCCGATGGCAGGAGCCAGGTGCTTATCCTGGTCTCCCATGTGGGTGCAGGACCCAAGCACTTGGGCCATCCTCCACTGCACTCCCTGGCCACAGCAGAGAGCTGGCCTGGAAGAGGGGCAACCGGGACAGAATCCGGTGCCCCGACCGGGACTAGAACCCGGTGTGCCGGCGCCACAAGGCGGAGGATTAGCCTAGTGAGCCGCAGTGCCGGCAACACATCAATTTTTTGAAAAGATTTTTATTGGAGTTGATGGTGTGGTGTAGTGGGTAATGCTGTGATGCCAGCATCCCATATGGGTGCCAATTTGAGTCCTGGCTGCTCTACTTCCAATCCAGCTCTCTGCTGATGGCCTGGGAAAAGCAGTGGAAGATGGCACAAGGGCTTGGGACTCTTCCACTCTTGTGGTCTTGAGTCCTGAGTGAAGCTCCCAGCTCCAGGCTTTGGTCTGGTCCAGTCATGGCCATCATGGCCAACTGGGAAGTGAACCAGGGATGATCTCTCTCTCTTTCTCTCTCCCCCCTCTCCCCGTCCCTGTAAATCTGTCTTTAAAAATAAATAAATAGGGGCCAGTGCTGTGGCATAACGGGTAAAGCCACCGCCTGCAGCTCTGGCCCATATGGGCGCTGGCTTGAGTCCCAGATGGGCGCTAGTTCAACTCCCGGTTGCTCCACTTCCAATCCCGCTCTCTGCTATGGCCTGGGAAAGCAGTAGAAGATGGCCCAAGTTCTTGGGCCTCTGCACCCATGTGGGAGACCTGGAAGAAGCTCCTGGCTCCTGGCTTCGGATCAACGCAGCTCTGGCCGTTGCGGCCAATTGGGCAGTGAACCAGTGAATTGAAGACCTCTCTCACTCTCTCTCTCTGCCTCTCCTCTCTCTGTGTAACTCTTTCAAGTAAATAAATAAATCTTTAAAAAATAAATAAAAATTTGGTTTTTAAAGAAGATTTTTATTCATTTATTTGAAAAGCAGAGTTACAGAGAGAGGGAGAAATAGAGAGAGATCTTCTATCCTCTGGTTCTCTCCCTAGATGGTCACAGTGGTCCGGGCTAGGCCAGACAGAAGCCAGGAGCCTGGATCTCCATTCAAGTCTTCCATCTGGATGCAAGAGCCCAAGGACTTGATCCATCTTCTGCTCTATTCTAGATGAATTAGCGGGGAGCTGGACTGGAAGCGGAGCAGCTGGGGTAAGAACTGGCACTCACATGGAATGCCAGCTGGCATTGCAGGTGGCAGTTTAACCCACTGTGTTACAATGCCCCCCTCAACATTACTATTTTTGCGGCAAAATCTAAGAATGTTCTGAGTAAGATGAGTCAAGATTGCAAATACCTTCACGCTAGTTCTGGTTAAGTACTGTTGCTAAATGAATTGGCTCCTGACTTACCAAAACTAAAACATCTTTCTGACTTTCAGAACTTTATGAGTTTTGAATTGAGGCTAAGGGACTGTGGGCATGAATGACCCTTTAATCTTTGCTAGGCCAAAGACTCACTAGCATTTCTCTAAGGAGCTGAGGTTGGACCATGGATCATAAGCTTTAGGTCATTTAAAAGTGTGGGGAGCAACTCAGACTAGACTAAGTTACTGGAATTAGGACTTATTCTATGCATCTGCTCTCCCACAATATGGCGCTGGGAGAGGAGAAAACAGCTTCTACACAGCTGCCTCCAGTTCAGCCAATAAACTGTAGGACTTGCTCCTGATTGGAGGAGAGCAGCATACTCGGCGTGTGGGCAGCCGAGTTGGGATTGGCAGAGGAGGACTATAAAGGAGGAGAGAGACGGCATGCACCAGGAACATCTAAGGGGAACACCTAAGGGGAACACCTGTGCAGCCCCCGAGAGAGCCGGCTGGCGGTGTGCCGCTCCCCCGCGGAAGTGGGGAATGTGGCAGGGGGAACCGCCCTTCCACGGAGGTGGAAGGGACAGTAGCCAACCCGGGAAGAACCAGCAGCAAACCCGGGGAGGGCCGAGCAGACGAAAGAACAGCGCAGGGTCCTGTGTCGTTCCTCCACGAAGACGGGGAGCGACATAATGGTGCCGTGACTCAGATATGAAGCCTAGGCAGGGCTTAGTGTCGTTCCTCCACGAAGAGGGGGAGCGACAAAAAGTCTGCTAATTTTCTTATTGGTCTGTTGGCCTTTTCATTTTTTAAGCTATTTATTTATTTGTATTTAATTGAGAGAAAGAGAGAGAGAGAGAGAGAGAGAGAGAGAGAGATTCTACCCACTGGTCCCCAATGCCCACAATAGCAGTGGCTGGACCAGGCCAAAGCCAAGAGCCCAGAGCTCAATCTGGGTCTTCCATGTGGGTGGCAGGGACCCAAGCACTTGACCCATCACCCACTGCATCTCAGGTGTGCGTTAACAAGAAGCTGGAATCAAAAACAGAGCCACGACTGGAACCCAAGCTGCAAATTGTGATACAGGCATCCCAAGCAGAGTATTAACTCTGCCCAAATGCCTGCCTTTGGTCTTTTTCTTAAAAATACGGAGGTTGGGGCTGGTGTTGTAGCTTAGTGAGCTAAGCTGCCACCTAGAATGCTGGCATTCTGAGTCAGACCATTGGTTTGGGTCCCAGTTGCTCTGCCTTTTTTTTTTTTTTTTTTTTTTTTTTTTTGACAGGCAGAGTGGACAGTGAGAGAGAGAGACAGAGAGAAAGGTCTTCATTTGCCGTTGGCTCACCCTCCAATGACCGCTGCAGCCAGCCGGCGCACCGCGCTGATCCGAAGCCAGGAGCTTGGTGCCTCCTCCTGGTCTCCCATGGGGTGCAGGGCCCAAGGACTTGGGCCATCCTCCACTGCACTCCCTGGCCACAGCAGAGAGCTGGACTGGAAGAGGGGCAACCGGGACAGAATCCGGCGCCCCGACCGGGACTAGAACCTGGTGTGCCGGTGCCGCATGGTGGAGGATTAGCCTAGTGAGCTGCAGCACTGGCCTGCTCTGCTTCTGATTTAGGGTCCTGCTAATGCGCATCAGAAGATGGCCTGAGTGCTTGGGCCCCTGCACCCACATGGGAGACCTTGGTAGAATTCCAAGCTCCTAGATTCAGCCTGGACCAGCCCTGGCCATTGTGGCCATCTGGAGGGTGAACCTGCAGATGGAAGATTTCTCTCTCTCTCTCCCTCTGTGACTCTGCCTTTCAAATAAATAAAATAATTTTAAAAAAAACACCTCAGTTGTTTAACTTTATATCATAAAAGCATTTTGAAGTCTTCTATTGCCTCATTTAGAGGAGTGTTCAAGCATGGCATGGCTGGCCTTAGGGTCTGGAGAGTTCTTTGCTGTGGGGGCTCCCCGGCCATTGCCTGGTAGTTAGCAGGGTCCCTGGCCACTATGTCAATGGTACTCTCTGGTTGGGACAGCCAAAAATATCCCCAGACTTTGCTGAATATCTCCTGGGACACCTGCTGTTCCCAGACCTATAGGTTAGAGTCCAGCTTTAGTTTCTTCCCATAAGTGTGGCTAATAATGCCAGCACTGTCTGTCAAATAAATCATGTGTTTTTCAACTCAACTATAATGCCATCTTGGCCATATATTAATTTCCCATATACTTCTATATTCCAGCTCTTTCTGCATTCTGCTAGTCTGTTTCTTTGCCAGTCTCCACCCACCCCACCCCTCCCCGCACCACACATGCGCCTATTCTCCTGCCCACAATATAACATTTCTTCCTGCAACTGAACTTTAGAATCACTATAACCAGGGGCTGGCATTGTGGACAGCAGGTTAAGCTGCCGCCTGTGGCAGTGCAGTCCCATGTGCACACTGGTTCAAATCTTGGCTTCTTCACTTTTGAGGCAGCTCCCTGCTAATACACCTGGGAAAGCAATGGAAGAATGGCCCAAGTGCTTAGGCCCCTGTATGCATGTGGGAAACCTAGATGGAGTTCCAGGCTCCTAGTTTTGACTTAGACCAGCTAAGATTGTTTCAGCCATTTGGGGAGTGAATCAGTGGATGCTCGCTCTCTCTGTCTGTCGGTCTGTCTCCCCTCACCCCCACCCTATAACTCGTTTTCAAATAAAAATAAAAAACACACTGTAACCAGCTCTGATTACAACGTGCAGCTATACCCTCCAAAAATGATGTCCAGCATGGATGTACATCCTTGTCTTCTGGATTTTAGTGGAAATAATTTTATTTATTCATTTTTTAAGATTTAGTTATTTATTTGAAAGCTTGAGTTACAGAGAGGGAGAGGCAGGGGCAGAGAGAGAGAGAAACAGAGAAGTCTTCATTCGCTGGCTCACTCCCCAAATGGACCCAATAGTCAGGGCTGGGCAGGAGCCAGGAGCTTCATCTTGGTCTCCCATGTGGGTGCAGGGGCCCAAGCACTTGGGCCATCTCCCACTGCTTTCCCAGGCCATTAGCAGGGAGCTGTATTGAAAGTGGATCAGCTAGGACTTGAACCAGCACCCAAATGGGATGTAGGCGCTGCAGACAGCAGTTTAACCTACTATACTACAGTGTCAGCCCCTTTATTTAATTTTTAAAATATTTATTTATTTATTTATTTATTTATTGGCAGAGTTACAGAGAGAAAAGGAGGAACAGATTGAGATCTTCCATTCACTGATTCAGGTAGGGGATGTTTCTTTTTGTTTTTATTTAAAGATTTATTTTTTTATTTATTTGAAAGTCAGAGTTACACAGAGAGAGGAGGACAGGTGTATGTATGGGGTCTTTCATCCATTAGTTCATTCCCCAATTGACTGCAATGGCCAGAGCTGAGCCGATCTGAAACCAGGAGCCAGGAGCTTCTTCCGGGTCTCCCACGTGGGTGCAGGGGCCCAACGACTTGGGCCATCCTCCTCTGCTTTCCCAGGCCACAGCAGAGAGCTGGATCGGAAGTGGAGCAGACAGGACTTGAACCCGCGCCCATATGCGATGCTGGCACTGCAGGCGACGGCTTTACCCACTATGCCACAACACCGGCCCCATTTTGAATTGTGTGACAATCTGAATGGCATGATGAGATGTCGTGCCGTGCTACTGTGACCCACCTGGCACGCGGATTGTCCCTTTGTCCTGCATACCCGTGCTGAGTATGCTCTCTGCCCACTGGTCACTTAGCCTCCTTAGTTAGCACAGCAACTGTGTGTCACAGGTAACCCTTATTTTACTTAATAATGGCCTCTAATGGCAAGTGTGGCTCTAATGGCAACTTGGGATGCCCGTAACGTGCTTCCTTTAGGTGAAATGGTGAGAGAGTTATCGGCTGAAGGGAAGGAAAACGTGCTGTATAATGAGGTTGCTCAGATGCAAGTCATTGTTAACCTCTCACAATGCCTAACTTATAAATTAAACTTAATCAGGGGCTGGCACCTGTGGTGGAGTAGGCTAATAAGCCTCTGCCTGTAGCACCTGCATCCCATTTGGGCACCAGTTCCTGTCCTAGGTGCTCTTTTTCTGACCCAGCTCCCTGCTGGTGGCCTGGGAAAGCAGTGGAAGATGGCCCAAGTGCTTGGGCCCCTGTACTCACATGGGAGGCCTGGAGGAAGCTCCTGGTTCCTGGCTTCAGATCAGCCCAGCTTTGTCTCTCCCTCTCTCTGTCTGTAACTCTACCTTTCAAATAAATAAATCAATTAAAAACAAAACAAAACAAGACCAAAAACAACCAACTTGATCACAGGTATGTAGGTATAGGGAAAAAATGGCACAAATGTTCCCTTATTTATAATGGCTCCACTGAACTTTTTTTTTACTTTTTCAACTGTACTTGAGTTCTGAATTTTGGTGTTTTCCTGGGCTAGTAGCAGGAGGTAAGATATTCTCCTGCGATGCAGGGCAGTAGCCATGAGCAGAAGTACGCGGTCCCGGTCGTCACGTAATCTCCAGGCTGATCCTCTACGCTGTGTGATGTCACGAGGTTGTGATGTTCAGTAGTGAAGTGTATCAGCTGCCCTTTTTTTTTTTTTTTTTTTTTTAGGATTTATCTGTTTGAAAGGCAGAGTTACAGAGAGGCAGAGGCAGAGAGAGAGAGAGAGAGAGATCAATCTTCCATCTGCTGGTTCACTCCCCAGATGGCTACAATGGCCAGAGCAGGGCCAATCCCAAGCCAGGAACCAGGAGATTCTTCCGGGTCTCTCAACGCAGGTGTAGATGCCCAAGGACTTGGACCATCCTCTCCTGTTTTCCCAGGCCATAGCAGAGAGCTGGATTGCAAGTGGAGCAGCCGGGACTTGAACCAGCACGTATATGGAATGCTGGCACTTCAGGCAGCAGCTTTACCCGCTACACCACAGCGCTGGCCCCTCAGCTGCACTTTCAACACACAAATTCATTGGGCCGTAACCCCCTTGTAAGGCAAGGGGCATCTGTCCACTCAGGGTTTGGTACCACTGCAGTATCAGGCATCTACTGAGACTCCTGGAACGCATCTCCACAGATTCGGAGTCCGCTGTATTTGGCTCACAGTTCTGGGTGCCGGGAAGTCCGAGAGCACCGCGCTGGCATCGGGCAAGGGGACCTGGTGCTGCAGACAGGCGAGACAGACAGAGGGGCAGGAGGGCACCGATCTGATAATGAACTTACTCTTGATGATGACATTTGGGGCTGGTGTTGTGGCATAACAGGTAAAACTGCTGCCTGCGACTGTGTCCCAGTTGCTCCACTTCTGATCCAGCTCTCTGACAATGATCTGGAAAAAGCACTGGAAGTTGGCCCAAGTGTTTGGGCCTCTGCCACCCATGTGGGAAACTGGGATGAAGCTCCTGGCTTCGGAGTTGCAGCCATCAACAACCAGCAGATAGAGGATCTTTCTCTCTGTTTCTCCATCTCCCTCTGTAATTCTGACTTTCAAATACATAAATCTTTAAAAAAAAAATCAACATTCATCCATTCACAAGTACAGAGCCCTTGTGACTTAATAACTGCTTACAGGTCCTGCCTCTTAATCTTGTTACAATACAAATTCAATTTTTAAAGATTTATTTTTTTGAAAGACAGACTGACATAGAAGGAAAAACAGAGAGAAAAGGAGGACTAGAGAGACAAAGAGATTTTCCATCTACTGCTTCACTCCCCAAATGGCTGCAATGGCCAGGGCTGGACCAGACTGGAGCTAGGAGCCCAGAACTCCATCCCGGTCTCCCACGTGGGTGGCAGGGGCCCTAGCACTTGGGCCATCCTTTGCTGCTTTCGCAGGCGCGTAAGCAGGGAGGTGGACTGGAAGCAGAAGAGCCAGGACTTGACAGGGTATGCTGGCACCCCGAGCGGCGGCCTGACCTGCACTGTAACACCAGCAGGCTGGAGACGTCACTTCAGAACGTGCTTGGAGGAGACAGTCAGACCTAGCACCTTCTCATCTCCCTGCCAACAGATCTCCCATCTTATCCAACAGTGCCTTCCTCCCCCTCCACCCTAGGGCAATGATCTCCCTTCTTTCCTTAACTTCTCCCTTCTGATGCTTCCCTGTTGATGCTTACAATGCGACAGGTGCTCCACCTGCTGCTATTCATAAAACCTAAGTTCTTGGGGCCGGCACTGTGCCATGGCGGGTAAAGCCAGCGCCTGCAGTATTGGCATCCCATATGGGCGCCAGTTTAGTTCTGGCTGCTCCACTTCTGACACAGCTCTCTGCTATGGCCTGGGAAAGCAGCAGAAGATGGCCCAAGTGCTTGGGCCCCTGCACCTGCATGGGAGACCTGGAAGAAGCTCCTGGCTCCTGGCTTCAGATCGACTCAGCTTCAGCCATTGCGGTCAACTAGGGAGTGAACCAGTGGATGGAAGACCTCTCTCTCTTTCTGCCTCTGCCTCTTCTCTCTCTGTGTAACTCTTTCAAATAAGTAAATAAAATCTTTTAAAAAAATTAACAGTCAATGTGAATGATAACTGATTAAAGTTGTAAAACTGCCAAAAAATATATATCATAGATTGGAAATGCATGTAATCCATCTAAACTATCAAACTAGACAGACTGGCCCAGCTCACTTTAAACATGCCCAGAACACTTACCTTAACAAAAGCAACTATTGGGGCCGGTGCTGTGGTGTAGCGGGTTAACGCCCTGGCCTGAAGCCTCAGCATCCCATATGGGTGACAGTTCAAGTCCCGGTTGCTCCACTTCTGATCCAGCTCTCTGCTATGGCCTGGGAAAGCAGTAGAAGATGGCCCAAGTCCTTGGACCTCTGCATGCAAGTGGGAGACCCAGAAGAAGCTCTTGGCTCCTGGCTTCAGATCGGTGCAGCTCCAGCTATTGCAGCCAACTGGGGAGTAAACCATCGAATGGAAGACTTCTCTCTCTCTCTCTCTGTCTGCCTCTCCTTCTCTGTGTAACTCTGACTTTCAAATAAACAAATAAATAAATCTTAAAAAAAAAAAAAAGAAAAGCATCTATCACAAAGCCTGTTTTATAATCAAATGTCGAATATCTAATATAATTTATTAAATACTCCACTAAAAATGGAAAACAGAATGGTTGTATAGTTACAGCCTTGGGGCAGCATGGTAAAAATGAAGAATCATGCATCAAACTGTCACAACTTAGGGACTGTCTGTACGTAAAGCTGGGGGATTTCTAAAGAACAGAAAATGACTTCTTACAGTTCTGGGGGACGAGGCACCCAAGATCGAGGTGCTGGCATTGGTGTCGGGTAAGGGTTCCTCTCTGCTTGCAAGATAAGTCTTGCCTTGTTGGCACCTTCTTACATGGTGGAAGGCAGAGGGGCAGGAAGGGGGCACTCTCTCTGAAGCTGCTTCTTTTTTTTTTTTTAAGATTTTATTTATTTATTTATTTGAGAGGCAGACTTACAGACAGTGAGAGGGAAAGACAGAGAGAAAGGTCTTCCATCTGCTAGTTCACTCCCCAAAGGGCCACAATGGCTGGAGCTGCACCCATCCGAAGCCAGGAGCCTGGAGCTTCTTCTGGTCTCCCACATGGGTACAAGGGCCCAAGGTCTTAGGCCATCTTCCACTGCTTTCCCAGGCCATAGCAGAGAGCTGGATCGGAAGATGAGCAGCCGGGACTAGAACCGGCGCCCATCTGGGATGCAGATAATTAACATATTGCACCACAGCGCCGTCCCCTGAAGCTGCTTCTGTCACTGCATTCATCTGTCCAGGCAGGTAGAACTTTCATGACTTAATCACAGCTCACTGTGGAGATTAGGTTTCAACATGAATTTTGGAGGAAACACCATGTTCACACCACTGCAGGTGCAGTGTGTGTGTGTGTGGGGGGTGACAGGCAGCGAAAACGTTCTAAAGTAGACTGTGTTGATGGTTGGACAATTCTGTGAATACTCTAATTCTGGTGAATTATGCAGTATGCGGATTACAGTGCAGGAAAGCTGTCAGCAAAAACAATCAGACAAAAACCATCTCTGGGTGCAGTGAGGGTGATCAGGCTAAGGACAAGGGTGTAGCCAGCGAGACTGGCTCATTCATGAGATGAAGGATGCCTGGTCGATGCCTATGGATTGGAAGGAGAGGCAGGATGTGGTGCATGTCCAATGGGGCAGGGGGAAGAAGGGGGGCTTCTCTATCAGATTGTTCTTACACAGCACTCAGAGTAATAGTTCAAGATATAAATTCAGTTATGCCACTGTGCAGCTTGGGCCCTCAGCATTTGCTCCCTGCAAGTAGAATCAACTTCTCAGGGTGGCATTGTGACACAGCAGGTTAAACCGCTGCCTGCAAAGCCAGCATCCCATACGAGTGCCTGCTGGAGTCCCAACTGCTCTACTTCTGACCCAGCTCCCTGCTAATGTGCTTGGGAGAGATGATCCAAGTGCTTGGATTCCTCCCACTCACATGGGAGACTAAAAATGGTGCTCCTCACTCCTGGCTTAGGCTGGCCCAGCCCTGGTTGTTGCAGCCATTTGGGGAGTGAACCAGTGGATAGAAGACCTCTCTCACTCTTTCTGTCTTTTCTACCTCTCTCTGTATAAAACTGCCTTTCAAATAAATTAAGAAAATAAATAAAAAGAATCAGTTGTCCTTGCTGGACAAGGTTGCCATTCCTGGTCTCTGGCCCCTGGCTTCCCAGATTCAAGGCCTGGTTCCCTCTGCTCAGCCAGGCTCTATGAAAGATCAAAATTTGGTTTAGGGGCTGCTTTCCCAGCAATTTCCCCCAACTCTAATCGACATTAAGGGTCCTCGCTATACTATAAGTCTCTTGCTAACATCTGTAGTCATGGACTGAGTTTTGTGTAGTTGTTCATTTTTGTCCACCTTCCCTGCCATATTGTAAGCTCCTCCAGGGCAGAGGTATATATTTTTTCTCCTGTGTTCATTCTGAGACATGGATCAAAGTAGGCGCTTGGATGTTCATTGTATGGATGAAGGCATGAAATGAACACATCCCAGAGGAGCAGTGAGTCAAGCATTCTAAGGAGAATGAAATTATGAGGATCCAAGAGTGTAAGAAACAAAGCACAGAATGAAAGAAAATATTTGCAAGTCATGCATCTGATAAGGGACTGACAACCAGGATCTATATGAAGAACTCCTACAGCTCAAGAAAAAACCAAACACCCGGAGCAGGCATTTGGTCAGTTGTTCACGTCCCATGTCAGAGGGCCTGGTTCCAGTCCTGACTTCTCTGCTTCTGCCAGTTTCCTGCTAATGCGCACCCCGAGAGGCAGCAGACAAAGGCTCAAGTCTTTGGGTCCCTGCCCCCCATGTGGGAGAAGTGGATGGAGTTCTAGGCTCCTGGCTGTTAGGCATCCGGGGGAGTAAACCAGCAGATGAAAAGATCTTTGTCTCTCTGCCTTTAAGTGAGTGAAAATAAAGACAACACTAAAAATGAGAGTAAATGCTGGCAAGAATGTGGACCCCTCATGCACTACTGGTTGGAAGGTAAAATAGTGTAGCCACCTTAGAAGCTTGGAAGTTTATTAAAAAGTTAAGCACAGAGGCCAGTGCCTTGGCATAACAGGTAAAGCCGCCGCCTAGCAGTGCTGGCATCCCATATGGGCACCGGTTCAAGTTCCCAGCTCCTCCATTTCCAGCCTGGCTCTCTGCTATGGCCTGGGAAAGCAGTGGAAGATGGCTCAAGTCCTTGGGCCCCTGCATCCACGTGGGAGACCTGGAAGAAGCTCCTGGCTTCTGGCTTTGGATCGGTGCAGCTCCAGCCATTGTGGCCATATGGGGAGTGAACCAGTGGGTGGAAGACCTCTGTCTCTCTGTAACCCTTTCTCCCTGTAACTCTGCCTTTCAATTAAATAAATGAATCTTTAAAAAAAAAAAAAAAGGAAATATATGAAGAGAGAAGCAAAACATGGTATGTACACAGATAGGATATTAGTCTCAAAAAGGAAGGAAGTTCTGACCCATGCTACCCAATATAAACTTTAAAAACATTATGCTAAGTTAAGTAAGACAAATACTATATGATTCCACTTATGTCAGTTACATGGAATATACAAATTCACAGAGATGGACAGTAGTGTAGAAGTTTCCAGAGGCTGAGGGGAGGTGGACTGGGGAATCAGGATTTAGGGGGCACACAGTTTCCACTGGAGAAGAGGGAAAAGTGCAAATGGACGGGGGTGGTGTTCGCACCAGGTTTCTAGTGTACTGAATGCCAATGAACTGTGAAATGAAGCATGGTTAAGATGTAGGCATTTGGTCTAGTTGTAGGACGCCCATCCCCCATATCAGAGCCTGGGTTCACTCCTGCTCTGGCTCCTGTATCCAGCTTCCCACGACTACACCCTGGAAGGATGCAGCTCAGCAGTCCCTGCTACCCACGGTAGGAGACCTGGGTTGTGTTCCTGGCTCTGGCTCCTGCCCAGCCACAGCAGCTGCTGGCATTTCAGGAGAGAACTACCAGATGGGAGAGTTCTCTCTCTCTCTCAAATAAGTGTAAAAAAAATTTTTTTCAAAGAAGTGATCAAATAGGAACTTTTAGATTACATATATTTTACCATAATTTAAAAATCTTTAAATGTAAGGAACATTAGCCACCCACGCGCTTTGAACACACGCTGAAGAAGCTTATCACGAGATGCCATCCCGGCTGCAGGAGCCCAGCGCGCTCCCGCCCAGCTCACCCGGCCGCCCCGCGACCAGAAGAGGGCGTTCCGGGACTCGGTTTCCTCGCGCTCAGCCGCAGGCCCCGCCTACCCTGGGGGCGGGGCTGCGCGGCGCCTTTGTCTCCCGCGCACGATTTATCCGGGCTCGCGTTTGGATGGTTTGGATGGCTACGCATCCCGCTTATTCGGCTGTCCCACTTAGTATATTACAGGGAGGGCTCGGGGCGGCCAAGAGGCGCCGGGGTCACTGCCCCGGTAGGCCGGCCGCCGCGGTCTTCCCGGTTAAGCGGCCCCGTCGCCGGAGCGCGCCCGGCGTTGGTACACGGCTTCGCGCGCATCCGGGGCCCGGGGCGCGCTCCCCGGCTCCCGCCCACGGTCGTTCTGCAGTCAGTCCTCAGAACTTTGTCCCTCTCCGGGAGCTTGTATATCCTGGGGTGTAGTTCGCAAAGCGGGACTTGGCTGTGCTGTTTCGTAGATGGCTTTCTTTGCAGTGCGGGAGCGTTGTGACCAGTCTTTGAGTTAAAAGACGCCCTGCCGCCGTTTCTGATAGCGAGCAGCCACGATTTTCTCAGTGATCGCTACCCTGTAGGGCGTTAAACCTTTCTCCCCGACTCCCACACGCACTACCGCGTGCCCGACGGGGTCCCTCCCGGCGCTGCTCAAAAGAGAGAGCACCTGTGCAGGAAGCAGGTCTTGTTATACCTTGGGGGGGGGGGGTGGCAAGGAAGTAGGAGCAGTGAATCTCTTTAGGGTGAGGGTGGAGCTGACACCTGTGGTTGGGCCATCTGGTCACCTGGCTTGTAGCAATGGCAGCGAGAGCCTAGGAGAGTGTCCAGGGCGTAGATCGCGCCACAGACAAGACTGTGCCATTTTACTAACACTTCCACTGCTATCCCAGGCACGTTGCTGGGAGCTGGATCGGAAGTGGAGCAGCTGGGCCTGGAACCGGCTGGGAACCGGAATCCATATGGGAGGCATGCAGATGCTTAACCTTCAATGCCACAGCAGCGGCCCCTAACATTTCCTTGTTTCATGCTGCGAAGGACAGTCCTAATTAACTGCAAGAGTGGAAGTGGAATGATCAGACTTTCAATATGTGTTCAGAGAGCCCTCAGAGAAGGAGTGCACCAGTCACGTTCCAGATACAACATACCAGCAGGACGCCTGCCTGAAAATGAATGGCAAAAGGCACTGCATCATTTGATTTGATTTGCATTTCCGTGGTTACCTCTCTAGGAAATACTTCGCGTATCTGGGTCCTTTGCACTTCTTTTGCCAACTGCATGGTTCTGTTCCTTGGACGTTGCTTGGTGAGAGATGGTGCAGGGGCGCCAACAGATTGGGGGATCAATCTCTTACCAGTTTAGCGTCTGTACACCAAAGCAAATTACTTGAACCTCTTTAAGCTTCATTCTGCCTATATTGCCATGAAGTTGGTTTGGTGATTAGCTGAGATATTGCATACTGGGTGGAGTATCTTGTATCTGTGCATCTGTTTATATACATTTCACTTACCATGCTCATACACACACCCACCCATCCACCCTTGTGTTTCATAGGTGTTGCAAATGTTTTTTCTTCTGTTGTTTCTTTCAATTCTCCCACTTTATTCCACACAGAATGTTAAAAATAACTTTTAAGGGCAGATGTTTGGCTCAGCAGTTAACACACACTGCGTGGGACACCCACATCCTATATCGGATTGCCTGGCAGCCCATCCCAGCTTCCTGCTAATGCACACTCTGGAGATGGCTCAAATAGTTGGGTTCCTGCCACCCACATGGGCAGCCTGGATGTGGAGTGAATTCCTGGCTCCTGCCTTTGGCCTGGCCCAGTGCTAGTGTTATGGGCATTTGGGGAATGAACCAGTCGATGGAAGCACTTTCTGCTTCTCTCAAACAGAAATGTTAAAAAATTACTTTTTTTATAATCGAATTCATCAATCTTTGCATTTGCCTTTGAGTGCCTTTAGCTTTTCATGCTTTAAATTTAAATCTGATTGAGTTATTTTGCTATTTGCTGTGATTTAGAGCTCAAATCCTGAATTCCCATGCCTGACAAAACTGGGTGCAGAGAGTTAATCTAAAGGCTACTTTAGGGGCCATCGCTGTGGCACAGTGGGTAATGCCACCATCTGCAGTGCTGGCATCCCATATGGGCGCCAGTTCAAATCCTGGCTACTCCACTTCCGATCCAGCTCTCTGCTATGGCCTGGGAAAGCAGTGGAAGATGACCCAGGTCCTTGGGCCCCTGTACCCACATGGGAGACCTGGAGAAAGCTCCTGGCTCCAGGCTTTGGATTGGTGCAGCTCCAGCCATTGTGGCCATTTGGGGAGTGAACCAGTGGATGGAAGACCTCTCCTTCCCACCGCCCTCTGTCTCTGTATCTCTGCCTTTCAAATAAATAAATCTTAAAAAAAAAAAAAAAAAAAAAAAAAAGGGAGGGGGACTGGGATGTTGATTGCTCCAGAAAGCCCCACACCTGGGGACATTCCAAACTAAGACAATGCACTCTAAAGAGCCTTTGTGTATGCCACCCCATCCCCACCCGCTTATCAGGGTCTAGTGGCGCTCTACACCTCCCCCAGCCAGCAGCTGAGGAAGGGACTCTGCCTGCTGCTCAAACAGAATGAAGCCTGGTTTCAAATCCCCTGCCCTCTGTCTGGGAAGGCTCAAACCCCACTCTATACCCCCATCCTGTGCCCCCTAAAATAAAGTCTTCTCTACTTTAACTAGCCACCTTCTCTCCTTCTTTGAACCCTAAAGTCCTAAAGCTTAACATAGCGGTTATGAACGGGATGAAGGCAGACTTGAGGCGCCTTCCACACTGACTTCCCTTCTTCACTGCCATTTTGGAGTGAGTACGTCTCCCCTAGAGCACCCTCTTTGGCCTGGGAGACAAGTTGAGCATTGCCTTGGTTTCTTACCCCCTCAGCTCCTGCTTATGCTTTCTCATCTCTGCGGGCTCACAGCCAGAGAGCTTCCATCGGATCTCTCCTCTACATGCAACACCGGACCTGGTTTTCAGCCCGAGGACCAGTAAAAAGGATGGTCCCTGTGTCCCCAAAGTGTGCCTGCGCAGACTGGCCATTGTCCCCTGCCTCTGGAAAGTCCAGGGTAGACTTTGGTCCCGTTCTCCTTTCCCTTTTGTTCTGGAACAAGAGGAGAGCTCCGGGAGGTCTAATGTGGGGGTGGGGGAGTAGAAGGGTGGGGTGGGTGAGGGTTTTCCCTCTTTTGAGCAGGGACGCCTGTCTTAGAAAGACTGCTCTTACTTTTGTTGCTTCCCAACATTTGAGATGAAGGGGGTGGGTAGGGAGTAGACCCTGGGCAGACCTGCAGGAGGGCCTGGGTGGAGAGTTTGAGAGCCGGTAAGTTGGCCTACATCTCTGCTAAGATATTCTCCCTGCCTGAGTGTGGCCAAGAGGCTTGGGCTGCAAGAGCAGGGCAGGGAGAGCAGCAGTGTTTAATGGGGTAGGGCCTCCGCAGCCAAGGCCCAGCATGGGTCTCTGGTCCCTCCCTCCTGCAGGATGCCTTGTACCTCCTTCATCACCATCTTAAATAGACTGATTATAACATAACGGGACTTGTTTTAAACAGCTGTTTTTTCCACTGCCCCTACTCTACAAGGTCATGTTTTCCAACTGCCTTATCCACTGGCTGCCCTGACCCAGAGTTCACATTTTCTCACTTACTAAAGTGATGTAAGTTTCTCTGTCCCCCTATTTAAGCCTCCTCTGTTCTCCATTCATCACTATATGCCTTGTTAAACTGCAGAGCTCTGCACTGACTACTGCCCAGAAAGTATAAAGATCAGTGAAACTCTGTGATACTTCCTGAGATGCTGTGCACTGTTGCTATCATAATCATGACTATTTACATTTTTGTCATCTACAATATGATTCCCAAAATATTTTTGTCTGTTAACAAAATTGGAACTATTTTTTTAAGATGTATTTATTTATTTGAAAGTCAGAGTTCCAGAGAGGGAGAGGCATAGACATAGACATAGGCATAGGCATAGGCATAGGCAGAGAGAGAGAGAGAGAGAGAGAGAGAGAGATCTTCAATCTGATGGTTCACTCCCCAAATGGCTGCAATGGCTGGAGCTGGGCTGATCTGAAGCCAGGTACCAGGAGCTTCTTTTGGGTCTCCATGTGGGTGCAGGGGCCCAAGGACTTGGGCCATCTTCTGTTGCTTTCCCAGGCCATATCAGAGAGCTGGATGGGAAGAGAAGCAGCCGGGACACAAACAGTGCACACATGGGATGCTGGTGCTGCAGGCAGTGGCTTTACCCACTCAGCCACAGTGCTGGCACCACATACTATTCTTAAATGTCTTGCTTTCAAGGCTAAATATTTTTCTGAGACTCCTAGGGTTCACAACACCTGGGTAAAGTAACTTAATTCTCCAATGTTCAAAAAACTGCTTGTATGTTTTCATGGGTTCATATGCTGATATCACATGATAACCCTTTTCAATAGAGGTTTTTCTGTGTTTTTGTAACTGACCTAGGAAACAAAATTCTATGTATCTCAGGGAAGTTTCATGTGTTTTATAAAATGATGCCAAATTTATGCTGTGCTTATATGAAGTTCTGATTTTTCCCACATTGGGGTTAGTCACTGTTAATAGTTCACAGTTATAGGGCAGATCCAAGCCCCATTGCTTTAAACCAAAGCTTGCCCTTACACGTTGTGTGATGGTGAGGGGTAATGAGGTTGCTCTCTCCCTCATCCCCAGCTTCTGACTGTGGCCAGGTCAGCACTGGGACATGTAGCTGTCTAAATCTCCCCAACTACATTTTCATTCTTGCTTCGCAACCCTGCCCCATCGTCTCTTTAGACAGCTAAAGCCCATAAAAGTGAAGACAAAAAAAAGTTACACTGACAGTCTTTGTCCTGTCTAAAACTACCAGCCACTTAGAAAATAATCCCGGGCCGGTGCCACGGCTCACTAGGCTAATCCTCCGCCTCGCGGCGCCGGCACACCGGGTTCTAGTCCCGGTCGGGGCGCCAGATTCTGTCCCGGTTGCCCCTCTTCCAGGCCAGCTCTCTGCTGTGGCCAGGGAGTGCAGTGGAGGATGGCCCAAGTCCTTGGGCCCTGCACCCCATGGGAGACCAGAAGAAGCACCTGGCTCCTGCTATCGGATCAGCGCAGCATGTCGGCTGCAGCGCACCGGCCACAGCGGCCATTGGAGGGTGAACCAATGGCAAAGGAAGACCTTTCTCTCTGTCTCTCTCTCTCTCTCACTGTCCACTCTGCCCGTCAAAAAAAGAAAGAAAGAAAGAAAGAAAGAAAGAAAGAAAGAAAGAAAGAAAGAAAGTAAGTAAGTCCCGGAACATAAAAACAGTATCCTAATAGATAGATAGATGATACAAAGTAACTGACCTGTTAGATCCAATCTGTTAAGATTAATAGCTGTTTTATGTGGTGATCTGTCATCAAGGAGACCCTACTAAGCCAGTCTATCCCACCAATATTTCCCCTGTTGATGCAAAAAGCCAGGGCATCTAACAGCTGCCATTGACAGAGGCTGGCTTCCAAAGAAGCTCCACCCACTCTGCCAAAAACCTGGGCCCTGGGAGTGAGCCTGGACCACTGGATCAGAATCACAGAGCCTGTCACAAGTTCTTCTCTCAGCCTGCATCAGTATGGAGGAGACGGCCTGGGCTCCTTGTGGGCCTTACAGGTAGGGCCATAAATTTCTGCACTCTCCTATAACTAGCTAGGTAGATACTAGCCTATGTGAGCAAGAAAAAATGGGAATTCTGTGTGGCTAAATGATCACAAGTCTTGCCTTTGTTCATAACCCTGTCAACAGCTCTCTCCCTGGGGGCAGCATAAAAAAATCTC
This sequence comes from Oryctolagus cuniculus, assembly GCF_051225735.1. NCBI lineage: Eukaryota > Metazoa > Chordata > Mammalia > Lagomorpha > Leporidae > Oryctolagus > Oryctolagus cuniculus. The sequence continues at coordinate 68,700,394 of NC_142872.1, forward strand.
CACCACCCTGCACCATGAGAATCCTACAACAACCTTGCTGGGGGAGTCCCAACCTTCCGGCAGGGGCAGGTTAGGGAAAACTTTCCCCACCGTGTATGAAGGAGGATGCTGAGTTCACGGTGAAGTCCTGGGAGAAATCTCAGGAATTCCACACCCAGGAAGCCCTCCATCCAGACAAGGAGAGAAAAGAAACAGGAAGGGGCCCAGACACCCTCCTAAAAAACACTCTTAAGGACTCTCTCCATTAAACACTCAATCCAAAGCCACTCGAATCCAGTTGGAGTGGGCCTTGTTGGGTCATTTTAGCTACTACAGGGGCTCAACTGTCAGGCTTTCTGCCTGGATTCATTTCTCCAGGTCAGAACTTGCCCTGACCCAGGAAGACAACTGGGGCAAGTGTCTGAAGAGGTGGCCATCACAACCCCTGATACCTGAGCCTCTTTGCTTCTATTCCAGAAGAGTCTGAAGAGATCACTGCTCACAAAACTCTGAGACCCTCCCCTGTCTGACCTTGGACAGCACCCCGATCTTGTCCTAACCTCTCAAGGCTGCCACCCCCTCTCCTCCCTCCATCCAATACAAACAACAAACTTCACTCTCCTATGTGGCTGTTTTCCTCCTGGGAATTTGATCAAGTGCATTCCTGAGTGCCTTTATCCTCCATAAATTGTTCAACTTTTCTTGAGCCCTAACACCCAAAGGTGATATGTAACACAAAGTTTTTTCTTTCTTTCTTTCTACATATGTATTAAAATGCTGGATTTGTGAGAACACTGGGCTTGAACCCCCAGGCCTGTTGAAATGGGGCACAGGTAGTTCATCTAAAAGGAACTGGGATGTTGACTGCGCTGGAAAGCCTAGCACCTGGGGCCATTCCAAACTCTAAGACAATGTACTGTAAGAGCCTCTCTGCACCACCACCCCCCACACCTTATCAAGGCCCTTGTACTGCTTCGCACCTCTCACCTCCCCCAACAAGCAGCTGAGGAAGGGACTCTGCCCGCTACTCAAACAGAATGAAGCCTGGTTTTAAACTCCCTGCCCTCTGTCCTTGCACCCTCAACCTCTCCCTCTCCCCATCCCCCCATTCTGTCCTCCCTAAAATAAAGTCTTCTCTACTTTAGCCATCTCTTCTCCTGTTTTGAACCCTAAAATCCTAAACTCTGACAACCAGTCATTAGTTTGTTTTGAAGATTTACTTATTTGAAGGGCAGAGAGACAGAAGAGGAGAGACAGAGACAGGTCAGTTGAGCTTCCATTCCCTGGTTCCCTTCCCAAATGCCTTAAACAGCCAGGTTTGGGTCAGTTTGAAGCCAGGAGTCAGACATTCCATCTTGGTCTCTCACATGATTGGCAGGGGCCCAACTACTTGGCCATTTTCTTCTGTCTTCTTAGGTGCATTAGTAGGAAGCTGGATCAGAAGCAGAGTAGCTAAGAGTCAACTGGCACTCAGTAATGGGATGCCATTGTCATAGGCAGGGGTTTAACCCAGGTTTTGACAACAGACATTACAATACTTTCCATTCTGTTACCAGTGCTAAACTCTCAAATATACCTTGGACTTATTTCAGTGTACAGTCTCTTTTTGTACTACTGCTACATTGTTTTGATATAACATTGACATAGTTTTGCTAGTGCTACATGTATTTTTTTTTTTTTTTGCTACATGGTTTTAATATAACATTAACATAGTTTTACATGGTAGCTTTGCTAATTTTTACATGTTGGCTTGTTAATTTTGTATCCCCCCCCCACATACTATATCAGAAGGATCACTTCACATTTAAATAAAATCTATAAAAATACAATTTAAATGGCTACAACATGTCATTGGTAGCAATCAATTGGTAAATTAAAAAACAGTTAAAGTTTAATTGAAACTGCTGTATTTGTTATCTAATGATTGAAACTGCTTTCTAAATTTTCATTTGATACTACTATTGTCAGTAAGTGATCTGGGACTTGAACACCCCCTTGACTTGCATCCTCTGGTCTGCTTTAACAAAAATCAGGAGGAAAAGAAAGCTGGGCATCAGAAATGGAAAGATAGGTGGCAGCCTATTAATGGCTATTCTGTACAGTGATCTGCTCTCAAGGAGACCAAAAAGGCCAGTCCACTGCAGTGACTTTCAGTGTGGTAAGCCTGGGCTTCAGCAGAAGTCAGCTTGTGAAGAGCCCTGGCAGCTCTGCCAGCCAAGAGTTGGATTACTGGAAACGGACCTGCCCTGGAGTCGAAGGACTTCAGGTCAGAGCCACAGATCTTATTGGCTCTAAGCTGAAAAGCCCTTCACTCAGCCTAGCTTCCAAAGTGACCACTGCTGCTGAGAGGAGATGGCCAAGTAGGGTCAGCAACACTGCAGGCAGAACTGTAAATTTCCTGTTAGAGATGCCACCTGCCAGCCGGCGCTGCGGCTCACTAGGCTAATCCTCCGCCTAGCGGCGCCGGCACACCGGGTTCTAGTCCCGGCCGGATTCTGTCCCGGTTGCCCCTCTTCCAGGCCAGCTCTCTGCTGTAGCCAGGGAGTGCAGTGGAGTGATGGCCCAGGTGCTTGGGCCCTGCACCCCATGGGAGACCAGGAAAAGCACCTGGCTCCTGGCTCCTGCCACCGGATCAGCGCGGTGTGCCAGCTGCAGCGCGCCGGCCGCGGCGGCCATTGGAGGGTGAACCAACGGCAAAGGAAGACCTTTCTCTCTGTCTCTCTCTCTCTCACTGTCCACTCTGCCTGTCAAAAAATAAAAAAAAAAAAAAAAAAAGAAAAGAGATGCCACCTGCCTTCACCTAGCCAGCTCTCCTCCCAGGCCAGTCAGGTAATGGAAGTCAACAGGGTTCCTTCCCCAAGGAGGTTCATATCTCCCTTAGGATGTACCCCATGTGAAGAGACAGACAGGTCTGGGCCTCTTAACTTATAAGGCCTAAAGCCCACCAGATTATTATCAAGCCCCTTCTATCAGGTTCTATTTGCCTCTCAATCAGAAAACTTAGTTGACTCTATTCCCAACCTGTGTGTATTGATGATCCTCTCCTCCACTTAATTTGTATGATTATTCAGAATTTCTCTACAGACAAACCCCACTACCTGCAAAAGTTGAGTGGCCTTTCTCCCAGCCTTGGCTGGGATCAGATTTAAACCATGTCCATCAAACCATCCTCACAAGGGTCCAGAGACCCCCCCTCATTTCCTCTCCTCTATGAAATCCTTTCATTACCTGGTTAATGCCACTCTTAGGATCATTGGTTGCTATTCTCACCCTGACTTGTATACTACAGTGTCTGTTTAAGTGTTTACAGCAGATGATAATGGAATGAACCACGGCCTTCAGCAACCAGGCAGTCAACCAGATGCTTCTCCATCCATACATGCCTGTCCCTGCGGAGCCCCAATATACCCACAGCGGTCCCCTGTAAACAACGTCCCCAGTCAGCAGGAAGTAGCCAGAGAGACTCATCGTTACCTCCTTTCCTATCATCAAAAGGTCGGGATGGTAGCTTTGGGATCCGCATGGAAGGAAGGCCTATATTTCTGGGAATGGAATGGCCTACTTCCAGGGAAGAAAGTCCTTGTCAAGGTCCCTGCGGGTGCCTAAAGGTCAACCAATGAGGATCAGACCTGCCTCAACCTTTAACTCCCATGCCCTGAATCTATAAAAGGAGCTCTCCCAATCTCTGACGCGCGACTTCCCCAGCCCCCACTCTGTTGCTCTGTTGGGATCAGGGAACCTTGCCTGGGAGCAGAACCCCAATAAAAGCCTGTGAATGAATTGATTCGTCCGCCTGGGAAGATTTGTTATGCGCCGGACACCTTGCAGTCATCACAGGAGAAACTGCAGCAGATCAGTTTCCCATCAAATCTATTATTGATTTTATCACCATTATTTCATACACCACTTAGGAAATGATTCTGCCAGGGCTGATGTTGTCACACAGCTGGTTAAGCTAGTGCCTGCGATGCCAGCTTTCCATATGATGGTAGACCTGGATGAAGTTCCAGGCTCCTGGCTTTGGCCTGGCCTAGTCCCAGGCCATTGCAGCCATTCAGGGGAGTGAATCAGTGCATGGGAGTCCTGTCTGTTCCTCTCATTCTTAACTCTACCTGTGAAATAAATAAATAAATCAAAAGAAGGTAATGTATATGTACTTTATTTCTGTTTGCAAGGAACTTTCTAAGCTTAAACACAAATCTGGGGGCTGGCACTGTGGTGCAGTGGGTTAAAGCCTTGGCCTGAAGTGCCGGCATCCCACATGGGCACCGGTTCTAGTTCCTGCTGCTCCTCTTCCGATCGAGCTCTCTGCTATGGCCTGGGAAAGCAGCAGAAGATGGCCCAAGTCCTTGGGCCCCTGCACCCACTTGGAGACCCGAAAGAAGCTCCTGGCTCCTGGCTTCAGATGGGTGCAGCTCCAGCCATTGTGGCCGTCTGGGGGAGTGAAGCAACAGATGAAAGACCTCTCTCTCTCTCTGCCTCTCCTCTCTCAAATAAATAAAAATAAAAATAAATCTTTTAAAAAAACCGACAAATCTGAAACAAACATATCCACAGCTTTGACATCACCAACATTTCTGGATGTCAAAACACTAAAAAGCATGCAAATAATAACAATTAAAAGGCAAGCAACCTAGGAAAAACATTTGGGGCAACTATGGCCAAGTGTTAACAGCCTTAAAAAAGGGTTCTTCTTAAGTACACCAAGATCAAAGCGTTACAGAAGAGGTCAATTTTTTTATGTAAGACAGTTTTTCATATATAATTCAGCTTATATGAGAATTGGCTATAAATGTATGGAATTTATTTTCTGTCACTAGTAATCAGCTGCAAATCAGATATGGTTTTTCTCAGTATTAGCAAAGATTACAGGCAATTTTTGCTGCCAGCAGAATGAAAGCTATGGAAACTCTTCACACACCACAGAGAGGATTAAGTACTGTAAACTTTTATTATTAATAGCCTGAAAATATGCAGGTCCTCTCATTGCATGATTTTTAATTCTAGAAATATATCCTAAGGAAATAATCTGCTCTTTCTAGGATTATTACACATCACATTTACTCTTATTATGGAAGACAATCTCTGAAAACTTTAGGAAAAAGAAACATCTTTGAGAATTTGGCCATGTTGTTAAAAAGCAAAAAGACGATTAAAAAAAGAGTGATCCTTCCCCCACCCCCCGCCCCGAGATCATGAAATCAGACACCAGCGTTAAATCATCCCAAAATACCTGCGCTCTCAAAGGCGGCAACCCACCCAGGGACTGGGGGAGGAGAGGTGTCTTGATCCTGTCCGGGCTTTTCAATTACCCAGACTCCTTGGCTGCAAGACGGGGGACTCTTGATCTGGCTGAAGTTCCTGCCAGTCCTTTAGTTCCCTGGGCAGTGGGGGCATGCAGCACCGTGTACCTCGCACGTGTTTTCCACAGCACTCTGGAGTTAACTCCTTTGCAAGGCTCAAGTGGCCTTTCCCAATCTGGCTCTGCCGGCCTCTGCGCTCCTATTTTATCTTAAAAGACAGGATTCAGCCTCCACACCATTGCAACCTGGAGGTTGGCGATGCTTCGCTTTCGTCTTACCGTGGTGGCATCCGAAGCCTGTCCTAGCTGCTCTGCCCCTGTCCAACGCTGCCTGATTACCAACATGTGTGCACCGGGTGTGGGATGGGGAGGGCGGCCAGCTTAGACGTGGGAGTCTTGGGAGAGGCTACGGGCATCGCGCCACACGCACACACGGGGTGGCCCCGGGGACGCCTCGGGAGGAGCCAGCGGAGCGCGCAGCCGAGTGGCCGGTGCGCGGGGTCCGGCACGCACCGGCTAGCTCAGCCTGCGCCCACGAGGCGCGGCAGCGTGACCCCCTCGTGCGTGCGAAGGCCCGCGGTCAGGGTCCGCCGACCCCGGGCAGGGCAGTGGGTCGCACAGGGCGAGTTCGTTAGGCCAAAGCCGGGTACGGGGCTGAGAGCTGGGCACCGGGACCCACGGCAGCAGGTAAGGGGAGGTGGAGGCACACGGGCCTCGGGCGGCCCCAGGTGCCGCGGCGAGGCCGGGCCTCCGGGACAAATGCAGTTCCCGCCGGCCCCAGGTGAAAGGAAAGCCGCGCTCGTCCTTCAAGTCCCACCCGAGCGTGGGCACAAGCCTGGGCTAAGGATGGAGCCTGGGAGTACCACACGGCCCCGATAGGGCCCTAATCGCCGCCGCCATTCCCCTCCCCCACTCCGGCGGGTAAGGCTAGAGAACCGTTTGAAGGGGGACGCATGCGCACAAAGCTAAATTAGAAACCGCTGAGGCTCCAAGTTCAATATTTGCGGGAAAGCGCAGGCGCAGGAAAAGCCCGACGGGATTAGGGAGGGGGAGCTCGAGCTCAAAACGCATGCGTGTAACAAATGGTCGGCGGGAGGAGGGCCCGCTCGTGAAATTACGCATGCGCCTGAGAGGCCTGTGACGCAAAGGGGCGGTGCGGGCTCACACTGCGCACGCGCAGAACGTGCTCCAAAGGCCTTATTTAGGTTGCGCAGGCGCCTGCTGGCCATTTCTTCTTAGCCACGCCGAGGTTGGGTGTCTTGGTGAGTGCGGTTCTCTTGTTTGCCGCCTCGCGACCCCCGGGGATGCTATTTTTGCGAGGATTGCTTGTCCCCAGGCCTCCAGGGGAGCCTCGGGACCCTTGGCCAGCCTCGTGCTGCCGGTGGGGCCAGGAGCCGGCGGCTGACTGAGGGCTTCGGCGCCGAGGCCTGCGGGCCTCACCGACTCTATTGTGTGAGATGTCGGAGGAGGCGGAGCGGAAGCGGCCGCCGCCATTTCCTTGCCTCAGGCTGGCTCTGCGCCAGGGCCCCTCGGCTTGGGGCCTGGTGCGCATCGCAGGACGCGGGGTGCGGCGTGGTCCATACGGGCCCCGCTGCTTGTGCGGGGCGCCTGGAGGCGCAGAGCCGCTGGATGCTGAGGTTTAGGGTCTGATTGGCCCTCATCCCATCCTGCAGGCTGCTTGGACGCCGGGATTCGCGAGGAGACGATGATGTTGGGCACCGAGGGCGGAGAGGGATTCGTGGTGAAGGTCCGGGGCTTGCCTTGGTCTTGTTCTGCCGATGAAGTGCAGCGGTTTTTTTCTGGTGAGTGAGACGCGCGAAGCGGGAGTTGGCCATCGGGATTGGCGGGGCCGTGGCGCCCCCTAGCGGGCCGAGCCGGCGCCGCAGCCGTTCGCTCCGGTGCGGCGCGGGCCCAGCCGGCCGCGGTTACGCAATGGAAATGACGGAAGCCCCGCCTGCGGTCCTGGCCCCTTCGGGGGCGAGGCCACCCGGGTGCATCTTTTTGTTTCCTTTATGTCCCCGTTCATGCACCAGCCTTCTGCTAGCGATGCCATTCGCGAAAGGATGAGCTGAGAGTGATGAGTCCAACCCCCGCCCCCTTTTAGTCTGGAGGAAATTGCAAACTAGTATCTGGGAAAATAGTAATTTGCAGCGTTTTAACTATTGGTTTTCCGATTTGGGTGTTTCTTTGGGAAGGCGTGTCCTGCCTCGGAAAGTTTGAGATGCCACTTCTTTAATTTCAATGATCCTAATCAAGATTTGGTAATCAAAGAGTTCTTGCTCATCTAGTTATTGATGTAGTGCATGTGGCAGTGGAGGGTACTGACGCCCAGGAAGTTTGTTTGCCGCTGTAGTTTGTTTGCGTGTCGCTTGAATATTTAATGCCAGAATGTCCTTGTTCCCGTTATTAGTGTAAGATTAGGCTGATAAAGTTATGTTTGCAAGAAACTTGACATTTTTGGAAAGACTTGTAGTATTGTCTGGATTCAGTGTTGATTGCGGAAATCGACCTGTAAAACAAGAAGCAAGTTCGCTGGAAGCCACCTTGCAGGGGGCAAGGCTGGGTTTGGGTTCAGCTGTTCAACTTGGATCATTTTAAGTTGATAACATTGAGCCCTTTCCGGGTGAGTATTGGATAATGAGAAATTGTCATGTTGCTGATGTGGTACAAGCAACAGATGTCCCAAACCAAAACTGTGATGGGTTCACAAAGTGCGGTAAAATCGAAGTTCAGTCTTGAAACATTTTCTGAGACCTTTGAAAGGATTTGCCAGTTATGAGTAGCAAGCACTTAAGAGACAGGGAATTGAAAGTGCTTTGGTTTGGGTTTATGTGATGGATTGCACTATATCACTTAGAGTTTGGTTGATTGTGAGAGGATCACGATTTACATACTGAGGAGAGAGCTCTAGGCGTTGGTCATTAATGTCTTAGTCATTGTGACTTGCAGCTGATTGACTTTTTAGTGGTGACTTGATTAGGAATTTCATTTCTATCTCCCAGAGGTGGTTGTAGGTTTTAAATTCTGTATTAACGGTTGTTTTCTTTCCAGACTGCAAAATTCAAAATGGGGCTCAAGGTATTCGTTTCATCTACACCAGAGAAGGCAGACCGAGTGGCGAGGCTTTTGTTGAACTTGAATCAGAAGATGAAGTCAAATTGGCCCTGAAAAAAGACAGAGAAACTATGGGACACAGATATGTTGAAGGTTTGATTTATGTTGCCCTAGTAACAGTAAATACAACGTTAAACTTGGAAGTCTTACCCTGTTCTGAATTTTAGGTATTTGACCGCATGGAAATAGTCTTCTAAGGGAGTTTATGGCAGCTCTTCCTAGCTTATCTAAACACCCAGGAAGTCTGGAATGTGTTCTGACTTTCCAAAATTGACTAATTCTAAGCACCTCTTTCAGTATTCAAGTCAAACAACGTTGAAATGGATTGGGTGTTGAAGCATACTGGTCCAAATAGTCCTGACACGGCCAATGATGGCTTTGTACGGCTTAGAGGACTCCCCTTTGGATGTAGCAAGGAAGAAATTGTTCAGTTCTTCTCAGGTATGTAGTCCTGTTTGTTGCTGAGCAGTGAGTTTTGGCTAGCTTCTGGCAACATGACTTAATAGACCTTAAAGTTGAGTAGCTTAGGTAATGAAATAAGTTGTAAGTATATGCTGATGAATTACTGTTTTCTTCCTGGAGACCTTCAAATAATTTAAGCCCATCTTAAAGGTGGAAATTAAATACTTCCAAAATGTTAACTTTACTTGTATGAGTTTTCCTGTAGTTGTAGTTCAGAGTAGATCTTTGAGGATTGTCCTCAACAGCCTACCTATTCCTTACATTGCTGTTCAGCAAAGTACTTCAAATGAAAGGTAAGATCCCTTAACATTAGATTAGTATGAGCTAGATAATAATTTATAGCAGTCTCTGTAAGAGACACTTAACTTCGATCGTGGGACCACAAACATTTCTTACGGTCTGATCCTATACAAAAGATTATTAGGAAGCAACTTTGTTCAGCCAGCCTGTCACAAATAGTGTCATTCAAATGTGAGTAGATTGAAAACTTTAGTCTCAATATCTGAAATACAGAAAGCGTTTTGGAATTGTTTTGGGCCTAAAGTATTTGAATGTTTTTATGCTGAAGACCTGGTTAAGATTGCATGTTTAATAGAATGTTAGATCATATATTTTAAATACCATTAATATTGATGTGGTAAACTGATTTTTAATAAGAAATCCTTTCATGGTTTAGTGTAGTATGTTTTGAAATTTTGATTATTAGAATGTATCAAGTCCTAATATTGTGAGAACTTTTTGAATCAAGTCTGTTTTGTTTTATCTAAATTGGTGAGAATTGAATGCTATCTGTCAACGTTAAATATGAACATAATTTCATATCTTCTAGGAAAGTGCTTTAAGCCCTTTTTGTAAGCTTGGGAATGTATCCACGGAAAGGATTTTTCATAGACGGATTTTCCAGAAGTGAATCATACTACTGTTAGATCATAAGAGTGCATGATTGTGCTGTGTAGATCAGTTGTTCTGTTGAAAGTTTAGATTGAATGTTTGTCCATTACATGACTTAAGTAATGCTTCCATTTTTATATGAAATGTTTAAATGTGTACAGTTTTTAAATTTGAAGTTCCAATAATAACTTAAAACTTTGAAATATAAAATGAGGTAAAAGGTGTGTCTTGAATTTAGTAAAACTGTTTAATGCTTAAGTTTATTAAGTTATTGTATAATTCTCAACATTGAATTGCATAGTTTTTAACTGTTGAATTCTTAATGCATCCTGTGTTCAAGTTTTTTTTAACATATTGTGCCATGGGGTGTGTTAAGAATTGCGTTATACTTTGTAATGATGGAACTTCATATTATTGCAATGCATATTTAAAGAGTACTTGTTGAAAGCATACCATTCACCTAAAGTTAAAATTCTGGTTTATTTAAAGCTATAAGAAGAAATCATTTCTGGGCTTGTGATGTTAATATTGCCCCCCTACTGGGGTTATTTGTCCTTGGGTTGAAGGGTTGGAAATCGTGCCAAATGGGATAACATTGCCGGTGGACTTCCAGGGGAGGAGTACGGGGGAGGCCTTCGTGCAGTTTGCTTCACAGGAAATAGCTGAAAAGGCTCTAAAGAAACACAAGGAAAGAATAGGGCACAGGTGGGGATGGATGGTTGGTTGGATATGTCACTTTTCTTATGGTAAACAATTAAATCCATATTCTCTCTGCTTAAAAGGAGGAAATTAATCTATTTCCTAGTCCCAATGAATTGATTTTTGCCACAGTTTTCAAACGTCCTACATCAGTGTCCCATACTGCACTAAAACTCAATTTTAGGTTTTAAAATTGTCCCCAGTAAATTTGGTCTGATTTATAATTTTGTAACTTGGCCCCACTCAATGGAGTTGAGAGACTATGGCTTTAAAAAATTAATGCAAACCTGGCTTTAGCTGTAATAACACCCATCTAGTAAATTAATATTACCATAAGAAAATGTGATAATTTCTGATCTTGTTTTTAAAGTTGAAATGCAACAAACTTTTTCTTGCTGTATAAATATTCTGCATACATATTAATAAGCATAGCTTTCAAGAAATTGTCACAAAAGGTTTTATTCTCTTTGCTTGTGACTATTTTTCATTGAAGCATGCGCTTACCTATGCTGATTCCTACTAAAAGCATAGGCTGGGGTAATGATTGGCAAAAAGAAATGTGTAGTGTGGGCTAGACTGTTGGTGGAGGCTGGCTGTTTAGCCCACTTGCTATACATGCTGCCAATGGATGTGAGACTGGAAATGTTGGAAGTTGAGTGGAATTCTTTCCCTCCAAACACATTTTAGTCCAGTACTCCTCTACCCTTAAGGTTGGGCTCTGCCTCAGAGGAGTGTTTTTTTTTTTCTTTAAAATTTATATTAAATAATTTATGAGTGAATTTCTGGTCATTGCCTATGCAAATGTAAGAAATCTGGCTTTAAATACTAGTCAGTATCATGGCTATGACTAGATTAGACTGTTTTTTTTTTGTATAACTGAATACCTGTATGAAATGAACTAATGTTTTCTTCTCCCCTTCCCCTCTCCCATGAACAATGCTTTAGGTATATCGAAATCTTTAAGAGCAGTCGAGCTGAAGTTAGAACTCACTATGATCCACCACGAAAGCTTATGGCCATGCAGCGGCCAGGTCCCTATGACAGACCTGGGGCTGGCAGAGGGTATAACAGCATTGGCAGAGGAGCTGGCTTTGAGAGGATGAGGCGTGGTGCCTATGGTGGAGGTATGAGAGGTTTTGTGAGGGGCCGCTGATCTGTTTTGTATTTGAGTGTTCTCATTTAACTGATGGTGCTTTTTTTTCCCCCTTTTTTGTCCTTCAGGCTATGGAGGCTATGATGATTATAATGGCTATAATGATGGCTATGGATTTGGGTCAGATAGATTTGGAAGAGGTAAGGTAAGAATTGAATTTCTAAGCTGTGGGATATTTACACTCTTGTCCATCTAGACCTCAATTACTGTTTTTCAGGAATGTCTGATCACAGATACGGGGATGGTGGCTCCACTTTCCAGAGCACAACGGGGCACTGTGTACACATGCGGGGATTGCCATACAGAGCCACTGAGAATGACATTTATAATGTAAGTGTGAGATGGACTCAGGCGAAGTGTTCACTGTTGGCAGGGAAAATGGGTGACTGATTAGGCAACACTGTATTCTAAAACTTCAAGTTTTTTGTAATATTAGAAAACTGATTTGATTCTTTGAAATACCTTATGTTTTAGTTTTTCTCACCCCTCAACCCTGTGAGAGTACACATTGAAATTGGTCCTGATGGCAGAGTAACCGGTGAAGCAGATGTTGAGTTTGCAACTCATGAAGATGCTGTGGCAGCTATGTCAAAAGACAAAGCAAATATGCGTAAGTGTTTCAAGCATTTGGGGGCTCTTAGCAGGTGGTTGTGTGACAAACAGTAGGAATGCATGAGAAATGTAATGGGTAATTCTTAATGGCTGTGTTTAAAGGGTATTTACATAATTGACCATTTAGATGAATGTGTAAAGGCTAAGTTTTGAAACTTGAATTAGTTCAGGTAAATTACCCAAGAGAGACAGCTATAGGTTTTTACCCGAGTATTTGGAAGTTCACAGGTACACTTGTTTTAAGAACTTTAAAGTGCTTACTTTGCTTTCTTTCACCAACAAATGTTTTCAAACTTTGTTTTCTCATTTCAGAACACAGATATGTAGAGCTCTTCTTGAATTCTACAGCAGGAGCAAGCGGTGGTGCATACGGTAGCCAAATGCTAGGAGGCATGGGTTTGTGTAAATATCACTTTAGTGTCTTTTTTTTAAGCTAACCTTGTATGCCTTTTCTCTCATTTCAGAACACAGATATGTAGAACTCTTCTTGAATTCTACAGCAGGAGCAAGCGGTGGTGCTTATGGTAGCCAAATGATGGGAGGCATGGGCTTGTGTAAATATCGTTAGTTTTTTTAAAAACCAAAACATTTATATCTGTATAAGGCAATTATAAGTTAAGTTAATCTATATTTAATGATGAGTTTAGCATAATTAAGTTTGCTTAACAATGTAAGTTAGCCAAGAAAACAGTTCCTTGATTTGAATAAATTTTGTGTTTGGCTTAATAACTAACTGCTTAAATACTTGTGAATTAACATTGCTTAGGCTAGAAATTTCAAAATAGATTTAAGTATTGTCGGGGGGGGAGGGCACTGTATAATGAAACTAAATATTTTAATATGAGTATAAAGTTTAAAATAAATACATGGCCAAAACATTAAAATGAGTTAATTTGTTGAGCATAATTAGGTGTTCAGTGCTAACATGCATATTGATGTCCTTAGTAAAACTAAGGGGGAAACCCTGCTAAATCCAGTCCAAAAGTTTTCATAAAATTGTCACAAACTGCCTCTACTTAAGGAATTGTGAATTTAGTCCTGCTGATGTATATTGTGTTAACTCATGTGGTTATAAATATTTGACTAGTTTATGGTAAATTGAAGGATAGTCTGGTTATATATAGGCAATAGGCAGAAGGAAGCAGAGGGTTAGAGTAACGTAAGATCAAGACTGCAAAGTCTTAGATGTAGAATGACAAGCCCGGTACCACCAGGTACCACCTTACGCAAGGAACAAGGTTCTAATATTCTCTTAACTTAAAACAGCGAACCAGTCCAGTTATGGTGGCCCAGCCAGCCAGCAGCTGAGTGGAGGTTACGGAGGGGGCTATGGTGGCCAGAGCAGCATGAGTGGATACGGTAAGCCCGTTTTTTAATATACTTAGAATAAGTCAGGTTTCTTTAGTTGGGAATGTGCAGGCTCCTTTTTTGGTGAAATTAGGACATTATAAATCTATGCTTTATCCTAATGTAACTTCTTAATAGCTTAATTTTCAGAAGCAATCATTGGGAGGGGGAAGTGTACTGTGAAGTAAACACTAGTCATTGCGACTGCGGAATACTGTCGAGCCAGAACAACATCTGCCTCCATTTATTGAAACATGAAATAAAGTAGTTGACTTTTTCTGTCTTTTGGTTAGCATTAAAGCAATTTTTGATGGAGGGAGACTTAAAGAGTAGAATGGTGGTTGGGTTCAGGACCGTATTTACTAGTCAGTTAACCTAGGGATTGGTTTTATTAATTATTTTTCAATTTGGTCTAAAGAATGGTGATTTTGGTATTATAGTCTTACCCTACAAAATCCTTTTGCAGACCAAGTTTTACAGGAAAACTCCAGTGATTTTCAATCAAACATTGCATAGGTAAATATTTTCTCAAAAAATATAAATTCCCAATAGCAAATACTGATATGTTGTAATACCACCTTCCATAGCAGTCAATGGCTCTGACTTCACTCCATGGAGGCTGCCATTTTGGGCACAGTGAGTTGCTTTTTAGTCCAACTTTGTCTCACTTCCTGCCCACCATGAATAGGAAAAGCAAGAGACTTCCCCCGTGCTCCCTATTCATATACCATTCAATGGACGCCTTGTGAATGCTTATAGTAAATTTTTTTTAAAAATGCCTTGTTTAGTTTTAAAAACATGAAGTAATTTTGCAATTTTTGAAAAACACTAGTTTTCCTTTAAACTTAATTCTCTATGTTGATCCTGAAGAATCCGTTTAAATGGTAGCACAAGAATCTGGCAAGTTGGTACTGCAGAGAAAAGGGGTTAATTGAGACTTGTTTGGAGTCGGGATTCCCCTACTTGGACAGCAGCCATTTGCACTCGTATACCTTTTAAACTTTTTCTTGGAATGCAATATTTTATTTGACTGATGAACTGACACTGCTCCTAACTTGTCAACTTGCTCTCTCTGCAGGTAGCCAAGGAGCAGTGAGCAGCAGCTACTACAGTAGTGGAAGCCGTGCGTCAGTGGGCGTGAACGGAATGGGAGGGATGACTGGCATGTCCAGTATGAGTGGGGGATGGGGAATGTAATTGGTCCTCATCACTGACTTTTGGTCAACTTTTTTAAAGGAAAAAAAAATACAACTTTGGTTTAACAGTTTCCGCCATATGAGCTTGTGATTTATGCTTACTTTATAAGTGGGAATCAAGATTGTCAGCATAAGGTTCAGTATTTTTGGACATGCGTCATCTGGGATGTAACAGCGGCAAAGTTAACTATATAACTGTTAAACAATTTTCAGCTTTTCTCAAGTTAGTTATATTGTAGGATGTACTTAAACAGTAAGCGTATTTAGGTTAAAGCAGTTGAATTATGTTAAATGTTGCTCTTATACCACATTACATCAAACACTGTTTGGGTGCATGTTGAAAGACATGCTTTTTTGTAAAACAATAGGAGCTGTGTCTACAATTAAAAGTGAAACATTTGGCATGTTTGTTAATTCTAGTTTCATTTAATAACCTGTAAGGCACGTAAGTTTAAGCTTTTTTTTCTAAGTTAACGGGGAAATTTGAGACGCAATACCAATACTTTAGGATTTTGGTCTTGGTGTTTGTATGAAATTCTGAGGCCTTGATTTAAATCTTTCATTGTATTGTGATTTCCTTTTAGGTGTATTGCGCTAAGTGAAACTTGTCAAAAATAAATCTTCCTTTTAAAAACTGCACTTTGCTTCAGTGGACTGTTTCTTGGTGCTCTGGTCCTGCCTGGGGCGTGTGTGGGTCCAGGACTCTGGCTGTGGCAGAGGTTCTGCAGTGGAGGCTGTTATAGATGTCTCCAGACTTCTCTTCCCTCCAGTGCAACTACAGGTAAACTGGCTTTGGGGCCCTTGTGGAGGGCTGTGTCTGTTTGCCCTGGCTGCACAGGACCCAGTCTGCCTGCCTGTGATGAGCACTTGCTAATAAATTAGCACTTGCACAAAGCAGAGGGATTGGTGCGGTGCCCTCACTGCATGGCCTGCATGTCCACGAGGCCCTCCAGCGTGGCTGAGAGAAGTGCCGGAGGCCGCGTTAACTGAAGGCTGCTCTTTCCCCCTCTGCACTTGGGGGCAGTCTGCTAGGAGCTTAACTCTGTTTTAAAATTGGGGATTTTGAGCTTGTGTCTTTGAACATTCATTCCCTGTAAATCTCCTTGGGTAGAAGAACTTTGTCCAGCCAGTGTGACTAGTTTTAAGCCGTTGTTGAGGTTGCAGTCCTATTAGGTGGGACTCCAGTGACACCCTGGCCAAGTTGCTTTAGGGAATTCATTCAACTGCCACTCAAGTTGCACTGGGCGCAGAGCTTGGAATCTGCACTGCAGTGATAGAGGCTGGTAGCGCCTGTGACACCAGGTTTCCCTCCAGTTCCTTTGTAAGGTCAGCAGTTGGACAGACTGAAAAGTTGCGTTGTCCATGCACCTAGAGGACTGGCATGTATGCCCTCCTGGGAATACTGCAGCTGGAGTGGATCTAGCTTTCATTTGGGCCCCAGGTGAAAAGTTCTTGGAGGCGGTGTTCCAAATGCTTCTGAATTCTTGGCAAGCTACTCGGGAACTGCTGAAGGCTCGAGGGTTCCTGTGTGCTTCAGTTAACTGTTCATGCTTAGGGACATCTCTCCTTGTTAGAGAATCAAGTTGAAGTGAATGTAGCTAGGTGAATCTGGCTTACAAAAAGTGAGTCGGCCCCTGGAAGCCTGTGCCATATATTGGCCCAACGCCCCCTCCTGGGAGCTTCCCACCAGGGACTCAGAACCTCTAGCCCTTGGATTTTTCTTGTTTGAAAGGACAGAGATTGCCCATCTGCTGGTGTATTTCTCAGTGTAGGGCTAGGCCAAAGCCAGGAGCCTAGAACTCAGTCTGGGTCTCCCTGTGGGTGGCAGGGACCCTTGCAGGGTACACAGCAGGAAGCTGGAATGGAGAGCGGAGCGGGCACTGCTGTCTGGGATGTGTGTGTCTAGCAGTGAGGCACTGCCTGATGACTGCTCCAGAATCTGCAGCTCAGTAGCCTATGTGGAAGCTTGAGAAGCACTCGGAACACAGGTCTTGTTTTCCAGGTTGAGCATGAAGTGTGGTGCCAAGTTGGTAACAGTGTATTGTGGATTGAGTAGAAGTTACAAGTTACTTGACACTAAGGCAGCCAAATATTCCCTACATTTGTTGCTGACTTTGACCATTTGTTGCTTGGTGGAGGGAAGGCTGGGAGAAGGGGCAGGGGATGATGAAAGAGAAACCTTCACTGAGCACTTTTTTTTTTTTTTAAAGTTTACTTGAAAGTTAACAGGAGGAGAGGCAGAGAGAGAGAGGTCTTCCATCCGCTGGTTCACTCCCCAATTGGCTACAACGGCCAGAGCTGAGCTGTGCCAATCCAAAGCCAGGAGCTGCTTCTGGGTCTCCCACACAAGTGCAAGGGCCCAAAGACTTGGGCCATCTGCTTTCCCAGGCCATAGAGAGCTGGATCTGAAGTGAAGCAGCCGGGACTCGAACTAGCACCCATATGCCAGCTGCTACTCCACAGTGCTATCCCCTCACTGAGCACTCACAGGAGTGAGTGGCTTGCCCAAGGGTTTCCAGCAAGCTGGGGAGCCTAAATTGGGTGTGCTGAAAACAAGCTAATTCTAGGAACTTTGGGTCATGTGGTGGTCTGTAAACTTGATGAGAGTCCTGTGGGAGGCTAACAGCTGCCCAGGTTGAGGGAGGAGGGCCCTTGGCAGCTGCTTGCTGCCATGCATTTCCACTGCCAGGGTTTAAAACCTCCCACCCTGGAACATGACTGGAGCTGTGCAGATGCAGTCTGGACCTGGTGGCTGTGCCGTTGCCTAGCTGTAGGGAAGGGGTCAGCATGGCACAGTGGGTTAGGCTGTCGCCTGTGATGCTTGCCTTCCTGACTGTTCCATTTCTGATCCAGCTGTCTGCTAATGCACCTGGAAAAACAGCAAAAGATGGCTCAAGTGCTTGGGGCCCTTCTTACCCACACAGGAGTCCCCGATGGAGTTCTAGGCTCCTGGCTTTTGCCTGGCCCAACCCCAGCTTTCGCGGCCATCTAGGGGGTGAACCAGTGGATGGAAGCTCACTTGCTTGCTCTCTGACTCTGCCTTGTAAATAAATTTTTAGCAAGTACCCTGGGTGAATTCTGGGGCTTAGCCTCCTCTATCTCCCTATCCTAAAACTTACTCAGTAAACTAGACATCTGCAATCTGCTGAGATCATAATGGAA
Organism: Oryctolagus cuniculus; assembly: GCF_051225735.1. NCBI lineage: Eukaryota > Metazoa > Chordata > Mammalia > Lagomorpha > Leporidae > Oryctolagus > Oryctolagus cuniculus. Next base: position 68,718,311 of record NC_142872.1, read on the forward strand.
GTGTCAGAACCATACTGAGCCATGTTTGTGGGTGAGCTTTCTGCAGGGAAGAGGCGGGCCAGTGATCAGAGGAGTCGGGACAGCAGGCATCAGAGTGGGAGTGAAGGCAGGGCTCACCCAAGCAAGCTGGCATTTCAGAGGCTGGACAAGGGTTGAGGTCCTGGGCAGATAGGTTGACCCTGGCCGTGTCTGAACACTACAGTGCTTGCTCATGCCTACCTTCTAAGTTCCAGGACGTGACCCCTACCCCCCGGGTGTATGTGAGCATGAGGAGGAAGACTTGGAGCTGCTCCCTCACCCACAGCCAGCACTTAGTACTGCCTCTGAAAAAGTACTGCCTCTGAAAATAAAAACATGACTGGTTTCCCACAGGTGTCTCCATCTAATCTGTCAACTCGCAATTATACAGGCAGTCCCTGATTTAAGATGGCTGTTTCATGATTGTTTTACTTGGTAGCCAATAAAATGATATGAGGCACCTAATGCCACTTGATGTGTCTGAACATGTTAGGGTGGACTAAGCTAGGCAGGGCAGCTCTACTCAATGTGTTCTTCAATGTCACTTTCAATTTGTGGCGGGCTCGTTCAGGCCCTGCCATCCTATGTTTAGGAGCATTTGCACGTTGTGTGACGGGGTCATTCCTGAGGATCTGGCAGGCCCAATCAGGGCTGGGCCTGGGCAAAGCCAGGAGCCTGGATCTGGCATCGGAGTCCTCAGGCAGGGACCCCGGTACTGCAGCTATGACTGCTGCCTCCCAATGTCTGCCCCTCCCCTCCAGGGCCTTCAATCCTGAGGACTCCTTGAGGGGTGGCCCTGTGACAGACCTCCAAGAGCCTGCTTGGCGGCTCCCGCAGAGCTGACCTAAGTTCAATTTTTATACAACAGAGTGAAAAATAAGTGATTTTATTGCAGGCCCAATGATAGGAACTCACAAGGGTGTGAAGAGGCGAACCTCTTGACTCTGGCTGAGAAGGCACGCCCACAGACCTGCCCCCTCTCCCTTGAATAAAACACTGCACATCCTGAAAGGTGGGAGAGAAGCTGATTATGCACTAGCACAGTTGCTGCAAAACAGTAGGCTAATTCTTTTGAAAAGTGGAGAATGACAGTAGCAAACTCAGTAAGTCACATGTGAACCAAAGCCAGCGAAGTCTGAGGAAGCTGGAAGGGTTTGGAACCCAGAGGAGCTCTTCCGGCCCCGGCACAGACAGTCCCAGCATGCCGTCTTCCCGCCGCGCCCCAGTGGGGAGGTCAGGAGGCCGTGGAGGAGCAGCGCTGCAGCAGCAGCGTGTGGCAGCTGTCGCACACGCGCACGGGCTTGGGGTAGGAGGGCAGGGCCAGCTCGTTGCTGGAGCAGGTGCTGCAGAAGATGTGGCCACAGTTGCGGCAGTGGTGCTGGGGGAGGGGGAAAGAGGCGGTCACGGGCCGTCTGCACAGGGGATGTGCCCTCACCCCCCACCCGACGTCCCTTTCATGCGTTCTCCACCCCCCCCCCCCCCCCAGAAGCGTTGCCAGTGTGGCCTCCTTATATTTTCCTTTTCTGTGAGCCCGTGGAATGCTGGGGGGGGGGTCCCTGTAACTGCAGCATTCCAGGGGACCCCAGGGTTCCTGGGCACATCACAGACACGTAGACGACTGCTCTCCACTGGGGCTGCACCTCTGGCTGGCCCTGCCCAACCTTCGGCAGGCACAGGGGACAAACGTGACCTCAGGCAGCCTTGGGAAGCAAGTACCGCCAAGAATTTGGGAGGACTCTGGCTTCCGCTTTTCCACAGAGACTCAACAGAGAACAGTGATCAGCACGGAGGGCTGTGGGCGGTGGGGCGGGCCGCCTGGAATACAGGGTGGGCCCGGGACCTCCTGTTCCCCGGAGCCTGAAGGCAGGCAGAGGAAGGGGCAGCCCAGGGCACCAGGGACCTTCTTATGACCTGCTGCCCCACGGATGGTCTTTGCCTGACCTGGTCAGAATTTGCAGAGAGAATTCTGAGATGACCGGAGTAGACAGAGTAGGCCCGTCTCCAGGAGGTCTGCCAGTTAAGGGAAGGGCTGAGGCCGAGGGGCCGGGCAGGACTTCTTGTTACCCTGCCCCCACGTACCTTTCTGCGGGCGATGGAGAACTCCTTCTCGCACTGCTTACAGTGTGTGGCTTCGTCATCTTTCAGCCACGTGTGCCCCTGCAGAGGAGGAGACGAGACAGCCTCTGAGGGGCGCAGCCAGCTGGGGTCTGCCTGCAGCTGGGAGCCAGGGCGCTGCCCCGAGGGGTCTGTGGAAAGGCACACGCGCTTCTTCTGGGCCCCTAGCATCTGCTGGACGTTGTCTCGCCCAGGGCATCTATCCTCACAGCAGAGAGCCCTGCTGTGTGGCTTCTCTCCTCGCTCGCTGGCGCTCTTAGCTGTCTCTCTGTGCACACACTTTTGCGCGGTGTGAGAATAATGAAGACAGGCAGCTCACCGCAATCACACCCAGGGGAGGGTTGCTATTGGTGCGGACAACTGGCTGCTTCTGACCTGCCATGACTTGGCAAGTTAGGTGCCCAAGAGACATCAGGGTCAGTGCTGAGGGTCCTGGAGGGGCCACGTATGTGGAAGAGCAGAACAAGGCCCCAGGGTGGAAGTCCCAGCGCAGGAGAGGTGGGCGGGGGCCATCCTCCTCAGAACAGCCTGCTCCTGTCCTAAGTGGAACAGTGCTGCCCCCTCAGATGGTGCAGGAACCTGGTCCAAGTCAGGCTCAGACTGAGTGGTGACGGTTCAGGGTCCTGCCGGGCACCGTCCATCTCTGGCCCTTCTCACTTGAATGAAGAATCTCTTAACAACAACAAAAACCGATCTCCGCTACCTTTTTCCTTAGGGTTCCCGTAAACTACAGGCCCATTTCCAGGCTCCAGCTGATGGCACAGGAATTGAACTCAGGAGACCAGGGGCCTGGGAGTTGGCCCTGCCACTTGTCCGCACAGCCAGTGCTGCCTGCTGCTGGGACTACAGAGGAGCAAGTAGGTGCTGTGCACCTGCAAGCAGCGCTGAGGGTGGACACCAACACCAGTACCTTCAGGGCCTTGTTTACTTCTTTTATGTCTTCCATCTTCAACTTGGATCTAAAAAAAAAAAAAAAAAAAAAAGAGGCCATTTTATAGCTGTGGAGAGAGGCTCTGGGACTCTGGCACAGCTAACTCCAGTGACCTGGGCTCTGCAAAGGGTTGGCATGGGTGAGGCAGGAGAGCCCTGGGGTCCCAAGATCACCTTGTTGCACCAGCTCATGTGGCCACCAGCTGTGGGGCTGAGCCTGGGGACTGAATCTGGCTCAAGAAAACAATTACTTAGTTGCAAGGGTTTAAAAAGATGTGTAACAGCTGCCATAATCTAAACACAGAATGGGCAGGCGTTCAGCCCAGCAGTTAAGATGTTTGCACCCCACATCGGGTGGAGTAACCCGGGTTTGCTACCCTTCTGGCTCCCAACTCCAGCTTCCTGCTAATGTGGACCTGGGAGGCAGTGGTGATGGTTCAAGTAGCTGGGTTCCTATCACCCATGTAGACTGGGATTGGAGTCCCAGCTCCCAACTTTGGCTTAGTTCAGCCCTTGCAGGCGTTTGGGGAATGAACCAGCACATGGGAGCTCTCTTTGTCTCTGTCTCCTAAATAATAAACAAAGCAAAATGGAGAGTGAGCTCTTGGAACACAGGTTTCTGGCATCTCTGGACAGCAGTCCCTGCCTGGACGTGTGCTCCCTGCGGGGCAAGGGTGCCCTGCTCTGCCCAGCAGGAATCCTACTCCGCAGGCTCTGTGGCCTGCACTCCTACCTGTTCTGGCTAGAAGGGGCAGGTTCTGAGAGCAGGGAGGGTTGTTCTTGGTCCATTCTTGTTAGAGCAAGTACTGTTCTTTAGCTAATGTCCACTAAGAGACAGGAATGAACACAACCTGAATGGGCAGAACAAGGCAAATACAAGGAAGCACTGCACCTGCAACTGTGGGCTGCAGTGCAGGCCTTTCCTGTTAGTCTGACCTGTCATCGGACTAAGCGTCAGAACAGCAGCTCTCTGGCCACCACAGACGACCACTGAAGGAGGGGTTGGAGAACAGCCCTGTGGCCTTGGCCAGTGCCCAGGCAGGCAGTGCCTCCCCTCCGTCAGCTGCCCGGATGGGGGCCTGGGAAAGCAGGTTCAGACGGCGCTCTGGAGGTGCAGGGACTCCTGCTCTAATCTGGAGGGCAGATGAGGAAGAACCCGGATGAGTCCAAGCAGAAGGGTCTGAGAACACGCTCCTCCCCCTCTGCGCCTGGCACGGGCTCCCGGGAGGGAGGGGGAAGCAGGGAGAAACACACAGGCAAGCGTGTGGGCGACCCTGTGGGCTGCGGGCACCTGGCCCTGCAACAGGCACACACCTCCACTGAGACGGGCAGGGTCACCAGTGGCTGGGGCCCCGGGGGTGAAGTTGGATCAGGCAGTGGCAACAAGACCATACATTTTCAAGTGCAGAGACCACACAGGTTTCTGAAGTGGATGCTCCACCGGCAGGGTGAACTCTGATCTGCCCTGCTGCCTGTCCAGCGTGGAGGAGGGTGCGCAGGGGGAACGTGCTCACCACCACTGGCTGCACACCCCTGCAGCCAGCCAGCTCCATGCCAGCGCTGGCCTCCTTTTTTTTTTTTTTTTTTTAATGTTTAGTCTCATCTACTTGAAAAGAAGAGTGACAGATGGAGAGATCTTCCATCCTCTGGTTCACTCCCCAACAGCCAGGGCTAGTCCAAGCCAAAGCTGGGAGCCTGAAACTCCATTCAAGTCTCCTGTGTAGGTGGCAGGGGCCCGTGATCTTCGGCCATCACCTGCTGCTGCCTCCCAGGATGCATAGCAGGAAGTTGGATCAGAAGCAAAGTAGCTGGGACCTGAATCAGGCATTCAGATGTGGGATGCAGCTGTCCCGGGTGGCAGCTTAACCTGCTTCATCACAAGGCCTGAACTGCGGTCTGGGTCTGGTTCTGGCACGTGTTCCTCGAGCTGCTTCTGTCTGTGCCCCTGTGTATGGAGCTGCTGTCAGGTGGGCAGGGCTGGGCAGGCAGGGCTCAGCAAGGGCCTGAATGGGGCCACGCTCCCGCCAGTCCTAAGATTCTCCTCCTTGACACCAGAGCTTGCAGGCTGAGAAAACACCCGAGCATATCTGTGCACCTCGTGGCTGTTTTCAGCCGCTTCTCAAGCGAGCCCCAGGGGCGGGCCTTTTCTGGTGAGGTGTCAAATGCTGGGCCTGAGCCCAGGCTGTGCAGGGCTATCTCTTTGGTCAGGGTACTTGTGCCTGGCACTGGTCCAGGACTCAAGGGCACAGGAAGGACAAGCTATGCAGGACCTCAGCTGGATGGTGCTGCTGGCCCCAACAGCGCCTACCCTCTTCCGCGAGGCAACCAACAGGCAGGAGAGCAGGGCTGGGAGGTGGAGACTGATTCCTGACGGCTTTCTTGGCTGAAGCCACTTGAGCTGTCCCTTGTAGCCCAAACCCAAAGACAGAAAAAGCTCTGAACCCACTGAGTCTGAAATGCAATCATCACACAAAAGGGCGAGTTCCAGTCTGCACCATGACCCACAAGCAACCTGGCCAGCCTGGGATATGGAGGAGAGCAACTGTGAGGGTGTGTGCTCCCTTCGCACCAACCAGCAGCCTGGCACCACAACTGCAGTCTGCGGAGAGGCAGGTGGGCTGTGCTCAGCAGCGCCAGGGAGTGCACTCGTGCAGCGGCCCGACTGCGGGCCGGCCCAGTGACTTTCCCATCACCTCGGCAGGTTGGGGAACGTGATAGTTCTGGTCCCCAGAACAGAGTATTCCTGAGGAGTTAACTAACTAGTAATTAGTAGCTAGTTAACGAACACCCTTCTTGGTTCCCCAGAGGCTGGCCTGCCTTCCGGGCAGGGCGCTGTTGGTTCCCTTCCAGCAGCATCTGGCCCGTGATGGGTGGGGTGAAAGATGGGAGTGACGTTCCCCGTGGGGAGGGCGCCCAGGCCCCAGCCCTGCACACGGAGGGAGGGAAGCTGGGCTCTTACTGGCTGAGGTGCAGTCCCATTTCCTGGAGGGCTTGCTCCTGCTCATCACACACCTTCTGTAGCTCGGCCTTCTCGTCCTGGAGCCCCCGCAGCTCCTACAATGAACAAACGAGGCACCGGACACCAAACCACGCCCCCCCCGCCCCCTTGGGAGCACTAGCAACTGGAGTGACAAACAGATCAGGATGTTCCAAGGACTGCTGTATCAAGGTCATTTAGACAGGGTTCTTCCTGCTCCCTCTCCCCCAGGATCTCAGCTGGGGACAGGGTTCGGTGACATTCTTCAGGCATGTTAAACAGCTATCTGTCCAAAGTATTTTAGATTTTTAAAACACATATTTAGATGAACCTTCCACAAGGTTACAAGAGGCCGCATCAGGAAGGCCTCTGTGAAAGGTGACCTTTTTGGTCTGCACTGAGAAAGCTGTTTGCGAGAAGGGCCGGGCAAACCTTCCGGGGAACGCATGAGCAAAAATTATGCCAGCCAGGACGTGGGACCTTGCTCATGGCTCAAGAGCGGCCAGACCGACCATCAGGGGCCCATGAGACCCAGGGATGGGCTATGGGCAGGACGCTACCCAGCGAAGGCAGCGTTGGCAACCACGTCACCTGAGGCTGGCGCATCCAGGCTGGGGACCCAGAAAGGAACTGGGGGTTTCCCAGCTCATGGGGAGCAGCAGGAGGGCTTAGAAGGATGGCAGCCACCTACCCACCTCCACGGCCTCTTCTGACCCCAGAGCCTGCTCACCCAGGGGCTCCTGACAGGCCCCTTGCCTTTTTCTGCCTAAAGTACTTTGTTTGGTTCTTTTGTTGGAGGGCTGGGGTAATCTGAGGCTCAGACCGAGTATTCTGAAGTGGAATAAAGGGCTGTCTTCCAGGCTCAGCAGGGGCTCTAAGCCCTCTCTTGCCCCCCACCCCCAAGGGAGCTCCCTTCCCAGCCGACCCCGAGAGCCGTGACTGGCGGCTACCACACAGTACGGTGACAACAGATGTCAGCGTGTTGCACATTTCTCTATGGAAACAACAAACTACAAGATAGGATTTTGGATGTTTCTGCCATAAAGGGATGTTAGATGTCTGGAGATAAAAACAGTATCCTGACTGCACACTCTGATATATACACAGACCGAAACATCACATAGTATTCTGAATGGGAGCAATTTTTATGTCTGTTAAAATTAAAAACAAATTGTGCAGTGGTATTCAATACTGTGTTCAATACCACAAAACCCAAGCTGGGAAGCTGCCCAACCTGTTCACCAAGGAGAGGGTCATGGGCGCCCTGCCCCTGAGAACAGCCCGGGCAGCCACAGTAAGCAGGCCACGGTCAGCAGGGCAAAGGCTCCAGTGCCCTGGGAGGTCCAGCTCCATGACGACATGGGAGCCTCGCCAGCACCCCCACTTGTCTGGCTGGCTAAGAGCCCTCGGACCCAGGCCAAGCGTTCAAGTGAGATGGGCCTCCAGAGCAGAGAGGCAGCACCAGCAGCAGTCTGGGGCTCAGGTCTAGCCCAGGGTGTCTTAGGGCTTGGGTTAAGTCTGCTTCCCAGGTCACCTGGCTAACCTCTGGGATGAGGGGGGGCGCTGGCAGCTTCCTCCCTCGTAAGTTTCTGACCCACTCTCCACACGGGAGCCGGTACGCGTCTTGTGGTAATGCATCTGTCCAGCAGCTTCCTGTCATGCCCGCAATAAGCCCAGATTCTGCCCCATGGCTCCATGCCCCTTCTGCTCTCCACCTTCACGAAGACAGAACCCTTATGCCTGCCGCATGCCCGACAGGTGCTCTGCCCAGGTCCCCAGAGGCCCTGTGCAAACACTGCACTCTTTCTCTGTCCTCAGAGGGCGTCTGCCTTCCCGAGCTCACTGCTAGGCTTACTGGCCAGGAGCTGCAGCAGAGGCCGAGGGAAAGGGCGGGTAGTGGAGGGAGGGCAGCCCTCCCTCACCCTAGGGCCTGGCTCCCAAAGGCACAGGGCTGTGCCTCCTACCTTTTTCAGTCCTTCCACTTGCTGCAGCTCCGTCCGCAGGAGAGAGCAGGTATCCTTCTCGTGCTGTAATTCCCGCTGGAGAGCTTGTCTCTGTTCTTTTTCTGATTTCAACTCTTTCTCTAGACTTGAGCTGTTTCCCCAAAATGAACTGGAGTTAGTGTCAGGGCGAGATCCCCATGGAAGAGCCACAACCCACAGTCCTGTACGGGCACCGGGGAGCCCTCTGCACTGCCACTGAACGAGACGCTCCGGGCCAGCCGCCCCTCGCCGAGGGCAGGCAGGAGGGGCAGGCACTCCAGGCGGCCCTGCACATGCTGAGCAGAGGGAAGAGCTCTGAGCCGATGGTGCCCACCAGACTCCACTCCTGAGAGGGAGCCCTGACGGGCAGGGTACCACCGCAGTTATTCTTTCTACAACCCACAGCCGGCGCCCAACGGATGCCAGAGGGAGGAGGGGAAGGAGAAAGGTACCAAGGTCACGCGAGCGCTGGCGGGAGGTGTGAGCTGGGCTGACCCCTGTTCTGCTCTCCCACTTGGGTAAGGGGGATAAAGCCGTCTGCTGGCTCCCCCAGGCCAACCTGGCATCTGTGCGCCCTCCCCCGCACTGGCCGTACAGGCTGAGTCTGAGGCCAGGCTCGGCCCCAGTTCTTCCTGGAGGTGAGAGGTGGGAAGTTGTGCGCGGCCGCGCTGCCTACCACTGCTCGTGCAGCTGGGAGAGCTGCAGCTGCAGGGCGCCCACCCGGCTGCCCAGCTCCTGCTGCAGCTTACGGCTCCGCTCCTCAGCGCCCCGTCTCGCCTGGTCTGAGAGCTGTAACCTACACGGTGTAGAGGGAAAGAAAACATCCCACTCAGTGTACTTTCTTCCAATGGTCTCCCAAGAAGCATTCTGAACCAAAGCTGTTGTTGGGGATGTCAGATAAAAAGTAGACCACAGCTGCCTGCTGTGCCAGCATCCCATGTGGGCACCAGTTCGAGTCCTGGCTGCCCCACTTCTGATCTAGCTCTCTGCTATGCCCTGGGAGAGCAGAAGAAGATGGTCAAAGTGCTTGGGTCCCTGCACCCGCATGGGAGACCCGGAAGAAGCTCCTGATTGCACAGCTCCAGGTGTTGCAGCCCTCTGGGGAGTGAACCTTTCTCTGCCTCTGCCTCTCTGTAACTCTGCCTTTCAAGTAAGTAAATAAACCTTAAAAAAGAAAATAAAAACCAAGATACCCAAGCAAATCTGAATTTCTAATGGACAACAAATAGGTTCCTGTATTTTCAGCAAAATTACATCCTAAGTATGTCTCATATATTCCTTGGAATATATACATTATATGACAAATATATTTGTTGTTTATCTGCAATTCAAATTTAATTTGGTATCCTGTATTTTTGCTTGGTTAATTTTCACAATTGAGGTGACTTCTGTGTCGTGCCTTTTAAAAGCAGGCTCTGGCATTCTGATTTTAAAGTGAACGAGCAGCCAAGATGGCTGCTGTGTGTGCATGGCTCCCTGTGCTGTGCTGCACATATATGGGGGATCATCACCCTCAGGCCAATAGCCCCTCCTGCCAGTAGACTCCGGGTACGGCCCCGCCCCTCTGCAGCCACACTCTCCGCCCAGCAAACCCTGACTTGTTCTGTGACTGTCTCTCTGAAAACATCACACAGATGCAGCTGTACTTCTCCAGCCTCCGTCTCTCAGAACGTTTTGGGAGCAGCCTAGCCTGACACATTTGGTGGTTGGTTCCCAACGCGGGTGGAGCTGTACCTCACTGGACAGACTGACCGCCGTGTGTTTATCTGGCCACTCAACACAGGACACTGGGTGCCTTCTAGATTTTGGCAACTATGAACAGAGCTGTTGTGCAGCTCGGCACGCTGGCTTGCGGGGATACGATTCTCACCTCCCCCTGGCAGAATCCAGGAGTGCCACGTGTAAGGAGGCCTAGCTGTTGCAGGGAATCCCCCACAGGGTCCGTGCTGCCTGGCATTCCCACCAGCAAAGCTGTGGCTCCCAGCTGCTTTGTGCTCTCAGCAGCACTGTGTGGTCATTAAAAGAAACAGGGGCAGGCATTTGGCCTAGTGGTGGAGACCCTGGTTAGATCCAGCATCTTCACTGGAGGATCTCCGTTTGTTCCCCAGCCCGTTCTGGCTCCTGATTTCAGCATCCTGCCTCTTAAAACAAAAGTACTTTAACAGGTGTGAAGGGGCCAGCACTGTGGCACAGCAGGTTGAGCAGTGGCCTGCAGCGCCAGCATCACATATGGCATCCCCTGGCAGCTCCACTTTCAATCCCATTCTTTGCTAATGCGCCTGAGAAAGCAGCAGAAAATGGGCCCTGGCATCCTTATGGGAGACTCAGAAGCTCCTGGCTTCTGGCTTCGGCCAGGCACAGCCCTGACTATTGTGGCCATTTGGGGAATGAACCAGCAGATGAAAGATCTTTCTGTCTCTCCTTCTCTAACTCTTTCAAATAGTCTTAAAAAAATATAGATGTGTACTGGGAACTCATCATGGTCTTGATTTTTTAAAACTTGTTTATTTGAAAGAGAGAGATGAGAGAGAGACTGGGAAATCAACCTAGGTCTGCCGCTGGGCAGCAGGGACCCGAGTCCTTGCACGACCTGCTGCCTCCCGGGGCGCGTTATCAGAAGGCTGCAATCAGGAGCGGTGCTGGGGAGTGAATGCAGGCACCCCCTGCCACGCAGGTGGCCCGAGTGGTGTCTTCACTGCCGCACCACACGCAAGCCCCTCATCATGTTTTCACCGTGTGTTCCTTCCTGGCTAGCGACACTCAACGTCTTGTCTTGAGCTTGTTTGCCCATCATAGGTCCTCTTGGTGAAGTGTGAGCTCAAGTCGTCGTCCATTTTTAAAGTGGACTCTTTGGTTATACTGCTGAGTTTGAGAGTTCTCTATATACTCTGGATACAAGTCCTTTGTCAGATATGTAATTTGCAAATATTCTCAAACTTACAACTTGCCTTTTAAATTCTTAATTGTATCTTTCTTCTTCCTTTTTTAACAGTACATAACATGTATTAATATTTTCAAGGATTGGGATTCACTGGTCATTTGGAATTGAAAGTCAGTTTTGTGGCTGGCACTGTGGCATAATGGGTCCCAGCTTGATTCCTGGCTGCTTCACTTCTAATCCAGCTCCTGGCTAACATGTCTGGGAGAGCAGCAGAAGATGGCCCAAGTGCTTGGGCCACTGTCACCCACAGGGGAGACCTGGAGGAGGCTCCTGGCTCCTGGCTTTGGCATGACCCAGCCCTGGCCATTGTGGCCATCTGAGGAGTAAACCTACAGATAGAAAATCTCTCTGAACCAGCAGACAGAAAATCTATCTCCCCTTCTCTCTGTAATTCTGCCTTTCAAATAAATTTTTTTAAAGATTTATTTATTTATTTGAGAGGCAGAGCTACAGAAAGGCAGAGGCAGAGAGGGAGAGAGAGAGGTCTTCCATTTGATGGTTCACTCCCCAGTTGACCGCAACAGCTAGAGCTGCGCCGATCTGAAGCCAGGGGCCAGGAGCCTTTTCTGGGTCTCTCACATGGGTGCAGGAGCCCAAGGACTTGGGCCATCTTCTACTGCTTTCCCAGGCCACATCAGAAAGCTGGACCAGAAGCAGAGCAGCTGAGACTTGAACCAGCGCCCACATGGGATGACAACACTGTAAGGCGGTAGCCCCACCAGCAATGCCACAGTGCCCGCCCCTCAAATAAATGTTAAAAAAGAAGTCAGTCAATCATGGGGCCTGTGCTGTGGCACAGTGGGTTAACGCCCTGGCCTGAAGCGCCAGCATCCCATATGGGCACCAGTTCGAGACCCAGCTGCTCCACTTCCGATCCAGCTCTTTGTTATGGCCTGGGATAGAAGTAGAAGAAGGCCCAAGTCCTCGGGCCCCTGCACCTATGTGGGTGACCTGGAGGAAGCTCCTGGCTCCTGGCTTCATATCAGTGCAGCTCCAGCCGTTGCGGCCAATTGGGGAATGAACCATTTGGATGGAAGACCTCTCTCTCTCTCTGCCTCTCCTCTCTCTGTGTAACTCTTTCAAATAAAAATAAATAAATCTTTAAAAAAAAAAAAAGTCGTCAATCAGTCTCAGGGACCTACTTATCCTAATGAAGGGGAAAAATAAGTGTTCGAGATTATTAAACCATGTTATGGGAGGACCTCATTTGGAATGACCAGACCAGAATAGAGTTCAAACAAGCAGAAGGCACTGATAACTAGTCTCAGAATAAGTCTCCAGTGTTAATCCTGGAAGAAAATTAACTTCTGAAATGGTTCCAGAAAAAAGTCAATTAAATCTTTGGTTCTTCTGGCTGTTTTATGATAGACTTCGGGTGACCTATAAGTGCAGAAATACCTCGAGGCTGATGGAACTTAATCCTGAAAAGGCGGCTGTTTTGGGGTGAAAAAGCTCCTGACACCTTCCAGAAAAAAGTTCAGTTGTCTTAGAAACAATGAACCGTATACAGAATAGCCAAGCATTTTACCAGCATCACCTGAGTTTGAAGGAAACTGCAAACATGTCCACTGCAAACAGTGTCAGCGCTGACTTCAAGGTTGCTTTTCTCAGAGTTAATTGTCCCTTTCACAAGTTTTACACATTTCCCATTTCCATTACTTTTAAAAGTTTATTTTCATTCTACTTGAAAGGTGGTGAGACAGAGACGTACATCTGCTGGTTTATTCCCTAACTGCCTGCAACAGCCAGGGCTGGGCCAGGCTGAAGCCTGGAGCCAGGAACTCTATCTGGGCCTCCCATGCGGATGGCAGGTACCCAAGTAGTGGAGGCTCATCTGCTGCCTCCCAGAGTGCACCCTGGCAGGAAGCTGGATTGGAAGTGGAGGAGCGGTGACTTAACCAGATACCCTGATATGGATTTGGGCATCCTGAGCAGTGTCCTAGCTGCTATGTCAATGTCTGCCCACCCAAAACAAGTTTTAAATTTTTGATGAAGCCCAAGTGACCAAGTTTTCCTCTTAAGGACTGTGTTTTTAGGTCATTTTAAGATTTTTCTGTCTAACCTGAGGACATGAAGATTGTTTTCTTCTACTACTTCTATAGTTTTTTAAGTTTTACATTTAGATTTGATCCATTTTAAGTTAATTTTTGATAGGAGATGAGATGTAGGTTCAGGTTCCTTTCTTTGCAGATGGATGTCCAATTGTGTCTCGATCACTTACTGGAACAATTACCTTTCCTCCATTGCCTCGGTACCTTTGTGAAAAAGCAGCAGTTGTACTTGTGTGGGTCTAGTTTTGGACTCTATTCTGATCCACTGCTGACTTGATATTTAAATTGTGCACAGCCCGTTAAGTCACTGCTTGGGACACCCACAGCCTATACTAGAGTGCCTGGTTTGCTTCCCAGGTCCTCCAGGCTTCTGATCCAGCTTCCTGGCTAACGTGCTGGAGAGGGAGGCAGCAGATGACTGTCTGAGTACTGGAATTCCTGCCGCCCACGTGGGAGAGGGAGACCTGGACAGAGTTCTGTCCTCTTGGCTTCAGACTGGGCCCCTCTGGGCTATTTAGGACATTTCGGGAGTGAACCAGCGGATAGAAGATCTCTTTCTCTGTCATTCTGCCTTACAAATAAATCAATTAAGTCTTTAAGGGGCCAGCACTGTGGCATAGCAGGTTAAGTTGCCGCCTGTAGCACCGGCATCCTATATGGGCACGAATTTGAATCCTGGCTGCTCTGCTTTTTTGTTTTGTTTTGTTTTTTAAGATTTATTTATTTATTTGAAAGGCAGAGTTAGAGAGAGAGGCCTTCCGACCTCTGGTTCACTATCCAAATGGCCACAATGGCCGGAGCTGCTCCAATCCGAAGCCTGGAGCCAGGAGCTTCTTCCAGTCTCCCATGTGGGTGCAGGGACCCAAGCACTTGGGCCATCTTCTACTGCATTCCTAGGCCACAATAGAGCTAGATTGGAAGTAGAGCAGCTGGGACCTAACCCAGTGCCCATACGGGATGCCAGCACTGCAGCCTCTAGCCCCACCCCAATCCCCCGCTACTCTATTTCTGATCCAACTCCCTGCTAATTAGCCTGGGAAAACAGCAGAAGATAGCCCAAGTCCCTGGGCTCCTGAACCCACATGGGAGAACTGGAGGAAGCTCCTGGATGCTAGCTCTGGGTCAGTCAAGCTCTGGCCATTGTGACCATTTGGGGAATGAGCCAGCAGATGGAAGATCTTGATCTTTCCCTCTCTGTAACACTGCCTTTCAAATAAATAAAATAAACCTTAAAATAAAAAATAAATGTATCAGGAACCAGCGCTGTGGCATAGCGGGTAAAACCACTGCCTGGAATGCCAGCATCCCATATGGGTGCCAGTTCAGGTCCCGGATGCTCCACTTCCGATCCAGCTCTCTGCTGTGGCCTGGGAAAGCAGCAGAGGATGGCCCAAGTCCTTGGGCCCCTGCACCCACGTGGGAGACCTGGGGGATGCTCCTGGCTCTGGAATGGCATAGCTTTGGCTGTGCGGCCAACTGTGGAGTGAATCAGCAGATGGAGGACCTCTCTCTCTCTCTCTCTCTGTGCCTCTGCCTCTCTATGGCTCTGCCTTTCAATTTAATAAATAAATAAATATTTTAAAAAATAAACAAATCTTTAAAAAAGAGAAGTGACAGGGACAAGGAGCTCACTGTGCAGTTCTGACCTGCTGTGAGGCTGATTAACTGAACACCGGCTTGGGCAAGGCTGCTGGATCCAGTCCTATTCTCTGGTAAGATGTGGACCTGCAGAAGTCATTCCATCTTGCCTGTAGTTATTTATTTTCCTTTAAAATATTTATTTAATTATTTGAAAGGCAAAGTAACAGAGAGAGAGAGAGAGAGAGACAGAGAGACAGAGAGAGACAGGCAGAGAATGAGATCTTCCACCTGCTGTTCACTTCTGGGTCAGGCTGAAGCCAGGAGCCAGGAACTCCATCTTGGTCTCCCATGTGAGTGGCAGAGGCCCAAGTACTAGGGCTGCCACTTGCTGCCTTCCCAGGAGCAATAGTAAGAAGCTAGGAGTAGAGCGGCCGGGATGCAAACTGGCACCCTGACATGGAAGGCTGGCATCACAAGCGGGGACTTAACCACAATGCTGCCCTCTCAGGGTCTGTACTGAGAGGGTCTCTGAGTCAGCTTCCAAGCCCAGGAAATGCCTGGCATCTTCTCGGGGGAGGGATTACCTTTCTTCCATCTGCTTCATGCTGGACAGAACTTGGTTGGTTTTACCCTCAAAAGATGTGATGGCTTCATTCTTCTGCTGCAAACTGCTCTCAGCATCCTGCGAAAGCAAGAACAGGGGTTCAGAGTCGCCCACCTCCCCCATCCCTGCTCGGATTACTAGTGGGGTTTAATGTTAGCCTACTTTTTCTGATTACTCCTCTTCCCTACAGCCCTGGCAGACAAACTGGGCAGGGCTCCCTGTGGGGAGCAACTGAGCCTAGACTAAGTTACTGGAATTAAGACTTATTCTATGCATCTGCTCTCCCACAATATGGCGCTGAGGGAGCAAACAACCTCTACGCAGCTGCCTCATCAGTTTGATAAGCTGCAGGAGCTGATCCTGCTCCTGACTGGAGGAGAGCAGCGTGCTCGGCGTGTGGGTAGCAGAGTTGGGATTGGTGGAAGAGGACTATAAAGGAGGAGAGAGACAACATGCACCAGGAACATCTGAAGGAACACCTGAGGAACATCTGAGCAGCCCCCGAGAGAGCCAGCCGGCGGTGTGCCGCTCTTCCACGGAAGCGGGGAAAGCGGCAGGGGGTGCCGCCCCTCCACGGAGGTGGAGGGGCCGGCAGCTAACCCTGGACGGCGTCATTCCTCCATGAATGAGGGAACGGCAGCTAACCCGGGAAGGGCCGAGCAGATAAAAGAACAGCGCAGGGTCTAGTGTCGTTCCTCCGCAAAGAGGGGGAGCGACAGCTCCCAGCTGCCAACAGAAAGAAAGGCAAAGAGGAAGGTACGACCTTTGCTGCTCCTTGACAAGGGCCTTGAGTCAGGTCCCCAACTGTCCCCAGCTGCCAGGCCCATGCAACTAAGCCCCTGCAGGATTCTCCAGGGAGGCGCTGTCAGCCTCACCCTAGGACACCTCACCTCCCTAGGACAGATGGAGGCCCAGGAAGAGGAAGCAATGGGCTGCAGGTAGAAAGCTCGCGGGGGCGTGATTGTTCCCGTCCACGCCTGTACGACTCTCTGAGTCCAGGCCTTTAGCCAGACCAGACACCAAGTGCCCAGGAGGGAGCTCTCTATTCCTGGGCGTTTACAATGAAAGGATGTAGCAACCGACCTTAAGGAGATACACTATAATAGAATACACTACAGTAGAGAATAGCTTCAAAACCACCTCATATCTGCCAACTAAACAACCTATTTCCAAAAACCGCTGAGCTGAGAAAACAGACCGGGGGCAAGCAGTTGGCCCAGGGGAAATCAGTTAGGACACCCACTTCCCATATCA
Source organism: Oryctolagus cuniculus (assembly GCF_051225735.1). Taxonomy (NCBI): domain Eukaryota; kingdom Metazoa; phylum Chordata; class Mammalia; order Lagomorpha; family Leporidae; genus Oryctolagus; species Oryctolagus cuniculus. Next base: position 68,734,764 of record NC_142872.1, read on the forward strand.
GAGTGTCTGGGTTCGGAGCCTCACTCCACTGCAGACTCCCGTTTTCCTGCTAATGCACACCCTGGGCGGCAGCAGGTGATGGCTCCAGTAAACCACATGGGAGACAGGGACTGAGTTGCTGCCTCTGGCTGTGGACTAGCTCAGCCTCAGCTAACAGGGGCATGTGGGAAGTGAACCAGTAGATGAGAAATCTCTCTCTCTCCCTGCTTTTCTTTTTATTTTTTGACAGGCAGAGTTAGACAGTGAGAGAGAGAGAGAGAGAGAAAGGTCTTCCTTTTCCGTTGGTTCACCCCTCAGTGGCCGGTGTGTTGTGGCCAGTGTGCTGCGCCGATCCGAAGCCAGGAGCCAGGTGCTTCCTGCTGGTCTCCCATGCGGGTGCAGGGCCCAAGCACTTGGGCCATCCTCCACTGCACTCCCTGGCCACAGCAGAGAGCTGGACTGGAAGAGGAGCAGCCGGGACAGAACTGGCGCCCCAACCGGGACTAGAACTCGGTGTGCCGGCGCTGCAGGCAGAGGATTAGCCTAGTGAGCCGCGGTGCCGGCCCTCCCTGCTTTTCAAACAAAGGTAAAAACAAGACCAGGCTGGAGAACTGTCCAGAGACTATAACTGAGGCAAGTGCATTGTCGCAGGAGTTAGGTGAGGAACTACTGCCCGTGGGACGGATGGGGATGGGAAGTGGTGTGTGCGACCCCTCTCTCACTGCGCCGCTGGGAGCACGCTCTGGCTCTGGACTCCTGTGTTTCTCCCTCTCCAGTGGGAAGAATGGGAGAGCGAGAGCTGCCTAGGTAGCTGAATGGCTGTGAGGAGTGACACTGAGTACTTCCGTGCAACTACTCAGTCACGGAGACGCAGGCTTCCCTTCTGTAGCCGGTCTGCTAAGTCACAACGGCGGCGTAGCTTACCCTAACTAACAGCACGTTTACATACGGGCTCCAAGCAGAGGAAACCAGGAGCACTTCACGTAGACGATTTGTCATGAGGGGAAACCTGCTCCTCCTTTCCCCCTTGTGGTATTTAAATTTCTTTGTTGCTGGTATAATACTGATTATCATTCAAGTCAAGTCAAACTGAACCCGGTTTATTACACTGTCTGCCCTCATGCCATCTTTGGTGAGAGTCAGCCTACGTCCATGGAAAATGCAGCATTTTGGGAATGTTTTGGGAATGAAACAGGAAGCAGAACTTCAAGGACAAGCTTGAGAAGGACGCAGGATGGTGCCCCGAGTGGCCTCTGGGTAAGGAAGCGTCACCAGTTTTGATGCCGTGAGTGTCTTTCACTCATGACATGCCAGAGGGCCGAGACCAGGCCTGACATACTAGAGGTGCACAGATGTGCTGGGCCACTCACGTGGCAGGAAGAGTGAAGCAGGACTGTAGAGGGGCAGGCACTGTGGCATAGCAGGTAAAGCCGCTGCCTGCGATGCTGGCATACCATACAGGTGCCGATTCCAGTTCCGGCTCCTCCACTTCTGATCCAGTTCCCTGCTAACGGCCAGAGAAAGACAGTGCAAGATGGCCCAAGTGCTTGGAACCCCTGCACCCATGTGGAAGACCCAGATGAAACTCCTAGCTCCTGGCTTCGGCCTGGCCCAGCCTTAGCCACTGTGGCCATCTGGGGAGTGAACCAGTGGATGGAAGATGTCTGTCTCTTCCTTTCTCTCTAACATTTTCAAAATAAATCTTTTCTTTTTTTAAAGGCTATAGAAAGCAGCAGGGAAGACACGGAGCCAGCTCCCACCTGAACTTTGTGAAACATCTGTAAATTAATTGCTTTGACTTCTTCCAGTTGCTGGCGGAGGGCGACGAGGGTGTCCTGCTTCTCGTGGGTATCCTTCTCCAGTAACTTCATTGCAATTTCCATCTCCGTTTTCATTCCTATTTGTAATTCCAGTTCTTTTTCTAGTTCCTTAAGAGGATATTTACAAGGAAGATGTTAAACCACAGCAGGGTATTACTTGAGGTTGTATGGTGGGCAACGTCTCAAAGACAAACCACAAGTCAGGACAGCTGGGGAGATGGACAAGAGTCTGTAGCACAGTTAGATGGCACAGTCCATGGTCAAGCTGACAGAGCTGCTCAGTGGCACTGGCTGCCTAGAGCTCCAGCACCCACATTCTCCCCATGGTGTACAAGGATGTCTGTCGTGGGCTTCGGTGCTGGCAGCAACTGGCTGTTTCGCGATGGTAGAACTTCTGGGACGGTTGCTAGGTGATGGCACCAGAGTGCAACCGTTTGTCCTGGACAGCTCAGGACACACTTCCCGCACCATGCAGGTGTGAGAAGTATGTGTAGTAAAGAACCTTGGTCGCAGACACACAGTGCGTGGAAATACGCGGACCTAGGGCTCGGACTGAGGGAACAGTTCTGTCACAGAAACCACGAGTCTGGTCAAGGCAACCCCTGAAAACAGGACTGCAGAATGGGGGAAAAGGTGTCTGAGTGACAACGCAGCACTGAGCCGTAAACACACAGGGCTTCCCACGGAGAATGGGCAGCTCCCGCCTCCCCATGGCACAGGGCCGCGGGCTCCCGCAGCGCCCCCCAGACCCGCCACCTCCGCTCACCAGTCGGATCCGCTTCTCCTCCTTGAGCTGCTTCCACACGTCGCTGTACATTTCATCCAGGCCTTGCCGGGTCTGCTTGTAGGTCTCCAGCTCCACTCTGGTATCTTGTTTTGTCATCTGTATCAAACAATACCCAGAGCAACGGTTTGCTTCCAAAAGCTAGCTACAAAGTATTTTAAAAACAGACCAACATTTTTTAAAAAGAGAGATAATTTCTATTTTTAAGCATGACAGAGATATAAAATCTTGACAATATTTGAACTTGGAGATAAAGGATGAGAGCAGCCAAGAGATGCTTGAAAGGTCCTGGTCACGTTCACAGTCACTTAGAGCTGATGTTCTTTATGACAGAATAATAGTCCTTAGTGGGAAAGGCCTTCTCCTAATGGGTCACTTAGTGTTTACTGACCGTACTTTGATCTAGCCCTGGGAGGATTTAGAGGGAACTCAGACATGCTGAGACTTAGCTGCAAGCCAGGAATTCTACAAACAGTAACCGGGTTCTGTACCGGAGGGAGGTAAAAGAGCTACGGGAACATGGGAGAGGGGATGCCTAGGCCCACCACCGTGCCGAGGGTGGTGGTACAGGAGTCTGCATGTGAGCAGATGTTGAAAAGTGAACAGGAAGTGTGGCTTGCAGAGGTCCAGAGTGGAGGCGTCCACATAGACCAAGAGGGACGTGGGCTAGGCCCCTCACATGTTATGAGCACTGAGTCAGTACTGTACTACAGCTGACCTGCTGTGTCTGCACAGGTTTTACATTTGTGGATTCAACCAACCACAAATTGAAAACATTCAGGGAAAACAAATGAATATGCATAATTTACTTGTCATTATTCTTTAAATAGTACAACTTAACAACCACTCACATACATTTAATTATATAAGGTATTATAAGTAACCTAGAGATGATTTTAAAACATTATTTATTTATTTATTGAGATGCAGATTCACAGAGCTGGCTCCCGTCCACTCCCCAAATATCTGAAATGGCCCCCCGCTGGGGCCAAATATGGGCACTGGGAACTCAGTCCTGCTCTCTCATGTGCAAGGAAGAAAGCCAAGTCAACTGAACCATTACTGCATTAGCAGGAAGCTGCAGTCAGGAGCCAGAGCCAGGAATTAAACCTAGGGAATGCAACGTGGGCTGTGGGCATCCAAAGGCGAGGGCAAAGGCCCATCCCTACAGCCGACTTAGAGTAGATAAGGATTTCCTTGGTTCCATGCCTTTGCTATGCCACTGTATACAAGGACGGGACCATGTACAGATTTTGGTATCCCCAGGGACCCAGGAACCAATCCCTCAAGGGCTACTGAGCTCAAGACTGGCACCGGGTGTATCTGAGAGAAAGACAGGCCGCCTGGCTGCGAGGCCAGGCTCTCACCTCCACACTCTTCTCACTTCTTTCACGGATCAATTCATTTTGTTCTCTTAACTGCTGCTGCTCTTCTTCAAGTGAGCAAATCCGGTCAGTTGCCGCTGAAAGCTGATTAGGGAAGATTTTGACATTTCTTAACATCAGCATTTATCTTACTATGCTAATTAAAAACTAACATTATTTGGCGTCTTCACTATTTATGATGCATGTTCACGTGTCTGACGTTTTATTTCCTTGTTTTGAATGGGTAAGACACGGTTCAAAATTCCAAAGACCAAAAAATACATGCTGTAAATACTCCGGCCCTCCCCTCGCCAGCTCTGCCTCCCTAGGCTCGCTCTCTCTGGCAAAATCGACCATGAGCTACTTAATACAGGCAGTGGTTCACGGACACACAAAACCAGAAACAGTCTGAGTCTACTGCGAGAGAAGTGGTTCAAGAAATTACAGTTCATAAATACTTGAAGGCTTTTAACAACCCAGGATGCAACACGGACAGGGAGCGCAGGTGGGTTACATGGTATGCTCTCACTTGTAATTAAAACATCCACCAGGTTGAAGATGCTTAAGAAATGATGGAGCTGTGTAACAGATAAATGACATGACGGGCGTGACACAGCAGAGCTCAGCACAGGGATTATGGCTTTTTTTGTTTTGTTTTTCTGATTCTCCATTCCTTTCAGGTTTTCTAGTCAACATTTTATCACTGAGAGGGAATTAAAGTGGGGGCGTGTGAGGGGATGGGTAAAAAGACACCATTCAAGACCAGCGCTAGAGGAAGCCTTCCTTCCTCGAATGAGCTGCTGTGGTTTAGGGACAGGATGCTTTCCCCAGCCTGGCTCAGGACAGAATGTCAGGAGAGGTGGGGAGAGCAGCCGCCCCAGCCACCCCAGGACACAGCCTGCAAGGGCAGGGGGGCTGGAGAAGGGGCCGGAAGCAGGACGAGGAGCCCTGGTAGCAGGCTCTGCTCTCAGCGTCAATCAGCAACGGAGGCACCCAGGAGCACCAAACTCCTCACCTCCTCTTTGCCAACTGTGTCTACAACCCCCAGGAATAAGTTCCACTCAGACCTAGAACCCAGGCCTGGAGTCAGTAAACATAACCACTGCAGCCCTACTAAGCCAGTCTCCAGCTTTAAAGCACATGTAGTGGCTACAGCAGAAGCAGCAGGCAAAAGCTGAGCAGGGGGTGTGCCCTGAAGGGAGTGTCCTCTTCTCCAGTGCACACCTTGTTACAAACCAACTGAGAGCTCCTTTCAAAGCCAGCCACCTTGTCTGAGAACAGAGAATCTGCTTATGTGCCCCGCCTGCTAAGAGTGGTATTGCACATGTTAATATCTGACTGTATCTTTACAATAATGTGAAGCATGCGTTATCATCCAATGTACGGTTGGTTTCAAGAGGCCCCCCTCCTGTACCCCTGGATGCGCTCTCTGAACTGCCTTTACTCACACATTATTATATGAGGCCTCTCCTCAAAGCCTCAGGGCTGGTGCCGCAGCACAGAGCAGCTTCCAGGGGCCTTAAGTGGGGTCCTGCATTACAGAGGCCTGCTCTGAGATGCCTTCCAGCTGTCCCCTGCCTGCATCCTCGAGCCTCTGCTCTAAGCCCTCTTCCTCGCCAGGGAGACTAGGTGGGCAGGCCTGGGCAGCCGGGGACCGCTACCTGTGGAAGGCCTTAGCAAGGCTGGGCAACCCCGCTCCTGCTAACAGGAGACAAAGATGTGTCCACCAAGGAGCCTGCCGGGCGGCTGGCAGCAAGCTTTCTTCCTCGGCCTCAGCCCTCCTTCTTCCTGTCCTTTCATTCTCTCGCTTCCTAGTGAGAAAGCAGAGAAAGACCACACTGTGGGGAGCCTGGCTCCGTGCTCCCGAGGCCAGAAGACACGGAGGGCTAGGGAGCTGGTACCCAGGGGCAGAGCCTCTGCCTCCCGGGCAGTGAGGGCACACACCATCACAGCAGAGGTGGAGAAGAGGAAGAAAATGCACTTTCCTGATAGATGGTGGGCTTTTCCGAGGTGCTTTCTGCCACTGGATTACTTTGTGGTGATAAAACCTAAGTCACAGAGAACGGGCTCATGAGCAGCCGAGCGTCTTCCCCGGGAGCCCTGGAGAGGGCACAACAGACACGCAGGAAGCCTGCCCCAGGTGCAGCTCATCCCGCTGTCAGCAACTCCCCTTCCTACCAGCAGGAAGCGCAGGTCACACAGACCAGCTGCGCCATTTCCCTTAACCTTGGGTCATTCTGTTCTGTGGAAGAATTTCAAACAGTTACACACCTCTTCTTGGAGCTTTGAATTAGTCTTTTCTAAGCCATCTATTTTTGCTTGAAGATCTCCAACCGTGCAGCTGTAGAAGGTAAAACAGTGGTCGATGTGAATGCATCAAGGCTGTTTTCCCAGCCTGTCAACTGTGAGACTCCGATTCTGGCCTTCCTGTACGTAGGAACGGAAAGGCAAAGCCTCTTCCCAAAGTACTCAGAGGATTCTAAATGTCTATGTGTGCACACAGACACTCACACCTACTGGTCACTAAGTTTTATTCTTTTTCAATAAGATTTATTCCTAAAATATTCATTCATTTTTTAAAGAACCTACAGAATTTTATTTTTATTTGTTTGAAAAGTAAATAAACAAAAGAGCAAAAGAGAGAGATAAAGACAAAGAGAAATTTTCCATCCACTGGTTTATTCCCCAAATGCCTGCAACAGCCAAGTCTGGGCCAGGCTCAAGTTAGGAGCTAGGAACTCCATCTGCGTCCCCCATGTGAGTGACAGGGGCCCAAGTACGTGGATCATCTTCCACCACCTCCCCAGGCACATTAGCAGGGAGCTGGATGGGAAGCGGAACAACCAGGATTTGAGCTGGCAGTCTAATAGAGGGTGCTGGCATTGTAAGCAGCAGCTTAACCTGCTGTGCCACAATGCTGACTCCTGTCCTAAGCACTTTATTTTTATTTTTTTTAATTTTATTTATTTATTTGAGATGCAGAGTTAGAGAGAGAGAGAGAGAAGAGAGAAGAGAGATAGATATCTTCCATTCACTGGTTTACCCCCCAAATGGCTGCATCGGCCACTTGATCCGAAGCCAGGATCCAGGAGCTTCCTCTGGGTCTCCCGTGTGGGTGCAGGGGCCCAAGCACTTGAGCCATCTTCTGCTTTCCCAAGCCACCAGCAGGGAACAGGATCAGGAGTGGAGCAGCTGGGACTGGAACCCACATCCCTGTAGGATGCCAGTGCCACAGGCAGAGGCTTAACCTACTACGCCATAGCACCAGCCCTCCTAACCACTTAAATGCATCAATTCACTTAATCCCTCCACAGTTTGATGAAATAGATCCTACTGTTAACCTATTCTACACATGAGGAAACCCTAAGCTTATGTTAGAGAAGTCACTCAAGTTCACACATCTGTGCAGGCAGGTGGCAGGAGAACCCACGTGGTCTGGCTGCACAGCCACACTCAGAAGCATCAGACCAGATTGTCAGAGACTAAGAACAAACCTGGCAAGGCTAACAAATCAAGATGAGGACCTGGATGGAAGGGGAAAAAGCCACTAAAGACACAACAATGAAAATGTAAAAAACAAGAAATATGGAGGGAATAAAAAATTTTTAACAATATATAATTTTCAAAGTTATACCAACTGGGGTCAACATTGTGGTACAGTGGGTTATGCTGCCACTTGTAATCCTGGCATCTCATATCAGAGATAGTTCTAGGCCTAACTGCTCCTCTTCTGATCCAGCTTGTTACTAATGTGCCTGGGAAGGTAGCAGAAATGGCCAAAGTATTTGGGTCCCTGCCATTCACATGGGAGACCTGACTGGAGTACCTGGCTCCTGGCTTTGTCCTGGACCAGCCCTGGCTATTGCAACCACTGGGGGAGTGAACCAGCAGATGGAACATTGATCTCTGTCAATTTTCTTTTCAAATATATAAAGTAAATATTTACAAAAAGTTATACTGTGCATCTAACAAAAAATAACCAAATTAAAATTTTCTTAGAAAATATATATTACCAAAACAACACACTTCCTCAAGGGGAGAAAACCTGGATGAACTCACAACTAAGGAAAAACCAAAAAGCTGACATGGCATTGCCTTATAAAGGATTCAAGCTTTATTTTTTTAAAAAAAAAGTTTATTTGAAAGGCAGTTACATAGACAGGGAGAGACAGAAATTGATCAATCTCCCATCTGCTGGTTCACTCCACAGATGGCCACAATGGCTGGGGCTGGGCCAGGCAGAGCCAGGAGCTTCATCCAGGTCTCCCATGCAGGTGGCAGGGGCCCAAGGACTTATGCAACTTCCACTGCTTTTCCCAGGCCCCTAGCAGAGAGCTGGACAGAAGTGGAGTAGACAGGACATGAACTGGCACCTACAAGGGATGCTTTACCTGCTACACCACAATGCCAACCCCCAAGCTTCACATTTTTAAGGAGAAAATAATGCCTGCAACTAGAAGCTGTTCCCAAGTACAAAAATACGGCAAAGTAGATGAATTCATTCTGTGAAGCTGCTTAATCCAGATGCCATGCTCAAGAAAGGAAACACAACATTTACAGGATGGTGAGATCAACAACTGGTCTGCTGAGTCCATCCTTGGCAACAGGACACATCACATCTGGGCCACGTGGCACGCCTGCATCACAGCCCAGAGGGCCTGGCTCAGCCCTGGTTCCTTAGCTTCTGATCCAGCTTCCTGCTAAAACTCATCCTCGGAGGCAGCAGGTGATGCCTCATGTATGTCGCTCCCCGTCTTCATGGGGGAACGACACAAGACCCTGCGCTGTTCTTTCGTCTGCTCGGCCCTCCCCGGGTTTGCTGCTGGTTCTTCCCGGGTTGGCTACTATCCCTTCCACCTCCGTGGAAGGGCAGTTCCCCCTGGCCACATTCCCCACTTCCGCAGGGGAGCGGCACACCGCCGGCCGGCTCTTCTCGGGGGCTGCACAGGTTCCCTTAGATGTTCCCCATAGATGTTCCTAGTGCATGCCGTCTCTCTCCTCCTTTATAATCCTCCTCCGCCAATCCTAACTCGGCTGCCCACACGCCAAGTACGCTGCTCTCCTCCAATCAGGAGCAAGTCCTACAGTTTATTAGTTGAACTGGAGGCAGCTGTGCGGAAGCTGTTTACTTCTCTCCCAGCGCCATATTGTGGGAGAGCAGATGCATAGAATAAGTCTTTTTTTTTTTTTTTTTTTTTTTTTTTTTGACAGGCAGAGTGGACAGTGAGAGAGAGACAGAGAGAAAGGTCTTCCTTTGCCGCTGGTTCACCCTCCAATGGCCACCGCTGCAGCCGGCGCACCGCGCTGATCCTGGCAGGAGCCAGGAGCCAGGTGCTTTTCCTGGTCTCCCATGGGGTGCAGGTAGAATAAGTCTTAATTCCAGTAACTCAGTCTAGTCCGGCTGCTCCCCACAATGTACTTGTGTCCCTGCCACCTGTGTGGGAGATCGGGATTGAATTCTGGGCTCCTGGCTTTAGCCTGGCCCCGTCTGGCTGTTGTAGGTCTCTGGAGAGTGAACAAGCAGACGGAAGATCTTTCTCTGTCTGCCCTTCAAAACACACACACACCACACAAACACAAACCAACAAAAGAATACATCTCATCAATAGATACACGGATAAAAAATGGTTACCTTAATGATGCTAAAATGCATCTGTTCCTTATAAAAACTCTCAAACTAGGTATCAATCAAGAAAGCCCCAACACAGCAGCCAAGCTGACAGGGAGGGAGCTGCATCTCCTCAAGCATGTCGGGAACAACAAGCCAACTTCCTAGCCTGTTTCATCGGCTTTGGGGGCCAGAGAGGCTGCTCCTGTGCAGCACTGTTAATGACTAATGTGCGCTCCAGAAGGGGGTCCCAGAGAATGTGTCTCCCCTGGGGCTGGCGCCATGGCGTAGCGGGTAAAGCCACCGTCTGCAGTGCTGGCATCCTATATGGCACCAGTTTGAGTCCCGTCTGCTCCTGTTCTGATCTAGCTCTCTGCTATGGCCTGGGAAAGCAGCAGAAGATGGCCCAAGTCCTTGGGCCCCTGTACCCACATGGAGACCCAGAAGTGCCTGGCTCCTGGCTTCGGATCGGCGCAGCTCCAGCCATTGCGGCCAACTGGGGAGTGAACCAGCAGATGGAAGACCTCTCTCTCTCTCTGCCTCTCCTCTCTCTGTGTAACTCTGACCTTCAAAAAAATAAATAAATATAAAAAAAAGAGAGAATGTGTCCCCCCAAGAGTCCCTCACGGCCCATCAACACCTTCAAGGATTAATGTTTCATGAAACACACATGTCAGCAGCTTTCCACCTGAAATTTTAGTCAAGACAAAGATGCCTGCGAGTGCTGTGCCACTGCTCTGGAAGGCTTAGTTCGGTGGCTTTCAATCCTCCTTTCCTGCCCCAAGGGCTGTATGCTGATTCCCAGCAGCAACAGTGCAGTCACGGCCGGGGGCGCAGAGGGAAGGTTTAATGGATTTACCTCTCTGGATTGTCTAACTGCACAAAGAACCAAAGACTTCCAAAAGCTGCTTTATCAAGAAGAAATCACACTCATCCTGTCTGGACACATGTTGCTTGAATAACTTTTCTTGGTTTGAAAAACGTGTTATAAATACACGGCAGCTCAGAAAAGTGCCGTGAAGCAATGACAGGATACACAGCACGTAACCGGAACAACACCAGACCCAAGAAGTGTGTCTTACCTTAAGTGCCGGTTAAGTTCTTCCACGTAATTTTTTTGATCAAGGACATCAGTAATTCTTTCATGTCTTTGAAAAAGAGCAGAAAAAGGGAGCCTTTTAAATTCATAGGTAATACTTTGTCTTCCCAACCTTCATATCACCTTGTCACGGTACCAATGTCTTCAAGAAACCAAAAGACAGCCACAGCTGAGCAACACGTGCATGGTCCCAGGGTAAACAATGGGGACACAGTGGCAGGGCCTCTAGTGGGGACAGCCATCTACCATAAGCAAAGGGCTCTGAAAGTGGCACATGGCCCTGCCTTTACTGTGTGGAAGAAAAGGAGCCTAACTCAGGGAACGGACAAGACTTTTCAGAGCGCAAAGCCACAGAACAACAGCACCCAGAGCCCTTACTCTTTGCCTCCGTCAAGATCCTGCACATCCCTGAGGTAGATGGAAAAGTCAATCACTCCAACCTGACAGAAATAAAACACACAAAGTCAAAAATACCATTTTCCACTTTCCACAAACCTTACCGTCTTTAAAATTCAGGGCACTTACCATTCCTGTGCACATTTAGTTAGGCTAATCAGCTCTGAAGAATGGCAATCAATGGAACAAACCAAAAGAAAACTAGCCCACCTTTTTGAAAGAAAAACTGACTAAAAACCAGAACTAAAGGAGGAATGCAGAGCGTGGTGAGCAGAACAAGGGAGAAGCTGCACGGGAGGAGTAACTTGTAATGATACCAAGCTGGACAATGTTAGCTAGTGGAGAGGATTTTGAGTGTTCCCAACACACACAAATGATAAATGTCAGAGGTGATGGATGTGCCAGTGACCCGGATCTGATCATTATACACTGTGTACATGCACTGAACTGTCACGCTGTATGCAAAAACACAGACAATGAGGCTGGCGCCACGGCTCACTAGGCTAATCCTCTGCCTGCAGTGCCGGTATCCCGGGTTCTAGTCCCGGTTGGGGCGCCGGATTCTGTCCCAGTTACTCCTCTTCCAATCCAGCTCTCTGCTGTGGCCTGGGAAGGCAGTGGAGGATGGCCCAAGTGCTTGGGCCCTACAGCCAGCACCTGGCTCCTGCCTTCGGATCGGCGCAGTGCGCCGGCTTTAGTGGCCATGTGGGGGTTGAACCAACAGAAGGAAGACCTTTCTCTCTCTCTCTCACTGTCCAACTCTGCCTGCCAAAAAAAAAAAAATAAAAAAATAAAAATAAATAAATAAATAAAAAACCCCAAAACACAGACAATGGCTATGTGTCAATTAAAAATGAACAAAACCCTGAGAGTATCAACTAATGAAAACACTCAGAATTTGAGAACATTCTAAAATTTACCACCTCGTTAATGTTAGTTTTCTGTGTTTATTCAGTAATTCTGCTATTTACAAAAATCAACAATGTTTGGATTTAAAATTAAGAGAGAGCTGGATCTCTAGACTAAAGTGACTTAATTTCTGAGTCCTTCTTCCCCATTTGTGGTGAAATGGTCAGATCAGTATCTCAGGGAAAAATTCTCCCACTCTGCTGGGAACTGAAGGGGAACAAGACACCTCACACACCTTATCAAGACCTCTGGCAGGAAATACGGTGCTCAAGTGTAAGTGACACCATTCCTATTTGAAATATAGAAAAACTGGGTGCAACCTAAATGCCTGTCTATGGGGAAAAATTTACATCAGTCATGTTATAGTCGGATCGCAGAACCATATCCAGTTGCAACAAAGAATGCAGTGGATCAATTTGCGTGATATGTAGAGTTTCAGGTTAAAATTTTAAGTGGTGGGCCAGCATTGTGGTACAGTAAGTTAAGCAGCCACCAAAATGTCAGCCCTTTGTTTCTTGGAATTTTTGCGTGTCTGATTTTAAATGAAACTCTCTTTTCTATACTGTCTTTGGCACTCTTCAGGGTCAGGATTATTTTAGCCTCATAAGATAAACTGGAGGGGCTGGCTTTGTGGTATAGTGGGTAAACTGCTGCCTTCAGCACCGGCATCCCACATGAGCACTGGTTCGAGTCCTGGCTGCTCCACTTTTGATCCAGCTCCCTTGCTGATGGTCTAGGACATGTGGGAGACCTGGAAGCAGCTCCTGGCTCGTGGCTGTTGCAGACATCTGGGGAATGAACCAGTGGATAGAAACTGCTCTCTCTGAAACTCTTTCTTTTTAAAAATTTATTTATTTGAAAGGAAGAGTTTACAGGCAGAGAGATCTTCTATCTGCTGGTTCACTCACCAGATGGCCACAATGATCCAGTCTAAAGGAAAGAGATTCGAGTTTCTTCTGGGTCTCTCACGTGGGTACAAGGACCCAAGCACTTGGGCCATCCTCCACTGCTTTCCCAGATACATTAGCAGGGAGCTGGATCAGAAGTGGAGCAGCCAGGACTTGAACTGGTGCCCAAATGGGATGCTGACATTGTAGACGGCAGTTTTACCCACTATACCACAATGCCAGCCCTGAAACTCTTTCAAATAAATAGATAAATCTTTAAAAAAAAATCCAAAAAAACCATACACATACACACACATATGAAATACAAAGGTACACTAAAAGAATAACAGATAAGCCAAGGAGACTTACTTTAGGAATATAGGAATGATATTAAAATGAGAAATCTATGAATTAACCCAGTTATATTTAGGGTTAAATACAGATATGCCTTGCCAATTGATGCTCTTAGTATTCAACATGTGTTTTAGTCAGAATTACAGAGAAAGGGAGCGAGAATCTTCCCTCCACTGGTTCACTCCCCAGACAGCTACGATGGCCAGGCCAAAGCCAGGAGTTTCTTCCAGGTTTCCCATGTGGGTAGCAGGGACCCAGGCATTTGGGCCATCTTCCACTGCTTTTCCCAGGCTGTTAGCAGGGAGCTGGAATGGAAGTGCAGCAGCAGGGACACGAACCAGCACCCACCACTGTAGGTGGTGGCTTTACCCACTATGCCACAACACTAGTCCCCTGATATGTATTTTTAATAAAAACACAAAAGTAAACTGGAATAGAACAGTACTCCCTAATCAGAAGAAAGGATCCCTCAGCTGTCAACAGCAAATATACTAACGGATGTTTGAAGGCTCTTTCCATCTAAAAATTAACTGGAGTTTCAGGTTAATTTTACTTATTAATTTAAGAGGCAGGTTTGGGGGAGCAGAGAGGGGGGAAAAGGAGGAGAGAAACTCCCATCTGCTGGTTCACTCCCTAAATTCCTGCACTGGCAGGGCTGAACTCAATCCAGGTCTCCCTCCTGGATTGCAGGAACCCAGTTACATCTGCTGCCTCCAAGGATCTGCATTAGTCAGGAACTGAAGCTAGGAATCAGATCCAGGCATTCCGATGTGGATGCAAGTGTTTTAACTATCTGACTAAACACTTGCCCACAGGTTAATTTTAATTAGATGACATATGAAAACAACTGCCATTCAAGATAAGAACGGACCAGGGTATTCAATCCCATCTATTAACTAATATAAATCCCAAATGGAGCTTTTATTATTTGGAAAAATGATGTTCAAGTTCACCAGGTAAACTGGACAGCCTAGAAATATTTGAAAAGAAGTACAACAAAGCAGGCTGAAGTTAATTCCCAGGGTGTAAAACATCTTATACTGCTCCAGTGATTAAAAGAATGAGCTGCTGACATAGGACAAGAGATCTAGGGACTGAACAGAACAGATCAGAAATAAACCTAAGCACATTATAGACATTTCATACACAATAAAGGTAGAATTTCAAATTGCTAGAAAAACGACATTTAATAAGTGATATTGAGAAAATGGACTTATTATTTGTAAGAGAAATCTAGATTTCCACTTCACACTGTGTCAAAATGAATTATTTAAATGCAAAAAATACACATCTGATTTTAAAAATTGGGCTAATTTTTAAGGTAGGAGGGACTTTCAAAGCACAGTATCTTAGAAAATATAAAGGAGGGGCTGGATGTTGTGGTGTGGTGCATAAAGCTGCCGCCTGTGACGCCGGCATCCCATATGAGCGCTGGTTCAGGACCCGGGTATTCCACTTGCAATCCAGTTCCCTGCTAACATGACTGTGGATGATGGCCCAAGTGCTTAGGCCCCTGCACCCACGTGGGAGATGCAGAAGCAGCTCAGAGCTCCTGCCTGGATCATTGAGGCCATATGGGGAATGAAATAGAGGATGGAAGATTCTCTGTTTCTCCCTCCCTCTTTTTTTTTTTTTTTTTTTTTTTTCGACAGGCAGAGTGGACAGTGAGAGAGACAGACAGAGAGAAAGGTCTTCCTTTGCCGTTGGTTTACCCTCCAATGGCCGCCATGGCCGGCGCACCGTGCCTATCCGAAGGCAGGTGCCAGGTGCTTCTCCTGGTCTCCCATGGGGTGCAGGGCCCAAGCACTTGGGCCATCCTCCACTGCACTCCCTGGCCATAGCAGAGAGCTGGCCTGGAAGAGGGGCAACCAGGGCAGAATCCGGCGCCCCGACCGGGACTAGAACCCGGTGTGCCGGCGCCGCAAGGTGGAGGATTAGCCTACTGAGCCGCGGCGCTGGCCCTCCCTCCCTCTTGTAATGCTGCCTTTCAAATAAACAAATAAATAAATAAATCTTAAAAAGTAAAATAAAAATAAAAGCTGCAAAGTATGATTATAAAAATAGATAAATAAATAAATAAATAAATAAATACAAAATTCTACAGAGAAAACTACTCCCTGAGAATCCAGACAGAAATTCCAACCAAGGAACAATATCCTTAATCTACAGTGAAGAAGCAGATAAAGACTGAAAACTTGGGAAAACAGGCAGAGGATATGAACAGGTAGTCACAAAAACTCAACTGCTACTGGCAAATAAAGCATGCAAAAATACCCGAGGTGGGTGTCTGTACTAGTAGTTAAGGCGTTCACATCATCTACATCCAGTACCTGCATTTCATACCCACCTACAGTTCTGACTCATTTCTGTTAACACAGACCTGGCAGGATGGCCCAACTGACAGGCATCAGCGAAGGCTGAAGTAACTGGGCCCCTGCCACTCACGTGAGACACCTGGACTAAGTCCTTAGCTCCTGGCATTGGCCTGGCCCAGCCTTGGCCGTTGTGCGCATTTGGGAAGTGAACCAGTGAATGGAAGTTCTGTGTCTTTTTGCCTTCCAAAAAACAAACCAAAAAACCAAACCTGACCTCCCTGCTTCTCAAAAATGTAAATTTGAGGGGCTAGTGCTGCAGCATAGTGGGCTAAGCTTCCATCTGTGACGCCAGCATCCCATATGGCACCAGTTCGTGTCCCAGCTGCTCCTCTTCCGATCCAGCTCTCTGCTATGGCCTGGGAAAGCAGCAGAAGATGACCCAAGTGCCTGGGCCCCTGAACTCGCATGGGAGACCCAGAAGAAGCTCCTGGTTCCTGATCAGCCCAGCTCCGCCTGTTGGCAGCCATTTGGGGAGCGAACCAGAGGATGGAAGACCTTTTTCTCTGTTTCTTCCTCTCTCTCTCTGTAGCTCTCTCAAGTAAATAAATAAATCTTTTTAAAAAATATTTATTTATTTGAAAGTCAGAGTTACACAGAGAGAGGAGAGGCAGTGAAAGAGAGTGAGAGAGAGAGAGGTCTTCCATCCTCTGGTTCACTCCCCAATCGGCCGCAACGGCTGGAGCTATGCCAATCTGAAGCCAGGAGCCAGGAGCTTCCTCTGGGTCTCCCACATGGGTACAAGGGCCCAAGGTCTTAGGCCATCTTCCACTGCTTTCCCAGGCCATAGCAGAGAGCTGGATTGGAAGTAAAGCAGCTGGGTCTTGAACTGGCACTCGTATGGGATGCCGGCGCTTCAGGCCAGAGCGTTAACCCACTGCGCCACAGCACCAGCCCCAATAAATAAGTCTTTTAAAGTAAATCTGGGATGATGAGCTGCTTTGTCTGTCAGACTGAAGACCAAGAGTCCTCATCGCTCCCTGTGCTGGCAAGAGGAAACGGGCCCTGACACACTGCCTGTGGCTGTGCAGAACGGAAGCCCTTTCTGCACATCAGTTTTACAGCATCTGTGAAAATGTACAAAGCTGGGCTGCCCGTCTGTGCAGCAGTGAAGCTGGTGCGTCTCACATGGGAGTTCCACCTCTGAACCCAGCTTCCTGCTGATGTGTACCCTGAGACACAGCAGGTGACGGCTCAAATACTCGGGTCACTGCCATCTCCAGGGGAAACCCCAACTGAGCTCCCGGCTCCCAGCTTCAGCCTGGCCCAGCCTGAGCTGTCTGAAATATTTGAGGAGGTGAACTAGTGGACGGAAGATCCCTGCCTGCCTGCCTTTCAAGTAAAAATAAGCTTTAAAATATAGAATGTGTATACTTCAACACAACAATCCCAAAATTAATGCTAAGGAAATAAACAGACAAGGCTACAAAGAGATATAAGGATGTTTCAATATTGTTGTTAAAAAATGGAAGCAACCTAAATTGATGAAGCACTGGTTAAATTTTGGCACATTAAAAATGAACATTCTGTAGTTATTTAAAGTGGAGTATAAATCTGCTAAATTTAAAAAAAAAACCTGCAAAAGTGTGGCATAATCACAGTATGAAAACTCCAAATGTCTCACTCTGAAACACATGAACACACGCACCCACACAGACGCCTTCATGCACGTGCAGGAAGGACATACACCAGAACCTAACAGGGATCCACTGTCCTGGAGCAAAGGGACGATGGATGCTGTTTAGTTTCTTTTCAAAAATACCACAGTCTGTATTTTCCGAGAAATTTCCAACATGCATAACAACAAAGCTATTTATGAAAAGGGAGGTTATGAACAAATAGTTGACCGGGGCATGGAGAGATTAGGAAAATGTAGGTTCCTCAGGTCCATGCTGGCAGAGGTCCAGCCATGGCCATCAACGCCCTAAAGAGGGGGGTTTGTTCCTTCACAGACATTTACAGTGCCCACTCGGGGGCCCCGGTCATCCCAAGAGAGCTGACCCTGCGCCTTCCTGTCACTTTATCAACCTCATTCCCCCAAGCCCTCCTGATTCCGTATTCTTACTCCCCACAGCCAACCTTTTGGGGCTTCCAGCCCAGACTCCATGTTTTGGCCGTCTTTAATCTTGGCCACTTTGAAGTCATCACCCGAACGGCTGCTAGAGTGAGCATTCTCAAAGCCAGCTCTGGTCATCTCAGCACAGCACTTAAAACCTCCATCAGCTTTTCCCATGCTCGACGGCTGAACGTTACACCCTTTGGCACGGCAGCCGTGGCATCCATGGCATCCATGGCCTACCAGTGGGGCCGAACCTCAACTTCAGCTCACTCACTGGGCAGTCTACATGCCAGCATGGACAACTGTTACCTGCTCTGAAGCACGCTTGCCTCCCATGTGTGCATCTGTCCGCGTGACCTTTCCACCCTTCCCTGTGCTTCTCCTGTGCCCCAGTACAATGCGTGGCCCGGTCCTCTGGCACGTGGCTCTTTGCCCTCTACCCCTTCCTCAGGGTCAGCACCTGCCTGGAGATTCTCCTAGCATCAGAATACCGTTTTACCTGAGAATCCAAGTCTTCTCCTTTTAGGCAGAGATTGGCATCGAGAACATTGAGTCCCACCAGCAGGCCGACAATCACCATGCCTTCTTCCTCCATCATGAGTGCCTCGGGCTCGTAGAACTCACTGAAGGAGAGGATGGCACAGGGAGCCCCTCAGAAGCGCCCTCACTCCTGCCTCACCACCCCCGCCCTGGCATCCCGACTCCCAGCAGACAACTCCCTTTCTTCCTCTCACTTCCTGCCACCACTGTGAGCGCTGCTCTGCTTCTCTGCCCTCTGCTCTCTTCCTGCGGCTATGAGCGGCCTCTGCCTAGGCTCAGCTCCTCTGTGTGCACCTGATCCTCTCCTGGACACTGCTTTCTGCTCTCCTGTCTTCCACGATGCTCTGAGCCACTTCTACGCGTACACTCACATAAACAGGAAATGGTATTCCGCAGCTCTTCCCACCACAAAGGGACTCTTCCCCCTTTCTCGCGTTTCACTGGGTGATGTTCGCTTTTACTTCCTCACCTCCCACTCACCATAGCCCGGACTTCTGGTTACCAAGGATTTGCTGGTTTACCAAATCCAGTGGCACCCAGGCCAGTGGGGGTGGGGAGGTGGGGTGGCGCTGAGAACTTGTCTTAATAATTAGTTCATGAGAAAAAAATCTGTGTCTCAAAGTTACTCATGTAACTACTCAAAATACAAACTCTGAAATATCTGAAATCAATATTTATCACATAAAGATATGTTCAGTGATAAGCCGTGACTTGAAAGCCCCAAAAGGCTTGGGTTTTAGGCCGTGCTGTACTCTTATCTCAGACAAGAGAACGGACTCTAAAGAGATTCTTCTCTTGTAAATTATTAGTCTAGGAAAATTCCTGTTATAATGATTATTTAATTTTGGAGTTATAAGCAACAAAAATGAGCTAGTCATAAATTTCAATTACAGCTAGTTTATACTTGCTAAGAAACATAAAATTTTATAAACTGGATGTGTAATCCTAAAACAGATAACATAGGTAGGCTCACTTAGAAGAATAAGGTTTTTAGGGGCTGGTGCTGTGGCACAGTGGGTAAAGCTGCCACCTGCAGTGCTGGTATCCCATATGGGTGCCAGTTCGAGACCTGGCTGCTCCACTTCGAGACCTGGCTGCTCCACTTCCAATCTGGCTCTCTGCTATGGCCTGGGAAAACAGTGGAAGAGGGCCCAAGTCCTTGGCCCTCTGCACCCACATGGGAGACCCGGAAAAAGCTCCAGGCTTCGGATTGGCGCAGCTCCAGCTGTTTCAGTCAACTAGGGAGTGAACCAGTGGATGGAAGAGCTCTCTCTCTCTCTGCCTCTCTGTACCTCTGCTTTTCAAATAAACAAACAGACCTTCAAAAAATTAAACAAAAAAATGAAAACCAAGGTTTTTATATTGTAAAATTGGTCACTGGGGCCACATTGTGGCACAGTGGGTTAAGCTGCTGCCTGTGACGCCGGCATCCCATAAGGGTACTAGTTTGAGTCCCAGACACTCTGTTTCTGACTCAGTTCCCTGCTAATGTGCCTGTGAAAGCAGTGGAAAGTGGCCCAAGTCTTTGGACCCTGCTACCCATGGAGTTCCTCCTCCTAGTTTTGTGGCCATTTGGGGAGTGAACCAGCAGATGGAAGATCTCTGTCTCTCCCTTTCCCCCTGATTCCCTGCCTTTCAAATAGATAAAATAATCTTTAAAAATACGAAACTATGAAACTGTTCACTTTTCTAAAAGTAATTTTTCTCATTACCAGCCAATTTAATAAATACCATTTCACTGAAATTCAGTTATCTAATCTTGGGTGCTGATATTTTTGAAAATTGTTTTCAAAATGAAAAGTCTTATGAATTTTCATAATGACTTTCAGATTTTAGTGGTCAAAAACACGAAATACTACTATTTTAAAACTAAGCCACTGAATCCTTAAGATTAATAACTTGAGAAAACGCATTTGGCGCAGCTGTTAAGATGCTGCTTGGGATGGCCATACCTCATACTAACGAGCCTTGCTCTGCTTCCAACTTCCACTTCCTTTTAACGTGCAACCTGGGAGACAGCATGATGGCTCAACTACTTGGGTACCTGCCATTCATGTGGGAGGCCAGGGAGTTCCAGGATCCAGCCTTTGACCTGGCCCAGCCCTGACTGCTGCCAGCATTTGGGAGTGAACCAGAAGATGGAAGATCTCTGTCTATCCCTTTCTGTTTCTCTGCCTTTCAAGTAGATAAAAATAATCTGAATACAAACTATGAACGTTACACACTTTTAATTCAAAATGATGTATAGAACCAGATTCTAATTCTTTACAAGGCAAAAGATAAGCAGAAATAGGAGATGAAATACCTTAACAGATGTTTATTGTCTATAAGAACTTTCAGATAATCTGCCAGTTTCTTTTGCATGAGTGCAAGATAAAGCCAAGCTCTGCCTCTCCCCACAGGTGTCCTAGAATTCAAACAGAGAATCAAACTATTGTGGCATAACAGCAACAATGGATCCAGGAAAAACACGGATTTCCCAGTGAGACAGACATGTCCCCCCACATTTGTGAACACAGAGAACAGGGTAAGAACAGCAGCTCTGGGGTATGCTGAGGGGTGGGTACTGCCTGGCAGGTGGAGGCCAAGGACACTACACTCCTCTGATAGTTCAGCAAGTTTGTGGAAAATGGAGTTAGATCATTATTTTGGTGCAAAAGTGTTTGAAACACAGGTGCATAAAGGCTCTTGAGAAAAAGGTCATGAAAAATGTGTATTAGGTTAGATTTGTATATGAATGAACATTCTTTCAAATGACATAGACTATAATAGTTGTTAAAGTGCTAACATCTCTTGAGATTTCAATGCACTAACTCAAAGGTTCAAGTTGTTGCTTTATTTTTAAAAGTAAAAAAACACACAACAGAACGTTCATCTTGACCATTTTAAGGGTACAGGTCAGTTGTGTTATGTACATTTGCCCTGCTATGCGAGCCAAAGGCTTGCGTTAAATATTAAAAGGAGGAAAAAAAAAAACCTCCCAATTATAAACCTGAAACTGTTTAAG
The DNA here is from genome assembly GCF_051225735.1 of Oryctolagus cuniculus. Classification (NCBI taxonomy): domain Eukaryota; kingdom Metazoa; phylum Chordata; class Mammalia; order Lagomorpha; family Leporidae; genus Oryctolagus; species Oryctolagus cuniculus. The sequence continues at coordinate 68,755,942 of NC_142872.1, forward strand.
GGAAAAAAGGCTCCACCCTGAGCAGAGGAGCTGCAATTCTAACACTCAAGAAGGCAGTCAACGCTGTAGGCAATCATCCACCCAAAAGAGCCCTCAGGGTCAGAGTGCACCCTCTGAAACTAGGAGCCAGGTGCAGAAGGGTTCACCTCATTAATAAAAAAGATTTTGGGACACACTCATGCACTCAAAATAAATGCTGTTAAGGCAGAGTTAGAAAGGAAATAAAGTAGGGGGAGGGGGGATTTCAGTGTTGGCACAGCGTGAGAAACGAGGCTGACCCGTGAACTAGCACAGCTCTGCTACAAGGCAGGTGAGGAAAATTCTCCATCTACCACTACAGCCTGAGGGAATCAGCCAGGCTGGGCACAGCGCTGTACATCTGGGGATGGTCACCGCAGCGCTCAGAACATGAAGACAATCACAAAGCCCGAAGCCGGCTTAAACAGATGGCTCTAGCACAGCGGGCTATTTCCATCTAGCATACTATACTGTGAAAAAGAGAAATAAAACCAAGAAGAAACAAAAAACAGTCAATCTTTCAATACTGTGAACCAATATTTGACAAGGGAACAGGCTTAATGTCTAATATTGAGTGGAAAAAAGGCTACACAATAGAATGTACAGTTTTAATACATCCTGTCGAATGGGCAATACCATCACTTGGTTGAAGAACCACAAAGTATGAAAAGGTACACAGTCACAACACTCTCTCCACTTCCCCGTCTTTCTGCTCCCCATACATTAATAGCGTTCTTAGTTGAGGTTCACTTCCAAAACATTTATTTATTTATATATATATATATTTATATGTGTATATATATATATAAAACAAGTATAAATACAAAATCTTATTTTTCTCTTTTTACAACAAAATTAACATTACACATACTCTTCTGCAACTTGCTTATTTCACTGAATGTTGGTCACCTTAAAAATCTTTCCAGGGGCCGGCGTTTTGGTAAAGTGGGTCAAGCCACAGCCTGCGAAGCTGGCATCACATATGGGCACCAGTTTGCGTCCCGGCTGCTCCACTCCAGTTCCCTGCTAATGTGCCTGGGAAAGCAGCAGTGTACGGCACTTGCCACCCACGTGGGAGACCTGGAAAAAGCTCCTGGCTCCTGGTTTTGGCCTGGCCCAGCACTACACGGTGGCCATTTACACAGGGGTGTAAACCGGTAGAGGCTCTGTCACTCCCTCTCTTTCTGTAACTCTTTCATATAAATAAATAAATCTTAAAAAAAAAAATCTTTGCGTATCAGTACCCAGAGGACAATAGATAATTCTGCACATGACTCTTTCATGCGTTAAAACTAGGACAAAATGCCGAGAAGTGGCATTGCTGGGTCAAAGGGTCAAAGGGCAGACACCTCTGTAATTCTGTTGAATGGTCTCCAGCTGCCCCCAAAATGATTGCAACCTGACGCCTAGGATGGGATAACATGGAAACAGAAATCTTCTCCATCTGTCTGATTAAAATTAGGCAATCAGAAAGGCTACTCTCACTTTCAGAAAGACAGATGCTTTGTCTGGGTTTAAGTGCCAATATTTGATATTGGTATTTATCATGTAAAGTTACATCCACTAATAAACCAAGGCATGAACATGGAAAGACTCAGGGTGACTCTTTCAGATGAGGGAGTTAAAACTCTATAGATACTACTTTCAGGATGCAAAATTCATCCTGCACATTTTGCAACACCTGGAAATACACCATCCTCCACTGTTCGGCTCCCTCAAGAAACACGTCATAACTTCCAAAATACCTTAGGCACTTTAGAGCTTCTGTTACTATTTCATGAAACAGTGAAAACATGGCAGCTCTTTAGGAAGCAGAAGAGCGGCCCTTGCCCACGTGGCTCCCAAGGGGCTACTTCTCCCCAAGGTGTCAAGGGCAGGGACTGCCACGGACTTCCCTTCTGGTGACAGGGCGAGGATTTCCCTCACGTAAGCCTGCCGCTTGTTTAGCACCCTGCGGAATCAATGGGGAAACAGGTGGTGCACTTAGCCAAGTGAGCTCGGGGTTAGCACAGCAAAACTTCAAAAACACTTGGCGTGTTACGATAAGGAAGCCTGGTTCAGCTCAAATCAGCAAACACTGAGCATTCTGTCGGGGCGCTTTAACTCTTGGGAGAGTGAGATGGTCAGGAAGGGGACGGGAGGCTGTTCATATAAAGACCGGCTAAAGAAAGCAGGCAGAAGACTGGAGGGGAGCAGGGGGACACCTCATGAAAGAGCTCAGCCAATAAATGAGGCAGACACGGGCAGAGAGCTTTAAACCGACGAGGCAGAGGCCTGGAGGACCGAACTGGGGGCAGGGACAGCAGGTTGGCATCAGATCTTGAGAACAGTGTACAGGGCTCAGCAGCAATGGGGTCTGTGGGATTCAGAGTTCAGCTCCGCCACTCACTTGCTCAGGGACCACAGGCAAGTCGCTGCACGGCTCTCCATCTCACCTCCCGCACTTGGGAGTGGGGACGCCAACAGCTATCCTAGAGGGTCATGGTGGCGGACTCAGAATGAAGAGGGACGTCCTTGGCGCAAGGCCTGGCGTTCGGCAGGCACATGGGGTCATGGCTGTGGTCATCCTCTGCAAATGGATTAGGCTGGCTCCACCGGGACAGGCCCTGTCCTCCGCAGAGCAGTCTGCGCAGGGCTGTATGAAATCAGTTCCAGGGGCCCTATGGCCCCTTCTAAGCGTCAGATTCTACAATGCCACCTTATTGGTGTTCTGGCCAGCTTTTAATTTGGAGTTCTCAAGGCAAATCCAGACAGGGAAAATGATTTTCGGGTCCTGGTCTATTTACAAGTATCCCTCGTCCTGGAATCTAAAATCTATCTAAAAGCGTATTTTTCAGAAACGTGGCCGGATGTATGCGAAGCAGAGCTTGCGGGAGTGTAGCAAGGATTCCCTTTCCTCTGTCCGTGACACTTTTCAGTGCACTGAGCCAGGGTGGCGAGCAGGACGCACGGTGCCCATGTTGAGGCAGAGAGAGGGGGCCAATCTGGCTCCAGACCATGTGAACAACAAGCAGCAGAGCTGGGGCTCGCATCTGTGTGCCTCACGCTACAGTTTGCTCCACATGAGAAAGAGCTGTATTAGTAAGGAATTGAGAAACCGACGTGAACTACTTCTCACTCACTTTAATTCTGGCAGATTTCTGACACTAGTAGCTATCTCTGCCGCTTCTGGACAAAGTTTCTCCACGAGCTCCAAAGGACCAAAGAAAGATTTATTTTGGCCAATAAAACTCTTCTTAACTAAAAGGGAAAACAAAAGGGTTATTCATGAGAACAGTCTGCAAAGTTTCTCCAGGGCCCACAGGCTCGCTCCCAGAAGCCAAGAGGCAGCTGCAGAGTCCCACTGCCTCAGCTCCGATTCAGGCTGTGGACAGGGAGAGGGCCAGTGGGAATTGGCCCTCCCTCCCTCCAACAACAGCTTCTCTGTCTGACCCGCGACGTTCCTCCAAGCATGTTCTGCCCAGCGAAGGAAGTGAGTGTCTCACACAGCTACCGGAGAAATCTTTCCAAACCCTTGCCCCCTTTTGATGGTAAAACCAAGGCTTGATGTCTCAGATCATTACTCTCTCTCACCCGGACCCTAATATCGTCACTTCCATACCCTTACAATCTGTTATCAACGTAGTTGGACATTCTTTTAAAAATCCAAGTTGGGTCTCATTTCTCCCTCAGTTAAAGTCCTTCAAACATGCTTAGAATAGAATCCATTTCTCACTGTGACCTCGCTCCCCTTTTCTCTGGAGCCCCTGCAGTCTTCCTCCAGCCAACCCTGCACCTGTCTGCTTCTGTTGTTACTGCGCGCCGCGGTAGCAACGCTCGTTCCAAGCCTACGCAAGGATGGCTGCTGTTTCTGTTAGAGCTCAGTGCACATCTCACCTTTCACCTGGCTGAGAGGTTCCTTCCTTGATTCTATCGCCGCGCCCGTTTTGCTTCCCTGAATTCGCAGTGCTGTCATCAGGTCTGTTTCCGTGTTTGTCTGTCTTATCCCAGGCCTGTGCTGTCCAAGGCAGTCACTTGCCCACGTGCCACTGAGCGCTCAGAACTTGCAGAACCTAACTCAGGAACTCAAAGTGTGGTCTCTAAGCCTTGGTTAAGGAACGTAAACTCTTCACTAGCAAGGCTTTTGACTACTGAGTGAGTACGTGTCAACCAACACCGCTTTGGATATATTGGGTTCAATGAAATACGTTCAAACTAACTTCACCCCTGTCCTTTTGCCCTTCTTACAAACGTGGCTACTAGAAGACGAAAACTTGCCTAGGAGGTTTGCATGTTGCCACGGGCAGCGGGCTCTGGAGCCGCGCCTGCTCAGGGGCTCTGCTCCGTACCCTGCAGGTGCTCTCACCGGGAGGAAATGCGCGCAGAGACCCGGCCGGGCCCCACGCCCCCGCACGCCCCCCAGCGCACCTTTCAGCCCGTGTTTGAGGCAGTGCTCCATCACCACGAAGAACTGCTGCAAGGGGGCATGGTCGGCGTCCAGGCTGCGGCCCAGGCTCAGGGCGGACTGCAGCAAGACCTTCACGCTAAGTTTCATCATGTGCATCAGGTTGGCTCGCTCCTCCATCATCTGGCCCTTGGACGCTGCGCGACAAGGACAGCTTCGTCAGCGGACGGAGTGTGGTCGGAGATGAGGCGGTCGCTGGGTAAAGGAGGGAGGACAGGCCAGGCAGCCTGCTCAGGGCACGCCAGCGCTGGCAGGAGAGCCACTGGGGTTCGTAGCCAACCGGTTTTTGGTCTCCGGAGGCCCAGGACCACCGGCACCGTCCTGCCTCTAGGTCAAAAGAGACCACGGGCCTCCGACTCTAGAAGCTCTCCCACTCGGCTATGAGCGTTACTAAGGCGACGGCTCAACCGAGACTTGCCGCGATTGGTCCCTCCCACGCTCGGTATTCCATTTGCAGCCAATAGAAGGGCGGAGACTCCAGGAAGTCCTGCCCCAACCCAGAAGAGCGTTCTGGGAGAACGTTCCGTTCCCGAACTATCCCTTTCCGCAACACACCCATTAGGCCACGCCCACGGAGCGCGCGGGCGCCATTTTGCCTGCTCAGGTCCCAAGGGGACAGGTCGCTACCCTTCCCAAAAGGCATCCGACCCTATGCTTGATCCGACGGCGACAGTCCCAGGCCCTGCAGGAAAGCGTCCTGCACTACATTCCTGATTCTAACTCGACTGGTGGCAAGTCGAGTTTTGCAATTTTTTTGTAAAATCGTTAGACTGTAAAGAATTCAACTATTGTTTCCATTTCAGTTCCATTAATCTCGTCGCTTCGTTTTGATAGTTGAGTCTGCCTACAGCCAACATCTGGTATCTGATAAGTGCTTACCAAGAAACTGGGATCCTACAAATTCAAAAAATTCAGACCCCAAATGCTGTACCAGTGTTAACACTCAACTATTTGCCACTTGGGCTGCAGTGGGGAGATCGGATTGCTTTAGTTTGCAGCTAATTACTACAGAAGTTAAACATCTTTTCTTGTATAGGGAAATTAAAAGTTTTTGTGAGGTCAGGCTAGTGTCCATCTGCTGGTTCACTCCTCAAATTCCTTCAACAGCCAGGGCTGAACCAGGCCAAAGCCAGGAGCAGAAAACTCAAATCTGGATCCCTCATGTGAGTGCCAGGGACCCTCGCACTTGCAGCCATCACCTGTGGCCGTCCATGGTGTCAAATGGTAGGAAGCTAGAGTGGGCACTGGTGTCAGGACTCAAACCCAGGCGCTCTGATACGGGATGCTGGGGTCTTCACTGCTAGGCTAGACATCTACAGCCCAACGTCCCAGATCTCACTGTCTCCTAGTGTTACTGTGGTACCAGATCAGAACAATGAGGACAAGGATTTGGACTGAAGGAACGAGAACACAGAACCTGCTGACAGGATGAGGGTTGCAAACTCGGGTCTCCAGAACTGCTCTGTTGAATGAGGGTGTTTTGGAGTTGGCTGGAAGAGGAGTCAGGTGTAGGGGGGTGGGGGCAAGGGCCAGGGGCAGCTGCATATTGGCCTCTGGCCAGGTGCCTAAGCTTGTACATTCTTCTCTCTGCTTTAGTCATCTGCAAAAGAAGCTGAGAGAAGGAACATGGCAATGCCTGCCTCAGGTGATGGGGGAGTGGGAAGCCAGAATCCCCCTCTGAAGCATCAACAAGGTGCTCTGTTGTTTTTATTTTTAATTATTTATTTATTTATTTGAAAGAGTTACACAGGGAGAAAAGGACAGGCAGAGAGCAGAGAGAGAGAGAGAGAGAGAGAGAGAGAGAGAGAGAGAGGTCTTTCATCTGCTGGTTCACTCCCCAATTGGCTGTAACAGCCGGAGCTGTGCTGATCCAAAACCAGGAGACAGGAGCATCTTCTGGGTCTCCCATGCAGGTGCAGGAGCCCAAGGATTTGGGCCATCTTCTACTGCTTTCTGAGGCCATAGCAGAGAGCTGGATGGGAAGTAGAGCAGCCGGGACTCAAACTGGCACCCATATGGGATGCCAGCACTGCAGGCGGTGGCTTTACCCACTATGCCACAGTGCCAGCCCTTGCTCTATCTATTGTTATTATGGCCAAGTGGGCTTCAGTGCCCCTGGAGGTCACATGCAGGTGGCAGCTTTCTTCTGTCCCAGACCTGCTGCCTGTGACACCAGTGTCTCATACTGGCATGCCTGTTTGAGTCCTGGATGCTCCACTTCTGGTCCAGTTCCCTGCTAATGGGCCTGGGAAGGTAGCAGAAGATGGCCCCTGCCACCCACATGGAAGACAAGGATGGAGTCCCTGGCTCCTGGCTTCAGCTTCGCCTAGCACCAGTTATTGGGGCCCCTTGGGGAGGGAACCATGGATGGAAGATTTTTGTCTCTCCTGCCCTCTCTCTGTCACTCTTTCAAATAAATAACATTTTTTATATAATCTTTTTTTAAAAAAAAAAGGTCTTGGGCTAGTGCTGTGGCATAGTAGGCTAAGTCTCCGCCTGTGGCACCAGCATCCCATGTGGGCACTAGTTCGAAACCCAGCTGTTCCTCTTCCAATCCAGCTCTCTGCTTATGGCCTGGGAAAGCTGTGGAAGATGGTCCAAGTGCTGGACCCCTGCATCCACTTTGGATTGGCACAGTTCCTGCCATTGTGGCATTCTGGGGAGTGAACCAGTGGATGGAAGACCTTTCTCTCTCTCTCCCTCTCTCTGTAACTCTACTTCTCAAATAAATAAAATAAAATAAAATAAAAAAATTATCTTGTAACACATGGAGATTAAACCTGCCCTGATGCTGTATCAAGTCACAACATGTGAAAAGATCTCTCACTGAGAGATGTCTTGGCACATCTTAGGGATGCCTATCAGGGTTGAAAACAATCACATCTCTTTACAATAGCCCCTACCCCTGCCACAGTCTCACTTTTTGCAGTGTCAGTCACCTGAGGTCAACCCTGAAAAGGTCTGAAAATATTACATGGAAAATTCCAGAAAAAAAACAACTCATAAGTTTTAAATAACCTTTGCCACAATATATAATTGTTATATTTTATTATTGTTAATATCTCATTGTGTCTAATCTATAAATTAAACTTTCTCATCTGGATGTATGAGAAAAAATATAGTGTATAAGGCATAGACTCATTGGATGTGTTGTTATCCATGGTTTCAGGCATCCCTAAGATGTGCCATTACCCTGATGGACATTTCCCATAAATTAAATGACCTAAAACCACAGCTCTGAGTTTCTGGTGAAAATGGACCTGAATGACATGATAAACCTTTTGTCAAAAAGTATTGTATTGGGGCCGGTGCTGTGGCGTAGCAGGTAAAGCCGCTGCCTGCAGTGCTGGTATCCCATATGGGCACCGCTTCAAATCCTGGCTGCTCCACTTCTGATCTAGTTCTCTGCTATGGCCTGAGAAAGCAGTAGAAGATGGCCCAAGTCCTTGGGCCCCTGCACCCGCGTGGGAGACCGGAGGAAGCTCCTGGCTCTTGGCTTCAGATCAGCACAGCTCTGGCCCTTCGTGAATGAACTAGTGGATGGAAGACCTCTCTCTCTCTCTACCTCTCTGTGTAACTCTTTCAAATAAATAAATAAATCTTAAAAAAAGTATTGTATTGGTAATGGTGTAGTAAAATAGTGATATTTACCCCAACCATTCTGCATATTCTGAAAAATAAGGTGCCTGGGGCCAGCGATGTGGCACACACCTTAAGTTGAGATCCTGCCTGCAACACTGGGATCCCATTTGAATGTCGGTTCAAGTCCTAGCTGCTTCCTGCTGATGAGCCTGGGAATGCAATGGAAGATGGCTTAAGTACTTGGACCCCTGCCACCCAACTGGGAAACCCAGGTGGAGTTCCAGGTTCTTGGCTTTGGCCTGGCCCTGCCACTGTGGCCATTTGGGGAGTGAGCCAGCAGACAGAAGTTAGCTCTCTGTCTCTCCTCACTCTCTAACTCTGCCTTTCAAATACATAATAGATTTTTAAAAGAAATAAATCTTAAACAGAGTGCTTAAGAATAGCAACTATTGTTTGCTAAGTTGAGAAATGCCTTTAATATGCCTATGTTGCTTCATTTTGTAAGATGATTGATTTTTCGGCCGGCACCATGGCTCAATGGGCTAATCCTCCGCCTAGTGGCGCCAGCACACTGGGTTCTAGTCCCAGTCAGGGCGCCGGATTCTGTCCCAGTTGCCCCTCTTCCAGGCCAGTTCTCTGCTGTGGCCCGGGAGTACAGTGGAGGATGGCCCAAGTACTTGGGCCCTGCACCCCATGGAGACCAGGAGAAGCACCTGGCTCCTGCCATCGGATCAGCGCGCTGGCTGCAGCGGCCATTGGAGGGTGAACCAATGGCAAAAAGGAAGACCTTTCTCTCTGTCTCTCTCTCTCACTGTCCACTCTGCCTGTCAAAAATAAAATAAAATAAAATAAAATAAAATAAAATAAGATGATTTATTTTCAAATATTTGCTTAGAACAAAAATAAAAGAACCAAAAAAAATTTTTGGTACTACAGCAAGCTGATTTGGGGTACATAATTTGGAAAGAGGTCAAAGATAAAATACACTGCAATAACAAAACTCTCCTATTTTTAATTTATGTGAACTAGGTTTCTCAGGGATCACACCTATAAAAAACAAAACAGGACAAAAATTGATGCTGAATTCTATTTTATTTTAGCAGGAAATTATATATATCTATCTACAGATAGAGGCTACTGATAAAAACCAGCATCATTCAGCTAAGAGCTGCAACTCAAAAGATTTATGGATGATAATAATTATAAAAATTGTATTGGGGCTGGCGCTATGGTGTAGTGGGTAAAGCCGCTGCCTGCAACGCCGGCATCCTATATGGGCCCCGGTTTGATTCCTGGCTGCTCCACTTCTGATCCAGCTCTCTGCTATGGCCTGAGAAAGCAGTGGAAGATGGCCCAAGTCCTTGGGCCCTTGCACCCACATGGGAGACTCAGAAGAAGTTCCTTGCTCCTGGCTTTGGATTGGCGCAGCTCCAGCCGTTGCAGCCATCTGGGGAGTGGACCAGAGGATGGAAGACTTTCTCTCTCTCTCTCTCTCTCTCTCTCTCTCTGTAACTCTTTCAATAAATAAAATAAATCTTAAAAAATTGTATTAAGGCCGGCGCCGCGGCTCACTAGGCTAATCCTCCGCCTAGCGGCGCCGGCACACCGGGTTCTAGTCCCGGTTGGGGCGCCGGATTCTGTCCCGGTTGCCCCTCTTCCAGGCCAGCTCTCTGCTGTGGCCAGGGAGTGCAGTGGAGGATGGCCCAGGTGCTTGGGCCCTGCACCCCATGGGAGACCAGGAAAAGCACCTGGCTCCTGGCTCCTGCCATCGGATCAGCGCGGTGCGCCGGCCGCAGGGCGCCGGCCGCGGCGGCCATTGGAGGGTGAACCAACGGCAAAGGAAGACCTTTCTCTCTGTCTGTCTCTCTCACTGTCCACTCTGCCTGTCAAAAAATAAAAAAAAAATAAATAAAAAATAAAAAAAGATAAAAGCATATTAAAAAAAAATTGTATTAATGGGCCGGTGCTGCGGCTCACTAGGCTAATCCTCCACCTTGTGGCGCCGGCACACCAGGTTCTAGTCCCAATCGGGGCGCCGGATTCTGTCCCGGTTGCCCCTCTTCCAGGCCAGCTCTCTGCTGTGGCCCGGGAGTGCAGTGGAGGATGGCCCAAGTACTTGGGCCCTGCACCCCATGGGAGACCAGGAGAAGCACCTGGCACCTGCCTTCGGATAGGCACGGTGCGCCGGCCATGGCGGCCATTGGAGGGTAAACCAACGGCAAAGGAAGACCTTTCTCTCTGTCTCTCTCTCTCACTGTCCACTCTGCCTGTCAAAAAAATAAATAGAATAAAAAATTGTATTAATGTTCCTTTTTATCATTGCAGTATTACTAATTATTTCAAAGATAATTCATTCCAGAAGAAAAATTTTTATATATCTAGAGCTTTTTCATAAAAGTTTATTGAATTTTAATTTATTTATATATTTTTGCTGAGTTATAACAGGATGACCAAAAACACTTTTTTATAAAAAAAATATAAGATTTTAGGGGCCAATGCTGTGGCTTAGTAGGGTAAGCCTCCGCCTGCAGTGCCGGCATCCCATATGGGCGCTGGTTTGAGTCCTGGCTGCTCCACTTCTGACCCAGCTCCCTGCTAGTGGCCTGGGAAAGCAATGGGAGATGACCCAAGTGCTTGGGCCCCTGCACCCACATGGGAGACCCAGAAGAAGCTCCTGGCTTCAGATTGGCCCAGCTCTGGCTGTTGCGGCTTCTTAGGGAGTAAACCAGTGGATGAAAGACCTCTCTGCCTCTCAAATGTTAAGATTCTGTGAACAGGGGCTGGTGCTGGGGCACAACGGGTTAAGCCGCTTGCAATGCTGGCATCCCATACCGGAGTACCAGTTGTGGAGTCCTGGCTGCTTTGCTGCTTACCCAGCTCCCTGCTAATGCGCCTGGAAAAGCAGTGGAAAACAGCCCAAGTATGTGTGCCCCGACACCCACGTGGGAAACCAGGGTGGAGTTCTTGGCTCCTGGCTTCAGCCTGGTCCAGCCTGGCTGTTGTGGGCATTTGGGGAGTGAATCAGTAGCTGCAATGTTATGAGTTGTGGAGGGGAAGGCGGTTGCTGAAGCCAGTCTCGTGAGTTCTTTTTCTCAGCTTAGTATAGAAATAAAAAGCCGGGAGACAATTTGCAAAGAGGCAGAAACTTTTATTAGACAGAAAAGAAACTTTTGATTGGCAAGCGACAGAGAAAGCATCTGGTCGGAGAGGAGAGCAGGCGGAGTGCCTGAGCAGGACACTGGCTCTGAGGAAGGGTCTCGAGTTTTTAAGGCATTACTATCTGCTCATTGGTTCCTACTGGGGGTGCCCACTGGACAGGGGGTTTCACATGTGTATGCTGATTGGCCTGGGGCTCATGGAGATAGCAGGGGTCTCCTGGAGACTGTGTATTTCCTTAGGGGCTCAGCCCCCTCGTCTGCTAGCTCTGGTTGAAAGAGTGCAACCACTCTGGAGGTGTGATTTAAAGCCACAACATCACACAAGCTAGCCTGAATCTCCTGGACCAGTCTGATTCTCCCCAGGGGCTCAGCCCTTCCCCTGCCAGCTCTGGGTGAAAGACTGCACCCACCCTGAAGGTGCGATTTAAAGCTGCAAGGTCACACCTGCAGCACAAGAAGCTGTCAGTCGGGGAGATACCAGTTGGACTGGAGACAGGCTTTCTAGTCACAGCTGACAGCTTGCTTGTAAAGGACATTCCACCTATGTCTGAGGGGCCCACAGACACCCCCCACCCCCAGCCCCACTGGAGAGCTTCGTGGAAGATAGCTCCTTCTGTGTGTCTCTCTCCCTCTCCCTTTCTGAGATTCTGTGGCAAAGGTGGAATGGAAATTCATGTTTAACAAATAAAAGGGGGGCCTGCGCTGTGGCGTAGCGGGTAAAGCTGCCGCCTGCATTGCCGGCATCCCATATGGGCGCTGGTTTGAGACCCGGCTGCTCCACTTCTGATCCAGCTCTCTGCCATGGCCTGGGAGAGCAGTAGAAGATGGCCCAAGTCCTTGGGCCCCTGCACCCACATGGGAAGAACCAGAGGAAGCTCCTGGCTCCTGGATTCGGACTGGCGCAGCTCCGGCTGTTGTAGCCAATTGGAGAGTGAACCAGTGGATGGAAGACCTCTTTCTCTCTCTCTCTCTGCCTCTCTTTCTCTCTCTGTGTAATTCTGACTTTCAAATAAATTATATATATATAAATTTATATATATAATTATATATATATGTGTGTGTGTGTGTATATATATATATATATATATATATAAAAGGGGCTGGCGCTGTGGCGCAATAGGTTAAAGCCCTGGCCTGTAGCACCATGTGGGCGCTGGTTCTAGTCTCGGCTGCTCCTCTTCTGATCCAGCTCTCTGCTATGGCCTGGGAAAGCAGTAGAAGATGGCCCAAGTCCTTGAGCCCCTGCACCCACATAGGAGACCGGAGGAAGCTCCTAGTTCCTGGCTTCGGATCAGCTCAGCTCTGGCCACTGTGGCCATCTGGGGAGTGAATCAGAGGATGGAAGGCCTCTCTCTCTGTTTCTACCTCTCTCTGTAACTCTTTCAAATAAATAAAGTAACTTTAAAATAATAATATAAGAAAGAAACAAAAGGGAAATGTAAAATTTTCCAATGTTAAATAACTTGGTATTATTTTTAAAATTCACTTATTTTTAAAGGTTATTTACTTTGAAAGTCAAAGTTAGAGAGAGAAGGAGCAACAGAGAGATACTCCATTGGCTGCAACAGCTGGGGCTGGGCCAAGCTGAAGCCAAGAGCTTCAATGGGTCTCCCAAGTGGGTGGCAGGGGTCCAAACATTTGGGCCATCTTCTGCTGCTTTCCCCAGACCACTAGCAGGGAGCTAGACAGGAAGTGGAGCAGCCGGGATACAAACTGGCGCCCATATGGGATGTTGGCACCACAGATGGCAGCTTTACCTGCTACTCCACAACACCAGCCTCTGGTATTTATTTTTAAGATTATTTATCAGGGGCCAGCACTGTGGCATACCAAGTGAAGCCACCGCCTGCAGTGTTCGCATCCCATATGCACCAGTTCGAGTCCTGGCTGCTCCACTTCCGATCCAGCTCTCTGCTGTGACCTGGGAAAGCAGTGGAAGATGGCCCAAGCCCTTGGGCCCCTGCACCTGTGTGGGAGACCAGGAAGAGGCTCCTGGCTCCTGGCTTTGTATTGGTCCAGCTCCAGCTGTTGCAGTCATTTGGGGAGTGAACCAGCAGATGGAGGACTTCTCTCTCTCTGCCTCTCCTTCTCTCTCTGTGTAACTCCAACTTTCAAATAAATAAATCTTTATTTATTTATTTATTTATTTATTATCTTTTGACAGGCAGAGTGGGCAGTGAGAGAGAGAGAGACAGAGAGAAAGGTCTTCCTTTGCCGTTGGTTCACCCTCCAATGGCTGCCATGGCCGGCACACTGCGCAGCGCTGATCCAATGGCAGGAGCCAGGTGCTTCTCCTGGTCTCCCATGGGGTGCAGGGCCCAAGCATTTGGGCCATCCTCCACTGTACTCCCGGGCCACAGCAGAGAGCTGGCCTGGAAGAGGGGCAACAGGGACTAGAACCCGGTGTGCCGGTACCGCAAGGCGGAGGATCAGCCTATTGAGCTGCGGCGTCGGCCCCATCAACAAATTTTAAAAAAATTTATTTATCGGGGCCAGCACTGTAATGCAGTAGGTTAATTCTCCACCTGCAGTGCCAGCATCCCATATGTGTGCCAGTTCTAGTCCTGGCTGCTCCACCTCCTATCCAGCTCTCTGCTGTGGCCTGGGAAAGCAGAAGATGGCCCAAGCACTTGGGTCCTTGCACCCATGTGGGAGACCCAGAGGAAGCTCCTGGCTCCTGGCTTTGGATAGGCTCAGCTCCGGCCATTGCAGTAATTTGGGAAGTGACCTCTCTGTCTCTCCCTCTGTCTGTATATCTACCTTTCAAATAAACAAATAAAGTCTTTAAAAAAAAATTTATTGGGGCCGGTACTGTGGCTCACTTGGTTAATCCTCTGCCTGTGGCAGAGGATATGGGCGCCGGGTTCTGTCCCAGTTGTTCCTCTTCCAGTCCAGCTCTCTGCCGTGGCCTGGAAGGGCAGTGGAGGATGGCCCAAGTCCTTGGGCCCTGCACCTGCATGGGAGACCAGGAGGATGCACCTGGCTCCTGGCTTCGGATCGGCACAGCGCCAGCCATGGTGGCCATTTGGGGGGTGAACCAACGGAAGGAAGACCTTTCTCTCTGTCTCTCTCTCTCACTGTCTATCTGTCAAATAATTTAAAATAAATAAATAAATAATTTATTTATCTATCTATTTATTTATTTGAAACAGTTACAGAGAGAGGGAGAGACACACAGAGAGAGTATTCTTCCATCCACTGGTTACTCCCCAAATGACAATGGCTTGGGCTGGGCCAGGAGCCAGGAGCCCGGAGCCCAAATACTTGGACCATCCTCTGCTGCTTTCCCAGGCCATTAGCAGAGAGCTGGATCAAAGTGAAGCAGCCAAACTCAAACTAGCGCCCATATAAGATGCCAACATCACAAGTGGTGGCTTTACCTGCTACACCACAGCGCTGGCCCTCGTATTTATTTATTAGAAAGTCAGAGTTACACAGAGAGAGAAGGATGGGCAGAGAGAGGTCTTCCATCCGCTGGTTCACTCCCCAATTGGCCGCAATGGCGGGAGCTGTACTGATCAAAGCCAGGAGCCAGGAGCTTCCTCCAGGTCTTCCCATGCGGGTGCAGGGCCCCAAGGACAGCGCCAGCCCTCTTGGTATTTATTTTTAAGATGAATGGTGATGCTTATGAAATCATTAGTGTAATATACATAACCCTTGATGCACTTTAAAGAACCATCGAAGAGTTTTATTTTAAAAAGTCAGCATTTACAAACCAGAAAAATGTATACATGGGAAGAACTGGAGGAAGAACTGTGGCTCACTTGGTTAATCCTCCACCTGTGGGGCCAGCATCCCATATGGGTGCCGGGTTCTAGTCCCAGTTGCCCCTCTTCCAGTCCAGCTCTCTGCTGTGGCCCCGGAGAGCAGTGGAGGATGGCCCAAGTGCTTAGGCCCTGCACCCGCATGGGAGACCGGGAGGAAGCACACTGCAACCTAGAAAAATGTACTCTGAACAGCTTTAAAATTTTGATCAAGAATTTTATGTAACAACTTTAAAAGTTGGAGATGTCTTTGATGGGTAACACATGTGAGTAAAGCTGTGCAGTCCAGAGTTGCAAGCGAGCAGAGGCGGGCAGCAGCGGCTTGCAGCGACCGCCGTCCCTGGGAACGCCAGCTCACCCATCCTGTGCTCTCGGGCGCCTTGTCTTGCTTACACTCAATTTACAGTCTCAGAAAGTTAGAGCAGGACCTGTCTTTTGGCCCTTCTCTCAGTGTTACTGGCTTTGTGACTTTGGCCAGGCTAAGCGTGATTAATGATGGCACAGCACACAAGTGTTGGGACACAGCGAAGTTCTGCATTAAGTGGACAGCTCAACAGTCGGCAGGGGCTGGGCCCGCAACACGAACAATAAGCTGAGCTGGACAGAAAATGCCCGGTCTTGAGAGGTTCCAGGGACACTGGGGCAGGGAGCGGTTCCGAATTACACAAGAATGACTAGATTCTTCACATTTTTGATTTGGAGGAGCCCTTTGGTATCTCCAATGACATGACACAGGATGAGGTTATCCTGCACGGTACTGATGGAGACACGTTTTGCCACTTTCCTAATTGTTTTTGGCTAAATCAGAGTTTGGCAACATAAAGGGGGAAAAGTTGCAGTGTTTCACTCTGGAAAGTGTAGTACTTCTGCGGCAGGGACATTATTTTTTATGATTTATTTTATTTGAAAGGCAGAGTTACAGAGAGAGAGAGAGAGAAAGGAGATCTTATATCTGCTGGTTCACTCCCCAAATGGCCTCTGGGCCTGGGCCAGGCCGAAGCCAGGAACCTGGAACTCCATCTGGATCTACCACGTGGGTTCAGGGACCCAAATCCTTGGGCCACCTTCCACTTATTTCCCAGACACATTAGTAGAGAGCTGGATCGGAAGTGGAGCAGATGAGAGCAAGCTGGTGGCGATATGGGATGCCGCCATCGCAGGCGGTGATTTAGCTTGCTTATGCCACAATGCCTGCCTGCAGGGGTATTTTAATGTGTGGCAAAGAATGGAAACAGGCATAATCCACACCAGTGATCTGATGACAAAGACTAAGTTGAACCATTTCAAAATAAAAGAGCACTTTTTTTTTTTTGAACAGCCATGAACAAGAAAGACCTGATGCTTGGTGTGTTCCCTCTTGGAAGCACATGTTTTATTACTCATCCTTTATTACTCATGAAAAGCAAGCTGTAGTGCCTCCTGTGTACATCCTGATGGCCTGAAGACTGTGAGAGAGGAAAGCACCCGTGCTACATGCAAGCACTTGGACAGACACAGCAGTGGGGACAGTTTCTTACAAGGAAGACTTACTGTACATTCAATGTTCTTTTGCATGGTTGGATTTTTGTTTTTATTTTTGATCTGATTTATTTATTTGAAAGGCAGAGTTACAGAGAGAGGCAGAGAGATCTTAACATCTGCTGGTTCACTCCCCAAATGGCTGCTATAGCTGGGGCTGGGCCAGGCTGAAGCTAGGAGCCAGGAGCCAGGAGCTTCCTCCAGGTCTCCCACATGGGTGTAGGAGCTCAAGTACTTGGGCCATCTTCTGCTGCTTTCTCAGGCACATTAGCAGGCAGCTGGATCAAAAGTGGAGCAGCCAGGACTTGAACTGGCACCCATATGGGATGCTGGCACTGCATGTGGCGGCTTTATCTGCTACGCCACAGCACTAGCCACATTTTTTTTTAAAATCATGTGGCTTTATTGACTTAAAAAAAATCCCCCAAACAAAATAGATCCCATGTAGGATAACATCTTAAAGCAAATATGCCATATATCCCACAACATTGCACTGTGTTGTCTTGTAATCGCCATCATCAAAAATATTCCTAGCAGGAGCACACCTCCTCTCCAAGCTCTGCGCCTGGTGGCTGCCCTCGGAGATCACCCCGTCCTCAGCAGAGCAATGGGAAAGGAGGAGCCGGCATCCGCCCCAGGCCTGACACAAGTGCTGGCCACTGTCTCCCCACCAGTTTTCCTGAGGCCTCTGCAGAGGGTGATGCTCACACTTGGCTCCTTCCCCACCTCCGCTCCTGTCCTACCTGACCGTTTGAAATCTTTCAGGGACCAGCCAGGAAGCCATGCTCACGATTTTTTTTTTTTTTTTAAAGATGTATTTATTTGAAAGACAGAGCTACAGGAGATGCACACACACACACACACACACACAGAGAGAGAGAGAGAGAGAGAGAGAGAGAGAGAATCTTTCATCAGGTTCACTCCTCAAATGGCTGCGATGTCCAGGGCTGGGCCAGGCTGAAGCCAGGAGCCCCAAACGCCATCCTGGTCTCCTACATGGACAGCAGGGGTCCATCGTGTGCTGCCTTTCCAGGAAGCTGGATCGGAAGTGGTGCTCAGATAGATAAGGAATGCCAGTTCCCAGCTTAACTGGCTGTTCCACTCCAACACCAGCTTCCCCCCATGTTCATTTTTGTTCACAATTTTTGCCAGTTCAAGTGGCAGTTACCACTTACCATTTCTTTAAATTGACCAATTTTCAAAGTCCAAATGGTATATATTACTATATAAAGTTATCAAGGAGACAGGCAGTGAGGGATGGTAACTAAGAGCGTGGCTCCAGGAGTATCCTGATTTGGTGGAAGTATCCCCCTTTATAAAAGGGGTTACTAATGTCACCTGTCACTGGCCTGCTCAATTGTCAAGACCCTTCTCAAAACCGCAAATACTGTATTTCTGATCTGCGGTTGGTCGGTTACACCTGTGGCTGCAAAGCCCACCGACACAGAGAAGTTGATGTATGCACTTTGAGTTTGGGAATTGAAATTGAATCAATTAAGGGATTCCACTTTGGAATGTTAACTAATTTTTCATGCGAATGTCACCCGCGGCTCGTGGCTCCTGTGTGGGGCGGCACAGCCCAAACATCTGGTTTGGAGGGCTTGTTAGGGTCCTAACGGTTGGATGTTTCCAGTCTTCTCACGCCGACACTGCTCCAGACTACAAGCGCTGAAAAGCCCTCTGCGGAGATGCCCGCGTGACCGGGGCCGTGGCGGGAGGAGTGGCGGCTCGTCCCACGCGCGTCAGCGGCGGGCCCAAGCCTGCGGACTCCACGGCGAGCCCGGGGTGCGCGGGGGACACGCGGGCACCGGCGGGAAACACCACGGGCCTTGCTCCCCCAAACATTTAAACACCCGATACAGATTCCTGAAGCCTAGACGCCAACCCGGGAGCTTTCCGGGGCCGTTCCCGGGGAGCGCCACGAAACGCCGGGTGCGAGAGCCCGGCCCCAGCCCGCCGCGCAGCCCCGCGCGCTCTCCCGCGGGCCCCCCTACCTGCGCGCGCCGCCCCGTCCGCGCCGCCGTCCGTACCGCCCAGCCCCGCGGCCGCGCGCAGCGCGTTCCCGCAGCTCGCCGACAGGTTCCCGGTGGCCCGTCGCGCCAGGGTCAGAATGGGCGCCGACCAGCCCTCGGCCGCCTTGGCCGCGCTCCGCAGCGCGCCCGGGCTCGGCAACTGGCCGCGGTCCACGATCTCGAAGTCTTCTCCCGGCTCAGACCCCGGCCCGGACTCCGACTCCGGCTCCGGCTCCCGCCCCGCTGGGGAGCCGTCTTCCCGGTCGGCCATCTTGGCGGTGTCAAGTGGCCCGTGGGCGGGGCGTGGGTGCGGCGCGGGCGGGCGCGGCCTGGCGGGGGCGGTGCGGGCGGGCGTGCCTGTATCTTGGCAGGATTTTTTTTGCAGTGCTTGCAAGGTGCTTCTCCCTCCTCGCCGCCGTCTTCACCTTTCTTTCACTCTGAAACCATTCAGGGCCAGGACAGATTGTAAAATAAGAAACATCCTTGGCAGCTGGGGCTCCTGTTTGCATGGAAAGTTCTTCTTGAACTTCCTCTCTCCCGGGACCCTTGCACTCCCAGCCTGGCCCGTATTGGGGCCCCGGACTTCACTTTCTCTGTGATGCTGTTTCCCGTTTTTAATTTTCATTTCCTATTTTGCGTTTTTTTTTTTTTAAATTTCTTGACAGGCAGAGTGGACAGTGAGAGAGAGAGAGAGAGACAGAGAGAAAGGTCTTCCTTTGCCGTTGGTTCACCCTCCAATGGCCGCCGCGGCTGGCGCGCTGCACAGGGCTGATCCGAAAATTGCAGGAGCCAGGTACTTATCCTGGTCTCCCATGGGGTGCAGGGCCCAAGGACTTGGGCCATCCTCCACTGCACTCCCTGGCCACAGCAGAGAGCTGGCCTGGAAGAGGGGCAACCGGGACAGAATCCGGCGCCCCGATTGGGACTAGAACCCGGTGTGCCGGCGCCACAAGGCGGAGAATTAGCCTAGTGAGCCGCATCGCCGGCCCTATTTTGCGTTTTCTACCTTGTCATCTTTCCGCAGCAGTCTTCAGAATGAGCCATCATTGCATGGGCGAATTAGCAAACTGGAACAGAGGTGCCAGGAGAGTTTTTTTGTTTTTTGTTTTTTCCTTTTAAATTAAGGGAAAATATGCTACTGCGGGTCCGTGAAGGGTGCACTGGAAATCAGATCTGGTCCTGCTCTTATGACGACAGCACTGCGCCCATCATTAAGGAACGCTGGGCAGATGTTAAGGACATCTTCAGCCTGTTTCCTCCCTTGGGAAAGAAAGAAATTTGGCTTAAACCAGAAAACTTTCATTTTGGAACCCTCATGAGGGTGGGGACATCTTTACAGCTTGTTGCGGACGCGCAGGAACCAGAAGTTTCACATAAAACTTTGGAGTTGCGTCTTCTCTGAGTCGTGGGGAGATTAAGCAACCTGGCATATGCCCTATTGGCAGCAACTGTTGGATTCAGCCATGGCTGCTGCGTAGGATAAACGGGCTCAGTGACACCTGGGAAAGCGTGGGGAGGCCGATTGTGGCAGGGCCATGCTGATGCGTGGAGCGGCAGCAGCAATGGGGTTTGCAGCTGGGAAACAGGTTGAGCTCAGTTCAGAGCTCAGCACAGGCACAGGCACAGGGAGACGGGATGCCAAGGAGCAGGGTGCGGTCCGTGGGTGGAAAATGAGCAAAGAGGACCAGCAAGAGTGAAGGGGACTCTGAGGAGACTCAACAGGCTTCGTGCTGAATTTGGGCCAGGGTGATCAGAACCAGAGCAGGGGAGGGAGGAGGCAGAGGATGAGGAACCTAAGTGGATGGTGAGTGTTATGGGTGGTTCTTGTTAACGTGGCTTAGCGGGGCTCCTCCGTAAAACCGGTTTTTATGAAGAAGAGTACTGATAGGCCAAGGAGGAAGTTCAGAAGCCTGACTCAGGGATGGTCGAGAAAAGAATCTTGGTTATTGCTGTTTTAGCAGTGGAGGTGCTCTGGTCCAGCCATTTCACTGGTTTTCATGACCTGTGCGGTCCCTGAAGGCCGGTTCTCTGTGGGGTGCTGCTGCAGCCAGGGGAGCTGGTGAGATGGTGTTTGATCGTCCCGGTGGGCTGCCGCTTCTGGTCTTTACCAGGTGGAGGGGGCAAAGGTGTCCTGGGATAAGAATAGTCCCACACCCCTCATCCCTTCCCAGTGCTGCCAGGTGTTTATTTTTATTTATTTTTAAAAAAGATTTATTTGTAAGACAGAGCCACAGAGAGAGGTAGAGACAGAGAGAGACCGAGAGGTCTTCCATCCTCTGGTTCACTCCTCAAATAACAGGGACGGCTGGAGCTAAGCCAATCTGAAACCAGGAGCCAGGAGCTTCTTCTGGGTCTCCCACATGGGTGCAGGGCTCCAAACACTTGGGCTGTTCTGTGCTGTTTTCCCAGGTGCATTAGCAGGGAGCTGAATCAAAAGTGGAGCAGCCAGGACTCGAACCAGCAGCTGTAAAAGATACTGGCACTGCAGGCCTGTGCTTTAACCAACTGTACCACAGCACTTGCCCTGCAGGTGTTTATATTGCTGCAAAGCTTATTTATAATGATCAGGGCCTGGAACTGAATTCTATTTTGTGTAGAAACAAATTTTTTTTTTGAGGAATAGCTTTAATATTGCATCAGGCCTTGTCCCTCAAATCTCAGTGGCTTTAACATAAAAGCTTATATCTTGTGCATTGCAAATCAGCAAAGAGGCAGGGACTGCTCTGCTCATGCCTGGGAGTCTCCTGGGCCCTAGGCTTCAGGGGCCTGCATTACTCTGAGTAGAGTTTTGCATCCACAATTCACTTATGCACAGTTCATTGACAAAGCAGTGTCCTGGCCATGTCTAACTTCTTGGGAAGTGAGAAGTTCAGTCCTACTAGTGTCTGGGAAAAAGAGAATGAGAAATACTGATGAGCAGAATAACCACTATCATCAATTGTGGGGAGCAACTCGGACTAGACTAAGTTACTGGAATTAAGACTTAATTCTATGCATCTGCTCTCCCACAATATGGCGCTGGGAGAGGAGTAAACAGCTTCTACGCAGCTGCCTCTCGCCAACTTGAGTGATGACCTGCAGGAGCTGATCCTGCTCCTGATTGGAGGAGAGCAGCGTACTCGGCGTGTGGGTAGCAGAGTTGGGATTGGTGGAAGAGGACTATAAAGGAGGAGAGAGACAACATGCACCAGGAACATCTCAGAGGAACACCTGTGCAGCCCCCGAGAGAGCCGGCTGGCGGTGTGCCGCTCCCCCGCGGAAGTGGAGAAAGTGGCAGGGGGAACCGCCCTTCCACGGAGGTGGAAGGAACGGTAGCCAACCCGGGAAGAACCAGCAGCAAACCTGGGGAGGGCCGAGCAGACAAAAGAACAGCGCAGGGTCTAGTGTCATTCCTCCGTGAAGAGGGGGAGTGACAATCAATGAACCCTTCTTTTTCTCAGAATGGAGTATATTATCAAAAAGGAGTGATGAAGAGACTTGTAGAATGACAATTGCTTTAAGTAGCACTCTGACCTCAGAATCAGCCCTAAAGGCATCTGGTCTGGCTGAAAAGCCCACAAGACCATTTCAGGTATGGAAAGCCAAGACACTGTGGCAAAAAAATATCCTACACGAGGGACCTTGGTGGGTGAGACCCCAGTGGAAAGAAGGAGGTACTTTTCTCTGACAGGAGGAGAGAACTTCCACTTGGCTTATGGCCTTGTCTGAATACTGACAGAGTTTGTAGATTCAAAAGACTTCCATAGCCATAGAAGCTCATGTCAAGATCCTCAGGTGGTCACTGACATCATACATAGGAGTGCTAATTGTTAAATTAACAACAGGAGTAGCTGTGCACTAACTCCCCATGCAGGACCTTTGTCCTCAAAGAGTTGGATTATGAGAGTTAACAGTAAAACTTGTTCACAAAGATTATTTCATTTTAGTGTACTAAGTGGAGGATATTCTTATGTCTCATAAGTTTCAGTTATGCCTAAGTATCCATCTCCACTTCTTGTTTTCTTAGGTGCTTCCTTAGTTAATGATAAAACTCGTTCTCAAGGACTTACTTTCTTTTAATGTATTAAGTGGAGGATATTCTTAGGTTCCATAAGTTATAGTTATGTCTTAGGGCTCACAAAAGATGTGTCATTCTTGGGTGCTTCCTTAGAATTAATTAAGTTTCTTTTAAAAAAAGTGAAATTAACTTTGAGATGCAATGACTTTTTTTTTTTTTAGATTTATTTATCTATTTTGAAAGGCAGAATTACAGAGAGGCAGAGGCAGAGAGAGAGGTCTTCCATCTGCTGGTTCACTCCCCAACTGGCTGCAATGTCCAGAACTGTGCTGATCTGAAGCCAGGAGATAGGAGCTTCCTCCAGGTCTCCCACATGGGTGCAGGGGCCCAAGCACTTGGGCCATCTTCCACTGCTTTCCCAGGCCATAGCAGAGAGCTGGATCAGAAGTGAGGATGCCAGGACTGGAACTGGCGCCCATATGGGATGCCAGCACTGCAGGCAAAGGCTTAGCCCACTACACCACAGTACTGGCTCTGAGATGCAATGTCTTTGAACAGCCCTTGTCTTGACTGTTGAAGAAAAATTTTTTCCATGCAAATTGTTGAACCCTTTACTTAGTATAGAGTTGGTCTTCTGTGTATAAAGTTAATTAAAAAAAAAAAAAAAAAAGGGAGTGCTGACTCTACCAGACTAGGCAAGGGAGTTTGCTGGTACTTATCTTAATTCTGCTAGCACTGAGCACAGCAAGTTGAAGTTCTTGGCGGTGTTCACTTTCTGTAAGACCAGCCATAGGGGATGCTTGGTGCCTTAGTGTGCTTTCTTTTGCTGCAATTCACAGACTGGGTAATCTGTAAAGAGCAGTGGTTCCTGTATCTCATCTGTCTGCAGGCTGCGAAGTCCAAGAGCGTGGTGCCAGCACCGGTGAGGGCCTGCTTGTTGGCAGGGCTCTCTGCAGAGTTCCAAGGTGACATGGCACCACACATCCAAGAGTCCTCTAGGAGAGGACAAAGCCGGGTTTGGGTACAGACCTCTCATGATAGCTAATCCGCTTCCACAGTAACCTGCCCCCCCGCCATGCACGAAGGGCTCCATTCCTGAAGGCACTGTCCTGGGTGCCCAGCCTGCTGCCTGGGTACCACTCTTACAACACAGGAACGTTTAGGGGGCACATTCAAACCCTAGCACGTGGTAGGAGGGGTTTTGGTGAGCAGAAGTTGTGTGATTACTTTAGGTACAAACAGTGACATGCCAAAGGCTCTCATATGTGTTAGATTAGTCTCTGTCATAGTCCATCTCTTTGTAATGCTCTGTAATAATTAAAAAATAAAAATCCCTTCCCTAAGGCACAGGGTCCAGTCCTTCACCTGTCCTTCTCTCCTCTCCTGTCCTTTTCTTTTCCCAGCACCCAGGAGGGTACTTCAAAAAGTACGTGGTAAATGGGAGAAAAAATTAATGGTCGCATTTTTATTTGATTGAGTTCAAACCTTCAAACCAGGCTTCTCTTCCCAAAGGAGATAGAAAGGAAAAAAAAATCAATGTGTTCATTTTTAAGAGTTTAAGATGAAGGGATTGCTTCTTGATCTGTTTAGAGGAGTGATAAGCCTGAAAAAAAAAAAAAGATTTGACACATTTAATTTAGTGCAAGTTTTTTTAACTTCATGCACAGATTTTTCCATAATATACTTTTTGATAAGCTTTGTGAAGACCTCTGCTATTTCTTTCTTTTTCTTTTTTAAAATTTATTTATTTGAGAGGCAGAGTTACAGAGAGAGGGAGAGACAGAGCAAGGTCTTCCATCCGCTAGTTCACTCCCCAAATAACCACAATGGCCAGCTCTGGGCTGATCTGAAGCCAGGAGCCTGGAGTTTTTTCTGGGTCTCCCATGCGGGTGCAGGGGCCCTAGGACCTGGGCCATCTTCTACTGCTTTCCCAGGCCATAGCAGAGACCTAGATTGGAAGTGGAGTAACCAGGACTTGAACTAGCACCCATATGGGATTGGGATGTCAGTGTTACTGATGGAGGCCTAGCACAGTACAGCACAGCACTGGCACCAACCTTGACTATTTCTTGTGTCTTGGGTTTCCTCTGTCTGCTGCCTTGGCTAGGGAGTGAGGAGTGATTTGTGCTTTGTGTGCTGCCCATCATGCCTGCTTCCCTTTTTTTTTTTTTTTTTAAAGATTTATGTATTTATTTGAAAGTCAGAGTTACACAGAGAGAGGAGGGGCAGAGAGAGAGAGAGAGAGAGAGGTCTTCCATCCACTGGTTCACTCCCCAATTTGCCACAATGGTTGGAGCTGTGCCGATCCAAAGCCAGGAATGAGGAGCTTCTTTTGGGTCTCCCATGTGGATGCAGGGGCCCAAGCACTTGGGTCATCTTCCACTGCCTTCCCTGGCACATCAGCAGGGAGCTGGATTGGACTCGAACTGGTGCCGGCACCACAGGCAGAGGCTTAACCACAGTTCTGCCCCCTCCACCCTGCCCGGCATACAATACATTATGAATGGTTCTCACTAGGCTGTGAGACAGACCTCCAGGGCTCACTCCTCCAATATAGCTGAAACTTTGTGCCTCTTGGCCAACCTCTCTTCTTTCAGCTTGCCTTTTCATCCCTTAGCCCCGGTTCCCTTCCCTCTACTCTCTGATTTCATGGATTTTTTTTTTTTTTTTTGACAGAGTTAGTGAGAGAGAGAGACAGAGAGAAAAGTCTTCCTTCAGTTGGTTCACCCTCTAAATGGTCACTGCGCTGATCCAAAGCCAGGAGCCAGGTGCTTCCTCCAGGTCTCCCACGTAGGTGCAGGGGCCCAAGCACTTGAGCCATCCTCCACTGCCTTCCCAGGTCACAGCAGAGAGCTGGACTGGAAGAGGAGCAGCCGGGACTAGAACCTGGTGCCCTTATAGGATGACGGCACTGCAGGTGGAGGATTAACCAAATGAGCCACGGTGCCAGCCCCATGGATTTGATTATTTTAGGTGCCACGTGTATGTGGGCTCCAGCAGCCACTGCCTTTCTGTGCCTGGCTTGTTCCACTGAGTGCCATGTGCTCCTGGGTCACCCCTGTGGCAAATGACAGGACGTCCTTGCTGCTGAGAGGCTCGCCACTGTGTGTCTCCGCCACGTTTTCCCCATCCACTCGTCTGTGCGTGGGTCCTCGTCTTGCCTGTGTGTCTTGGCTGTTGCAAACGATGATATGAAGAACATGAGCTGCAGAGAGCTCGTCGAGAGTCTGACTTCAGTTTTTTTGAATAAGTAGCCAGAAGTAGGACTGCTGGATTGTATGACAGTTCTATTTTTAATGTTTGTAAGAACAGCTTTCCATAATGCTTGTACTCACTTACATTCCTTGCAGTAGCATGATCTATGGCTTGAGAACTGGGATTGGTATAGGCAGGCAGATAGGATCGAATTGATTAGGTTTGTGAGCTGGAAGACCACACCTGCCGTGTGATCTCATGCCTCTATCTGACCCCATCTGTACACCCACCTGCCAATCAGACTACATAACCATGCCCCCTTTGGAAGTAAATAAAAGGCATGGAACACTGTGAGGCCTTCCCTCGTTGGCCTGTGGGTGCGTGGCCCTTGGTCCCCCTCCACCCCCCATCTCTGCTTCCCTGCTTGCATGCTTGCTCCACGTGGCCCATGGCCTGCCGTCTGCCTGGTATGGACCCAACTTAGCTTCTAGCCTTCTCTTTCTTCTCTAAATAAAGCCCTCACTTTCCTGTGCATTTCTCTCACTGAATAAAAAGCTTAAAACCTTACCATGTTGTCTGGTCTATTTGAGCCAGCATTCCGAATTCTTCTCTGAATAAGTAGCAAGAAACCACAGGAGAATAAATATAGAAAATTATTAATAAGCAGGATTATATGAGAATATTTTCTTCATAGCAATCATAAAGCTCTCAAATCAGTTGGGTTAACACTGATTCATACCTGTAATCTAATCTTACCTTTGAACCCAGTTGCTAGTTACAAAAGGATTATGTTGAATTGTGCTGTCTGGAAGGAACTTCACTTACTTTCCAATTCCTGCTGTCCTGATCTTCTCTTCTCTTCTCTTCTCTTCTCTTCTCTTCTCTTCTCTTCTCTTCTCTTCTCTTCTCTTCTCTTCTTTTCTTTTTTTAAGGTCTTCCTTCCGTTGGTTCACTCCTCTAATGGCCGCTACAGCCGGCACTGTGCCGATCCGAAGCCAGGAGCCAGGTGCTTCCTCTTGGTCTCCCATGTGGGTGCGGGGACCCAAGCACTTGAGCCATCCTCCACTGCACTCCCAGGCCACAGCAGAGAGCTGGACTGGAAGAGGAGCAACCAGGACAGAATCCGGCACCCTAGGGCCAGCGCCGCAGCTCAATAGGCTAATCCTCCGCATTGTGGTGCCGGCACACCGGGTTCTAGTCCCAGTTGAGGTGCCAGATTCTGTCCTGGTCGCCCCTCTTCCAGTCCAGCTCTCTGCTGTGGCCTGGAAGTGCAGAGGAGGATGGCCCAAGTCCTTGGGCCCTGCACCCGCATGGGAGACCAGGAGAAGCACCTGGCTCCTGGCTTCGGATCAGCGCAGTGGCTTCGGATCAGCGTAGTGAGCCGGCCGCGGCGGCCATTGGAGGGTGAACCAATGGAAAAGGAAGACCTTTCTCTCTGTCTCTCTCTCTCACTGTCCACTCTGCCTGTCAAAAAAAAATCTAAAAAAAAAAAAAAAAAGAATCCAGCGCCCCAACTGGGACTAGAACCTGGGGTGCCTGCGCCGCAGGGGGAAGATTAGCCAAGTGAGCCACGGCGCTGGCCTGCTGTCTTGATTTTCAACCTTGTAAACAGCACTGTATCTTTGTGCAGTTAGCTCCTTAAAAGAACTTCCTGGGAGGAAAATTATGGAGTCAAAGTGCATTAACATAAAAATAAAACCCAAAAACTCCATTCCAGAATTTCGGCCAATGAGGAGTGCACCCTTCAACTGACACATGAGAATATCCTCTTGCCTGCCCCTCCCACTAGTACATATTATGCTCTTAAAATCTGGGCTGACCCAATGGGCAAGAGACATCTCCTGCTGGATTTGCATTTCTTCAATCATCAGCGTATGAGGCACACTGTTCATTGTGATACTGTCTAACTATAAGCCAAGATTAACATTTTGAGTCCTTGTCTCAAACTTAAAGAAGCAACCTACACTTAGACATAGACAAGACAGACATGTTATCAGGGAGCATATTTTATTTTATTTTTATTTAAAGATTTATTTTATTTATTTGAAAGAGTTATAGAGAGGTAGAGACAGGAGAGAGATGTCTTCCACCCGATGGTTCACTCCCGAGATGGCTGCAACGGCTGGAGCTGCGCCGATCTGAAGCCAGAAGCCAGGAGCTTCCTCCGGGTCTCCCACATGGGTACAGGGGCCCAAGGACATGGATCATCTTCCACTGCTATCCCAGGCCATAGCAGAGAGCTGGATCGGAAGTGGAGCAGCCAGGACTCGAACCAGTGCTCATATGGGATGCTGGCACTGCAGGCTGTGGCTTTACTCGCTACACTACAGCGCAGGCCCTGGAAGCGTATTTTAAAATTAATATTTTAGGGCCGGCTCTGTGGTGCAGTGGGTTAATCCTCTGCCTGCAGCGCTAGCATCCCATATGAGCACTGGTTCTAGTCCCAGCTGCTCCTCTTCCAATCCAGCTCTCTGCTATGGCCTGGGAAAGCAGTAGAGGATGGTCCAGGTGCTTGGGCCCCTGTACCCATGTGGGAGATCTGGACGAAGCTCCTGGCTTTGGATCTGCACAGCTCTGGCCATTGCGGCCAACTGGGGAGTGAACCAGCTGATAGAAGACCTCTGTCTGTCTGTCTGTCTCTCTCTCTCTGTATTTCTGCCTCGCAAATAAATAAAATATTTAAAAAATTAATATTTGAGGGTCTTTGCTGTTTGTGTAGACAAGAATTCTAAATACTGACTCAAATGAGGCAGACAACATGGTAACGTTTAGAATTTATTTAGGGAGGCCAGCGCCGCGGCTCACTAGGCTACTCCTCCACCTGCAGCACCGGCACCCCAGGTTCTAGTCCCGGTTGGGGCACCGGATTCTGTCCCGGTTGCTCCTCTTCCAGTCCAGCTCTCTGCTGTGGCCAGGGAAGGCAGTGGAGGATGGCTCAAGCGCTTGGGTCCTGTACCCGCATGGGAGACCAGGAGAAGCACCTGGCTCCTGGCTTCAGATCGGTGCAGGGCCGGCTGGCCGTAGCGGCCATCTCAGGGGTGAACCAATGGAAAAGGAAGACCTTTCTTTCTGTCTCTCTCTCTCTCACTGTCTAACTCTGCCTTTTAAAAAAAAATTATTTAGGAAAATGTGGCAAACACACAGGAATGTGAGGGCTTTATAAGGGAGAGGGTGGGAGGCAAAAAGGTGAACCAGGAGTTTCACACCAGGCAGTGAGCAGATCAGGGGCCAAATGCAGGAGTCCACAGGCCGGAACTGCGTGGAGAAGCCACATCGACCGCAGACTGCACGGGTGAACAGGGCAAGAAGTGGCCAAATGGCCAAGCACTGGAGAGGCACTCGGGAGAGCAGGGTGGGGCCTCGGGTGCTCCAGGCCTCCTATTCACTTCCAAAAGGGGAGTGGTTAGTCATCTGATTGGCAGAGGGGCTTATACAAGTGAGATCAAGTGGGGGGGGGGGGAGGGCTTTGGCTCCAGCTCAAGAGTCTAATTCTATCTCCTTGATTAGTACCATATCAATTGCATACCCAATAACCATTTCCTTTTTTTAATTTTGTTTTGTTTTGTTTTGTTGTTGTTGTTTTTCTAATGGAGACCTGATTTTGTGAGTAGGCTCAGGCTCAGGTGAGAGACCATGTTCACAACTTCCCTGGAGTTCACAACCGTTTCTGGCCAATGAGCTGGAAATTGAGTTGGGGCTTCTGGGAAGTCTTTGGCTTTTTCCTGTAGATGGGAAAAATGCCCTTTTTCCTTTCTTGCTGCCTGAGTGTAGATGCGATGCCTGCCTGGAGCTGGGCCAGGCATTAGGCCGTCACAGGAGTGGTCAACATGGATAATTCTGTGTATTTCAGCCCCAGTGAGCCTCTGGCTGCAGTTGAAAATACTCCTAAAGGATGTGTCTGGGGGCCGTGGGCCTGGTTTTGTGTCCTGCATCACCACAGCCCTTGCTGTTCCTAATGGGGGAGATCTTTGCGAAGAGGTGCCCTCTGCTGTGCTGTGGAGCAGACACAGAGAGAGTGCCCACTGAGTGTCTGCTGAAGGAATGGGTGAGATAATTTCATTCCATTTGCAAATTGCAGAGTCCAAGAAGAATGCTTACTACTTTTCTAGGGAAGGTGGCCCTTCCAAGTCTCAAACTTTTTAACATTTTTAAACATTTCTTTATTTGAAAGGAGAGTGGGAGAGAGTGAGCGAGCGAGTGAGAGGTCTTCCATCTGCTGGTTCATTCCCCAAATGGCTGCAACAGCCAGGGCTGCTCCAGGCTGAAGCCAAGAGCCAGGATCTCCATCCAGGTCTCCCACGTGCACGTGGGGCCATCTTCCACTGTTTCCCAGGTGCGTTAACAGGGAGCTGGCTTGGAAACGGAGTAGCCAGGGCTCAGACTGGTACTTGGATATGGGACGCTAGTGGGGAAAGCAGGGGCTTAAGCTGCTGTATCATGTCGCTGGCCCCTCAGTTTATTTTCACTCCTTCCCTCTCTAAGGCTGTGCCTCCTGAACTTTTTCACATTACAGTCCCCCACCCCAGAGCCTGACAATGCTTGTCACATAACACAGGGTTGTGGATCCCTGAAGGCTGGGATCATCTGGCCTCCCCATGTTCCTGGTCATCCCTGGACCAAGAGCGCTGCTATTTCTGCACAGAGTTGTCTGATAGCTGTATTAGTGGGGAAGCTCTGTTCTGTAGAGAGTTGAAGTTTGTCTGTTTCTAGTGAAGAGTATCATGAATGCTTCTAAATTTGTGCCAATCAACGCACAACAGTGCAGCAACTGTAAATGTTTGGCTGCCATCTAGTGGTTTAAAATGATATTGGATTTCTAACCATGAGGATTGGTAGTATCTTCCCATCCATCCATCCACCCGCCCAACCATCCATTATTCATTATCCGTCATCCATTCATCTATCCATCATCTATCCAATCCATTCATCCATTGTCCATCTATCTATCCATCGATCCATCCATTCATATACATGTTTTTCCATCCATCCATCCATGATTCATTATCCATTGTCCACCCACCCATCTATCAATCATGCCTCCATCTATTCATCCATTGTCCATCTACCTGTCCATTGATCCATCCATTCATACACACATTCTTTCATCCACCCATCCATCTGTTATCCACCATCCATCCACCCATCCATCCATCCTGTTCTCCCATTCATCTGGCCAGTCCAGCCCACAAAGTCCTATGTGATCTGGCTCCTGCCAACCTTTCTGCCCCATTTCTTGTGTGGATTTGTTAGGCCCCATATGTTTTTTTTTTTTTTTTTCCATTCTTGCAACACACCAAACTTATCTGTGCCTCTGTCCCTCCCTCTGCTTGGAATGATTTTCTCCCCATGACTTCATCTTTGTCATCATCATTTGTATTCAAGCTCAGTTTGGGTCTTCAGAGAGACTTTCCCTGACCATTCTGAAATCCACAGCCCTCCCAACCTCTGGGCTGTCTTTGTCCCTTTGCCTAGTTTGTTCCTCTCATAGCACTTGTCGCTTTCTCCCATTGCCCCATGGGAGATTTATTTATTTATTTATTTATTTAGACAGGCAGAGTGGACAGTGAGAGAGAGAGACAGAGAGAAAGGTCTTCCTTTGCCGTTGGTTCACCCTCCAATGGCCGCCGCGGCCGGTGCGCTGCGGCCGGCGCACCGCGCTGATCCGATGGCAGGAGCCAGGAGCCAGGTGCTTTTCCTGGTCTCCCATGGGGTGCAGGGCCCAAGCACCTGGGCCATCCTCCACTGCACTCCCTGGCCACAGCAGAGAGCTGGCCTGGAAGAGGGGCAACCGGGACAGAATCCGGCGCCCCGACCGGGACTAGAACCCGGTGTGCCGGCGCCGCTAGGCGGAGGATTAGCCTAGTGAGCCGCGGCGCCGGCCCCCATGGGAGTTTTACCAATACCGTCTGACCAATACTGTCTGCCTCCCCTGCCAAAATGCAGCTCAGAGGGGGGCTGGTCACTTTTGTGCATTGTTGCATCCTCAGGACTCAGAACAAAGCACCCCAAATGTTAGTGACTATGGTGGAAGAAGGGAGGCGGGAGGAGGGAGAGGGGCTCATAGCTAGCAGCTACTGCAGATAGTGTAGCTCTAGAATGTCTAGTATAAGAGAAGGGGCGGCTGTTTGGCCCACTGGCTACCGTGCCAGTAAGATGCCCACATCCCACATCCGAGTGCCTGGGTTCCATGCCTAGCTCTGGCTCCTGACTCCAGCTTGCCGCTAACTAGACCCTGGGATGGCCCTAGTGATTGGGCTCCTGTAACCCTGGTGGGGATCTGGATTGAATTTTCAGCTTCCAGCTTTGGCCTGTCTCACCCGGTCCCCGTCCTGCACCATTATAAGGCATTTGGGGAGTGAACCGGAAGATACAAATGCTCTTTCTCGCAAATAAATAAATAAATAAATATTACAATTAGAAAACAGAGGTGACAAAAAAATATAAGAGAGAAGAGCAGATGCAGGCTTGTGGGTTGGAAGTGACTTCTCTGCAAACTCACTGGGCCAGGCTGCAATGTTTTCGGGAGGATCAGGCCTTAGGTGGGAGGAGGGCTTTGGCTACTATTTCAATTAACTACACAGGCATTGATCTACTCCAGTTATGTTCCTTCTTGTGCAGTTTTCATGTTTTAAATTTAGTTTTTTAATGGATCCATTTTATGTAGGTTTAACATTCTCACTTTGGGGCCAGCATTGTGACGCCTGCAATGCCAGCATCCCATATGGGTGCCTGTTTGAGTCCCAGTTGCTCCACTTCTGATCCAGCTCCCTGCTGATGCACCCGGGAAAGCAGTAGAAGATGGCACAAGTCTTTGGGCCCCTCCCTCCACGTGGGAGACCCTGAAGAAGTTCCCTGCTCCTGACCTCGGATCTGCTCAGCTCTGGCCATTGCAGCGATTTGGTGAGTGAACCAGCGGATGGAAGACCTCTCTCTCTGTCTCTGCCTCTCTCTGTAACTCTGTCTGCAAATAAATAAAAATAAATCCTTAAAAAATATTCTGGTCTCCCACAGTGGGTGCAGGGACCCAACCCAAGTACTTGGGCCATCTTCTGCTGCTTTCCCACGTGAATCAGCAGGGAGCTGCATCAGAAGTGGAGTGGCTGGGACTCAAACTGGTGCCCAAAGGACGCTGATGCTGTAGGCTGTGGCTTTAACCCGCTGTGGATTTGGTCTGTTCTTTTCCCAGTGGTCTGAGTTGAATACTTATCTCATATATCTTTAACACTTCCTGTTTCCCAATAAATGTATTTAGGAGTAGCGATTTTCCTTGACATACTGAGTTGACTCTCACAAATTTTAACATTTACATTATATGCTTTAAGAATTTCTTAATTTTCTCTCTACTGAGTTGCTTAGAAATATATTACAAGAGTAATTCAGTTTGTGGAAAATTGAGTTAAAAGATAGTTTAGGGGCTGGTGCTGTGGCGTAGTGGGTTGGGCCACTGCCTGCAGTGCCAGCATCTCTGATATGGGCACCGGTTCGAGATCTGGCTGCTCCACTTCCAATCCAGCTCTCTGCTATGGCCTGGGAAAGCAGTAGAAGATGGCCCAAGTGCTTGGGCCCCTGCACCCACGTGGGAGACGAAGAAGAAGCTCCTGGCTCCTGGCTTCATATGGGCACAGCTCCAACTGTTGTGGCCAATTGGAGAGTAACCAGCAGATGGAAGACCTCTCTTTCTCTCTGCCTCTCCTTTTCTTT
This sequence comes from Oryctolagus cuniculus, assembly GCF_051225735.1. Lineage (NCBI taxonomy): Eukaryota > Metazoa > Chordata > Mammalia > Lagomorpha > Leporidae > Oryctolagus > Oryctolagus cuniculus. The sequence goes on from NC_142872.1 coordinate 68,789,331, forward strand.
CTGTGTAACTCTGACTTTCAAATAAATAAATAAATAAATAAATCTTAAAAAAAAGGATAAGTCTATTTGGTGCAAAAATTTTTTGAAATTGTCTATATGATTAAAAAAATTTAGGGTGTGGTTGTTTGGCCTAGTGGCTAAGATACTGCTTGGGATGCCAGTGTCCCATATCACAGTCGGCTCCACTTCCAATCCAGCTTCCTGCTAATGCTCACCCTGGGAGGCAGCAGTGTTTGGGTCCCTGCCACCCACGTGGGAGGCCTGGGTTGAATTCCTGACTTCTGGCTTTGGTCTGACTCAGCCCTGGCCGTTGCAGCCACTCAGGGACTGAACTAAAGAATGGAATGTCTCTGTAACTCTTTCAAACAAAAATAAATATTTTTTATATAAAAAAAAAAACCACCACCACCACATTAGGCCATGTGGCTCGGTCACTTGGCGCCTGAGGTGAGAAGTGCAGGTGCGCCCTGGTAAGTCTGCATGCCCACAGTCTCCAGCCCTGTACAGGGTGTTAATGATCACTGCTGGCATATTGCAGGATGTCTCAGAGGCTGAATCAGCTGTCACTTCTGTCTTGCTGGTCTCGAGCCTTGAGACCCAGTTTTCTCTCTTGCTTGGTTTTCCTGCCAGAACACCAAGGGTTCCCACCTCATTTGTGTCTCTTTATCGGTGCAGGGGTCCAGACACTTGGGCCATCTTCCACTGCTTTCCCAGGCCATTAGCAGGGAGCTGGATCAGAAGCAGAGTAGCCAGGACACGAACTGGCATCCCTATGGGATGCCAGAGTCACATGCACACACCAGAACACCACAACACCAGCCCCTGTCCTGTGGTTTAAATCAAAGAGGTGTACAGGGCATTGAAGGTATACCAAGGGAACAGCTGATCTGCATACAGGATAAAGTCAGCCAAGAATTCTACAATCCAGTGTTTATTTCAGACACAAACTTCAAGACACATTTCGTTTCTTCTTCCTTTTTTTTTTTTTATAAAGATTTATTTATTTATTTGAAAATCAGAGCTACACAGAGGAAAGGAGATGTAGAGGCAGAGAGAGAGAGAGAGAGGTCTTCCATTCTGCCGGTTCACTCTCCAAATGACTGGGACAGACAGAGCTGGGCTGATCCGAAGCCAGGAGCCAGGAACTTCTTCCGGGTCTCCCATGTGGGGGCAGGCGTCCAAGCACTTGGGCCATCTTCTACTGCTTTCCCCGGCCACAGCATAGAGCTGGATCGGAAGTGGAGCAGCCGGGACTTGAACCGGCACCCATATGGATGCTGACACTGCCAGCAACAGCTTTACCCGCTACACCACAGCCCTGGGCCCCACATTTCTTCCTTCCTTCCCTCCCTCCCTCCCTCCCTCCCTCCCTCCCTCCCTCCCTCCCTCCCTCCCTCCCTCCCTCCTTCCTTCCTTCCTTCCTTCCTTCCTTCCTTCCTTCCTTCCTTCCTTTTTAACAGGCAGAGTGGATAGTGAGAAAGAGAGACAGAGAGAAGGGTCTTCCTTTGCTGTTCTGTTGGTTCACCCTCCAATGGCCACTGCGGCCGGTGCACTGCGCGCTGATCCGAAGGCAGGAGCCAGGTGCTTCTCCTGGTCTCCCATGTGGGTGCAGGGCCCAAGGACCTGGGCCATCCTCCACTGTACTCCCGGGCCACAGCAGAGAGCTGGCCTGGAAGAGGAGCAACCGGGACAGAATCCGGCGCCCTGAGCAGGACTAGAACCCGGTGTGCCAGCGCCACAAGGTGGAGGATTAGCCTAAGGTTTATTCCAGTGAGGCTAGTACGAGGTGCATACATTTGCCAGGGGAAACTTTTACTTCTCAATCAGCTCTTGCAGCAAATGGTACTCACCTGCTCGCATACAGCGCGGCCAGCTAGGGGCCCGATTCCTGGTGCTCCTGCTTGCTGAGCCACACTGCTGGAAGGTGCAGGAGGAGGCCAGGATGGGGCACTCAATGAGGCGAGGATCTTGATCTTCATGGTGCTAGGTGCCAGGGCAATTACTTCCTTCTGCATTCTGTGGACGATGCCAGGGCCCGTAGTGGTGTCCCCGACAGTGCGGTGTTGGCTCCCTGGTCCTTGTGGATGCTGACATCATGATGGAGCTGGAGGTGGTCTCGGGGTGCAGGTGGGGACCACAAGGCTGCACGTCCAGGAAGGAGGGCTGGAGGGGGGCCGACCCAGGACAGCGGAACGGCCGTGGCCCACGGTCGAGCAGCTTGCAGCTCGCAGCTCTTCTCTGGGGAGGAGGCCGGCGGCAGCCATCTCCTGCTCCAAGTTCAGAGCGACCTAGCATAGCTTCTCCTAATGTCATGGACGGTTTCCCCCTCGGCCATGTGGAGAAGCTGGAGCCGTGTGAGGATCTTCATGAGATAGCCAGGTCCAGACGCAGGGTGGCTTGGGGGAGGGTTCCAGAGTGTGCAGGGACAGCACAGCCTGGATGGCGGGGGGTATTGAAAGTCTCCACGGGGCCGGACTGTAGCACAGTGGGTTAACACCCTGGCCTGAAGCTCCGGCACCACATATGGCTGCCAGTTCAAGACCTGGCTGCTCTGCTTCCGATCCAGCTCTCTGCTATGGCCTGGGAAAGCAGTAGAAGATGGCCCAAGTCCTTGGGTCCCTGCACCTGTGTGGGAGACCCAGAAGACGCTCCTGGCTCCTGGCTTTGGATTGGCAGAGCTGCAGCTGACCCGATTGGGAGATCTGGAAGAAGCTCCTGGCCCCTGGGTTTGTATCGGCACAGCTCTGGCCCTTGTGGCAATTGGGGAGTGAACCAGCAGATGGAAGACCTCTCTCTCTCTGTGTGTGTGTAACTCTAACCTCCAAATAAATAAATAAATCTTAAAAAAAAAAAAAAGGAAGAGGGTCTCCATGAGGCTGGCCCTGTGGTGTAGCTGGTAAAGCTGCCGCCTGCGGTGCCGGCATCCCATATGGGTGCCATTTTGAGTCCCAGCTGCTCCACTTTCGATCTAGTTCTCTGCTATGACCTGGGAATGCAGTAGAAGATGGCCCAGGTCCTTGGGCCTCTGCACCCGCGTAGGAGACCCAGAAGAAGCTCCTGGCTCCTGGCTTCGAATCAGCTTAGCTCTGGCCCTTGCAGTCATTTGGAGAGTGAACCAATAGAATGGAAGACCTCTCTCTCTCTCTCTGTCTCTACCTCTCTCTGTAACTCTGCCTTTCAAATAAATAAATAAATCTTAAAAAAAAAAAAAGAAAAAGAAAAAGAAAGTCTCCAACATGATCTGGGCCATCTTCTCTCTGTTGGCCTTGGGGCTCAGGGGGCCTCCGTCAGCAGTGCGGGGTGCTCCTCAGGGCCCACAGGTGGCTCATTGCAGAAGGTGTGGTACCTGATCTCCATGGCGTCCCATCTGTGCTCAGCGGGGTACCTCAGGGTCAGAATGTCACGCCAGTTCTGGGCCTCCGCATCCACATGCGAGTCATTCTGGCCCATGCCCACCACCACTTCTGAAGCCGGGGTGCCCAGTGGTGGAGGGGAGAGCCACGCGGCGGCAGGGGTGGGTGGGTGGCGTCCCCAGCAGAGCCGGCTTTGCACACACCAGAGCCGCTGTGGATGCCCAGCGTGGCACTTTCATCTCCCATTGCAATGGGTGGCACGGTGGGTGGCCAAGTGGTGGGAGGACGCAGAGGTGAACTGGTGATGCCAAGTGAGCCTAAATAAATGTTTTAATTTTGTTTTCCATTCACTTTTTGAAGTACCTTCGGATTTGCTTTTTTTTTTTTTTTTTTTTGACAGGCAGAGTGGATAGTGAGAGAGAGACAGAGAGAAAGGTCTTCCTTTTTTTGCCGTTGGTTCACCCTCCAATGGCCGCCGCAGCCGGCGTGCTGCAGCCCGTGCACCGCGCTGATTCGAAGGCAGGAGCCAGGTGCTTCTCCTGGTCTCCCATGGGGTGCAGGGCCCAAGTACTTGGGCCATCCTCCACTGCCTTCCCAGGCCACAGCAGAGAGCTGGCCTGGAAGAGGGGCAACCGGGACAGAATCTGGCACCCCGACCGGGACTAGAACCCGGTGTGCCGGCGCCGCTAGGTGGAGGATTAGCCTAGTGAGCTGTGGCGCTGGCCACCTTTTTTTTTTTTTTTTAAAGATTTATTTGTTTGAGAGGCAGAGTTATAGAGGGAGAGACACACACACACAGAGAGAAGTCTTCCATCTGCTGGTTCACTCCCCAAATGGCCACAGTGGCCAGAGCTGGGCCAATCCAGAGTCAGAATCCAACAGCCAGGAGCTTCTTCCAGGTCTCCCATGCGGGTGCAGGGGCCCAAGGACTTGGAATATCTACTGCTTTCCCAGGCCATAGCAGAGAGCTGGATCGGAAGTGGAGCGGCCGGGACTAGAACCGGCGCCCATATGGGATACCGGCACTGCAGATGATGCTTAACCTACTACACCACAGCACTGGCCCCTGGAATTGCTTTTATTTTATTTATTTATTTATTTATTTATTTTTTTAATCAGTTAAAATATGGAAGATTTTTTTTAATTTAATGAGCATAAATTTCCAAAGTACAGCTTATGGATTACAATAGCTTCCTCCCCCCCGTAACTTCCCTCCCACGCACAACGCTCCCCTCTCCCACTCCCTCTCCCCTTCCCCTTCACATCAAGATTAATTTTCAATTATCTTTATATACAGAAGATCAATTTAGCGTATATTAAGTAAAGATTTCCACATTTGCTCCCACACAGAAACACAAAGTGTAAAATACTATTTGAGTACTAGTTATAGCATTAATTAAACACCTAAGAGTAATTGTGTATTAATTACAGAGTTCAACCAATAGTTTTAAGTAGAATATAAAATGCAACTTTTGTATTGTTGTGGCTCCCTCCCCCAACCTCCCTCCCTCCCGTGGCCCTCCCCTCACCCACTCCCTCTCCCATCCCGCCCTTCATCACGTTTCATTTTCAATTACCTTCATATACTGAAGATCAACTTAGTATATACTAAGCAGGGATTTCAACAGGCTGCACTCACACAACCGAACCAGGTATAGGGTATTGTTCGACTAGTAGTGTTGTTTTTAAGTTTCATAGTAAAACACATTAAGGACAGAGATCCTACGTGGGGAGCATGAACCCAGTGACTCCCGTTGTTGATTTAACAATTGGCACTCTTATTTATGATGTCAGCAATCACCCGAGACTCTTGCTATGAGCTGGCTAGGCTATGGAAGCCCCTTGAGTTCACCAACTCTGAATTTGTTTAGTTAAGGCCGTATCACAGTGGAGGTTCCTTCCTCCCTTCAGAGAAAGGCGCCTCTCTCCTTGATGGCCTGATCCTTCTGCTGGGGTCTTGTTCACCAGAATCTTTCATTTAGATTGTTTTTTTGCCACTGTGTCATGGCTTTCCATGCCTGTGAGACTCTCATGGACCTTTTAGTCAGATCCGAATGTCCCAAGGGTTGATTCTGAGGCAGGAGTGCTGTTTTGGGCGTTTGCCATTCTATGAGTCTGCTGTGTGTCCTGCTTCTCCCGCAGGATCATTCTCTCCCTTTTGATTCTATCCTTCATTATTTGCTTACACTGGTCTTGTTTGTTTAATCTCTTCAACACTTATCCTATCTTTTTGATCGGTTGTGTATTTATACTGTATTTATACTTATCACTTTACCAAGTGTGCTGGCATTGGTACCTGCCTCCTTGGTAAGGTTGAGTTGAAATCCCCTGGCACATTTCTAGTTCCACCATTGGAGGTAGGTCTGAGTGAGTATGTGCTGTCCTATATATCTCCTCCCTCTCTTATGGAATTGCTTTTATAATCTTTTATCTTTTGCTTTATTTTTTCCCCCACTCCCTTTCCCTTCTTTCCTTCCTTGATGGCTGGAGAATGCAGCTCTGCAGTTATTGAAGCTTCCTTCCAGATGCAGTCTATATTTAGTTCCTGTAATTGTTCTGGGTGGGTTTAAGAACAATATGATTTCTGAGGCCACCTGCAATGCCAGCATCCCGTATGGGTTCTGACTGTAGTCCTGGGTGCTCCACTTCAGATACGGCTCCTTGCTGATGGCCTGGGAAAGCAGCTGAAGATGGGCCAAGTGCTCAGACCCCTGCCACCCACATGGAGACCTGGAAAAAGCTCCTTGTTCCTGGCTTTGGCCTGGCCCAGCCCTAGCTATTGCAGCCATTTGGGGAGTGGACCAGTGGATGGAAGATTTTTCTCTCTTTCCATCTGCAATTCTGACTTATAAATAAATAAAACAAATATTAAAGAAAAAAAAAAAGAAGAAGGGGTTGGCCCTGTGACTAAGGGCTCCACCTGCAGCGCCAGCATCCCATATGGGCATTGGCTCATGTCCTGGCTGCTCCTCTTCCCATCCAGCTTCCTTCTGGTGTCCTGAGAAAGCAGTGGAAGATGGCCCAAGTGCTTGGGCCCCTTATACCCCCGTGGGAGACCCCGAAGAAGCTCCTGGCTCCTGGGTTCAGATCGGCTCAGCTCCGCCTGTTGCGGCCTTTTGGAAAGTGAACCAGCAGATGGAAGCTCTTTCTCTCTGTCTCTTCCTCTCTCTGTCTGTAGCTCTACCTCTCAAAATAAAATAAAATAAAATAAAATATTTTAAAAAGAAAAGGAAAGAAAACAAGGACTGTTCTCGGCGTGAGTCGCTGTGGAGCAAACCTCTGAGGATCTGCCTGCCTGAAAGTGTCACCTTTTTAAAAATTATGGTCTCGTGTTGGCGTGTGGCACAGCAGCTAACACACCACTTTGGGACACACGAGTCCCTGTTGTAGTGGCTGGGTTCAGGTCGGAGCTCTGATCCCAGCTTCAGCTGACCTTTCTCCTGGGAGGCAGCAGGTGATGGTTCAGGTGGTTGGGGCTGCCACCCACAAAGGAGCTGGATGGCGTTTCTGACTCCCAGCTTCAGCCCAGCCCAGACCTGGATGCTGTGCACACTTAGGGAATGGCTCAGCAGATGGGGCATCTCTCTCTCCCTCCATCTCTCTCTCTGCCTTTCAAATAAAAGAAATAAATACATAAAAATAAATTATTACAAAAATAGTAACATTATGTTCTGTTTGAATGGAAATATGGCTACATAAGAAAGTCTAGGCCTGTGGTTCTTTTAGTTCAGTACATTGAACATTTTCTGTTATTTTATTTATTTGGGAGGCAGAAAGAGAGAGAGAGAGAGAGAGAGAGAGAGAGAGAAAGAGATCTTCCATCCCCTGGTTTACTGTCTGCAATAGCTGAGGCTGGGCCAGCCCAAAGCCAGGAACCAGGAACTCCATCTTGGTCTCCTACTTGAGTGGCAGGGGCACAAGCACTTGAGCCATTATCTGCTGCCTGCCAGGCTGCATCAGCCGGGAGCTGGATTGGAAGTGTGGAGGAGCTGCGATTCAAACTGGCGCTCCCACATGAGAGGTGAGTGACCGAGCAGTGGCTTAACTCGCTGCACCACAAGGCCAACCCCAAGTGTTTGCGCTCTTGTGCCCCGTGTATTTTACCTAACATACCATTCCAAGGTCCCTCCATGCTGCAGCAGCTGTCAAAATCCCACTCCTTCTTATAGTAGAGGAGTAATTGCGTCATCAACTTCTGTGGACGGATTGCTGTCATATGGCCCCAGGATCCCATCGCCTATCATCCAGGCAGTTCCCAAAGTTCCTACAGTGTTGTGATCATCCCAAGGAGAGGCCCCTGGCCCTACCTCTCGCCCCAGCCTTCCTCTTTAGATTGGGTTTAGTTACTTCGAGGGCTCCTGGGGAAATTTTTTGGCAGAAAATCAGTTCCTGGAGTCCCTGCTTTTCCTCCACTCTGGGGTGTAGAGTTGTAGTCCCTGCTGGGTGCCGGCTTGGCAGGAGCAAGGATCATTGTGGCCTCTGGAGTCTGAATGGCAGCTTGAAAGGCCATCCTCAGTGTTGGGGGACACTGTCAATCCAGAAACTCATCCTACGTTCCTGGGAAGGCTTTAGGTTGCTTCCTTCATAATCTTTTTCCTCTGCCATACCTGCTTGGTTTCCTGCAATCTTTTTTCCCTCCCTCCCTCCCTCCCTCCCTCCCTTCCTTCCTTCCTTTCTAAGGTTTATTTATTTATTTGAAAGTCAGAATTACACACAGAGAGAAGGAGAGGCAGAAAGAGAGAGAGAGATGTCTTCCATCTGCTGATTCACTCCCCAGATGACCACAATAGCTGGAGCTGTGCTGATCCAAAGCCAGGAGCAAGGAGCTTCTTCCAGGTCTCCCATGCAGGTGCAAGGGTGCAAGCACTTGGGCTATGCTCCACTTCTCTCCCAGGCCATAGCAGAGAGCTGGATCAGAAGAGGAGCAGCCAGGACTAGAATAGGTGCCCATATGGGATGCTGGTTCAGAAGGCCAGGGCTTTAACCCACTGAGCCACAGCGCTGCCCCTTGAATTTTCTTAAAATGTTGTCTCTCCATCCCAAGATTCTAAACATTTACTCCTGTAGTTTCCTCTAATACCATTATAGTTTCACTCATATTCTTTATATGCAGTATATTGATCTGCCTGGAATTTGTTCTTGTGTCTCATGTGATACAGGCATTTAACTTGTTCTCACAACATCAGTGATGTATTCAAATGCCATTCTCTTCAATGGTTCATCTTTCCTCTTATTGACTTGAAATGCAAGTTTTGTATATTAAGATTAGATCTGTCTATTATTTCATTAGTTCCAAACATTTATCAATCGATTCTCTTGGATTTTTTAGGCAAGCTATCACATCTTTTGTAAAATAGTCAGTTTTTTTCTGTTTTACAACACTTGTGTCTTTGACATCTTCTCATTTTATTACAAATTGGATAGTTCTGGCTCTGGTACTTGTTTTTGGAAAAAATTTTTAATTTTTTCAAGTTAAGCAAGGTTCCTTTTTTCTTTTAAACATTATTTATTTATTTGAGAGGCAGAGTTACAGACAGAGGGAGAGAGAGAGAGAGAGATAGGTCTTCCATGTGCTGGTCCACTCCCCAAATGGCCGCAATGGCTGGAGCTGAGCTGATCAGAAGCCAGGAGCCAGGAGCTTCTTCTGGGTCTCCCATGAAGGTACAGGGGCCCAAGCACTTGGGCCATCTTCTATCACTTTCCCAGGATGAGCCATCTTCTACTGCTTTCCCAGGTACATTAGCAGGGAGCTGGATTGGAAGAGGAGCAGCCGGGTCTCAAACCAGAGCCCATATGGGATGCCGGTGCCACAGGCAGAGACCTAACCTGCTCTGCCACAGCTCCGGTCCCAGGGATGTGGGCATCTTAACAGCTAGACCAAGCACCTGCCCTTGTGAGGTTATCTTTTGATCATGAAAGCCAACATTTTCACAAGATATGTCTATATTTGTGACTCCTAAAACTAATTCACTTCATTTCTGGCATTCAAGATGTTGAAGTAAGGATGTGATAGGTCCTTCAGTACAGAATTCTGGGTTTCCCGATAGGATCTGGGATCAGTTGTACTGAGATAGGAACCAAAGATCCTTCTGTCATCTCTTTAGCTGTGATCTAGGTATGGCTGGGCAGATCTTCCCTGCTGGTGTGGGTGACAGAGGGACAGCACAATCAAGAAAGGCAAAGCAGGGACTGGCGCTGTAGCGTAACGGGTAGGACTGCCGCCTGTGGTGCCGCCATCTCATGTGGGCGCCAGTTGGGGTCCTGGCTCTCTGCTGTGGCCTAGGAGGGCAGTGGAGGGTGGCTTGGATCCTTGAGCCCCTGCATCCACACGGGAGACATGGGGGAGTCTTGTGGCTCCGGATCAGCACAGCTCTGGCTGTTGCGGCCATCTGGGGAGTGAACCAGCAGATGCAAGACCTCTCTCTCTCTCTCTCTCTCTCTCTCTCTCTTTCTGCCTCTGCCTCTGCCTCTGCCTTTGCTTCTGCCTCTCTGTAACTCTGCCTTTCAGATAGATAAATAAATCTTTGGGGAAAAAAAAAAAAGAAAGGCAAAGGCAGAGCTCAGACAGAAGGCACATTCAGAGCAGAAACTCTGATCTTGGGAAGACAACGTGTTTCTTGATTTTGAAGATGATGCAGAGCCATGGTAAACAATAAAGTCACGATCCAAATGTTTGCCTGCACAGGACCGCTTGCAAGGAATTGTGCAGCCTCATGGCCTAGGACTGAGTCCAGTGCAGGCAGGACTGCGTGACTGTCCGGGGTATTCGCAAAAGCAAACCATCACAAAGAATTTCCTCACCTACCTAGCCCGTCTGCAAAAAATGAGTAATTCTACCTGGTACTTGGCTCAGCATTTTCAACTGGAAAATCCCAGCCTTTTTCAGACGAGGGCCGGTTTCATGCTCATACCTTCTTGTTGCTTTTCCCCACCGATTCCTGTCTTTCTCGCTGGGGCTCCTGTTGTTCATTGTCCATTCTCCGTGTTGCTTTTTCTTTTTCATGTACCATTCCTCTGCATTTGGGGAGTGATTTTATGCATTTTTCAACAAAAAGTAATTAAAACATTTATTTTTGTTTTATTTAAAAGGCAGAGAGAAAAGAGAGAGAGAGAGAGAGAGAGAGAGAGAGAGAGATCATCCATCTGGTGGTTCACTCCCCAAATACCTGCAACAGCCAAGGCTGGGCTAGGCTGAAGCTAGGAGCTCAGAATTCCATATGGCCCTCCCATGTGGGTAGCGAGTACTTGAGCTATCACCTGCTGCCTCCCAGGGTCTGTGTTAGAAGGAAGCTGAAGTGGGATGCAGAGCTGGGACTCAAAGCAGGCACTCTGATATGGGATGTGGGTGTTCCATGCAACCTCTTAACCACTGTGCCAGAGGTCTGCCCCTCAACAATTACTGAACACCTGCTCTGTTCTGAGACACAGGCATGGAGGTTAGGTCCATGACAAATATAGAGAATGCTGCCTTCATAGACCTTACACTTTTTTGGGAAAAGACAGATAATCATTATGTTCTGGGGTGATAAGGTTTGCTGGAAACAGGGGCATAAATAGTGCTACAAGGAGGATTGGGAATGGTAAGGAAGAAAAATGGTCAATCTTACCTTTTTTAAAAAGATTTATTTATTTATTTTTAAGATTTATTTATTTGAAATTCAGAGTTACACAGAGAGAGGAGAGGCAGAGAGAGAGAGAGGTCTTCCATCCACTGGTTCACTCCCCAATTGACCACAATGGCTGGAGCTACGCTGATCTGAAGCCAGGAACTAGGAGCCTCCTCCAGGTCTCCCACACAGGCACAGGGGCGCAAGAACTTGGGCCATCTTCCGCTGCTTTCCCAGGCCATAGCAGAGAGCCAGATTGGAAGTGGAGCAGCCGGGTCTTGAACCAGCACCCACATGGGATGCCGGCACTTCAGGCCAGGGCATTAACCCACTGCACCACAGTATTGGCCCCTTATTTATTTATTTGGTAGTCAGAGTTACACAGAGAGAAAAGGAGAGGTCTTACATCCAATGGTTCACTCTCCAAATGGCCGCAACAGTTGGAGCTGGGCCAATCCAAAGCCAGGAGCCAGGAGCTTCTTCCAGGTCTGCCATGCAGGTGCAGGAGCCCAAGGACTTGGGCCATGCTCTACTGCTTTCCCAGGCCATAGCAGAGAGCTGAGTTGGAAGTGGAGCAGCCGAGACTTGAACCAGAGCCCATATGGGAGGCCGGCACTGTAGGCGGTGGCTTCACCTGCTATGCCACAGTGCTGACCCTTCTGACCATTTTATTTTAAGACAACATTCATTTGAAAGGCAGAGCGAAAGAGTGGGAGGAAGGGAAGAAGGACAGAGAAAGATAGAGAGAGAGAGAGAGAAGGCTCCCATCTGCTGGTTTGCTCCCTGACTGCCTGCAATGGTTCCCACCCAGTGCCAAGATGGGAGCTGGAAATTCCATCCAGATCTCCCAGGTGGGTGGCAGAAACCCAGTTACTTGAGCCATCACTGCTACATTAGCAGGAAGCAGGGGTCAGGAGCAGGAACTGGGATGCCAACCCAGTTACTTTGAGGTGGGATATGAGTGTCTTTTTTTTAATATTTATTTTATTTATTTGAAAGAGTTACAGAGAGACATAGAGCCACAGAGAGAGGTCTTCCATTCCACTGGTTTACTCCCCAAATGATGGCAATGGCCGGAGCTAAGCCGAATGGAAGCCAGGAGCCAGGAGTGTCTTCTGGGTCTCCCACGTGGGTGCAGGGACCCAAGGACTTGGGCCATCTTCTACTGCTTTCCCAGGGCATAGCAGAGAGCTGGATCAGAAGTGGAGCAGCCAGGACTTGAACCGGCACCCATATGGGATGCCAGCACAGCAGGCAGCGGCTTTACCCACTATGCCACAGCACCAGCCCCACGATATGAATATCTTGAGTGGCATCTTAGCTACAAGGCCAAACACCCATCCTGATGTGCAACTTTCAGTAGAACATTCAAGTTAGGTGTCACTGAGAAGGCGGCAAGATTTCAGAAATGGCTGTAACCAGGCCCAGAGGAAGCAGGGGGGCATTGGCAGAAAGCCGCTGTGCAAAGACTGTGGGGTGGGAGTGTGCCTGGGTATTAGGCGGCAAGCAGGAGGCTGGTGTGGCTGGTGCAGAGCCAGGCTGCTGACAGGTCACAAGGATCTAAGTTCCGTAGGACCCTGCGGGCCACCCCGGAGACTGGTTCTGAGTGTGTGTGTCCCTCCCACCCATTCCATACGTTGACCGAATTCCCAATGTGATGGTGTTGGAAGGGGCCTTTGGATGGAACCCTCATGAGTGACATTAGTGCCCTTATAAGAGACACCTGAGAGAGGCCTCCACCATGTGAGGACAGGGCTAGGACATGCTATGCAGGGACCGGGGAGCCAGCCCTCAGCGGACCCTGGATCTGCTGGTGACGGATCTTGGGCTTCCCAGCATCCACCACTGTGGGAAATGGATTTTTTTTTTCAATTTATTGGGGCCAGCACTGTGGCATAGCAGTTAAAGCCACCGCCTGCAGTGTCAGCATCCCATATGGGTGCGGTTCTACCCCAGCTGCTCCACTTTCTGTCCAGCTCTCTGCTATGGCCTGGGAAAGCAGTAGAAGATGGCCCAAGTCCTTGAGCCCCTGCACCTGTGTAGGGACCTGGGAAGAGGCTCCTGGCTCCTGGCTTTGGATTGGCACAGCTCTGGCTGTTGCAGCCATCTGGGGAGTGAACCAGCAGATGGAAGACCTCTCTCTCTCTCTCTCTCTCTCTCTCTCTCTGCCTCTGCCTTTCAAAATAATAATAACTAAATCTTTAAAAAAAATAAAAATATATGCAAGGGCAGTTCTCTAAAGATAACCCAACTGGAACTGCTGCATTTCTGAAAACAATTTAATCTGGACTGCTGCACTAACTAATTGGGCCAGCAAACCGGTTCTGTTTCTTTAAAGCAATGGGTGTGTTTATGAATGCTATGTGTGTGTGCATGTGCGCGCGCGTGTGTGTGTGTGTGAATTCATGCAAGCACAGGGGTAACGAAGGAGAAACACACCTAAGAAATCCATTTGAATTATCACACATCCTAGTCAGTTCCACAATCAGGTGGCTCCAGTTGGATAGCCGCTGTGTGGAAGACACATCACACACGACCCAGAACCGTGCAGGAAAACTGCATCCAGGCAAACACCGCAGGAAGTCGGGGCACTCTGCATATTAAGTTAGACAGAAACCTCCTTTATCCTTGCAAGCCTGAGAAGGAACTGGCTTTTAACTCCCACGACAGGGTGCAGGGTGAGATGGGTTGACTCTACTGGCCCAGTTCTTCACCTGTACCACGTTCTCACCAGAGGCCACTGCAGGGGCAATGCACTTTCACACCCTTCAGCTCTGGGCTTGGCCAGCGGGTGCCAGCGATGTGAGTCAAGCAAAAGCCTGAAGGCTAAGCAGGTTGAGGACGCGCACGTCCCACAGCAGCGTACAGGGGTTCAATTCCGGCTCTGGCTGCAACCCCAGCTGCCCGCTAATGCAGACCCTGGGAGGCAGCGGTGATGCTTGTCACGGGAGACCTGGGTTGCATTCCCAGCTCCCCTGCCCAGAGCTGTTGTGGGCATTTGGGAATGAATCAGCAGCTGGGACCCTGAGCGCTCGCCCGCCCTCCCTCCCTCCCTCTCTCCCTCTCTAATAAATGCTTTCTGAAAATTTCTTTCCAAACCTCAAGTGTGCTTGTGTGGTTAGAAGTGCCCTCCCTCAGGTCCCTGCCATCACAGAGATGAACACACCCCTGCTAATGGTCCCGGAAGGAGGGTGAGGGATGGTGGGTGGAGTGGAGCCGCCCACCTCCCACCCCAGCCAAACTGCAGACCCATGCGTGAGAGATAAATGCTTGTTCCTGGTGCCCCTGGAGCTGGGGGTGGTGCAACACAAGGCATCACTGTGGCGTTGGTGACCTGACACGTAAGGTGGGCGGCAGGGCCCACCACAACAGGTAGGAGGAGGTGGGAGGGTTTTTTTTTTTAAGATTTATTTTATTTTCGAAAGCAGAGTTACTAAAAGGCAGAGCCAGAAAGAGCCAGAGAGAGAGAGAGAGAGGGAGAGAGAGAGAGAGAGGTCTTCCATCCACTGGTTCACTCCCCAAACCCTCACAATGGCCAGGGCTGGGCTGATCTGAAGCCAGGAGCCAGGAACTCCATCAGGGTCTCCCAAGTGAGCACAGGAGCCGATGGACTTGGGCCATCTTCCACTGCTTTCCCAGACAGACTAGCAGGGAGCTGGATTGGAAGTGGAGCAGCTAGGACTTGAACCAGCACCCATCTGGGATACTGGCATTGCAGGAGGCGGTTTAACCCAGTATGCCACAATGCCAGCCCAGGAGTAATTTTGGATTAAAATGGCTGCTCACTGAGGACAGACCGGTCTACTCTGACACCATGTTGCCACTTTCCAGGGGCAGCCTGGTGATGCAGGCACCCTCTGCTGCCAACAGAGAGCAACTTGGGCACCGTGGTCTAGATTCTTAAAAATGCTGGGCCAGCCCTGTGTTGTAGTGGGTAAAGCCGCCACTTGCAGTGCCGCCATCCCATATGGGTTCTGGTTCGAGTCCCGACTGCTCCACTTATGATACAGCTCTCTGCTATGGCATAGGAATGTAGTAGAGGATGGCCCAAGTTCTTGGGCCCCTGCACCCACTTGGAAGACCCCAAAGAAGCTCCTGGCTCCTGGCTTTGGATCAGTGCGGTTCCGGCTATTGCAGCCATCTGTTGAGTGAACCAGCAGATGGAAGACCTCTCTCTGTAACTCTTTCAAATAAATAAAATAAATCTTTAAAAAAAAAAAAAAAAGAGGACAGCCCAAGTGCTTGGGTCCCTGCACCCGCAAGGGAGACCCAGAAGAAGCTCCTGGCTCCTGGCTTTGGATTGGCCCAACTCTGGCCATTGCAGCCATTTGGGGTGTGAACCAGAGGATAGAAGATTTCTCTCTCTATCTCTCCCCCTCTCTGTCTGTGGCTCTACCTTTCCAACAAACAAATCTTAAAAGAGAAAGAGTTCAAGGATGTGAAAGGGCAGGGGGTGATGTTAATTCCAATTAGCATAGATCTCTCTGAACCTTGGATCTTGAATTAGGTGACTGGAAACTTCGGCTTTGTTTTTTGCTACCTCTGCCAAATCTTACAATTGAAATGTCCATATACAGTATGTGTGTGTAAAAAATAAAAGGGCAATATAAAATATATAAAATAAATAAAAATTGTAATGGGTTGACGTTGTGGCACAGTGGGTTAGGCTGTAGCCTGCAATGCCGGCATTCCATATGGGAGCAATGTTTGAGTCCTGGCTGCCCCACTTCTGATCCAGCTCCCTGCTAATGTGCCCGAGAAATTAGTGAAGCATGGCCCAAATGCTTGGGCTCCTACCAGAAAAACCTCTTGGTAGGTTTCCCTTTCCTACAGAGAAAGGGAGAGAGAGAGAGAGAGAGAGAGAGAGAGAGAGAGGTCTTCTATCTGCTGGTTCACTCTCCAAATGGCAGCAATGGTCAGAGCTGGGCCAAGCTGAACCAAGCAGGAGCCAGGAGCTCCTTCCAGGTCTCCCATTTGAGGGCAGGGGCCCAAGCATTTGGGCCATCTCCCACTGCTTTCCCAAGCCATAGCAGAGAGCTGGATCAGAAGAGGAGCAGCTGAGACTCAAACTGGCGCCCACATGGTATGCTGGTGCCACAGGTACCACAGCCCTGCCTTTGCTCTTTTTTAAAAAAAGTTTATTTGAAAGGCAGAGAGAGAGAGAGAGAGAGAGAGAAAGAGAGAGAGAGAGACAGAAGAGAGAAAGAGAGAGAGAGAGAGGAGAAAGAGAGAGAGGAGAGAGAGAATGAATTTCATTTGCTGGCTCACTCCTGGCTGCTCCGTGTCTGATCCAGCTCTCTGCCTATGTGTCTGGGGAAGCAGTGGAGGACGGCTCAAGTCCTTGGGTGCCTGAACACACATAGGAGACCCAGATAACGCTCTGGCTCCTGCTTGGTTCTGCTTGGTCCAGCTCTGACTGTTGCTGCCATTTGGGGAGTGAATCAGTAGATGGAAGATATCTCTCTCTCTCTCTCTCTCTGTAATTTTTTCAATTAAATAAATAATTTTAAGGATTTATTTATTTATTTGAGAGGTAGAGCTACAGAGGCAGAGAGAGAGAGAGAGGGAGAGAGGTCTTCCATCCACTGATTTGTCGCTCCCCCTCTTCGCGGAGGAACGACACAGGACCCTGCCTAGGCTTCATATCTGAGTCACGGCACCATTATGTCGCTCCCCCTCTTCGTGGAGGAACGACACAGGACCCTGCGTTGTTCTTTCGTCTGCTTGGCCCTCCCCGGGTTTGCTGCTGGTTCTTCCCGGGTTGGCTACCGTCCCTTCCACCTTCATGGAAGGGCGGTTCCCCCTGCCACTTTCTCCACTTCCGCGGGGGAGCGGCACACCGCCGGCCGGCTCTCTCGGGGGCTGCTCAGGTGTTCCCTTTAGATGTTCCTGGTGCATGTTGTCTCTCTCCTCCTTTATAGTCCTCTCCCACCAATCCCAACTCTGCTACCCACACACCGAGTACGCTGCTCTCCTGCAATCAGGAGCAGCTCCTGCAGCTTGTCAAGTTGGTGAGAGGCAGCTGTGTAGAAGCTGTTTGCTCCTCTCCCAGCGCCATATTGTGGGAGAGCAGATGCATAGAATGTCTTAATTCCAGTAACAGTCTAGTCCGAGTTGCTCCCCACACTGATTCACTCCCCAATTGGCCACAATGGTCAGAGCTGGGCCTATCTGAAGTCCGGAGCCAGGAGCTTCTTCTGGGTCTCCCACATGGGTGCAGGGGCCCAGGACTTGGGCTATCCTCTGTTGCTTTTCCAGGCCATAGCAGGGAGCTGGATTGGAAGTGAAGCAGCTGGGACTTGAACCAGTGCCCATATGGGATGCCGGTGCTGCAGGTGACGGCTTTAACCTGCTGCATCTCAGTGCTGGCCCCAATCTATGCATTATTAAATAGTATATTTATAAGATGAAGCGTGGCAGACACAAGAGAGGTGAGGCTGCTGCTGGAGTAATATAGCATCATGTTTATGGGGAATTTTGTTTGAGAGTGGAAGGAGTGTACTCTAATGATAAAAGCATACTACAGCAAATGCAGAAGACAGTGATATAGTTGTTAGTTACTGCGTATGATAATTGCAGCCGTTGGGTTGCTGCATGGGGACACACGCGTCTTGTACCCGATTGCCTGGTCTGAGTCCCGGCTCCTCTGCTTTTGATCCAGCTTCCTGCTGGTGTTCATCCTGGGAGGCAGCAGGTGATAGCTCAGCAGGTGGGTCCCTGCCACCCACATGGGAGACCCAGGTTGAGTTCCTGGCTCCTGTTTGGCCTCATGTAGCCTTGGCTGTGACAGGCATTTGGGGAGTGAACCACTGGGTGGAGGAGCTCCCTCTCTGCCTTTTACATAAAGTGAATAATAAAAAAGTGTAGGGGGCTGGTGCTGTGGCATGGTAGGTAAAGCTGCCAGCAGCACTGGCATCCTGTATGGGTGCCGGTTCAAGTCTTGGCTGCTCCACTTCTGATCCAGCTCTCAGCTACGGCCTGGGAAAGCAGTAGAAGATGGCCAAGTGCTTGGGCTCCTGTACACGGGAGACCCATAAGAAGCTCCTGGCTTTGAATCAGACCAGCCCCAGCCATTGTGGCCATTTGGGGAGTGAACCAGTGGATGGAAAATAACTTTCTCTCTCTCTTTCTTGGTCTCTCTCTGACTTTGCATCTCTGTAACTCTGTTTTTCAAATAAATAAATAAATCTTTAAAAAAAAAAGTATATACTTCTGAATGACAGGCAGTGCAATAGGGGTTCACACCAGCATCCTCACCTGCAGGTGAGGAATGCCTTGTGCCGTGCTGTTACCATGGCGACAGCATCACTAGGCAGTAGGAATACTGCAGCTGTGTTGTGGTCTTAGCGGATCACTGCCGCCGTTGACTGATGTGTTGTTGTGCAGTGCATGACACATCCCAGGTCCAATGCTGGATGTTTCTTGTTCTCGAAGCCCCTCGGGAGCCACCTGCCTGACAGTTCCCAGCAGTGCTGCTCAGTGGCCCTGGCCAGTGCCGTTGGCGGCCCCGGGGAGGCTTCTGGAAACGCAGGTTCTCAGGCTCCACTCCAGACACCCTGAATTACCTCCGGGGTAGCCTGGGAACGTGCAGGTTTCCAGCTGCCCAGGGGACTGTGCTGAGAAGCTCTGTTTAGGTCATCCATGGCCTTTCCTTTCCTGTGTCTGTCAGGAGCCCCATCACCTGTGCTCGTGGGGACCTGGGGCTCTCAGCAGGCTGCCCTGGGGAGCAGGACTTTCTCCAGGAGAAAGGGAGTGAGATAGCAGGGGAGCCGGCCAGCGAGGACCGTGCCAGGGCCTTCCGAGGGAGACTGCTGTTTCCAGAATTCTCCGTTACCTGGGCCCCCATTGCTGCTGTTGCATGCTCCCTGTAGCTGCTTCCATGCTCTGCTCCGGCCCAGACACAGGAGGACAGCGCACTGTCAGACCTGCAGAGAACAGAGCAGCACACCAGGTTTCTCAGTGGAGTCGCCAAGAGCTCACAGCGGGGGAAATGCAAATTTGAGAATCAGGATGTGTTTGATTTGCTTGGAGACCAAGATACAATTTCCCAAGGATGCCTGGGACGTGCCTCTGTGCCGGAGGAGCTGAGGGAGAAGAATGTGGGCTGCAAGGAGATGTGGGGGCTGGAGGACAGCCCGTGGGCTCTGGCGTGAGTGTGAGCCCCAGCCCAGGGAGGGAAGCCTGCTGCTGGCTACAGGGTTCCAGCTCCCAGGCACTGGGTTGGCAAGTGGGGGGCCCGGAGGCCGGCTGCACATCCCTGGGTCTCTTGAGCAAGGTAGGGTGAGCATCAGGGCACCCTGGCTGTCACAGAACACACAGAGTGCTTCCCCCAAACTGGCGGCCTCGCTGCAGTGGTGGCAGGTGCAGGGCGGGTGTGGACCAGTTGTGGGTGCTGCGTGCTTGCCGGCCCATTGTGTGTTGCTCTGGTGGGCACTGGGAAACCAGGCATAGGCATGGTTCTCCCGGATGTTGGGACCCACCCCAAGGCAAGGGTGATGAGGCCAGGGTGGGATGAATCCACCCAAAGGCCTGGGTGACCGTGGCTGAGGCTGAGCGTCCCTGGAAGGAACTAGACTCCAATTTCAGAAGTTGCAATTAGAGGGGCCGGCCTTGTGTGTAGCTGCAGGCATCCCACAGCAGAGTGCCAGTTGGAGTCCCAGCTGCTCTTGCTTCCAATCCAACTTCCTGCTCATGTGCCTGGAAAAGCAGTGGAGGAGACCCAAGTGCCTGGAGCCCTGCCACCCACGTGGGAGACCTGCATGGAGTTCCTGGTTCCTGCCTTTGGCCTGGCCCTGTCTTGACCTTTGCAGCCATTTTGGGAGTGAACCAGCAGATGGAATTTCTCTCTCTCTCTTCTTTCTCTCTCTCTGTCTGCCTTTCAACTAAATATTCAGACACACATTTGCTTTTTAACATGCAGTATGTGTTATAGTGTGACATTTATGTTTAGTGTTATATTTGCTCCTAACATCGTGAGGAGGCAGATGGGCCAATTGGCAGGTAGGCCTGTCCTGGTCAGAATGAAGAAAATGGGAAATCTCTATGAGCGTGCAACAGGCTTGCTCCTCCCCAAAGGCTGCCTTTAGCCAGACGAAAGTGCCCAATGCCACTCCCGAGTTTCCGGTGTTATCACGGGAATAGCAAGGAAGCAGTGATTCTACCCTTCTGAGTCTTGGCTGATGACGAGCATAGCAAGGGGACCTCACCAATCACCCCTTTCTGATGGCGTTTGTTTCATCAAGAGCAGGCTAGAAGGATGGACAGGATTACAAGTCTGGCCTTCTGAGGGTTTTCTCCACCCTCTGACTGCCTGTTAGCTTGTTCTGGTTTTTCCTCCTCGGAATTGTGCTCGAAAGACTCAATCGTCACCGTTTCTCGGGTCTGCCTCCTGGCTGCTGTGGCAGGTTTCTGGCTTAAATAAATCTTGCTTTGCTCACTGCTTTGTCTGCGTGGAAATTCACATGAGACAACGAACTGACATCACCTCTCTTACCCACCGTTTCTCCCATAACATCTTTTTTTTTTTTTTTTAAGACTCATTTTATTTCTTTGAAAGGCAGAGTTACAGAGAGGCAGAGCCAGAGAGAGAGAGAGAGAGAGAGAGGTCTTCCATTCTGCTAGTTCACTCCCCAAATGACCGGAACAGACAGAGCTGAGCTGATCTGCAGCCAGGAACCAGGAGCTTCTTCCAGGTCTCCCACGCGGGTGCAGGGGCCCAAGGACTTGGGCCATCTTCTACTGATTTCCCAGGCCATAGCAGAGAGCTGGATTGGAAGAGGAACAGCCAGGACGGGAATTGGTGCCCATATGGGATGCCGACGCTGCAGGCTGGGGCTTTAACCCACTGCACCACAGCACCGGCTCCACCCATAACATCTTAGTGCTGTGATTCAGATACAGTTTGAATTCGACTCCAGCCAGCCTTGGATTGCCTCACCGGGCAGGTGAGCGTGCAGACGGCTCTTGCTTCTGGTTTCCAGAGAGGTTCACTGTCCTCCATAATAACTCTCTCACTTTCTCAAGAACACAGGGTCCCCGTCGGCCAGTTAAAAGCAGTTAGTGGGGCTGCTGGTCTTAAGTCTGGGGGCTGGCCTGCTGATTAGGTTGGAGCAGTCCCTGGAGCTGAGACTGTTCTGGAGTCCTTGCGAACGTTAGAGGCTCCACTCTTTATTCTCGTCTCAGCTCTGGGAGCGTTGGTCCTGTCCGACTCAGCTTCCTCTCGCCGGGATTGGCCCCTTGCACCAGACTGGGAGAAGAGGCTTGGAGTAACTTTGAAATTCAGGCCAGGGCCACTCTCTGGCAGTTTTCAAGGACTCCTTGACTGGACACCAAACTCCGACAGCCTGTTAGGGTGTCGGGCTGAAAAACTGCATTCTGTTCTTTCCTCGGAGACCAGTCTGTCGGTGAGACTGGGCGCAGCTTGGAGCGAGGCCATGGGCTCCAGGCTCCATGGCTCAATGAGTCCTTTCTTTACCCCAGATCCTGACAAGATCTCCATCTCTCTCCCTGCTTCTCATGCGCTCAGCTAATCTCTCCTTATCTCGCCAGACTCCTCATTTTCCACAAGCTGGTCCCATTAGCTGGTGTTTCCTAGACAGCTCAAAGGCTGGTGAGATGTCTAACTTAGGGGGCTCCTGAGACAACTTTACGGTCGCTGAAAGAGAGGAGAGGGGGCTAACGCTAGAGCAAAGAACAGAGAAAGTTGCTCTCCCGTGCCCAGAAGAAAGTACAGGCCTTCCGTCCACTATGAGAGCCAGCCGGGGCTCCTGTGCTGATCTGATGCACCATGAGACATGGGAGCCTGTAAGGAGAGCCCCCGCCCCTTCAGTCACATGCGGGAGGTCTACCAGGAATGCCTGACCCCGGAGTTCTGGGCCTTGGGGCGGGGGGGCAGTCAAATCTCCAGTGGTCTCCTCTGCAGGTAGCCAGGAGGAAGCTCCTGGCTCCTGGCTTTGGATTGGCTCAGCTCTAGCCATTGCAGCCATTAGGGAGTGGGCCATCGGATGGAAGACCTCTCTCTGCCTCTGCTTCTGTCTTTCTGTAACTCTGCCTTTCAAATAAATAAATAAATCTTTGAAAAAAAATCATTGGGAAGCGTGAGTATTCATCTGCTTAGTTGCCAGGCCTGCACCTGGTCTCAGTGGGCCCTCCCCATTGAAGGATGCCACGTGTCTCATTTTCTCTAGCTCTTTAGTCAGCATTTTCAAAAAGACACTGACAAGAACTGATTGTACAGAGTTCTTTCTCCTCCTCCTCCTCCTCCTTTTTCTTTTAAAGGTTTTATTTATTTAATTAATTTTTTTAAAAAAATTTTTGACAGGCAGAGTGGACAGTGAGAGAGAGAGACAGAGAGAAAGGTCTTCCTTTGCCGTTGGTTCACCTTCCAATGGCCGCCGCGGCTGGCGCGCTGTGGCCGGCGCACCGTGCTGATCCGATGGCAGGAGCCAGGTGCTTCTCCTGGTCTCCCATGGGGTGCAGGGCCCAAGCACTTGGGCCATCCTCCACTGCACTCCCTGGCCACAGCAGAGAGCTGGCCTGGAAGAGGGGCAACCGGGACAGAATCCGGCGCCCCGACCGGGACTAGAACCCGGTGTGCCGGCGCCGCAAGGCGGAGGATTAGCCTAGTGAGCCGCGGCGCTGGCTCTAAAGATTTTATTTATTTATTTGAGAGGTAGAGTTACAGACAGTGAGCAGTAGAGACAGAGAAAGGTCTTCCTTCTGCTGGTTCAATCCCCAAATGGCCACAATGGCTGGAGCTGGGTTGATCTGAAGCCAGGAGCCAGGTGCTTCTTCCAGGTCTTTCACACAGGTGCAGGGACCCAAACACTTGGGCCATCCTCCACTGCTTTCCCAGGCCATAGCAGGGAGCTGGATTGGAAGAGGAACAGCTGGGTCTTGAACCACACTCATAAGGGATGCCAGTGTCACAGGTGGAGACCTAACCTACTACACCATAGTGCCAGCCCCCAGGTAACAAAGTTTTATGTATATTAGGAAAATGTTCTTTGTTTTCTGTTGACTATATTGAGTTTAGTCACTTTACAATTTGGGTCTTAAAGGAGCTAACGTTATCCACCTTCGCTCTGATTGGATCTGCTCACAGCTTCGGTTCTAATGCTCAGGCTTACCTTATTTTGACCAAATGGTTTAAAACCTCTGACAGTTCTTTTACATCTAAAGCTCTTTTACATCTAAAGTCTTTGACATTGACCCCTGAGCTTCCAGCTGGATCCCTGGAACTCTCACAAGCGGGGACTCTCAATCGGGAGAGGCAGTAACTGCTTCATGCTTTGTGTTACCCAGGACTAAGCAACGAGAAGCCATCGAACTCCAGGCGGGACTCCAGACAAAGGCCCTGAGGAAAGCCCCACTCTGCCGGGACCCTGAGGGCGACCCTCAGAAGAATGCCCTGCAGCTGCCCCTTTGCAGCATGAAGCAGCCCGAGCAGTCACCACCCCCACGTCCCTAACAGCAGTTAGGGTCCCTTCTTCTCAGGGAGGGAATGTGAGGAGGCGGTTGGGCTAATTGGCAGGTAGGCCTGTCCCCGTCAGAATGAAGAAAAGGGGAACCCTCTATGAGCATGCAACAGGCTTGCTCCTCCCCAAAGGCTGCCTTTAGCCAGACGAAAGTGCCCAATGCCACTCCCGAGTTTCCGGTGTTATCACGGGAATAGCAAGGAAGCAGTGATTCTACCCTTCTGAGTCTTGGCTGATGACGAGCATAGCAAGGGGACCTCACCAATCACCCCTTTCTGATGGCGTTTGTTTCATCAAGAGCAGGCTAGAAGGATGGACAGGATTACAAGTCTGGCCTTCTGAGGGTTTTTCTCCACCCTCTGACTGCCTGTTAGCTTGTTCTGGTTTTTCCTCCTCGGAATTGTGCTCGAAAGACTCAATCATCACCGTTTCTCGGGTCTGCCTCCTGGCTGCTGTGGCAGGTTTCTGGCTTAAATAAATCTTGCTTTGCTCCCTGCTTTGTGTGGAAATTCTTTCACTTGAGACAAGGAACCAAGGTTGCCTTTCTTCACCCGTAATGAACATTCATATTCAATGTTAATTTTTGTAGCATAAGTACAAGCTGATGAATTCCTCTTGGATCAGAAGACCCCAGTCTGGATCCTGGGCTCACTGCTTATGACTCAAAGCAGAAACTTGCCCTGGGAAGGCTTTTGTTGTAGACAGAGGCAATGCCCAATTCACAGAGCTGGGTAGGAAATTGTTGGAGAGAGATTAGCTGGTGTCTTCCAAGGACTGATGCCTGCCTGGGACTCCGGGCAGTTTTTTTTTTTTTTAAGTTTACTATTTATTTTCTTTCTTTTGTTTTAAAGATTTATTTCTTTATTTGAAAGTCAGAGCTTCACATAGAGAGAAGGAGAGGCAGAGAGAGAGAGAGAGAGAGAGAGAGAGAGAGGTCTTCCATCCGATGGTTCACTCCCCAATTGGTGCAATGGCTGGAGCTGTGCTGATCTGAAGCCAGGAGTCAGGAGCTTCCTCTGGGTCTCCCACTTGGGCCATCTTCTACTGCTTTCCCAGGCCACAGCAGAGAGCTGGATTGGAAGTAGAGCAGCTGGGCCTCGAACCGGCTCCCATATGGGATGCTGGCGCTTCAGGCCAGGGTGTTAACCCACTGTGCCACAGCGCTGGCCCCTATTTATTTTCCATCTACTTGAAAGGCCAAACAACAGAGAGTCAAAGAGAGAAACAGAGATTTTCCACCTGCTGGCTCAGTCCCCAAATGCCATCAACTGTCAGGAATGGACCAGGCTGAAGCCAAGAGCCAGGAACTCCATCCAGGTCTCTATTGGGGGTGGCAAGGGCCCTAGTACTTGGGCCATCAGCTGCCACCTCCCAGGCACATTAGCAGGGAGCTGGGACTTTAGCCAGGCATCCCAATAAGCCCACCCCTTCTACACAGTTTAATTTATGGTTTCTAAACATTAAAGCCCTTGCACAGAGCAGGCACATACACTGAAGCTTATGGAACAGTAATTCCATTCTTCCATGTATGGGTCCTAGATATAAGCACGCCCCCCCGACACACAGACATGATCTGTATCACAATGCAGCACAGCCATACATGACATGCACATACATTCATACCACCCAGAAACACACGTGCATTGCCTGTACATGCACCACACCACATGCACGCAAGACCAAATGAACACAACTGCGTATGGGCATGCACACTTCACACACATGTCTATCTGAACCATAGGTGCGCACTGAAGGCATACACTTTTTTTTTTTTTTTTTTTTTTTTTTTTTTTTTTTTTTTTGACAGGCAGAGTGGACAGTGAGAGAGAGAGACAGAGAGAGAAAGGTCTTCCTTTGCCGCTGGTTCACCCTCCAATGGCTGCCGCTGCAGCCGGCGCACCGCGCTGATCCTGGCAGGAGCCAGGAGCCAGGTGCTTTTCCTGGTCTCCCATGGGGTGCAGGGCCCAAGCACCTGGGCCATCCTCCACTGCACTCCCTGGCCATAGCAGAGAGCTGGCCTGGAAGAGGGGCAACCGGGACAGAATCCGGCGCCCCAACCGGGACTAGAACCCGGTGTGCCGGCGCCGCAAGGTGGAGGATTAGCCTATTGAGCCACGGCGCCGGCTCGGCATACACTTTTTTAAAAAAAGATTTTTTTTTTTTTTGATAGGCAGAGTGGATAGTGAGAGAGAGAGACAGAGAGAAAGGTCTTCCTTTTCCATTGGTTCACCCTCCAATGGCCGCCGCGGCTGGCGCGCTGATCTGAAAGCAGGAGCCAGGTGCTTATCCTGGTCTCCCATGCGGGTGCAGGGCCCAAGCACTTGGGCCATCCTCCGCTGCAATCCTGGGCCACAGCAGAGAGCTAGCCTGGAAGAGGGGCAACTGGGACAGAATCCGGCGCCCCGACCGGAACTAGAACCCGGTGTGCCGGCGCCGCTAGGTGGAGGATCAGCCTATTGAGCCGCGGCGCCGGCATTAAAAAAAGATTTGTTTAATTATTTATTTGAAAGCCAGAGTTACACACAGAGAGAAGGAGAGGCAGAGAGAGACAGAGAGGTCTTCCATCTGTGGTTCACTCCCCAATTGGCCACAAAGGGCAGAGCTGTACTGATCTGAAGTCAGGAGCAAGGAGCTTCTTCCAGGTCTCCCATGCAGGTGCAGGGCCCCAAGCACTTGAACCTTCTTCTACTGCTTTCTCAGGCCATAGCAGAGAGCTGGATCAGAAGTGGAGCAACTGGGACTCGAACCAGTGCCCATATAGGATGCCAGTGCTGCAGACTGGGACTTTAACCCACTGTGTCACAGTGCCAGCACCAGAATACACATTTGTACCACACCACACACACATCATGTTCACACACACACACACACACACTTGCACACATGCACCCTTCTCTCCCCCATACACCCACAGTTTGCTAACAAGAAATGGCAATAATTGGAGATACCACCAGGTGGCGTCATGAGGCTTTTATTCAGAGATTTTTTGCCTGCTTTTATATATCTGTGACTTGACTCTGTATTAATAGTTCTCCAAGTGTGACCCAGACTATTTTCATAATAATACTAGGATGTCTGCATTTTCCCACCCCCACAGCCGTCTAATTATCCGGGGACAGGAGACGACGGCCGAGGGCACAGTGTCTTCTCCCGACGGAGCTCCTGAGCATGTTCCCCGTGGCCAGTGCCTCCTGATTCTCAGCCGTGTCCTTGGTTGCACCAGCCCATGGCTGCGAGAGCTGCCATCTGGTTGGTATGTGAGGCTCACAGCTCCAGAGCTCGGAGTTTTACCTGCTCGTGCTGCTGACTCAGGGACAGGCCCTGTCTCCCTTCAGTATTTTTTTCTTCTTTTTTTAAAGATTTATATTTTAAGTTTATGTGAAAGGCAGAGTTACAGGGGGAGGGGAGCAGAGGTGAGATTGATATATATATATGTAAATATATATACATATATATATATATTTCATTTGCTGGTTCACTCCCCAAATGGCCAGAACGGCTGGGGCTGGGCCAGGCTGAAGCCAGGAGCCAAGAGCTTCATTGGGGTCTCTCATGCAGGTGCAGGGGCCCAAGCACTTGGAGCATTTTCTGTGCTTTCCCAGGTGCATTAGCAGGGAGCTGGATTGGAACTGGAATAGCCAGGACTCGAACCAACGCCCATATGGGATGCTGACACCCCAGGCAGTGTTTTTAACTGCTACCTCCACAAGGATGGCACCCCCCTTCCATATTTTCAGGCCCCTGAGGGATCTTACTGGAACAGCCCCTGCTGTTGTCTCTAGGTTGTCCCCTTGTGGGCCCGGTTCAGCTGTGCCCAAAGTCCCCACTACTGCTGTGGCCTCTCCTGGCCTCCTTGGGGTTCTGAGACTGCCCATGGCTGTGTAGTAGCCTGCTTGTCAGCTGCTCATGCTGTTCCGGGTCCCCGACCGCTTCTCCCTCGGTACTCTTGCCCCTGCCCTGCCCCCCCCGACACCATTTTTAGACTCTGTCTGAGCCACCTGGCTGCTACCTTTGCTGTCCCCATCATGTGCACTCACTCAGCATTAGTGGCCAGGCAGGCTCTGTGTCTGCAACCCAGGACCTGCCCCTTGCACCTGTCTCGGATGAAGGGGCCGAGAAATACCTTGCCTTGTGCAGTGCTCCTGAGTGGGCGGCTGGCACCGCCGCTGCCTAAGACCCTTGGGGAACGGTGTTAGTCCATTTTTCTGGGGGCTGCAGTGAAGTGTCTGAGGCTGGCTCGCTTTCAAAAGAGAAGGGGTTTGTTCTGCTCACAGCTCTGGAGGTTTGGGGGCAGGCACGGGCACTGACTCGGCTCTGGTGGGTGCCATCACAAGGTGGGAACGTGTGCGGGAGGGAGAGAAATCACAAGGCCAGAGAGAGAGAGAGAGAGAGAGAGGAACCAGGGATAGCTGGGCCTCAGGAGAGCCACATCACTCTCTTCCAAGGCTGCCCCCGTCCCAGGCACCTAAGGACCCCTTGCTGGGTACACCTCTCCACGGTCCCAGCAGCACTGCCACAGCGGGGACCTAGCTTCCAGCACAGGAGCCCTTGGGACGCTCTCGTACCATATCCAAGCCACGTGAGGAGGCAAGGCTCTGCGTGAGCAGAGCAGCCAGGCTCTCTCCAGCTCAGGCCCTGCTCCTTCTTCCAACTGCCTACCTATCCCTTCCCTGACTTCTTCCCCACCACCGGCAGACAGGTTGAATGTGGTTGTGAACCAAGGTGCAGTTCTTTGCCATTGCATCTGGGCCCTTGGATGATCTGCAAGTGTGGCGGGGTCCCGAGCTCCATGGAAGGTTCCCAGACCTTCCCAAGGGTGGGGGCTTTGTGCAGAGTCCACTGAGTCTTCGGGGCTTGGCCAGCTTCAGAGATGGGCCTACCTGCACCTTGGCTTTGTCCCGGGTGCAGCATCCAAGTCCACACACATGGCAAGCTGAGGTCTAGCTCAGTCACCACACGGATGTTGGGCGCACAGTTCGATGACTTGGGTGTGGTTTGTCCCCCAAGAGTCCCTATGTTGAGGGCTTGGTCCTTAGTGCGGTGATGTTGGAAGTGCTGGGACTTTTAAGAGGTGGGGCCTAGTGGATGGGAATTAGCTCGTGACAGGTGCAGGCTTCTGCGGGGCAGTTCTCACGAGAGAGCTGTCACAAAGGAATAATTGTGGCCCCTCCCTGCATTCTGGTTCCCTGTCTCCCTGTGTGACTGCTCCCTATGGCATGCACTCCTGCCCGTGTGGTGCTCTCCACAGTGAGAGCCTCAGTGGAGCTGAGCTGATGCAATGGAAAATAGACTAATCAATCAATCAAATCAATCAATCAGTCCCCTGTCAACTCTCAATCATCTATGCATCGATCTCTCATCTGTCAATCATCTATGTAATCTGTCAATCATCATCATGCATCTGTCATCCACCTATCATCCATCCATCGATCCACCTGTCCCCTCTCCCTCTCTCCCCAGTCACGAGCCCTTGCCCCAGAGAGTCCCTCCCGTCCTTGGCAGGGTGCCAGCGGCTCTTACTCTCTGATCCTCTGGCAGTTGCTATTTGGATTTACACTCCAAAAAATTCACTTCTTCTGGTTTTCAATTTCATAAATATGTACGAAGAAGTATGTACCCCTTTGTGTCTAGCTCCCTTGGCTCGAAACACTGTTTTTGAGGCTCTTCATGATTTTTTCATATATTAGCAAACCATCCCTTTTTCCAATAGGGAGAATTCCTCTGTATAATGCACCACAATTTGTTTATCCATTTGCTTGTTGGTGGGCATTTGAGTTGTTTTCTTTTTTTTTTTTTCCTATTCCGAGTAAACTTTATCTGGGTCTCCTACATGGGTGCAGGGGCTCAAACACTCAAAGCAACTTCTGTTGCTTTCCCATGCACATTAGCAGGGAGCTGGATTGGAAGTGGAGCATTTGGGACTTGAACTGATGCCCATATGGGATGCTGGCATTGCAGGCGGTGGTTTAACCCACTACAGCACAGTGCCAACCCCCAAATACTTTTCCACGAGGCTTGTGTTCATTTATCCTCCCACCAGCAATGTGTGAGAGCTTTGGTGGTTCCAATGCTAACAGGCACTAGATGGTGTCAGTCTTTTTAATACGGCCATTTTAGTGGGTGTGTTGTAGTACCCTGTAGTTTTAATTTGCATATATATTTGATTTTATTCGTGTTGTTTTGCTTTTATTTATTAGAATTTGTACTCTGCCTTCTTCTAGAAAGTGTTAATAGGCCATTTTTTTGCTATAAATATAGCCTCATTTCATAATCTATCTTTCAAGTATTAAGGAGAGTATATGTTCCTTCAAGAATGTTGATTCGTTCGTTTGAAAGACAGAGCAACAGAAACAGAGAAAGAGAGGTCTTCCATCTGCTGGTTTACTCTGCCCAAATGCCAGTGCCTGCAGCAGCTGGGGCGGGGCGGGCTGAGGCCAGGAGCCAGGAGCTCCACAGGGCTGCGGGGGCTCCAGTATCGGAGCCCCCAGCACCTGCCTCTCGAGATTCTCAGCAGCAGGATCAGTAGCTGCGACTCACCCCAATCTGAGTGTGGCCGTCCCAGACAGAGGCTTAACCTGCTGTGCCACAAGGCTCACCCTGGGAACATTCTTTTAAGTGGCTGTGTGGCATTGCTGAGTGTGAGTGGTGGTGGGCAGGATAGGGTGCAGATCCCAACCAGGGACCCTGGAGCCATAGGTCTGGGTGAAGTCGCCCACCAGTCTCATCTGACTTTGGGCCCCATAGAAGCTCATGGGAGTGTTGTGAACGCTGAAGGCGAAAACCTTAGAAGGCAGGCAGCCGGTGCTTCTTTCTATTATAAACCACATCGCCACTGTGGGTACAGCTTTCTCTCCATTTAGGTCACTCCTTCAGGATCAATACCCAGCAGTGAGTCACGGGGCAGTGGGTGCCAGCATGTTTTTCCTCCCTCCCTCCCTCCCACTCTCCCTCCCTCCCCCCACCTCCCTCCTTCCTTGCTTCCTTCCTTCCTTCCTTCCTCCCTTCCTTCGTTCCTCTCTCTCTCTCTCTCTCTCTCTCTCTCTCTCTCTTTCTCTCTTAGCTTTATTTATTTGTTTGAAAGACAGAGTTACAGAGAGGCAGAGGCAGAGAGAGAGAGGTCTTCCATCGGCCGGCTCACTTCCCAAATAACTACAATGGCCAGAGCTGCGCCGATCCAAAGCCAGGAGCCAGGAGCTTCTTCCAGGTCTCCCAAGTAGGGGCCCAAGGACTAGGGCCATTCTCTACTGCTTTCCCAGGCCATAGCAGAGAGCTGTATTGTAAATGGAGCAGTCGGGACTCGAACCAGCACCCATATAGGATGGCGGCACTGCAGGCAGCAGCTTTACCCACTACAACACAGGGCTGGCCCAGCATTTTTAAGAATCTAGACCACGGTGCCCAAGTTGCTCTCTGTTGGCAGCAGAGAGTGCCCGCATCACCAGGCTCTCCCTGAGAGTGGCGGCATGGTGTCAGAGTAGACCGGTCCGTCCTCAGTGAGCAGCCATTTTAATCCAAAATTACTCCTGGGCTGGCATTGTGGCATACTGGGTTAAACCGCCTCCTGCAATGCCAGTATCCCAGATGGGTGCTGGTTCAAGTCCTAGCTGCTCCACTTCCAATCCAGCTCCCTGCTAGTCTGTCTGGGAAAGCAGTGGAAGATGGCCCAAGTCCATCGGCTCCTGTGCTCACTTGGGAGACCCTGATGGAGTTCCTGGCTCCTGGCTTCAGATCAGCCCAGCCCTGGCCATTGTGAGGGTTTGGGGAGTGAACCAGTGGATGGAAGACCTCTCTCTCTCTCTCTCTCTCTCTGGCTCTGCCTTTTAGTAACTCTGCTTTCGAAAATAAAATAAATCTTAAAAAAAAAAAAAAAACCCCTCCCACCTCCTCCTACCTGTTGTGGTGGGCCCTGCCGCCCACCTTACGTGTCAGGTCACCAACGCCACAGTGATGCCTTGTGTTGCACCACCCCCAGCTCCAGGGGCACCAGGAACAAGCATTTATCTCTCACGCATGGGTCTGCAGTTTGGCTGGGGTGGGAGGTGGGCGGCTCCACTCCACCCACCATCCCTCACCCTCCTTCCGGGACCATTAGCAGGGGTGTGTTCATCTCTGTGTGATGGCAGGGACCTGAGGGAGGGCACTTCTAACCACACAAGCACACTTGAGGTTTGGAAAGAAATTTTCAGAAAGCATTTATTAGAGAGGGAGAGAGGGAGGGAGGGAGGGCGGGCGAGCGCTCAGGGTCCCAGCTGCTGATTCATTCCCAAATGCCCACAACAGCTCTGGGCAGGGGAGCTGGGAATGCAACCCAGGTCTCCCGTGACAAGCATCACCGCTGCCTCCCAGGGTCTGCATTAGCGGGCAGCTGGGGTTGCAGCCAGAGCCGGAATTGAACCCCTGTACGCTGCTGTGGGACGTGCGCGTCCTCAACCTGCTTAGCCTTCAGGCTTTTGCTTGACTCACATCGCTGGCACCCGCTGGCCAAGCCCAGAGCTGAAGGGTGTGAAAGTGCATTGCCCCTGCAGTGGCCTCTGGTGAGAACGTGGTACAGGTGAAGAACTGGGCCAGTAGAGTCAACCCATCTCACCCTGCACCCTGTCGTGGGAGTTAAAAGCCAGTTCCTTCTCAGGCTTGCAAGGATAAAGGAGGTTTCTGTCTAACTTAATATGCAGAGTGCCCCGACTTCCTGCGGTGTTTGCCTGGATGCAGTTTTCCTGCACGGTTCTGGGTCGTGTGTGATGTGTCTTCCACACAGCGGCTGTACAACTGGAGCCACCTGACTGTGGAACTGACTAGGATGTGTGATAATTCAAATGGATTTCTTAGGTGTGGTTCTCCCTCGTTACCCCTGTGCTTGCATGAATTCACACACACACACACACACACGCACACAGCATTCATAAACACACCCATTGCTTTAAAGAAACAGAACCGGTTTGCTGGCCCAATTAGTTAGTGCAGCAGTCCAGATTAAATTGTTTTCAGAAATGCAGCAGTTCCAGTTGGGTTATCTTTAGAGAACTGCCCTTGCATATATTTTTATTTTTTAAAGATTTAGTTATTATTTATTTGAAAGGCAGAGGCAGAGAGAGAGAGAGAGAGAGAAAGAGAGAGTCTTCCATCTGCTGGTTCACTCCCCAGATGGCTGCAACAGCCAGAGCTGGGCCTATCCCAGGAAGGAGGAACTTCCTACATGTCTCCCACGTGGGTGCAGGGGCTCAAGGACTTGGGCCATCTTCTACTGCTTTCCCAGGCCATAGCAGAGAGCTGGACAGAAAGTGGAGCAGCCGGGGTCGAACCGCACCCATATGGGATGCCAGTACTGCAGGCAGCGGCTTTACCTGCTATGCTACTGTGCCAGCCTGCTGTTCACGCCTGGAGTGTGATCTTGCTCCTAGCTTTCCCTGTCACTCCCACACCCCATGCAACTCCATGGTCCCAACCATGTTGCACTCACTTGCGTTTTAATTTCAGATGGAAATTCAATATTTTAGAAATCAATTTCATGTGTGAACTCCTAAGTAATGACTTTATTTCCCTCTGCATTACTTGTTGTACTCTTTCTCTCTTACTTTTGGATTCTTAGAAGTGCCTTTGGTTTGTGTTCATACACACATGCTAGTTTGGCTGGGTATAGGAATCCAGATCACAATGTTGCCCTCGGAATGCTGGAGGAAATGCTGTCATTTTCTAGCATTCTCTCTTCTGCCTTGGACTCCCCTCTCCCTCACCCCTATTTTATCATTTTGCCCTTTCTTTCCTCTTGGAGCTCCTATTCCAGAGACTTGGAACTTCCGGCTCTGTCCTCCAGGTCTCCTGATTTGTAACCCATATCCATCGTCCCTTTGTCCTTTCAGGATAAGCTTTAGAGTTCCTTGGGGTCACTCCCACTCTTAGCCGTGTTTATGTTGCTTTCATCCCATCTATGGAGTTTTTGAAGTCAGTCTTCAGTTTCTACTGTGAATGATTAGTTTTTTCTGGATGAAGTTGCCTCTGTTACCGCTCAGAAGGTAGACGTCTTAGCTGTTATCTTTTCTCTAACTTCTCTGGGTTTCCTCAGGCTGTCATTCTGTGATGCTATGTTGGATGTCTTTTCCTCACAGTGTTGGGTTTTCTCAAATGTTCTCTTGCCCACCTACTTGTCTTTGTAGCTAAGAATTCCTGCATATTTAGTTTCTAAGAATCTGCATATTCAGTTTCTCTCACCTGCCTCTGCTGGCTATTGGAGTGGGGCAGGCTCCATTTCCCAGGGTATTGTAGGAGTTCCTGGTCCTTCCTGTAGGCAGAAAGTCCATAGTTACTGGGGATACTGTTCTGCCTCTTGGGACTAAGTATTTACATGCTGAGCTTTCACTGGGGGCAAAGACTGTGGCTCAGTGACACTGACTTTTATGATTTTCCCATCACATAATGGATGGATTTCCTTTTCCTTTATTCTCCCTTTTTGCTTCTTCTAATTGAAAAAGACTTTTTTTTGTAATATATGGGATTTTGGATAGGAGGGAGGTCACACAGGGTGCTTGGTCCTCCATCTGGCTCTAATCTGCATTTTTAGCAAAACAACTAAGTTTGGAAGTTTGGAGCTAACGACATTAGGGCTGAGAGATTTGTTAATGTAAATACATTTCAGCAGAGTTAATGAAAACTTGGAGTTCTTACAAAGTTGGATATATTACATGTGTGACAAATTATATATAAACCAGATTTCGTTTCCTGTTTTTTTTTCCCTCCCCTTTTTTTCCTTTTTAATCAGCAAAAGAAAAATGGCAAGAAAACCAAGTCTCCTGTATTATAGTTAGGGGATGATGCATATTTAAACATCTCTACATTTGCTCTTACAATGAAGAAACTCTTCCAAATCCCCTCCAGGTGTAAAGTTTGAGCCTATGGTGAACCCCTTCCTTGGATATGGTTTAGGCTTTGCCTCTCGGTGCCCATCAGCCCTGGGGCTGCTGCCGTTAGCAACCGTGCGCCATCTCTCATCACTATGGTGATTCTTGTTAAATAACTGAACAGTCCTGTCACGTGCACAGGCGCCTTCCTCGGCATTTTATTTGGCCTGTCAGTTTCCACAAACAATAATAATCTGGTCAATAAATGTTTGTTGAGGACCCACTGCGTGCCTGGTGCTGGCGACACAGAGAAGACTGGGTCAAGGTCAAGATGCTTTCCGTCTAGGAGGCTTCCTGCAGGGGAACGGATGCAGAAAGCATGGATTCCATACATCACTCAGCAAGGGAACCCAGTTTCACATGTTTGCAAAGTGACTGAATTTGAAAATATTTTATGCTTGTATCGATATAACCCTTTTTAAAATGTATGTTGAACTTTCAAATGGGAGAAATATTATGCAGTTCAAAAATCAAAACAACATGAAAAGATATCCTCATCTGCTCTTCCTAACCCCCCCCCCCCGCCCAGGTAATCATTTTTATTAGATTCTTGTTTATACTTCTAGTATAGAGTATTCAACATGTTCATGGAAAATGTGTATTAGGAGAAAACTATGCATGGACTTCAAATTCTTTTCACTAAAATAAACTCCCTTAAAAATTCTTCTAATTATGTAGTTAATTTATTTAAGAGACAAAGATAGATAGACAGACAGAACTCCCATCTGCTGGCCACTCCCCAAATTCCTGCAATGGCTGGGACTGGACCAGGCTAAAGCTGGGAGCCAGAAACTCAATCTAGGTCTCCCCAACGACTGGAGCCATCACCTGCTGCATCCCAGAGTCCTCATTAGCATAAAACTGGAATCAGGAGTGCGTCGGCGTCAGGACTGGAAGCCAGGCACTCCAATATGGGATGCAGGTGACCTGAGCTGCAACTGAACCACCAGGCACCAAGATGTCCCCTCCCCCCAAAGTCGCTCTTAATGCAATTTTCCACACACTTTTTGAAGTACCCTTGTATGTCCTGGTGTGATCACACGATGTTTTTATTTTTCCCTTCCTATAAAGAGTAGCAGGCTACATGCGCACCACAGCACACTGGAAGTGCTTTTGGGTTGGCCCAGTCCATTCTGACAGGTTGGCCACTACCTGGTGGTGGTGGGGGTCTTCAGAGTATGTGAATGGGCCTGCGTGGGAAGATTCACATCTTAGCCGCTTCAGTGAATGCTCCAGTGAGTAGTCTTGTACAGTTGGTGTGTGTGTGTGTGTGTGTGTGTGTGTGTAGGGGTGTCTGTGGGCCTGCTCGATCATGGGTTGCTGTCTTTTCCAGACGTTTAGCCCTTGCTGGGGATTATGTTACCTCTTTCTGCCGGCCTCTCTCTCCTGAGCAAGGCTGTGTCGAACCCTTCTAGTATCAGGTAATGCATCCTGTACCCTTTCCTTGCGGTGCAGTATACAAGGGTACGCCAAAGGGTGTGGGAAACAGTGCTTCCACATTGGAAATTCACACCGCCAAGCGGTCTTCAAAAAGTATGTAAAAATCTGTGCATGGATTTCCATTTTTTTTTTTTTTTTTTTGCACCAAAATAAACCTCTTTTAATTCTGCTTTCCCACGCTCTTTAGAAGGACCTTTGCATTTCTTCCCCAGGGGAGTATCAGTTTCCATAAACACCAGCAAAGCTGCCCCCTAGTGGACAATGGGTTACATTGGCCGCACGATGCTCCAGCTGAGCCAACACTGGCCGGGGGCCCAGCATGTTCAAGGGACAACGTGGAGGGCAGGCTGGCCGGTGCTCAAGTTCAAGGTGTTGGCACTGGAAGGGAGGATCTGTCATGCACTGGGTTTGATTTCTCCTGCAGGTTATGGGCAGCCCCCAAAGGAAGGAGGTGGTTCCACTTCATAACTCTAGGATCCTGTGTAGGTCAAGGACAAGACAGCAGCGAGCCTGCAGTTTTCAGTTCTTAACACTTCCCTGCATTTCTCGCCATGGCAATCAACGTGTAAGACGGCCGTTTAGCAGTTGTCTGTTACATAAGGCAGAGGGGGCGGCGCGGGAGAAATCCTGAGCCAAGAGGGTTCATTTCTCTGTGTTGCTTTCTGGCAGGCGGGGTTGAGGGGCCGCTTTCCCACCTGGCTTCTCCAGAGCCACTGTTAGGCAAGGCTCTGCATGCACACAGAGGGTGGACGGACAGGCAGTGACGCTGGGGCGGGGTTCTGCCCGCGACGCCACCAAGAGGGGGTGGCGGAGCTGAGCAAAGCAGGCCAGCTTCCCGGGGTCCTGCTCAGGTGTTCTCTGCCAAACACAGTCGTCTGGCTCCCTGAGGCTGCCAGGGGAGGGCGATGCTGTGTGCCGTTTCCATGGCAGTGGCCAAGAGGCCCCGGGGCCGCAGCCAGGTGGCTCGAGGGCTCACCTGCTTTGCTCTTGGCAGCCCCCATAAGGAGCAGGCAGGGGGCCTCCTTCTGCCTCTCTCCGTTGCTGGAGCTTGTGGAATGTCTTTGGCTACAGCCTTTATGAGGCTGATCTCTGTGTGAGAGAACTTTGAAGTTCTGTGCTTACAGAAAGTGCAGCTTTATCTCAGAGGGGATTGAATGGCAGTAACTGAGAAGGCAAGAATGGAAAAGTACCAGGAGCATGCGCACCTGTCCAGGTGAGGCTGGTGGCAAGGCAGAGCCCCTCACCAAAAGGGCCACAGGAGTTTCTTGCAGTGTCATTGACGTCCGTGTGTGTGTGTGTGTGTGTGTTTTAAAATTTATTTGTTTATTTGAAAGACAGGGTTACACAGAGAGAGAAGGAAAGGCAGAGAGGAAAGAGAGAGAGGTCTTCCATCTGCTGGTTCACTCCCCAGTTGTCCACAATGGCTGGAGTTGCGCTGATCTGAAGCCAGGAGCCAGGAGCTTCCTCCGGGTCTCCCACGTGGGTGCAGGGGCCCAAGGACTTGGGCCATCTTCTGCTGCTTTCCTAGGCACACTAGCAGGGAGCTGGATCAGAAGTGCAGCAGCTGGTTCTCAAACCAGTGCCCATATGGGATGCCAGCACTGTGGGCAGTGGCTTTACCTGTGACGCTACAGCACCGAATTCAGTTTTTTAAAAAATAATATGTGTTTTCCATGAGTCTTTTGAAGACCCCTTGTATGTAGGATTTTTTATTTTTTGGGAGGGGGCACCAAAATAAACTTATTTTTAAGTCCATTTCCCACAAGCTTTTTGGAGTGTCCTCTTACATGCTGTGGGTCCTTGGTGCAGCCCAGAGGTGTCAGCTGAATCACCCTCCATGGTTTTTCTAGAAGGGAACTCTCACAGGATACTGGGAATTCAAAGCTGGTGGCATGGGGGCCACGACTCGCAGGAGAAGGACGTCACAGCCAGACCTGGGTTCACGATGTGCCTTTTCAGCAAGCATTCCCCGTCCTCGTCTGTGGGCAAGGTGTGTGCAGGTCAGTGGCTGTGCCCTCCTGGGGGGTTCTAGCAAAGCATGGGCTTTGTCCTTAGAAGAAGTGACAAGGACGTGGACAAAGGCTTGGGGTCCTGACTCTGGCTCATACAATGAAGACGTTCTAAGTGGATTCCAAGTGACACAGTCACAATGGCACAAACAGCAGGAGCTGCTGCAACCCATGTTGTGACCTCACTCCTCCCTGCTTCCCTGAGGCGGAGTGCTCTTCCTGGGGCTCTTCCTGGGTGGTAACACAGGTGATGTGTTTTACAGTGGAGCACCACTGGAAGGAGACCTGGAGTCAAAACCACACAACTGCGCATGGAGTTTTCTTTTCAAGATTTATTTATTTATTTATTCGAAAGGCAGACTTATAGAGACAGAGAGATCTTCCATCTGCTGGTTCACCCCATGGATGGCTGCAATGGCCAGAGCTGGGCAGTCCGAAGCTAGGAGCCAGGAACCTCTTCCTGGTTTCCCACACACGTGCAGGGGCCCACGCCCTTGGGCTATCTTCCATTGCTTTTCCTAGGCCATTAGCAGGGAGCTGGATTGGAAGTGGAGCAGCCAGGACTTGAACCTGTGCCCATATGGGATGCTGGCGTCTCTATGCCAAGGTGCTGGCCCCCTCGATTTATTTATTTATTTTTTGACAGGCAGAGGGAACAGTGAGAAAGAGAGACAGAGAGAAAGGTCTTTTTTTTTTTTTTTTTTTTTTTTTTTTTTTTTTTTTTTTTGACAGGCAAAGTGGATAGTGAGAGAGAGAGAGACAGAGAGAAAGGTTTTCCTTTTCCATTGGTTCACCCTCCAATGGCTGCCGCGGCCGGCGCGCTGCGACCGGCCCACTGCGCTGATCCAAAGGCAGGAGCCAAGTGCTTCTCCTGGTCTCCCATGGGGTGCAGCCCAAGGACTTGGGCCATCTTCCACTGCTTTCCGGGCCACAGCAGAGAGCTGGCCTGGAAGAGGGGCAACCGGGACAGAATCCGGCACCCCGACTGGGACTAGAACCCGGCACCCCGACTGGGACTAGAACCCGGTGTGCCGGCGCCGCAGGAGGAGGATTAGCTAAGTGAGCCACAGCGCCGGCCTCGATTTATTTTTTTTAAGGTTGAATTACTGGGTACTACAATCTAGTCAAGCCAGCCTGCAAAAGTAACACCACAGGTGGTAGCCATGCACAGGGTGAGATGTGAGTAGCAGAGAATGTTCCAGTCAAAAGCGCTTTTCTCCCACCTCCAACCGCCAGTAGTTCTCCATGGGGGAAACCGACTTACAGTCTCTGTCTCCATCCACAGACGGGTGAGGGATCTGGACGCCAAGTAGAATAGCCAACCACGGCCGTCTTTCATACAGGGAAGCCGCAGAACCAGCCGAGAGCGTCCTGAGGCCACAGAGGGAGCCATGTGGACAGGACAGGACAGGACGGGCCCTCGGAGCAGGGTATGGTGGAGGTCTCGACCCACGGACTCTCCGTGGCCTCCAGCGTGGCTAGGCGTGCAGCCCAGCAGAGGCACACACGTCCGCAGGGCGGGGCAGGAGGAGGCTCCGCCCCTGCTCCCTCGGGAGGCGGGGCCTGTGCAGAACAGGCTCAGGGCACGCTGCAGGGGACCCGGTCGCGGTGGGGGACCGGGAAGCGCTGCTATCGGAACTGAGTGTACGACATGAGGCGAAGAGGCTAGAGGAGGCGCCATGAGGAGACGTGAGGCACGCTTGTCGTTTACAGTGGCAGACCCACTTCTACCGCGTCCATCACTCGAGAGCCTGGATGGGTAGCCAGCACGGAGGCGGGGTGCACGCTCTGGTGTGGCTGTGAATGGGGGCCCAGGAAGGCTCGCCCAGGAGTGGGAGGGAGAGTCCTGGGAGGGAGGGGGCGCAGCTCCGTGACACACAGTCCATCCCTGGGACCTACCATCATCTGTTTCTAGTCTGTCCTTGGGGTGCAGCCCCCACGTCGCCTTTGGCAGAGACAGCTCTCCTGACTGGTGCT
The DNA here is from genome assembly GCF_051225735.1 of Oryctolagus cuniculus. Classification (NCBI taxonomy): domain Eukaryota; kingdom Metazoa; phylum Chordata; class Mammalia; order Lagomorpha; family Leporidae; genus Oryctolagus; species Oryctolagus cuniculus. The sequence continues at coordinate 68,829,085 of NC_142872.1, forward strand.
CTGGTGCTCTGGTGCTCTGGTGCTCGTTTTAAATTTTTTTTTTTTAAATTTAAAGATTCATTTTATTTATGTGGAAGAGGGAGAGAGAGAAGAGAGAGATCTTCCATCTACTGGTTCACTCCCCCAAATGGCCACTGGGCCTGGGCCAGGCCAAAGTCTGGAGGCTGGAACTCCAGGTGAGTCTTGCACATTGATGTCAGGGGCCTAGACATTAGGTGCATCAGTAGGGAGCTGGATTGGAAGCAGAGCAGCGAGGCCTGGAACTGGTGCTCTGTTGTGGGATGCAAGTGGTGGCCTAATCCACTGTGCCACAGTGCCAGTACCCCTGGGCCTTCCCTCTTGATCCCCTTAGCCACTCTAAGTTTCAGCCTCTTGCCGTCTTGGACACGCTTATTAGAAAGCTCCTACATTGTAAAAAGGCTTCCATAGCCTTGGCAACTCATGACTAGAGCCTAGGGAGATTACTGATGCCATAAACAGGAGTGTCAAATTGTTAAGTCAACAACAGGAGTCACTGTGTACTTACTCCTCATGTGGGAGCTGTCCTTAATGTGTTGTCCAATGTGAAGTAATGCTATAACTAGTACTCAAACAGTATTTTACACTTTGTGTATCTGTGTGGGTGCAAACTGATGAAATCTTTACTTAATATATACTAAATCGATCTTCTGTATATAAAGATAATTGAAAATGAATCTTGATGTGAATGGAAGGGGAGAGGGAGCGGGAGATGGGAGGGGTGTGAGTGGGAGGGAAATTATGGGGGGGGAGCCATTGTAATCCATAAACTGTACTTTGGAAATTTATATTTACTAAATTAAAAAAAGAAAAGAAAAGAAAAAAAAAGAAAGCTCCTACATTGTATCATGAAGAATCTGGTTTCTGTCCTGGGATGAAGCATCCAAACCCCTTGGACTCGTCAGAGTGAGAAGAGTGCCTTGGTTTCTCCTGGAGGCACTTGGACAGTACCTTCATTACTGTTGTTAAGATCTGGGATGAGGGGCCGCTGCTGTGGCATAGCACACTACGCCTCCACCTGCAGCACTGGCATACCATGTGGGCGCCAGTTCATGTGCCCGCTGCTCCTCTTCCAATCCATCTCTCTGCTATGGCCTGGGATAGCAGTAGAGGATGGCCCAAGTCCTTGGGCCCCTGCACCCACGTGGGAGACCAGGAGGAAGCTCCTGGCTCGTGGCTTTGGATCTGTGCAGCGCTGGCTGTTGCGGCCAGTTGGGGAATGAACCAGTGGATGGAAGACCTCTCTTTCTCTCTCTCTCTCTCTCTCTCTCTCTCTCTCTGCCTCTCTTTCTCTCTCTGTGTAACTCTGACTTTCAAAATAAATAAATAAACCTTAAAAAAAAAAAAAAGGAAAGGATTCAGGATGTGAGGAGCAGTGTTGTGCGAATCAGGAAAAGCCACCACCGCCTGTGACACCGGCATCCCATATGGGCGCTGGTTCATGTCCTGGCTGCTCCGCTTCTGATCCAGCTCTGCTAATGGCCTGGAAAAAGCAGTGGAGGATGATTCAAGTACTTGAGCCCTTGCCACTCACATGGGAGAACTGGATGAAGCTCCTGGCTCCTGGCTTTGGTCGGGCCCAGCTGTGGTCATTGCAGATATTTGGGTCGTGAATCAGTGGATGGAAAGATCGCTCTCTGTCTCTCCCTCTCTTTCTATATATAACTCTGACTTTAAAATCAATAAATAAAAGTCTTGAAAAAAAGAAAAACTTGAGATGGGAGCTGGTGCTGTCAGGAGGCCCACCTGCATGGTGTGGCCAAGACAGGGGGATTTGGGCCGTGTGATGTTTGCCCACCTCCTGTTCTCTGTGCAGGGAAGGGCACCAGAGACTGAGTGAATGCCATGGCCAATGAGTCAATCCATCCTGCCTGTGTAACGAGACCCCTAGACCCTGCGCGGGTGGGCTTCCTGGTTGGGGAACACGCTGATGCACAGAGAGGGTGGTGGTGCATCCTGATTCCTGGCGACACAGCTTGAGCTCTGTATTCAGGTTCTTCTCAGATTTGGTCCTATGTGTCCCATTGGCTGGGCCTGTTCTGTGTCCTTTACAATAAAACCGTATGACCGAGCGCCCTTCGGAGTCATTTTAGTGAATTGTTGAACTAGAAAGGGATCAAAAAGTAGTTGCGGCCTTGAAGAAAGACCACAAGGGGTCAGTGTTGTGGCGCAGCAGGTTAAGCCTTGCATGAGAGGTTGGCGTGCCATATTGGAGTGCCTGTTCCAGTCCCAGCTGCTCTGCTTCTGATCCAGCTTCCTGTTAAAGTGCCTGTGAAGACAGTGGAAGATGGCTAACGTGCTTAGGCCCCTGTCACTCACGTGGGAGGTCTAGATGGAGTTCCTGGCTCCTGGCTTCAGCCTGTCTCCGTCCTGGCTGTTGGAGCAATTTGAGGAGTGAACCAGCAGATGGGGGAACTCTCTCTCTTCCTTCCTTCCTTCCTTCCTTCCTTCCTTCCTTCCTTCCTTCCTTCCTTCCTTCCTTCCTTCTTTCTTTCTTTCTTTCTTTCTTTCTTTCTTTCTTTCTTTCTTTCTTTCTTTCTTTCTTTCTTTCTTTCTTTCTTTCTTTCTTTCTTTCTTAAGATTTATTTATTTATATGGTTCGCTCCCCAATTGGCTGCAACCACTGGAGCTGCGCAGATCTGAAGCCAGGAGCCAGGAGCTTCTTCCGGGTCTCTCACACGGGTGCAGGGGCCCAAGGTCTTGGGTCATCTTCTACTGCTTTCCCAGGCCATAGCAGAGAGCTGCATTGGAAGTGGAGCAGCCAGGACTCGAATCGGCGCCCATATGGGATGCCGGCACTGCAGGCAGCAGCTTTACCCACTATGCCACAGCTCCGGCCATTATTTCTTTCACTTCTTCTCTTTATCTTTCCATTTCTCTTTGTCATCCTGCCTCTCAAATAAGCAAATGAATAAACCTTTTAAAAAAGAAACAAAGACTACAGAGCATAAATCTAAGAACTCAGGATAAAACTAGCCAGACAAAAGGAACAGATGACCTGATAGCAGGCGGACATTATGGACTTGGAACTGTTCAGAAAGAAACAGAAGAAAAGACAAGCTCATTTTGAAATGAAAACTAAATTAAAGGAGTTCAAAAGAGAATCTGCAATATGCTAGGGCATCTGGAGGCCAACAATGAGGAAGGAACAGACGTTGGAGTAAAGGCGTAGAGCGAGAGATACCAGGAAACACTGTGAGAGACTTTGCAACGTTCCAGAGGGATCCTCGAGGGTCCTCAGTGGAAAGCTGAGCCCCCCCACCCCGCTTCACCCACTTCCGGGCTTGCACCTGCTGTGGTCCCTGTGCTGTTTTGTAACTCTGTGAATTGTGGATAGCTATTGCAGTGCGAGTTGCTTTGACCTGTGGAGTTGCTAATCACTTCCTTCTGGTGGGAAGACTGTTCTGGTGGGAGGACTGGTGAAGCTCCACTCGTGGTGGTAGAATAGGGGCCCTCACAGGGATGTCCACATCCTAATCCCCTTAACCTTCAAATGGGAGGGCGCGTCAAAAAGTTCATGGAAAACAGACTTAAAAGATAAGTTATATTTCAGTGTAAAAAGATTGAAGTCATAAATAGCATTTTATTTTAAAAAAGGATTTTATTTATTTGAGAGGTAGAGTTACAGACAGAGGGAGAGACAGAGAAAAATACCTTCCATCTGCTGGTTCACTCCCCAAGTGGCTACAACAGCTGGAGCTGCACTGATCCAAAGCCAGGAGCCAGGAGCTTCCTCTAGGTCGCCATTGTGAGTACAGGGGCCCAAGAACTTGGGCCATCTTCTACTGCTTTCCTAGGCCACAGCAGAGAGCTGGATCAGAAGAGGAGCAGCTGGGTATCGAATCAGTGCTCAAAGAGATGCTGGTGGTGCTGCAGGCAGAGGCTTAGCCCAGTGCCCCATGAAGAACGTTTTCGTAGTACACATTTTCATGAACTTTTTGAGGACCCCTTGTATGCATGCATTTCTGACTTTTTTTTTTTGCTCCAGAAAAACCTGGTCTCCTAGATTCCATTTTCCATGAACTGTTTGAAGCTCCTGCATAGGTTAACTTTTCATGGCAAAAGGGACTTTGTGGTGATCAGGATGTGATTGGTTAAGGGTCCTGAGAGAGGAGGACTGGTCTGAATCTCCCCGCAGGGCCCTGTGTGTGCACAGAGCCCCTAGGAGCGGGAGGCCAGAGGGTAAGGACTAGAGGAGGAGAGCCGGGAGCGAGCAAGGGGGGCCTCCAGAGCTGGGAGCCCTGGAGTCCCTCCCAGCCTCCTGGAAGAGTGGCCCGCTGGCCTCGCTGTTTTCTGTTGCTAATCACACAGGTGGACTGTGGCCCACAGCCCATGTAAGGCTTATTTCGCTCACAGTCTGGCCCAGTGCCAAGGGGCCGCTTCTGGCGGTGGCCTTGCTGGCGAAGCCCGCTGCTGGAGACCGGGTGGGCCTGTGCATGTGGCCTATCTTGCCCTCTGCGGCTAAGACTGCCTGCATTCAGTTACGCGGTCTCCGTGTTAAGTACTTTGATTCTTATCCCCTCCCAGAGGCCTCGCCTCGGAACATTGCTGGGGTTAGTTTCTACTGTGGGAGCTGAGCGAGGGACACCCAAGCCCTCCCCCAGCCCCCGCACCAGCCATGTCATCTCAGACCTCGCACTGCCCCAACTGCACAGTGACGGATTTGCTGTTTTGAGCCGCTATGTCTGTGGCAAGTTTTATAGCATCAATGGGAAATGAAGACATGCTCCACTCCCAAAACAAGTCACTTTTATACATACTTGTAAAATTGTTTCCTGGTTCAAATACATCTGTTCTTTGAATCGTCCTTTAAATTAGTTGTGTGAGTAATATGTTATTGCTCTAATTATTCATTAATGAGTTAAATAAAATATTTGAAATGTGTTTATTTAATACATGTATTTTGTGTCTTTCTACTCTTAAAATATATTTATTTGAGAGAGAGAAAATTTCCCATCTGCTGTTTCATTTACCCCACACCTATAAAAGCTAGGATTGGGTCTGGCCCAGCCAGAAGCTGGGAACTCAATCCAGGGACTCCCAGGGCGGGAGGGGTGGTCCCAGCTACTTGACTCTCGGTGATTAGCAGGAAGCTGGAATCAGATGCAGAGTCAGAATTTGGACCCAGGCATTCTGACATGGAATGCCAAAAGTTTGTCCCTACATTTTTTTGAAGTTGTGATTGTACTTTTTTTTTTTTTAAAGATTTATTTACTTGAAAGGCGGAGGTAGAATCTTTCATCTGCTGATTCACTCCCCAAATGGCTGAAACAGCTGGAGCTGGGCTGATCTGAAGCCCGGAGCCCAGAGCTTGAGGGTGTAGGGGCCAAGCACTTGGACCATCCTCTGCTGCTTTCCCAGGCACATTAGCAGGGAGCTGGATGGGAAGTGGAGCAGCCAGGACACGAACTGGCCCTCATGGGATGCCAGCATCACAGGTGGCAGCAGCCTTTCCTGCTATGCCACAGCGCTGGCCCCAGGAAAGCACAGTCTTTTCAGCACATGGCGCTGGGAAAATTGGACATCCACACGGAAACACCGACGGCGGACTCATATCGAACATCGTAAACAAAATTTAAGGCAAAATGGATTAGAAATCTAAGTGTATGAGCTAAAGCAATAAAACTACTAGGTGAAAATATAGGGAGAAAGCTTCATGACATTGAATTTGGCCATGGTTTCTTGAATATGATGCCAAAGGCAAAGATAACAAAAGAATAAATGGACAAATTAGAATCAAATTAAAATAAAAAATCCTTTTGCACATAAATAATCAACAAAGTAAAAAGGCAACCATGCAACAGAGCAGGATACTTGAAAATTACATATCTGAGAAAGGATGACTATCCAGAAATCCTGCAGCATTCTTAGAATGCAATAACAAAAACCGAACAGCCCAATTAAAAGTGGGCAAAGGACTCGAATAGATATTTCTTCCAAGAAAATATATAAATATTATCTAACACTTAAAAGCATGCTTGGGCCAGGGTTGTGGCTTAGCAGGTAAAACCGCTGCCTGCAGTGTCGTGTCGGTATCCCATATGGGTGCCGGTTGGAGTCCTGGCTGCTCCACTTCTGATCCAGCTCTCTGCTATGGCCTGGGAAAGCAGTGGAAGATGGTCCAAGTCCTCGGGCCCCTGCACCCACGTGGGAGACCTGGAAGAAGCTGCTGTCTCCTGGCTTCGAATTGGCGCAGCCCCGGCCGTTGCAGCCAACTGGGGAGTGAACCAGTGGATGGAAGACCTCTGTCTCTGTCTCTCTCTGCCTCTCCTTCTCTCTCTGTGTAACTCTGACTTTCCTATAAATAAATAAATAAATCTTTAAAAAAAAAGAGACTACAATGAGAGGTCCTGCATTGGGCATAGCTGGTTAAGCCACTGGCTGTGAAATCGGGGACTTAAACAGAGATTTGAAACCGAAGTTCCTAGTAGCATTATTCCCAATAACCAAAAGGTAGAAGCAACCCAAGTGACCATCGATGGATGAATGGGCAAACAAAATGTGGTGTGTGCCTGCCTACAATGGTCGATCCACACAAGGGAATATTATTCAGCCTTAGAAAGCAAGGGAGTTCTGGCCGGCACCACGGCTCACTAGGCTAATCCTCTGCCTGCGGCGCCAGCACTCCGGGTTCTAGTCCTGGTCTCCTGGTCCGGGCGCCGGATTCTGTCCCGGTTGCCCCCCCTTCCAGTCCAGCTCTCTGCTGTGGCCCGAGAGTGCAGTGGAGGATGGCCCAAGTCCTTGGGCCCTGCACCCACATGGGAGACCAGGAGAAGCACCTGGCTCCTGGCTTTGGATCAGTGTGGTACGCTGGCTGCAGCACAACAGCCGCAGTGGCCATTGGAGGGTGAACCAACAGTAAAGGAAGACCTTTCTCTCTGTCTCTCTCTCTCACTGTTCACTCTGCCTGTCAAAAAACAAACAAACAAACAAACAAACAAAAAACAAACAAAGAAAGTAAGGGAGTTCTGGCACCTGCTGCCACACGGATGAACCTTGCAGACATAATGCTAAGTGAAATAAGTGGGTCACAAAAAGACAAACGCTGTGTGATCTCACTTATATGAGGTCCCCGCAGGAGTCAAGTTCACAGGGAGCAGGGGGAGTGAGGATGTGGGGTTTTTTAGGAAGATGAAATGTTCTAGAGACAGATGGTGGTGACTGTCGCACAACACCAGGAATGTACTTCATGCCGATGAACTGTACACTCAGAAATGGCTCAAGGGGCTAGCGCTGTGGCATAGTAGGCTAAGCCTCTGCCTGTGGTGCCAGCTCACGTCCTGGCTGCTCCTCTTCTGATCCAGCTCTCTGCTATGACCTGAGTAAGTAGTAGAAGAAGGCCCAAGTGCTTGGGCCCCTGCACCGGTGTGGGAGACCTGGATCCAGCAGATGGAAGATCTTTCTGTCTCTCCCTATCTGTAACTCTACCTCTCAAGCTGATAAATTAAAAAAAAAAATGGTTCAGACAATTACTTTTGTGCTATGTATATTTTACCAGAATAAAAACAGGAAACTTAGGAGATGATCCTTTAACAGAGAGAACGTGACAGGGTACAGGAAGCAGGTAAGGGGACGAGATATGCGTAACTGGTGTTTACAGAGAATAGGGGTCCACAAGTACAACCTAAGGGGTGGGCAGTCAGCCTGGCGGTTAAGATGCCTATGTCCCACATCGTGGTCCCTGGGCTCAGCCCCAACCTGCAGCTCCTGGATTCCTGTGAATCCAGGCCCTGGGAGGCAGCGTTGACGTCATCAGGGAGCGCCTGCGTTCTCTTAGCCTGGCCCTGCCCTGCTCTTTTGGGGAGGAAACCAGAGGATGTGAGCGCGCTCTCTCTCTCTCTCTCTCTCTCTCTCTCTCTCTCTCTCTCTCTGTGTGTGTGTGTCTTTGCCTCTCAAACAAGCAAATCAATGACTTACAAACACATAATTTAAGGAAGCCTTCCTGAGGCAAAGATTTTCATGTATACACTGGGAGATCGCACAGCATTCTGGAGAAAACTGCTGCAGAATGCCCGCACCGATGGATTCACTACAAAATGATCCTAGTTCCAGGACGAAGACGGGGTCTTTTTACAAAGTCAGGCAGAAATATTACCGGAGGGAAATACAATCAGGTTGGCATCATCCTTTTGCACATTAACATTCCAAGGCAGAGACGGTGGAGTAGCATCCACCAGAAATTCAATAAAAGCAAACGTGAGCCCAGGCTTATCCAGCTAAGCTATCCTGCAAAGACTGAACACTCAGGCGCACCAAAAGCCTGTTCCCAGGGGCACTTGCTGAGGAAGCTGCCAGGGGTAAAGGTCGGCCAAGCAAGTCAGGAGACTTCAGCCAAAGAGCTGAGGGCCCAGTGGAACGGAGGCACTGCAGAGTGAACGTGGCAGGTGTGCCCAGGGCCAGCACAGGGGAACACAGGTGTTAGGAGTCCTGACTGCACAGACACCATTCGCTTACCAAGAAATGAGAGGGAACGAAGGAGGAAAAAGAGTAAGTTTTCTGATGGCCTCATCTGCAGTAGAGTTAAAGAATGCTTTAAAATCCAGCACACCGAGTGGTAGAATCCTAAGCATATTTAGGTAAAGAAAGCTGACACTGATATCTGAAACTGGGGTCTGCTGTTCATAGCAGGGGAAATGATGGTTACCATGGAAACAGAGGGGAAAACAGTAACAGGTTAAGCTGCCACCTGCAACACTGGCATCCCATATGGATGCCAGTCCTGGCTGCTCCACTTCTGTTCCAGCTCCCTACTAAACACACCTGGGAAAGCAGCAGAAAATGGCCCAAGTGCTTGGGCCCCTGCACCCACATGGGAGACCCAGATGAAGCTCCTGGCTCCTGGCTTCGGTCTGGCCTGGTCCTGGCCATTGCTGCCATTTCCAGGGGAGTGAACCAGTGGATGGAATATTTCTCTTTCTGTCTCTCCCTCTTTCTCTCTCCATAACTCTGCACTCAAAGAAATAAAACAAATCTTTAAAAAAGGTTTAATATGTAATTACTTAATATATAATCTAATGCATATAAACCTTCCTAAATTTAGAATAATAAAATGAGCAAAGAAAACCTACTACAAAGGAAAATAAATAAAAAGCATATACAACATTATATGGTATAAAAAAGAATAAATAATACTTCACATCAACAAACATACAGGTGCTTAACTTACCTTTCAAAAGAGATTTTCAGGGGTCGGCACTGTGGCATAGTGGGTAAAGCCACTGCCTGCAGTGCTGGCATCCCATATGGGCGCTAGTTCGAGTCCCGGCTGCTCCCAGCTCTCTGCTATGGCCTGGGAAAGCAGGAGAAGATGGCCCAAGTGCTTGGGCCCCTGCACCTACATGGGAGACCTGGAAGGAGCTCCTGGCTCCTGGCTTCAGATGGGCCCAGCTCTGGCAGTTGCAGCCATTTGGGGAATGAACTAGTAGATGGAAGACTTCTCTCTCTTTCCTACCTTTGCCTCTCTGTAATTCTGCCTTTCAGACAAATAAATAATTCTTTTTTTAAAAAGAGAGATTTTCAGATTAGATAAAATAAAATCCAAACTTTACTATGTACTAGAGACAAAGATTCAGAAAAGATACAAGCAAAAGGAGAGGCAAAGCCATTTTAGTCCAGTGCAAACAAACCAACAAATAAATTAGGGGTTGTGCTCTGCAAAGTAGAAAAGATAGAAGTTCTATAAGAAGTGTTAAATGAGACAACAAAAGGACTTTCTGATGTTAAAGGCTACAATCCACGAGATAAAATAATTATGAGTACTTGCACATCAAACAGTGACAACTGTTGAAATAACTGGATAGTCATTTGGCAAAACAATTTGAACTGGAACTCACAATCTCACACTGATCATAGGGATAAGTGTTAAGTGAGTCAAAGATTTAAATTTAAAACCTGAAATCATAAAACTACTAGAAGAAAACATTACAAGTTTCTTCACAACCTTGAAATGAGTACATCTTTTATTTTTTTTTTTAAGATTTATGTATTTATTTGAAATGTAGAGTTGGAGAGAGACAGACAGAGAGACAGACAGAGAGAATGACAGATGGATAGAGGTCTTCCATGTGCTGGTTCACTCCCCAGATGACCGCAACAGTCAGAGCTGCGCCGATCCGAAGTCAGGAACCAGGAGCTTCTTCCAGGTCTCCCACGAGGGTGCAGGGGCCCTAGGACTTGGGCCCTCTTCTACTGCTTTCCCAGGCCACAACAGAGAGCTGGATTGGAAGTGGAGCAGCAGGACTTGAACCAGCGCCCATATGGAATGCTGGCACTGCAGGTGGCGGCTTTACCTGCTATGCCACAGTGCTGGGCCCCAAATACATCTCTTCTTTTAATCAAAATGAAAAGCCCAGAAAAAGACTGACATATTTTATTCTAGTATAAAAACGCTTCCATTGTGCTCCAATAAGTCCGACTGAGACCCCTGGAAATTATGTATGACGGGACTCCAAAAAGTTTTGGAAAATGCAATTAAAAGATAAATTTGGTGCAAACAGTTTTTGAAATCTATACATAATTTCCTCCTAATGCACATTTTCCATGAACTTTAAACATTTTTGCACCAAAATAAATATATTTTAATTGCATTTTCCACAACCTTTTTGATGTTTTTGTGTCTAAAACAAATATAAGAAGACCTTGAGAGGTAGGAAGAAAAGGTCAGATTGACTCAAGCCCTCAACCAAGCCTTCTGTCTATAGTCAAAGAGCCAGGAGAGAGGCGGCCCCACAGGACAGACACTTGTATCTGCTCCATGCCAGCCACACCACAGAGGCAGCGCTCCTCAAGAAAGACACTGGGGGCATCCAGACCTCCGTTATTGCCAGGTTGGGACGAGGGGCCGTGATCTCTGGGTTCTGTCTCGGGTGGAGTATGAGATAGCCAGGAAGCCAAGTGGGGAGCCTCCTAGGGCTCTGATGGCTTCTGGGTGATGACCGAGTGGGGCTCCCACCCCAGTCCCTGCTGGGTGGGTGGGGACCACGTGGGAGCCACAGCTGCAACAAGGCACCCTTTGCCTCCTTGCTGGGGTCAGGAATTGACCAGTGTCTCTTCCTCTCACATGGCTGCCAGTGGAGGCCGAGGAGAGAGGCCCCAGAGATTTGTTGAAGCACATGATGTAAATAAGATCTGGAATCGTATAGCCTAATCACCAAAACGTCCAGCTTCAAAAACATAGCAAGAAACAGGAATATCTCAACATGAGTGAGAAAATCCAACTAAAGGACCACAATGTGGAGATGACACAGATATTAGAACTGTCCGATCAGCGTGGTGCGCTGGCCGCAGTGCGCCGGCCGCGGCGGCCATTGGAGGGTGAACCAATGGCAAAGGAAGACCTTTCTCTCTGTCTCTCTCTCTCACTGTCCACTCTGCCTGTCAAAAATAAAATAAAATAAAAAGATAAAAGCGGAAGCTTTAAAAAAAAAAAAGAACTGTCCGATAAGAATGCTAACGTGGGGCCCGGCACTGTGACTACTGGCTAAAGCCACCATCCGCAGTGCCCGCATCCCATATGGGCGCCGGTTCAAGTCCTGGCTACTCTACTTCCAATCCAGCTCTCTGCTATGGCCTGGGAAAGCAGGAGAAGATGGCCCAAGTGCTTGGGCCCCTGCACCCATGTGGGAGACCAGGAAGAAGCTCCTGGCTTCTGGCTCCTGGCTCCTGGCTCTTGGCTTCAGTTTGGCACATCTCTGGCCATTGTGGCCAACTGGGGAGTGAACCAGCAGATGGAAGACCTCTCTCTCTCTCTCTCTCTCTCTCTGCCTCTGCTTCTCTCGCTGCATAACTCTGATTTTCAAATAAATAAATAAATAAATAAATCTTTTTTAATTTTAAATAAAAATTTTTTTTTTTGGCAGGCAGAGTGGACAGTGAGAGAGAGAGACAGAGAGAAAGGTCTTCCTTTGCCGTTGGTTCACCCTCCAATGGCCGCCGCGGCCAGCGCGCTGTGGCTGGTGCACCGCGCTGATCCGATGGCAGGAGCCAGGTACTTCTCCTGGTCTCCCATGGGGTACAGGGCCCAAGCACTTGGGCCATCCTCCACTGCACTCCCTGGCCACAGCAGAGAGCTGGCCTGGAAGAGGGGCAACTGGGACAGAATCCAGCACCCCGACCGGGACTAGAACCCGGCGTGCCGGCGCTGCTAGGTGGAGGTTTAGACTAGTAGGCCGCGGCGCCGGCCTAAGTGAAACTTTTTTTTTTTTTTTTTGGACAGGGAGAGTGGACGATGAGAGAGAGAGACAGAGAGAAAGGTCTTCCTTTGCCGTTGGTTCACCCTCCAATGGCCTCCGCGGCCAGCATGCTGCAGCTGGTGCACCGCGCCGATCCGAAGCCAGGAGCCAGGTGCTTCTCCTGGTCTCCCATGGGGTGCAGGGCCCAAGCACTTGGGCCATCCTCCACTGCACTCCCTGGCCACAGCAGAGAGCTGGCCTGGAAGAGGGGCAACCGGGACAGAATCCAGTGCCCTGACCGGGACTAGAACCCGGTGTGCCGGCGCCGCAAGGCGGAGGATTAGCCTAGTGAGCCGCGGCTCCGGCCATAAATCTTTTTTTAAAAAGAATGTTAATGCAGCCTTCCCAAAAACATTGCAACGGGCAAATGATGAAAATACTTGAGACAAGCGAAATCAATAGAAAGTCTCAGCAAGGAAAGAATATATAAATGGAAAGTGTGGGATAAAATGTGCAATAACAAAATAAAGGAAGGAATGGATAGGCTTCAAAGCAAAATGCAGGGTTAAGCTGCATCCCACATCGGAGCACCAATGCAAGTCCCAGCTGCTCTGCTTCTGATCCAGCTCCCTGCTAGTGCACCTGGAAAAGCAGTAGAAGATGGTCCAAGTACCTGGGCCCCTGCACCCATGTCGAAGATTCAGATGGAGGTCTGGGCTTCTGGCTTTGGCCTGGCCCAGCCCTGATGGTTGTGGCCATCTGAGGGGTGAACCCATGGATGGAAGGTCTCTCTCCTCTCTGTTCCTCCTTCTCTTTCTCTGTTGCTCTGCCTTTCAAATAAGCAAAACGAATATTTTAAAGAAATTCTATTTTTTTAAAAAACAAAAGGTGGTGAACTGAAAGCCAGAATGATATTACCCAATCTAAACAACAGAGAGAAAATACACCAAGAAGGGAAATCGCAACAGAGCTTCAGGGACACGGAATTGTAACAAAAGCAACACCTGACCTTGATGTCCTCAGAATTCCAGGAGGAGACAGAGGAGAGTGGGGCTGAAAAGCACTCAAGGGAGAATGGCAGGGGCTGGCGCTGTGGCATAGTGGGTAAAGCCGCTGCCTGCAGTGCCCACATCCCATATGGGTGCTGGTTTGAGTCCCAGCTGCCCCACCTCCGATCCAGCTCTCTGCTATGGCCTGGGAAAGCAGTGGAAGATGGCCCAAGTGTTTGGGCCCCTGCACATGCATGGGAGACCCGGAAGAAGCTTCTGGCTCCTGGCTTCGGATCAGCCTAACTCTGGCTGTTGTGGCCATTTGGGGAGTGAACCAGAGGATGGAAGACTTCTCTCTCTCTCTCTCTCTCTCTCTCTGCCTCTGCCTCTCTGTAACTCTGCCTTTCAAATAAATAAATAAATCTTTTTTTTAAAAAAACGACTATGCTAAGTTACCTACATATAATGCAATGCCTACACCAACTTCTTAAAGACTACACAAAGTGATAAACTAAAAAAAGTAGGGATATATTAAGATAGAATTCTCGGAGACATTCAAGTAACCCATGGGAAGGCAGGAATAAGAAAACAGAAATGAAAAACTGAGAGAGCAAGCAGAAAAAAAAATAGCAGATCTCAGTAGGTTAAAAGAAATGTGACCTGACAATCTGCTGTTTACAAGAAACTCACTTCAAGTATAATGCTATAAGTAGCTTAAAGGTAAAAGCATGGGAAGAGATACAGCATTAACACGCACTAATTACAAGGAAACAGGCAGGTTTTATCAATATGAGATAAAGCAGACCTCAGAGTGAAGAAATGGCTGGGAGAGAAATGACATGACAAAGGGGCCGATTCACCAAATGAAAGGATCAAGTCTGTCAGGAAGACGCATCAATTCCAAACGTGAGTGCAGCAGACAACGGAGCTGCAAACCACACACAGCAAAAGCTGGAAAAAACTTGGAGAAAGACAACTCAACAATTGTAGCTGCAGAGTCAGCACCCTCCCCAACAGCTAATAAAACAGCTAATAAACCACTGCAGACCCTGGAAACCTTGAAAAGACACAGAAGCAATGCTAGGAACAACCTGACATGAGTCTGTCTTACAGTTCAGAGGAACTAACCAATCCATTGGCTCACTCCCCAGATACCTGCTGGGGCTGGGTCAAGCTGAAGCCTAGAGCCAGGAATTCAATCTGGGACTGCCCTGCTAGTAGCAAGGACATAACTAGTTGCACCAATACCTTCTGCCTTCCAGGGCAAGAATTGACAGGAAGCTGGGATAGGGAGTAGACTGGGACTGGAACCAAGGAATTCCTGTTTGGGATGTGGGTGTCTTAAGAGGTATCTTTTTTTTTTTTTTTTTTTTTTTTTTTGCCAGGCAGAGTAAGACAGTGAGAGAGAGAGAGAGAGAGAGAGAGGTCTTCCTTCCGTTGGTTCACTCCCCTAATGGCCGCTACGGCTGGCGCTGCGCCGATTTGAAGCCAGGAGCTGGGTACTTCCTCCCAGTCTCCCATGTGGGTGCAGGGATCCAAGCACTTGGGCCATCCTCCGCTGCCTTCCTGGGCCACAGCAGAGAACTGGACTGGAAGAGGAGCAACTGGGACTAGAACCCAGCACCCCAACCGGGACTAGTACCCGGGGTGCTGGCGCTGCAGGCGGAGGATTAGCCAAGTGAGCCACGGCGCCGGCCTCAAGAGGTATCTTAACTGCTATGTCAAGTGCTCACTTCAGCCATATCACTTGTTCAGGTAATAGAATTAATAGTTAAAAAAAAAAACAACAAAGAATCTCCATTCCTGGAGATTTTTTACGAACACGTAAAGAATTAACAACAATTTTACCCAGTCACTTCCATAAGGTAGAAGAGAATGAACCAACACTTCCCAACTCACGGAAGCCAGCATTAGCCTGATATGAAAAGGAGATGGGGCTGGCACTGTGGGCCAGCGGTCAAGCTACTGCTTGTGACACTGGTGTCACACACCAGAAAGCTGGTTCCAGGTTTGGCTGCTCCGCTTCTGATCTGGCTTCCCGGCAATGTGCCCAGGAAGCAGCAGATGATGGCTCAAGCACTTGGGCCCCTGCATTCAGTGGGAGACCTGGATGGAGCTGGTGACTCCTGGCTTTGGCCTGATCTAGCCTGGATTTTGTGGCCATTTGGGAAGTGAACAAGCAGAGATGATCTCTCTCTGTCTCTCCCTCTTCCTCTGTGTCACTCTGCTTTTCAAGTTAATCAATCAACCAATGAATAAAGAATTCTTTTGTAAAAAGAAAAGCAAAGACAGTTCAAAACAAACAACAAAACCCCCAAAACCAACCCCACTGTAGATTGTCATATATATTCCTCAAATATATATTCATATTATATATGCATATAATGTATGTATCCCACTTGTATATGGATGTAAGAGTTCTTAACAGAACTATTAGCAAATAAAATTCAGCAACACATAAAAACAACTCTGGGGGCCAGCGCTGTGGCATAGCAGGTAAAGCTGCTGCCTGTGGTGCTGGCATCCCATATGAGTGCCGGTTCAAATCCTGGCTGCTCCACTTCCGATCCCGCTCTCTACTATGGCCGGGGAAAGCAGTAGAAGATGGCTCAAGGCCTTGGGCCCCTGCACCTGCATGGGAGACCCGGAGGAAGCTCCTGGCTTCAGATCGGTGTAGCTCCAGCCTTTGCGGCCATCTGGGGAGTGACCAGCAGATGGAAGACCTCTCTCTCTCTCTGCCCCTCCTCTCTCTGTGTAATTCCGACTTTCAAGTCAAGGAATTGGGCCATCTTCTGCTGCTTTCCCAGGCCACAGCAGAGAGCTGGATCGGAAGTGGAGCAGACGGGTCTCGGACAAGCACCTACATGGGATGCCTGCACTGCAGGTGGCGGCTTTACCTGCTACGCCACAGTGTTGGCTCCTAAGTAGTTAGGTTTCTGCTGCCCACATGGGAGATCTGGCCCCTGGCCAGCCCCAGCCGTTGTAGGTATTTGGGGAGTGAATCAACAGATAGGGGCTCTCTCTGTCTGTCTGCCTTTCTGTCTCTGACTCTACCTTTCAAATAAATAAAAACAATTCTTATCTTCCCCCAAATAAAGAAAATCTCCAGTAATCTACAAAAGACCACCATTACTAATAAGTGAGTTCAGCAAGGTTACAAGATATAAAATCAATTATATTTCTATATACCAGCAGTGAACACATGGATGCTGATATGAAAATCCAATACCCTTTCGCAATTGCTTAAGGAGAGAAACAGGTGTATGGCTGACAAAACATGTCGACAGTTTCCATTATGAAAAACAACAAAATGCTGGGCCAGTGTTGTGGTATAACGCGTTAAGCCACTGCCTGCTATGCTGGATCCCATATCAAGATGCCAGCTCAAGTCCCAGTCACTCTGCTTCCAATCTAGCTCCTCATTAACGTGCCTCAGAAGGCAGTGGAAGATGGCCCAACTACCTGGACCCCTGCCAGCAACGTGGAAGACCCAGGCTTGGCCTGGTCCATTCCCGACCATTGTAGTCATTTGGGGGGAATGAACCAGTGGATGGAAGATCCCTTTCTCTCTCTCTTCCTCCATCTCTTGTGTCACTCTGCTTTTCAAATAAATAAAAATAATTCAAACAGCTTACAAAATGCTGATCAAAGAGGATCTAAATAGATAGAGAGACATATCATGTTCATGGATTAGAAGGCTCAGCCTTGGGGCTGGCGCTGTGGCACAGCGGGTTAAAGCTCCAGCCTCCAATGTCAGCATCCCATATGGGTGCCAGTTTGAGTCCTGGCTGCTCCACTTCTGATCCAGCTCTCTGCTGTGGAGTAGGAAAGCAGTAGAAGATGGCCCAAGTGCTTGGGCCCCTGCACCTCACGGGAGACCCAGAAGAAGCTCCTGGCTCCTGGCTCCTAGCTGCTGGTGCAGCTCCGGCCGTGTGGCCAATTAGGGAGTGAGTCAGTGGATGGAAGACTCTCTCTTTCTGCCTCTCCTTCTCTCTCTGTGTAACTCTGAGTTTCAAATAAATAAACAAATATTTTAAAAACGATATCCTTCTAAAGAAGTTATATTTAAGAAAAGAAAAGAAAAAGACTCAGCTTCGTAAAGACGTCAGTTCTTCCCCAATTGATGCACAGGTTTAAAACAATTGCCATCAAACATCTTTTTTTTTTTTTTTAGAAAGCTTTTATTTAATAAATATAAATTTCATAGGTACAGCTTTTGGAATATAGCTGTTCTTTCCACCATACCCACCCTCCCACCCCCACTCCCGTCCCACCTCCTACTCCTTCCCCCATCCCATTCTTCATTAAGATTCATTTTTAATCATCTTTATATACAGAAGACCAACTCTATACTAAGTAAAGATTTCAACAGTTTGTACACACACAGACACAAAGCATAAAGTGCTGTTTGAAGACAAGTTTTACCGTTAATTCTCATAGTACAACTCACTAAGGACAGAGGTCCTACATTGGGAGCAAGTGCACAGTGACTCCTGTTATTAATTTAACAATTGACACTCTTATTTATGACGTTAGTGATTACTTGAGACTCTTGTCATGAACTGCCAAGGCTATGGAAGCCTCTTGAGTCCACAAATTCTGTCAGTATTTAGACAGGGCCACAGCAAAGTGGAAGTTCTCTCTTCCCTTCAAAGAAAGGTACCTCCTTCTGCCATAAAGAATCTTAGCAAGGGTTTTTTTTTTTTTTTTTGATAGATGTAGATAAATATTGTTCTCAAATTTAAAGGAGAAGGAAAGGGAACTAGAATAGCTTAAAGAATTTTAAAAAGGAAGAATGAAGTAGGAGGAATCTCTCTCCCTGATTCCAAGATTATTATTTGCTACAATAATCAATACAGTATGGTACTGGGGGAGAAAAAGGAACAAGAATGCAGAATTTGCCTCAAATAGGTGTGCTGTAGCCAACTGATTTGGACAAAGTACAAAAGCAATTTTTAAAAAAGATTGATTATTTGTTTAAAAGGGAGAAAGAGAGAGGAAGAGACAGAGGTCTTCCATTTGCTTCACTTCCATTCACTTTCATTTGGTTCATTCCTCAAACGGCTTCAATGGCTAGGGGTTGGCCTGGTAAAAGCCAGGAGCCTGGAAATCCATCTGGGTCTCCCACATTGTTAGCCAGGGCCCAAGTACTTGGGCCATTATCCGCTGCTTTCCCAGGCACATTAGCAGGGAGCTGCAAATGAAATGGGGTAGTGAGGACTCAACCAGCACTCTGATATGGGATGCTGGGGTCGCAGGCGGAGGCTTAACCTGCTGCACCGCAATACAAGCCCTGCAAAAGCAATTTGATACAGGAAGAATCATCTTTTCAACAAAGGGATCATTGGATGTCCATAAGCAAAAAAACAAACAAACAAACAAACAAAAAAAAACAAACCCTAAACCTAAACCTCGTATGTTATATATGTTATATAAAAGTTAAGTAAAAATGGATTATAGACTTAAGCACAAACTAGCAGGATATGAAACTTTCACGGGAAGCATATGAGAAAATCTTCATAGTCTAGTCCCTGGCAAGGACCTCTTAGACATGATACTGAAAGTATAATCTATAAATTATTTTTAAAATATTTATTTATTTGAGGG
Organism: Oryctolagus cuniculus; assembly: GCF_051225735.1. NCBI lineage: Eukaryota > Metazoa > Chordata > Mammalia > Lagomorpha > Leporidae > Oryctolagus > Oryctolagus cuniculus. The sequence continues at coordinate 68,847,869 of NC_142872.1, forward strand.
GGGTGAGAGAGAGAGAGAGAGAGAGAGAGAGAGAGAGAGATATTTTCCATTGTTGGTTCACTTCCCAAATCTCCACAACAGCCTGGGTTGGGCCAAGGTGAAGCCAGGATCCAGGAATTCCATCCGGGTCTCTTGCATGAGTGTTAGGAATCCAAGTACTTGGGCTATAATCTGCTGACTCCCAGACACAACAGCAGGAAGCTGGATTGGAAGCAGAGGAGCTGGGATGTGAGTTGGCACTCTGATATGGGATGTAGGTGTTCCAAGTGGTATCTTAACCTGCTGTACTAAAATGCCCACCCTACAATCCATAAATTAAAAAATTAAAAGCTTTGCTCTGTGAAAGACCTTGTTAAGAAGATGAAAGGACAAGCTACAAACCGGGGAAAAGAAAATATTTGTTAACCCCATCCATGACAAAGGCTCCATCTCTAGAATATCTAAAATACTCTCAAAACCCAACAGTGAAACATCCAATTAGAATTGGGTAGGGATGAGCCTTGTGGCACAGTGGTTAAGATGCCATGTTGAGGTCAGCGCTGTGGCGCAGTAGGTTAATCCTCCACCTGAGGTGCTGGCATCCTATATGGGTGCCGGTTCTAGTCCTGGCTGCTCCTCTTCCAATCCAGCTCTTTGCTGTGGCCTGGGAAAACAGTGGAAGATGACCCAAGTGCTTGGGGCCCTGCACCCACATGGGAGACCGGGAGGAACTCCTGGCTCCTGGCTTCAGATCGGCGCAGCTCTGGCCGTTGCAGCCATTTGAGGAGTGAACCAGCAGATGGAAGACCTCTCTCTCTGTCTGTAACTCTACCTCTCAAATTAAAAAAAAAAATGCCATCTTGGGTACCCGCATCCCTTTTCAGAGTGCCTGGGTTGAGTCCTCATTCTGTATTTGACCAGCTTCCTGCTAATGTGCACCCTGGAGGTAGCAGGGGATGACCCAAGTGCTAGGGTCCCTGCTGCCCACATGGAATCCCAGATGGAGTTCCTGACTTCTGGCTTCAGCTCCACCTACCCCTAGCTGTTGGGGGGCATTTGGGGAATGAGGCAGCAGATGGAAGATTTCTCTTTCTCTGTTGCTCTTACTTTCAAATGAAATGGGTGAAAGACATATCATCAAAGAAAATATACAGATAGCAAATAACCCCCTGAAATGTGTTCGACATCTGCAGAGAATAGGGAAGTGCAAATGAAAACCATGATGAGATATCACACCTATGAGAACATCTAAATACAAAGTAGTGACAATAGGAAATGTTGGTGAAAATGCAGAGAAGTTTGATCAGTTATATTTACGTGCTGCTGGTGAGCACATGGAATGTTCAGTTGTTCTAGAAAACCGTTTGCCAGATTTTTACAGTTCTGTACAGGTACTTACTGCATCACCTAGAAATTGCCTGTGTACATGTGTGTTCCAGAGAAACAAAGCTTTACATTCACATGAAAACCCAAACATGCTTGTTCAAGTCAGCTTCATCGGACACAGCCCAATGCTGGGAACAGCCACAGTGTCGCTCGGTAGGTGGGCGGTTAGGTGGGCCAGGGTCTCCCACATCACGGAACAGACTCTTTTTTTTTTTTTTTTTAAAGATTTATTTATTTTACTTGAAATTCAGAGCTACACAGAGAGAGAAGGAGAGGCAGAGACAGAGAGACAGAGAGAGAGGTCTTCCATCTGATGGTTCACTCCCTAATTGGCTGCAATGGCTGGAGCTATGCTGATCTGAAGCTAGGAGCCAGGAGCTCCTTCTGGGTCTCCTATGCGGGTGCAGGGGCCCAAGGACTTGTGCCATCCTCCACTGCTTTCCCAGGCCATAGCAGAGAGCTGGATCAGAAGTGGAGCAGCTGGGACTCGAACCGGCATTCATATGGGATGCTGGCACTGCAGGCAGTAGCTTTACCCGCTATGCCACAGTGCCGGCCCTGGAACAGACTTTCACAGACAGCGATGCGGAGGGATCTCCAGGGAGTTTATGTGCTAAGTAGAGAAGCCACTCTCGAAAGGTCACCTACCGCACGGTGTCATTTTATAATGCTCTCAAAATGTCAAAATTGTAGAGGATGTATTTTCATTTCCCAGGGCCGCCATGATAAATGGTCGCAAACTTGATGCCTTAAACCAACAGAGATGTGGTCTGTCTCAGCTGGGGAAGCTGGGGTCTGACTCCAAGTCCTCAGCAGGAGCCTGTTCTCTCTGAAATCTGACATAGAGTTGGTTCTGCACCTCTCTCTGAGCTGCTGCCGGCTGCCCGCAACTCTTGGCGTCTTTGGCTCTGGAGGCACCCGATCTCCACCTCTGTATAGAGCCGCCCTGTCTGTGTGCTTTTGGGTCTCAGATGTCCCTCTACCTTCCCCTCACAGGTGCACCTGTCATGAGTTCAGGCTCACCTTGACTCCAGCACAATAGCATCCTGATGCTTAACTTATCAGTGCTTACAATGACTTTTTCTTTTAAGATTATATTTATTTATTTGAGAGATAGAGTTACAGAAAGAGAGAGAGAGAGAGAGAAAGAGAGAGAAGTCTCCCCAAATGGCTGCAACGGCCAGAGCTGGGCTGATCCAAAGCCAGGAGCCAGGAGCTTCTTCTGGGTCTCCCACACGGGTGCTGGGGCCCAAGGAGTTGGGCCATCTTCTATTGCTTTCCCAGGCCACAGCAGAGAGCTGGATTGGAAGAGGAGCAGCTGGGACTAGAACCGGTGCCCATATGGGATGCTGGTGCTGCAGGTGGAAGATTAACCTACTGCGCCACAATGCCGGCCCTGACGATGACTCTTACTAAATGCTGTTCCCTGAATAGGCACTGAGGTGGTGCAGGGGTGTGTGTGGCAGGGTGGGGGTTGAGAGGGGCAAGGCCCTTCTCGTTCTCACTCTCAAGGGCCTGGGTTAGTCACTGCCAGAGCTGGTTGTTATCACATAGGCTGTTGGCCTTGGCGTGTGTTCTGCATGCATCTCCTTCCTTGCACTTGTCGCCGCAGTGGAGGCAGCACAAGGTCCTTGCCAGATGTGGTGGCCCCCGCGTGGACTTCCCAGGCTTGAGAAATCTCTGCTCCTTCAAAGTTGCGCACAACAGAAACCAGAGCAGGAAATGAAGTGAGGCCACAGTTACAGGGCCAGGCACTAGGAGCTGGAGGTCCTGCTGGTGGCCGCTCTTCAAGCTCATGCACGGGTGGAAGACAGGTCAGTGGTTGCAGGGTTCGGGTGGGGGGAGGTGATGAGTGGGCAAGTGGTGATGGAGCCGCCTTTCTAGAAGCAGACTTTTGTGGTGCTCGAGCTGTTTGGTGTCTTGATTGTGTGGTGACACGAATCCACACCAGTGATCAAACAGCACCCATTGTCCCAATGTCCATATTCCCAGACTTGATATTGTAGTATGGTTACAGAAATGCTGGGGAAGGCCCAATCCCTGCAGCTTCTGTGAATCTGTAATTGCTTCAAAATAAAAAGTCTTACATGGCGTGCACACACATGCACACACAGATGCTCCAAACAGACCGACACCTACACACAAATGTCAAGACAGACAACAAACTGGCAAAAAGTATTTCTCAATAACTTTGCGAAGTGGGTAGCCTACCCACCCCTACGTAGATGCAGATGGCTGTAAAGAATGGCTGCTGTCAGTTCTTTCCCTCCTGGCACCCCACCCCTTCTCCCCCACCCAGAGGGGAAGTCTACTTCCCATTCCTTGAATCTGGGCTGGCCCTGTGACTTGCTGACCAACACAAGGAAAGTGTATGGAAAAATGCATATTGTGAAAACACGGTGCATGGATTTCAATTTTTTTTCACTAAAATAAACTTGTATTTTAAAAATTGTCTTTATTTGAGAAGCAGTGAGACAGAGTGAAAGAAACTCCCATCTGCTGGTTCACTCCCCAAATACCTGTGTATGCCCAGCTGAAGCTGGGAGCCAGGAATTCAATCCAGGTCTTCCAGGGGGGTGACAGGGGCCCAGTTATTTGAGTCATCCCTGCTGCCTTCCAGTGTCTGCATTAGCAGGAATGTGGAATCTGAAACTAGAGCTGGGACTTGTACCCAGGCACTCTGATGTGGGGCATAGGTGTCTTAAATGACATCGCATCCACTGCATCAAATGCCCATCCTTAAGCTGATCTTTTGGGGGCTGGTGTTATGGCCCAGTGGTTTAAGCTGCTGCCTACAACTCTGGCATCCTATAAACACTTATTCGAGTCAGCTGCTCCACTTCTGATCCAGCTCCCTGCTAATACTCCTGGGAGGGCAGTGGAAGATGGCCCAAGTACCTGGGTCACTGCCACCCACACAGGAGACCTGGATGGAATTCCAGGCTCCTGGCTTTGGCCTGGTCCAGACCTGACCCTTGTGACCGTTTGGGGAATGAACCAGCAGATGGAAGATATCTGTCTGTCTGGCTCTCTCCCTCCCTTTCTCTCTGTAACTCTGACTTTCAAACAAACAAATAAATCTCTAAAAACACCCCCACCTTCTCTTTTAATTACTATTTCCTTGAACTTTTTGACATCCTTTTGTAGGATACAGGAGTGATGTTCTGTGATTTTTTTGATCCAGACCTTCGGAAAGTGGGCAGCTTCTGTTCCTTTCTCTTGAAAATTGGCTACCTTGTAGGAAGGCCTACTTCCCTGAGACCCCATGCTGTGAAGAAGCCCAAGCCTATCTACTGGGGAGGCCGTGAGGGGAGCACCGAGGCACTGGACAAGCAGGTGAAGCCTTGAACTGTGCAGCTCAGCCCACTGTTGGCTGGAGGCAACAGTGTGAGTAGCCTCAGCTGGAGCCAATTGGAGCAGAAGAACAACCCAGCTGGGCCTATTCGAGCCACAGAATCCTTGTTGCTTTAAGCTATTCAGTTCTGGGGTAGGGCTTATTTATTTATTTTGACTTATTTTAAAGGGAGAGCAAGCAGGGGAGAGGGGAGAGGGGAGAGGGAGAGGGAGAAATAAAACTTTTATCTACTAGTTCATTCCTCAAATGACTGCAACAGCCAGGGCTGTCCCAGGCCAAAGCCAGGAGCCAGGAATTCCATTTGGGGTCTTCCAGGCTGCCAGGGCCCAAGCACTTGCGCCATTGTCCTTTGCCTGATGCATTAGCAAGAAGCTGGATCAGAAGCAAAGTAGCTGGGACTTGAACTGGCATCCCTAGTCATAGCTTAACCCATTGTACCACAACACCCGCCTCCAACAACGGATAATTTAAAGAAAGCTTTCACTTAAGAACCGGGGGTGGGGGGATTCGGGTTGGGGGTGGAGGTGGGTGTGGGGGGGAATGAGCAAAAGCAAGAAACAGACAATTCACAAAGAAAGAAATGCAAATGAGTTGCTCACTCCTAGTTCTAACAAAAGAAATGCAAATTAGACACCATTGGTGGCAAATCAGATGGTGGGGGGACTCCCAAATGAGAAAATACACAGTGGGCAGGCCGGGAGGAAACAGGCTTGCTAGCAGGGCGAATGCTAAGTGACGTGACCCATCTGGGGAGTGCCTTGTTGCTGGCTGCCGGTCCTCCGACACAGAGCTGTCTGGGAGTGTGGTCCCTAGACAGACCCTGGCGAGTGTGAGGGGACCTGTGGATGAGCTTGCACGCTGTGGTGTCCGGAATGGCGAGAGCTTAGAGTCCAGCCAGGCTTGGCCTCGCGATAGGCAGCTGATGAAATAACCACAGCGGTGACTGGGAAGGTGCAGAGAACCCCACAGGCGGTCACCTTTCTGTAAGGGAAGGGTGGGACGCAGGAACAGCCATGCCTGCTTTCTTTGTATGAGGGGGCCTCGTGCTGTGTTTAGTGGGTAAAGCCGCCGCCTGCAGTGCCGGCATCCCACAAGGATGCAGGTTCGAGTCCCGGCTGCTCCACCTCCGATCCAGCTTTCTGCTATGGCCTGGGAAAGCAGTAAAAGATGGTCTAAGTCTTTGGGCCCCTGTACCCGGGTGGGAGACCCTGAGGAAGCCAAGTGGCTTCTAGCTTTGGATCGGTGCAGCTCCGACTGTTATGGCCAATTTGGGATTGAATCAGCAGATGGAAGACCTCTCCTTCTTTCTTTCTCTCTCTCTCTGTCTCTCTCTCTCTGCCTCTCTGTAACTCTGCCTTTCAAATAAATAAATCTTTAAAAAATAAAGTATTACAAAATTCCTGGAAAATGCTCATCATTAAAACAAACTATGTACAGATTTCAAACATTGTTTGCACCCCAAACAAAAAATTGCCTTTTAATTCTGTTTTCCCACAAACTTCTTGAGGCCCCTTTGTATATACAGAAAGCTAATAAAAATGCTTATCTATGGGAGGTTGAGGAGGGGGATGGGGCGAGAGAATTCTCTGTATTTGTATACCTATTTTATTCCTCTAGATATCATTTTCACTTTTGAACCATGGAAACACACGTGATATTAAAAACCAAAATCTCTGATAGTAAGGAGGAGGTGGAAATGTTGTTGGTGTGGGATGAAGTTTCTTTTTAGCTTTTTAATTCATTTGAGGTGGGAGGAGAGAGAGAGAGAGAAATCAGTATCTCCCATAGGCTTGTCCACTCCTCAAATGCTCACAATGGCCCGGGTTGGGCTGGGGCTGAAGCTGGGAGCAGGAACTGGACATGCAGTGAAAGTCTCCCACGTGGGTGGCAGAAGCCAATTGCCTGAGCCATCACTCTGCTTCCCAGGGCCTGCATTGGTGGGAAGCTGGAGTCAGGAGCCGGAGCAGGGTGTCGAACCCAGGTATTCTGAGATGGGAATGGGTGTCTTAACTGCAGTTTAACTGCCAGACCAAATACCTGCTAGATAGGGGTTCTTTAAGGGTGCTGAGAGTATTACAAAATTAGTTGGTGGTCATGCTTGTATGACCCTGAGAATACACACAGGCACCACTGAACTCTACACACTAGCTGAATTTTATAGAATGTGTGGTAAATCATAATAAAAGTTGAAGAAATGAAATCAGGCACATACAGCCCCAAACTTTTAGGAACAAGAAGATAGAGCCCAGATTCAGCAAAGATGGACAAGACAGTAAAAGACAATATGGTTAATTTGATGCCCATAAATTAAAAACTTTCCAAAAATCACCTAGAAGATGCAATTAACTAGAATTGGCTCAAGGAGAAATAGAAAATCTGAATGAATAGTCTGAATGTTTAAAGAAAGTAAATTACCAGTAAAAAAAAAAAACTCACATAAAAGAACAGATTGCCGAAAATTTAAGAAAACTTTAAAGGATATCATTTCAAGCTTTTTTTTTATGCCCCCCAAGCTTTTTTTTTTTTTCTTTAAAGTGAGCTGCATTTATTTATTTAGACAGATAAAACTGCACACACTTAGGGAGCAGCATGTGATATTTTGATATCATTTCAGTCTTATCCGTAACTTCTGGAAAAAAGAAGGAATATTGGCTAGTACATTTTGTCATGCTAAAATTAATTGCTAAAATAGGACATGAAAATTAGGAGAAAAGTAAATTGCAGGCCTATCTACTCATAACCATGAATACGAAAACCTTCTACATAAAGTATTGAATCCAAGCATCACCCATAAAAGTGTAAACATTCGTGTCAAGGTTGATTTCAGAAACTCAAGATGGGTTTAGCATCAGGAAGTCTCATAGTGAATTCACCACATAGGATAGTGGATGATATGATCTGTAGATCCCAAAGAATGAGTTGATAAAATTCAAAAGTCATTCATGATTGAAAAGGCACACAAATGCCTAGCAGATTAGGGACAGAGAGGCGAGACACTAGAGGTAGCCCTTTGCCAATTGAGAAGAAGATCAGATGCCTGGGGCGCTAATTCTAGTTGCCAGGATCCTGGAGCTCCCGGAGAATGGGTGGCTGAGCAGAAAGAAATGCAGGCACGAGGATTAGGAAAGAGGAAACCAGATTGGGATTGTCGCTTAATGAGACCATCATGTCGATAGGACCTGCCCCAAATTACAGAGAGGCTAGAATTAATAAGGTCGTTTAGCAAGTTGCATGATATATGATCAATAAACACAAATCAATTCTTTTTCTCCTCCAAAACAATGCAAAACAAAAAAAATCAATTTGCCCAAATAAAAAAAAACACAGGATGCCTCGCAATTAAGCTAGAAACACGAGGTGCCTTGCAATTAAGCTAGCCAATGTTTTGCCTGGGAGTTCTGAAGGCCACAATTCTGGGGGTCTTTGGTTTAACCCAACGTGACAACAGAGGAGCGGGAAGATGGACCAGTCGCTGGGAGCTGCTGGGCCCTGGTGCAAGGCCCTTGTGTACGCCTTTCTCCAGGGAACGGGTACCACCCCCACCCCCTCCCCCGCACCCCCAGCCCCCTGAACCCAGAGGGGCCTCCTCCTTTCTTTAGAAACCACTCAGGCTGGAGGTGGCTGGTGTAGCTATAGAAAGCAGGCGCAGGTGTCTGCTGTCGGCCTCTTAGCCCCAAGCCACACCCCTCAAGTTGTCTCCCCAACCCTGCCTATACCCACCAGTCTTTTGTGGCATCCGTGATGCAGACAGCCTGGCAGCCTACACTGTCCGCCATGGCTGCCCCATGTGCTCCCGCAGCGGGTAGGGGGTTGGGAGGGTCAGGTCAGACCCAGGACAGAGGGTAGGAGGATAGGGAAATGGAACACAGGGCAGGAGAGGGGGCGCTTCTCTGGCAGGAGCCTGTCTAGGCTCCTGCATCTCACACGACAGGGTGGCCTCTCTCTCAATTCTTGAAGGAGAATTAGTCCAAGGGTGTAGGGCAGAGGGAGGGCAGGCCAGGGCGGGGCAGGAGGCACCCGCAAAGGTAAGGGGAGCTGAGGCTGCACCGAGTCCCCTCTGTCGCCTGCCACCAAGGTGTGTTTGGCTTTGCTGACAGTGTAGATTTAGCACCTGTCTTAGTCTGTCTGGGCTGCCTTAGGCCGAGTGGCTTGTAAACAACAGAAATTTACTGCTCCCAGTTCTGAGGACTGGGAAGCAGCCCATCGCAGCCGGTGAGGGTCCACGTCCGGGTTCACGGATGGCTCCCCCACTGCCCTCACGTTGGGGAGGAGGTGAATGAGCTCCTGGGGCCTCATCCCATTCTTGAGTGCCCTGTCTTCACCTCCTAATCACCTCCTAACACCATCACACTGCTGAGTGGATTTCAATGTGAACTTTGGGGAGACAAAAGCATTCAGGGGACTGGTGCTGCTGCTCCTCTTCTGATCCAGCTCTCTGCTTATGGCCTGGGAAAGCAGTGGAAGCTGGCCAAGTGCTTGGGCCCCTGTACCCACATGGGAGACCCACAAGAAACTCCTGGCTCCTGCTTTGGCTCAGCCCAACCCCAGCTGTTGCAACCATTTGAGGAGTGAACCAGTGGATGGAAGACCTCTCTCTCTGTCTCTCCCTCTCTCTGTCTGTAACTCTACTTCTCAAATAAATAATTAAAATCTTAAAAAACATATACTCTCAAGTTGGGTTGCAGTTTATTAACAACAACAACAAAAAAGCATTCAGACGGAAGTGACATCTTGACAGTAGGGACTCCATTTTAGAGCACCCAAGATTCCATCTTGAGAAAGTACCCCCCCCACATACATCAACCGTGAGACCATAGTCTAAAACTAAAGACTAAGACAATAGCAGCACAACCATATCCCACATGGCAGAACATAGAAATCCCCTAGCATGATCACTTGAGCTGCACCAGGACTAATGATAAGATTGTAATTGGGATTGTCAAGATTGTAACTGATTTTAGTTTCTCAGAGGCTTTAGGTCAGCTTGACCCTAGCAACCATGTATTCCCTCTCTCCTTCTTGTGGTTTTGCCTTTATAACCCCTGTTGCTTTGAGCTTCAGGGTCAAGGGTTCTTTAGGGCATGAGTCCACTCTCGACCAGTGGCAATAAAGGACTCCAAAATTTACCAGTGTGCAGCTCTCCTCGGCCAGCACTTGCTCAGGCATAACAAGACGATGACCTGACCTGCTCACAAAGCACAAAGTCACCTGGGGGCCGGCACTGTGCCATAGTGAGTAAAGCCGCCACCTGCACTGCCAGCAGCCCATATAGGTGGCAGTTCAAGTCTTGGCTGCTCCACTTCTGATCCAGCTCCCTGCTAATGTATCTGGGAAAGCAGTGGAGGATGGCCCAAGTGCTTGGGTCCTTGTACCCACGTGAGAGACCCAGAAGAAGCTCCTGGCTTCAGATCAGCTCAGCTCCAGCCATTGCAGCCAACTGGGGAGTGAACCAGCAGATGGAAAACCTCTCTCTCTCTCTCTCTCTCTCTCTCTCTCTCTCTCTCCCTCCCTCTGCCTCTCCTTCTCTCTCTGTGTAATTCTTTCAAATAAATAAATAAATCTTTAAAAAATTTACTTGAAAAGCATGTGCAGAAGTGAGAGGTGGGAACACCCTGGCTGCTCACGCCAATTCTCGCCTCCTCCCCTGCAGGCCCAGCTGATTGGTGAACGGTGCCATGGGTGGTCAGAGACACCTGGGAGAGAGCACAGAGGCACAGGGCCAGGCCAGTGCTGCCCGGCACTCCTGAAGGAAGTCAGAAGAGAATTAGGATGGTCGCCGCCGGGGAGAGTCCCACCCTGTGTGGGCAGTGCCTGTGGTCTCACTTTCTGCATTCCAGTTACCTTTGGTCAACTACTGTCAACCAGAAAATGTTAATGTTTGTCCTGAGGCTTTCAAGACACCATATTCACATAAATTTCATTACAGCTTATTGTTATAATTGTTCTGCATTGTCATTAACTATTGTTGTTAATATCTCACTGTGCCTAAATTATTTTTTTTAAGATTTAGTTGTTTATTTGAAAGTCAGAGTTACAGAGAGAGAGGGAGAGACAGAGGAAGACAGAGAGGGAGATCTTTCATCACTCCCCACATGGCTGCGACAGCCAGGCCTGAACCAGACCAAAGCCAGGAGCTTCATTTGGGTCTCCCATATGGGCCAAGCACTTGGGCCATCTTCTGCTGCTTTCCTAGGTACATTAGCAGGGAGCTGGATCGGAAGTAGAGCTGGAACTCGAGCCAGCACCTTTATGGGACACTGGTTTGGCAAGTGGCAGGTTTACTAGCTACATCACGCAACAGGCCCCATGCCTAAATCTTAAACTGAATTTGATCATAGGTGTGTTCTTTGTCATGGCCCTAAAGGACAAGGTATGACACTGGCAGATCAGATGCACCAGAGAAGCAGAAAATGCCTCCTTTAGGGGAAGAGGTCAAAGCTGATCACAGATGGGTACCCAGAGGAAACAGTCTCTATGGGGTTCAGTACTACCCATGGCTACGGGCATCCCCCAGGGGCTTGGAAAATATTGCCCATGGATAAGAGGGAACTACTGTGATATTCTCCCTAACCCAGGTCTATGGTGCCATGGCCCACATGGGTACAGGGGCCCAAGCACTTGGCCATCTGCCATAGCAGAGAGCCGGATCAGAAGAGGAGCAGCCAGGATGTGAACTGGTGCCCAGATGATATGCTGGCGCTGCAGGCAGAGGCTTAACCTACTATGCCACAGCGTCGGCCCCTGAATGCTTGGATCTCAGCATGGGCACTGGAGAGAAGAACCAGAGGGGCATTCTGGTCTGGTGGAGCAATGCCTGCAGAGCGTGAAGGGGAGAAAATTTGGGGGCAGACGGCAGACCCCTTCAGAGCCACCGTGTCAGGCCTTGCGGACAGAGGAGCCCCTGCTAGTGGAGGGAGGCTCCCACCCTACTGTGGGTGCTCTCTCCTTGTGAGGCTTGAGGGGGCCTCCTGGGCAGGGCTCACAGGCCAGGACACCTGCAGGCAGGAATCGGGCAACAGCCAGGGCCTGCCTGCCTCCGGCTCTCGGATCCTGTCTGGGGACCTGGGCCTGTGGGCTGAGGGGGTGGCTGGGTGCCACCATGGCCTTGGTGCCGAGCTGGAGCAGGGCTGGGGGCTCTGCTGGCCCAGCCTCCTGACCTCCCGTGGCCCAGCACGTTCCCCGTCTGCGTCTGCTGGGCAGATACGCCCCTGCCAGAGCAGGGGTACTGTGGGGATTCCTGCAGCCTTCAGCTTCAGGGGTGGGCGGCGGCTGTGTCACCCCGCGGAAGGCGAGCGGGGCCTCTTCTCTGGATGCTGGCGGATTAGTGCCAAACTGTGGGCACTCAGGTCTCCTTGCCCTTCACAGGCAGCCCCAAACACAGAATTTAGCATTTTCATTTTGATTGGAATTTGTGGCTTATTACCGCTCCTAACACCATCCCAGCGAGCGGGGCTTAAATGTCAAGATCTATTTTTCAGGTGCATAAGACACCAAAGATCACAGCTGTCTGGAAGAGGGAATTGTAATTAGCAGAGGCTCCCACACAGCCTCTCCCAAACGGTCAAACGGCCCAGGCGGGCTCTGCCTGGCCCCAGCGATCTCTGGCGTGGTCCCGGTGGGCTTTGTGCGGTCCTACAGGGCTCTGCGCGGTCCCAGAGGGCTCTGCGCGGTCCTGGTGTTTGTTCTGGACGCATACAGCAATAATAGAGGCCCGAGGGCCTCAGTGCTGGGGGACTGGAGCCGGTTTCAATTTTCAGGCCTTATCTGTGGAGTCACTCATGCCAACCGCCCCGCAAAGTCCCCTCGTGAGTAGCTGGTGGGGTGGTGCCGTGCCCAGCGCCTTTCTTCCCCCGTGGAGAATTGGTTCCTTCGAGAGGCTGGGAGAGACATCCCTTCCCAGTTCCAAGCTCATTCTCCCTCAGGCCTGCTCTCTCTCCTACCGCCTCCTGGGCACCCCCAAACAGAGCTGAGGGCTCCCTGTTTTTTGCTGCCAGCGGAGACATGCGCACTGTCTTGACCTTTGAGAGCCCATGGCCTCCTGAAATGAGAGGAGGCAGGTGGGGACACACAGTGACCTGGTGTTCTGCCACAGCGTGACCGAGGGAGGTGGTGAGCAACACACAGGGGTAGGGTGTGCATGAGTGTGTCGGAAAGGCGGCAAGCTAGGCTACAACTGGCATTTTAGAAAATGCAGGAGTAGGAGCCAGCGGGGTGTCCTAGTGGGCTAGGCCTGCACCTGCGGCCGGCATCCCATGTGGGCGCCAGTTCATGTCCAAGCTGCTGCTCTTCCAGTCCAGCTCTCTGCTTATGGCCTGGAAAAGCAGTGGCCTGCATGTGCGTGAGAGACCCAGAATAAGCTCCTGGCTTCCGATCAGCCCAGCTCTGGCCGTTACGGCCATTTGGGGAGTGAACCAGCAGATGGAAGACCTTTCTGTGTCTCCCTCCACCCCACCTCTGTAACTCTACCCCTCAAATAAATAAATAAATATTAAAAAAAAAAGAAGAAGAAAATGCAGGGGGAGATGTTACCAGTGACCTTACAGAATTGAAAAGATGATGTAGGATACCACTTGTCCACAAAGCAGGTGACTTAAAGAAGTGAACATATTCCCAGAAGGAGACAAACTACTGAAAGTCACTCAAGAAGAAACAGAAAATCCAGACGATTACAGACAGCAAAAGCACAGGCGACATACCTTGGTCAGTCTAGAAGAACAGGAGACACTCCCTCCTGCACACAGCTGCAATCACAGCATACACCATGAGAGCAAACGGGGATAAACGGGGCTCAGGCAAAACAGAACACCTTTGCGGTGCAGAGAACACAATCAGAAGTGTAAAAGAGCTGCCTCTCTGAGAGCGGACTTGTATTTAGAGTATAAAGAACTTTTACACCTCAGTAAGAAAAGGCAAGCAGTTCAACTAAAAATGGACAAATTGGGTTGTATGCCTGCCCCGGACTCTTGATTTCAGTTTTCTGCTAATGGGTATCGTGGGAGGCAGGGGTGATGACTCGTGTGATTGGGTTCGTGCCACCTCCGTGGGAGACCTGAATTGAGTTCCTGGCTCCTGGCTTCAGCCCTGCCCAGCCCTGCCTATTGTGGGCAGTTTTTGTGAACCAGTGAATGGAAGCTCTTTCTTCTGTCTTGCAAGTAGATGAAAATATATAAATGAACATTAAAAAAGATGCTCATCATTATAGATATCATGGAGATATTTAAATAAACACCACAATGAGCTGCCACTTCTGCCTAGCAGCCTGACTAAAATCAAGTCCAATAACAACAAGTGTTAGCAAATTTGTGGAGAAATCGGAGGCCTCATACACTGCTGGTGGGAGGGTGGAATGAAGCAGCCATATTGGAGGGGCTAAACATGAGTCAGCAGTTCCACTCCTAAAGGTGTGTATCCAACAATGAAAGTAAAAACCCATGTATTCACCCAAAAATGTGTGCATGAAGTGTGCCTTATTCACAATGGCCCTGAGGCGGAAACAGCCCCCAAATCCACCAGCTGATGAATGGAACCAAATATGGAATCTCCACATGATGGAACATTCCAGCAACAAAGAGGAATGTAGAGCTGAGAGGCGCTTTGGTGTGGATGAATCTTGAAAATGCTATGTTAAGTGGAAGAGGCCAGACACTAAAGAGCAGTTATGTGTTCTGTGCATATGAAATGTATGGCGGAGGCATGTTTATGGACACAGAGTTGGTGACTGGTTGCCAAGGGCTGGGGGAGGAGAGAGCATGGGGAGGCGGTGGAGGTTCACGGGCTACATGTTTTTTTTGGGTGGACCGTGAAAATACTCTAAAATCGGGGCTGGCGCCATGGCTCACTTGGTTAATCCTCTGCCTGTGGTGCCGGCATCCCATATGGGCACCGGATTCTGTCCCGGTTGCCCCTCTTCCAGGCCAACTCTCTGCTGTGGCCCAGGATGGCAGTGGAGGATGGCCCAAGTGCTTGGGCCCTGCACCCGCATGGGAGACCAGGAGGAAGCACCTGGATCCTGGCCTCAGATTGGTGCAGTTCTGGCCGTAGCGGCCATTTGGGGTGTGAATCAACGGAAGGAAGACCTTTCTCTCTGTCTCTCTCACTGTCTATAACTCTACCTGTCAAATAAAAAAAAAATACTCTAAAATCGTGGTGATGGTGGCACAGCTCTGAGTATACTGATGTATTCTAATATATGAATCCCAAAATGGTGCACTTTAAAATGGGAACTTTTATGGCTTGTGCATTCTATCTCAATAGAGTTGTTGCTAATGAAGGAATTCCAAAAGACAAATAACCAATGCTGGTGAGGCTGTGGAGAAAGAGGAACTTTTGTATATATACTGTGCAAGGCAATGGAAATTATGGCTCCCGTTATGGAAAACTATATGGAGCTTCCTCAAGCAACTAGAAATAGAACTGTCACAGGAGCCAGGAATTCCTCTGGACATGTACCTGAAGGAAGTGAAGTCAGCCTGTGGAGGAGACATCTGCATGACCACGTTTGTTGCTGCACTGCCCACAGTGGCCAGGATGTAAAAGCAGGTGCAGGGAAGGAGGACACATGGCCTGTGTGCATGCTGAAATCCTCTTCATCCAGGACAGAGCCCTGTCCTTTGCAACAACTTCATGGTGTTAAGAAAAGTGAGCCAGGCACAGAAAGGTGAATGCTGCCCGATCATACTCCTATGTGAGCCTGAGAACATTGATCTCAGAGAAGGGGAGTAGAGTGGCAGTTACTAGAAGCTGGGGAATGTGGGAGGCAGTGTGACCAGCAGGCACAGAGTTACGGGGGGCTAGGAGGAGTCAGTGCTGGTGTTCCGGTGCACAGTAGGGTGACTGTGGTTACCAACAAGGCACTGGGGCTGCCATTGTGGCTCAGTGGGGTAAGCCTTCATTTGAGATGCCAGCATCCAATATTGGAGACCAGGTTGGAGTCCTAGCTGTTCTGCTTCTGATTCAGCTCCCTGCTAATGCACCTGGGAGAGAGTGGAAGGTGGCCCAGGTATTTGGGTCTCTGTCACCTACGTGGAAGACCCAGATGGAGTTCCAGGATCTTGGCTTCAGTCTGGACCAACTCTGGCTGTTACAGCAATTTAGGGAGTAAATCAGCAGATGGAAGATCTCTATCTTTAAATAAATAAATAAATAAATAAATAAATAAATAAAAATAATCAGGGCCAGTATCATAGCATGGTGGGCTAAGCCTCTGCCTGCAACACTGACATCCTGTATGGGAGCCAGTTGGCGTCCCAGCCACTCCATTCCAATCCAGCTCCCTTCTAATGCTCCTGGGAAAGCAACAGAAGATGGCCTAAGTACTTGGGCCTCTGCCACGTATGTGGGAGACCCAGATGGAGTTCCAGCCTCCTGACTTCATTCTGACCCAGTCCCAGATGTTGTGGCCATTTAGGGGAGTGAACCAGCGGATGGATGATGTCTCTCTCTCTCTCTCTCACTGACTTTCTTAGGTCTGCTGGGCTGGAAAGCAGCTGCCAAGGTGCTTGAAGGAGCCTGGTGTGGCTGGAGGCCTGCATCTGTCGAGGCAATGGTGGCAGCTGCAGGGCCAGCATGGCAGGCAGGATGGTGGCAGAAGGTGAGAACTGTGGACATGGGTGGGGTCACACAGGCTGTGATGGCTGGATTTCCTGCAAAGGCCACAGTGAGCTGCAAAAACCCTGAACAGGAAGTTGGCAAGCAGGGACTTGCCCTTTGGAAAGATTATGCCAGAACAAGAGTGTGCAGCTGACACCAGGGCTGAGCAGGGGACAGTGGGAACCTGGCATGGGGAAGAGGCAGGGACCGGGGAGCTGTGTAGGAGGCCTCATCAATGCAGGTAGGGCCAAAAGGGCAGGGCCAAGGAGAGATGCTGGGGACCTGGGGGAAGGAGGGAGATCTTGGAATGAGAATGGCCCCTGTCCCTCTGGCCTGGTTGCTGGTGACCCAGGCAATGACTCAGCCCATGTGGCCTGAAGGCTCACCAGAGTCTGTCCCCATGTGGGGGCCAGTGATGAAGACCCAGAGACTTGCCCTCGGGCTGCAGTGCACCTGTCCTGAGCAGGATGGGGGACAGGTGGTGAGCTCCAGGGCGAGGGGCAGGAGGCCCAGATGGGTTTCTTGGAGAAAGGATGGGGGTACCCCTTTCACAGATTTCTTACTGTTTTTCATTGGAGAAGGAGGTGAAAAAGCCAAAGCTGTATTGAATCCAGGTGCTGGAATAGGGGACAGAGGTGCCTTCCCTGGCTAGGCTAGCCACCCATCTCTGAATTTTCTTATTTGCTAGTTTAGGGTGTGTATGGCGGGACTTCAGCATTGCTTTCATCTGAGTAGCCAGGGATGCAGGATGTGTTTGGTGTGGGTGGTCTCTCCTTCTGGCCCTCACCTCTGTTTCTCCCTCAGCTCCTTACCCTAGGGCCCAGCTTCCTGACTCCGCTGCTGGGGCGGGGCGGGGGAGGGGAGGAAAGACAGAGACGGAGGCTCTGGCCGACACACAGTTTTCCCATTTCTCAGGCACATCCAGAGCGCTCTCTCCCCACTGTGCAGCAAAGGCCAGTGTGTTCTGCTCTGCGCCACGGGGCAGATTCTGCTTCTGCAGGCTGCCCAGAGGTCCGAGCAAGTGATAAGTGAAAATCCACCACGACTCCTGGCACCGACTCAGAGGACACGCGCAGCTGCCGGAGAACCAGCAGGAGTGTCAGCAGAGTGATGGCGTCTGGGCAGATCTTGTCCTGGCTGCCGGAGGCTGGGGAGGCTGCACAGAGCCCAGGCACTGTTTGACAGGTGTTTGTGTAGCGGGAGAGAGAGAAGGGGACTTGGGCTTTGCCAGAGCCAGTGTCCTTCGTTCCTTGTTTTCGGGCTGTCCCTGCATGGCCACATCCCTCGTTATTTTATTTCCCTCTTTGGCAGAACCATGAGCAGAAGACAGCAAGTGGTCCTTATGTGGCAAGAGGAGAAAGCAGTGTGTGGTCCACCGGCTCCTGTAATTTCCCGGCAATGTCATCTCGTGCACTGGGCTGCTCCCCAGTTGTTTCAGTCTTCTAAAAATCTTTGCAAAGGAACTGTGCTTTATAAGATATATAGAAAATGTTAGTAATGTTTTTCCTTATTGGGACGATGGAGGAGTCTGTGAACGTAGCGTGTACAGCCCTGAGGCCCGGCACGCAGACACGTCTGGGTGTCAGGGGCTCCTTCGCAAGAGGGGCCGAGGAGATTTGGTGGAGAAAACAAACCCTTTCCCCAGCACGGTGCTTCCTGGATGCTAGTTGCCCTTTCAAATCAGATCTCACTGCTTTTTTTCTGTTTTCCAGAAATTTCTCAAAATGTGTGAACTGCCATGAATATTACCCTTTTAAGAATTATTTTTTGGCCGGCGCTGCGGCTCAATAGGCTAATCCTCCGCCTGCGGCACCGGCACCCTGGGTTCTAGTCCCAGTCGGGGCGCCGGATTCTGTCCAGGTTGCCCCTCTTCCAGGCCAGCTCTCTGCTGTGGCCAGGGAGTGCAGTGGAGGATGGCCCGAGTACTTGGGCCCTGCACCCCATGGGAGACCAGGAGAAGCACTTGGCTCCTGGCTTCGGATCAGCGTTGTGCGCTGGCCGCAGCGCACCAGCCATGGCGGCCATTGGAGGGTGAACCAACGGTAAAAAAGGAAGACCTTTCTGTCTGTCTCTCTCTCTCACCGTCCACTCTGCCTGTCAAAAAAAAAAAAAGAAATTTTTTTCATTTACTTGAAAGGCCAAGAGAGAGAGAAAGAGAGAGAAGAGAGAGAAAAGAGAAGAGAGAGAGAGAGAGAGAGAAAGAGAGAGAGAGAGCGAGAGGTCTTCCATTCACTGATTCACTCCCCAATGTCTGCAACAGTGGAGACTGAGGCAGGCTGAAGCTGGGATCCTGGAACTCTATCCAGGTCTCCCACGTGGGTGGCCAGGGCCCAGGGATGTGGGCCACCACTTGGCTGCCTCTTAAGCTCATTAGTATGGAACTGGATCAGAAGCAGAGCAGCCAGGATTGGAGCTGGCGCTCTGATGTGGGACGTAGGTGTCCTAAGCATCAGCTTAATCAGCTGCGCCCTAATGCCAGCCCATGGCCCTCATGTTTATACACCTATACTCCTGGGGTACTTACTGGTTTGAAAACAATGTTTTCTCCTGCCATTAAAATTTTTTATTTAAGAGGGAAAGGGTGAGAGAGGAGAGAAGAAGCTCCCATTTGCTGGTTCACTCTGCAAATGCCTGCAACAGCTGGGGCTGGGCCAAGCAGAAGCAGGGAGCCTGGAACTCAATTCCAATCTCCCTCGAGGTGGCAGGCACTCAAATACCTGAGCCATCACCATTGCTTCCCTGGTGGGCATTAGCAGGAAGCTGGAGCTGGGACTTGAACCCAGGCACTCCTCTGTGGGATGCAGGTATCCCAAGTGGTGTCTTTTTTTTTTTTTTTTTATAGGCAGAGTGGCAGTGAGAGAGAGAGAGACAGAGACAGAGAGAAAGGCCTTCCTTTTTTTTTTTTTTTCCAGTTGGTTCACCCTCCAATGGCCGCCACTGCTGGTGCGCTGTGGTTAGCGCACTGTGCTGATCCGAAGCCAGGAGCCAGGTGCTTCTCTTGGTCTCCCATGCGGGTGCAGGACCCAAGGACCTGGGCCATCCTCTACTGCAATCCCGGAACACAGCAGAGAGCTGGACAGGAAGAGGAGCAACCGGGACAGAACCCGGAGCCCCAACCAGGACTAGAACCCGGGGTGTTGGCACTGCAGGCAGAGGATTAGCCTAGTGAGCCACGGCGCTGGCCCCAAGTGGTGTCTTAACCACCACATCAAATACTTACCTCTTCTGCCATTTCTTATGAAGGTGTTGGGGCTATGATAGAAAATATGATCCATCTTCTTGAATTGGGCATCTTTATCTGAATCATTTAGCTTGAAAAATTTTTTAAAGATTTATTTATTTGTTTTGAAAGTCAGAGTTACAACAGCCAGGGCTGCACCAGGCCTGAATCAGGAGTCAGGAGCTTCATCTGGGTCTCCCACAAGGGTGGCAGTTGTCCAAGCACTTGGAGAACCTTCTGCTGCTTTCCCAGGTACGTTAGTAGGGAGCTGGATTGGAAGTGGAGCATCCAGGACTCGAACCGGCACCTGTTGGGGGGGTGGAGAGAAAGAAAGAGAGAAAGAGAGGAAATGAGAGAGTGCTTCCATCTCTGGGTTCACTCCTCAAATGCCAGCAATACCAAAACTAGACCAGGCCAAAGCCAGGAGCTGCCAATTCAATCCAGGCTACCCATGTGGGTGGCAGATTCCCAAACACTTGAGCCATCACCACTGCCCTCCAAGGTCTGCATTAGCAGGAAGCTGGAATCCAAAGTGGAGCCGAGACTTCTACTCAGGTATTCTAATATGGGTGCAGGCAGCCCATGTGGTGTCTTAACCACTACTCCAAATGCCCCCCTGAATTCCTAGTTAAAAGCATTTTGCTTTGTTCTCTGAGTGCCACAGTTTCTTTTGTTACGTTAGCTAGGACCACTTCTACTTCCTGCAACAAATGACAGGCAATCACATTTGTTTTGAATATGGATCTCAGAATCCATTGAGTTACCTGAGTATTTCATACAGGAACAGTCAGTTCTCTTGTATCTTCTAGGTTTATAATTTCATCATCTACAAATAATGAGAGCAGGCTGGCACCACGCCTTCAATAGGCTAATCCTCCGCCTGCGGCACTGGCACCCCGGGTTCTAGTCCCAGTTGGGGCACCGGATTCTGTCCTGGTTGCTCCTCTTCCAGGCCCAAGTGCTTAGGCCCTGCACCCCATGGGAGACCAGGAGAAGCACCTGACTCTTGCCTTCGGATCAGCGCGGTGCGCCGGCCGCAGCGGCCATTAGGGGGTGAACCAATGGCAAAGGAAGACCTTTCTCTCTGTCTCTCTCTCTCACTATCCACTCTGCCTGTCAAAAAAATAAAAAAAAAAAAAAAGAGAGCATTACAAGTTCTCTGTGAATATTTGAACTTCCTGTCTCCAAGATAACTGCATAGTCCTGGAGCCTGGGACAGGTGGCATGATGGTGATGTGGTGGCCACTCTTCTTTGTTCTGACTTTGTGGTGCCTGTCTTGGGCAGTTGGTGGTGGGAGCCCAGGAGAAGGTATAGCAGCTGCTGTGTGCTCAGCTGTGACTGAGGCCTGACTCTGGCTTGAGGGGAATCTCTTGCCATTTTGAGCTAATTTTTGCATCACTTTTTAAAAAAAGATTTATTTATTTATTTGAAAGGCAGAGTTGCAGAGAGACAGAGGTAGGTAAGTAGGTAGGTAGGTAGATAGATAGATAGATAGAATCTGGTTCACTCCCCAAATGGTCACAATGACCCGAGGTGGGCCCATCTGAAGCCAGGAGCTTCTTCCAGGTCTCCCTCACAGGTACAGGGGCCCAAGCACTTGGGCCATCTTTCACTGCTTTCCCAGGCCATAGCAGAGAGCTGGATTAGAATAGGAGCAGCCAGGACATGACTGGCACCTATATGGGATGCTGACACTGCAGGTAATGGCTTTACCTACGATGCCACAGTGCCGGCCCTCATTACTTCTCATTTGTACAGAAACCAAAGGGGAAGAGGAAAGTTCAAGTTTTTCTCCTGGGCCCACTGTTGTCCCATCAGGGTCCACTAGGCCCCCTGGGAGTTGTTCCTGCAGCCCTGGCAGGTGCCACAAGCTGGAAGGATGTGCATGCCTGCCCTCGGCCTGGGGCTCCCACCTTGGTGTCAGATCTTACTTCCCCCCACCCAAGACCCCATGGTTCAGGCTGACTCCAGCTGCTCCTCTGACTCCAGATGCTGAGTTGCTGTATTCCATCTCCAGAGAGAGCAGCTGAGTTGGGGGGCAGGACACTTGATTCACGCCTGGCCCAGAAACCTAACAGTGGGTCTCTTAAGAGCAACTCTCTGCCCCGTGGAGTAGAAGCAGGGTGTGAGCTGGCCTGCAGCTGCTGGAGCCAGATGGAAGAGCAGCCTGTGGGACTCAAGCCTTCAAGCCAGAAACCAAGCCACCTGCAGTGTTTGCCTGCGCCACACCCACAGTCAGCCCCTCTTAGATTTCTCAGTTAAGTGAGCAAATAAAGACCTTTCCTGGGTAGTAAATCTATTTTTAAAAATATTTATGGGCCGGCGCCGCGGCTCACTAGGCTAATCCTCCGCCTAGCGGCGCCGGCACACCAGGTTCTAGTCCCAGTCGGGGCACCAGATTCTGTCCCGGTCGCCCCTCTTCCAGGCCAGCCCTCTGCTGTGGCCCGGGAGTGCAGTGGAGGATTACCCAAGTACTTGGGCCCTGCACCCCATGGGAGACCAGGAGAAGCACCTGGTTCCTGCCTTCGGATCAGCGTGATGCGCCGGCCGCAGTGTGCCGGCCGCGGTGGCCATTGGAGGGTGAACCAACTGCAAAGGAAGACCTTTCTCTCTGTCTCTCTCTCTTTCTCTCTCACTGTCCACTCTGCCTGTAAAAAAAAAAAGTATGTATGTATGTATGTATGTATTTATTTATTTATATTTATTTGAAAGTCAGAGTTACACAGAGAGAGAAGGAGAGGCAGAGAGAGAGAGAGGTCTTTCATCCACTGGTTCACTCTCCAATTGGCCGTGATGGCCAGAGCTGCGCCGATCTGAAGCCAGGAGCCAGGAGCTTCTTCCAGGTCTTCCACACAGGTGCAGGGGCCCAAGGACTTGGGCCATCTTCTACTGCTTTCCCAGGCCATAGCAGAGAGCTGGATCAGAAGTGGAGCAGCTGGAACTCAAACCGGCACCCATATGGGATGCTGACACTGCAGGTGGCTGCTTTACTGACTACGCCACAGCACCGGCCCCCCAGGTAAGTTATCTTGAGTGAAGTGTGCCGCCTTCTGACCTAAGACACTTGAAACATACCCTCTGGGTCGCCTAAGTCAGGAAAGAAGTTAGTTGGAGGAGAGCTGAACTCATGTACGGGACAGCCGTTTATAAGTGGGGTAGCTCGGCATTGTGCGTTCATTCACTCAAATCTTCCATATTGGGTACTACCTTAGACAAGTACTGTCCAAGGTGCCTGGGACACAGTGGTGATTGAAACGGCCATCCCCGCCCTCACGGGGCTTGCATTTCCATGGGGGAAGACAGACAGACAATGGGCCAGGAACATGATGAATTGGACTAGTCAAGAAATGATCGAATGCGCTGGACTCTGACCAGGACAGTGGAGGAGCAGGGGTGTGGGGAGGAGGGAGGTGTGGATATCACCAAGTGGTGAATTTGGGGCGCATCCTGGAGGTGAGTGAAAGAGTTGGCCATGGGGGTGTCTGGCCAGGGGAGGCAGAGGGAGGAGGCATGGGGAGGATTCGAGGAGCAGAGAGGCAGCTGGAGCAGCTGGCATGGTGTGAGCCGGAGGGGAGAGGCAGGGCTGAGGCCAGGGAGGTGATAGGGGCAGCTGCGGGGCATTAGCTGCTACCCTGAGGGGCGAGGGAGCCATGGCAGGGGCATGAGCAGGGGCAGGGCACTGTAAGACTCCAGTATGAGGAAGGGCTGGGCTCAGCTGGGAGGGGAGGGAGCAGGGAGAGGGCCAAATGTGGAGACAGGGCTGCATGGCCTGGGGGGAGGTGTGCGGGGAAGGAGAGGCATTAAGGTGATAGGAAGGCCATCTTGGAATCCCCTGAGACACGCAGGAAGCAAGCAGAGTGGGTCTGGTCGGGGAAGGGCAGGACACCGGGGTGGACACGTTGCTTCTGAGCCAGCAACAGAGCCTCCAGGGTGCAGGGCGGAGGCGGCTGGATGTGTGGTCCGGGGTCTGGGGGCCAGGGCTGGGCTGAGGGTGAGAATCCAGGAGGTGAAGGTCTTGAGAATGCACATCCAGCTATCACCTGAAGATGACTGAGAAAGTGAGTGTGACTGGAAGGCCGAGGGCTGTGTGCTGGGTGCCCAACAGGAGGAAAGAGGGGGTGGAGAGGGTCCAGCCAGGACCGGGTGGGATGATCGAGAGGAAAGGGGGCAGGCAGCACTGAGTTCCTGGGGGCCCCATGAAGGCAGTGGCCCAAAGCAGACAGCAGCAGGACAGCAAGCGAGGAGCTGCCCCACCACAGTGGGGACAGTGGCGAGGAGCCATCACCACAATGAGACAATTTTGGTGGAAGACCAGCGAGAGCCTGGTTGAAGTGGATCTGAAGGAAGATGGAGATTTTTGTGCAAGAATCGGGAGCAGGAGAGAGAGAGGTCCAAGTGTTTCTGGGTTTTGTTATCATGGGCGAGAAAGGAGCAGGTAGGTCTGCTGGGGTGATGGGAGAGGGAGAAGGGGGTGAGAGCGCCAGGAGAATAGAGGGCAGGGTCCTTAGGAGACAGGCTGTGGGCCCAAGTGCCCCCACGTAAGGGGGCAACGGGGGCAGGTGGGAAGGCGGTGTGTGGGGGTAACGGGAAGGCAGATGCTGAGTGTAACCGCCTTGGTTTGCCCCGTGGAGATAACTCCAAGCAAGGGGATGGGTGTTGTCACAGTGACACCGGCAGCATGTTGGAAGAATGTATCTCGGGACTGGGCGCAGCTGGCAGGGGGCACCTGTGACAGGAGCATGGTAGGAGTGCCAGGGGTCTCCGTCCAGGGGGTTGGGTGTAGGTTGTAGAGGTGGACGCGAAGAGTTGGAGTTTTTACAGGCAGGGACGCCTGCAGGTGTCTGATGATTATGCTGGCCACCCCCTGGCATGGCGAGGTGCTGTGGATTGGATGGCTAGAGTTGGAGGCCCTTGGACTGTGGAGTGGATGGGTGGTCCTGGGAGAGCAGAGGCCGGGCAGCCTATGACCTTGATGAAGTAGTGTCTCCTGGCCAGTGGGAGGTGTCCCGGGGGGACGAGGGGCCAGAGTGACAGCACCATAAAGGCCCAGACTGTCAGGGAAGGAGAGGGAGGGGCCGGGAGCACCTGTGGGTGGTGGGATCAAGGGGCGCACAGCTGAGAAGGCATCAGACAATGAGGCCCCGGGACGGGGGGACAGTGCAGGAGTCCATCCTCTGAGGCAGGGATGAGGTGGGTCAGGGGTGGGGATGGGAGAAGCAGGTGCTATTGCTGAGGCTGTCTGGGGAGAGCCTGTGATGTGATGGACAAGAAACCTGTGGGGAGGGTAAGGGGGGTGGGTGGCACCAGGGGTGTGGCTGTCAGAGTGGGTGCAGAGCAGGCACAGAAAGCTGGCTGGGGCAGCCCCTGGGGGCGTGGTGAGTAGTAGTGCTGTGGTCTCCCGGGGAGTCCTGAAGATGCTGGTCCTCTGGATTGGGTGCTGCTGGGGTGTGTTCTGCTGCTGCGGGCTAGGTCCGCTCCTGCAGCTGGCACCGAGCTGGACAGCTGTGGGCCTGGCCTCCACATGTCCCAGCTGCCAGAGCCCAAGCACGCACACACACACATACACACCCGCGCACTGACATCTTGACTCTTCTCTGTGCCTGACCTAGGTTGGGCCAAGCTCAGCCCTTGGACGGGGCTCCCCCAGGGCCTCAGCTTCCAGGTAGGAGCATCTAGAACACCTGGGGCTGAGAGCCTCCTGTCTGTTTTCTTCTCCAGAGAGGTCCTTTCTCCTGTGCGTGTTTATTGTTCACACTTCTCCGGTGGATTTATTTGTCCTTATTTGCATAAGAAATACCACACTCCTCATCCTAATGAGCAGGCCCATCTGGCGGCACTCCTGTGTGTGCCTGTGTGCTACTGGGCTCCGCACGGCTGAGAGCTGTGCCGGCCAGGAGATGTTATAATTAGGTTGTTCCTCCTTCCAGGATGGAGGAAGGACCGTCTCAAGCAGGCTCTTGGTGTACCACCTGCACGGGCCAGAGCTGCCTTCCCCAGCTGCGGGCTCCCTCTGTGAGTGCTGTCTGGGCCAGCTCCTCCTCTCCCAGACTGCTCTGGGCCAGGCCAAAGAAGGGAATGCCACCAGAGCAGCCCGAGGCCCCCTGGTGGCCACCTTTTGTGAACTTGGGGAAGGCTCTCAGCCTAGGCATGCTGGATTCCCCCCACCCCACCCCGGGGGTTACACACGAGGGAAACGAAAGCCCCCTAGTCTGAGCTTCTGAGAGTGGCCAGGGTACGAGTGGGCAGGGAAAGGAGGTGGGCACTGGGAGCTGCAGCTTGTGCCAGTCTGGAAGGACTTGAGTCCTGTCATCTTCCGGAGACTCAGCTGGGCTATGTCAAGGTGAATGTGTCCTAACCTTTCAGGGCCTCTCTAACAACCCACACACACACCCCTCAAGCACCCACTGCTGCCTACTCCTCTGGTCCAAGCAGGGCTCCCAGTGCTATGGGCGGGGCCCTTGGGACACAGGTACTACCTGGCGCCTTGGTTTATGTGGGAAGGCCTCAGTCTGCACTCTCCTGCCCAGGCCATCTTCAGGGTCACTCACTCACGTTCATCCTGGTTCGCCCCCTTCCTGTATGTTGAACAAACCCTTCTAACCTCATTATGCCTCATTTCTCCTCAGAGGAGACCTAGGCGTCATGGAAGATTAGAGGGGACACTTGCTAGGGAGAGTGGAGAAAGTGGCGGCTGGCAGTGGCCCAGTGGGCAGTGTTGTGGTTTATGTGTACTTTGTTCCCTAAAAGTTCAGGTGCTGGGAGCTTAGTCCTCAGTGTGGTGGTGTTAGGAGGTGGTGTTAGGAGGTGTTAAGGGGCGGGGCTTAGTGCAGGGTAACCCTTGGAGGGTTTCTCGGTTGTTATAACCGGCAGGGATTGGAGATAGAAGAGGTGGGGCTGGGATAGGATGGGGTGGGGGTGCGGAAGCATTTTCCTAGAGGTTAAGACAATGGTTCTTACGTCTCATATTAGAGTGCCTGGGTTTGTTTCCTGAGTCTTCTTCTGATTCCAGCTTCCTGCTAATGCACACCCTGGGTAGCAATGATGACTCAAGTAGGCACCTGTCACTCATGGGAGGTCTGGATACAGTTCCTGGCTCCTGACTTCGACCCTGGCTATTGTGGGTATTTGAGGAAGTGAACCAGTGGATGGAAGCTCCCTTCTCTCTCTGCCTCTCAAATAAAACAAGCAAACAAGCAAGCAAGATTTGCCCCCGCTGTTCTTGCTTGCCATCTTGCCATGTGATCTCTCTCTCTCTCTCTCTCTCTCATATACCAGCCACCACGGGATCCAGCCAGGGGGCCCTCACCAGAGGTGATGGAGCTGGTGTTACGTGGTTAGCTCCCACACCAGGAGCTAAATGAACCTCTCTTCTTTCTAAGGCAGCCAGCCTCTGGTATCACACTATAGCCCCGGGAAATGGACTGGTGAGGGCAGCTTCCAGGAAGGGGGATGGAGCACCTAGGCGTCACGGAAGATTAGAGGGGACACTTGCTAGGGAGAGTGGAGAAAGTGGCGGCTGGCAGTGGCCCAGAGTGCATTTCCCCTCTGGTTGATCTGCTACAGAAGGCTCAGAGGAGGGCCTTCGAACCTTTAGGCTGGCAGCTGGAGAGAGGGTGAAGACAGCCTGAGGCCAGGAAGGGTGGGACTGGGCCTCCAGCTAGGGACTACAGTCTGGGAGGAGGGAGGAGGAGGAGGGGGGAGAGGGGGAGGGGAGAGGAGGGGGAGGAGGTCAAGAATTCTGACTGTGGGTAGGGAGTGAGGAGCTTGCATGCTGGCTGATGAGAGTGGAGGGCTTTTTTCGACTTTGGGTTTCTGCAGACAGAATTGCGTGTGTGTATTTCACACAGAAGGAGGTGTGAGACGGCCAAGTGCATAGGGCACATTGGTCTCAGCAAGCAGCTCAGGGCGCCTTCTGCGTGAAAGGAGGGTCTTACCAGTGCTCGATGAGCCTCCTTTGTTGGTCATGTTCCTTATTTTCTGTATTTTATGAGACTTTGATGTTGCATTGCATTTTGTTGGCTTGGGAGACGCTGCTCCTCCAGGCTGGCTGATTCCTAGAGACAGCAAAGAACTTGCCCTCGAACATGCCTGTTTTTTTTTTTTTTTTTTTTTTTTTTTTTTTTTTTGACAGGCAGAGTGGACAGTGAGAGAGAGAGACAGAGAGAAAGGTCTTCCTTTGCCGTTGGTTCACCCTCCAATGGCCGCCGCGGCCGGCGCGCTGCGGCCGGCGCACCGCGCTGATCCGATGGCAGGAGCCAGGAGCCAGGTGCTTTTCCTGGTCACCCATGGGGTGCAGGGCCCAAGCACCTGGGCCATCCTCCACTGCACTCCCTGGCCACAGCAGAGGGCTGGCCTGGAAGAGGGGCAACCGGGACAGAATCCGGCGCCCCGACCGGGACTAGAACCCGGTGTGCCGGCGCCGCAAGGCGGAGGATTAGCCTAGTGAGCCGTGGCGCCGGCCGAACATGCCTGTTGTAGGCAGGCCACCCATCCCAGCCTGAGCCCACGCGCCCACTGACTCCATTATCAGATTCTCCAACCAACGCTACCGCTACCACTTAACCACCCCAGGACCAGGTTCCGACAGCTAGTGACCCAGAGCTCAGCAACGTGATTCGAAACAGCCCGTCCTGACCATGCTTAACTGCCCCTTGGTCCTCCCTCTCCCCACAAATCCCCACCACACAGGCTCCAGCGCACGCTTTCTCCTGCTCCTTCTGCCTCCTGCCTGGGGCAGGGGTGGGCTTGCCCATGTGACCCCTGCAGGCTGCACGTTCCTCTTCCTCTAGGGGACTGTGGTCTTCCTGTGGTCATCCGACCACCCCTGATTGAAACAAAATTCCTGGGCAAAATTCCCCCCCTCCCCACTCTGTCCTCGTCTGCTCCTTCCTCATCCTCTACTTGTCCCTTATGCGCTGGGTCATTCATCGTGTTCCCTTTTGGGCCTGGCTTCTCTTACTCAGCGATGTGACAGCCATCCCTGTTGTGGAGGCTGTTGTGCACGTGTGTGTGTGTGTGTGTGTGTGTGCATGTGTAGTAACCCCTTAGATGCTTAGGCTGTTTGTTATTGATGGGTATTCGGGTGTTGACTGTTATGAATGAAGCTGCAGTGAACATTCTTGGATGTCTCTCTGAGTGGTTACACATGCTCCTTTCTCTTGGGCACATGACAAGGCAGACACCTGCCCATGTGGCAGAACAGCATATGTTAGGCAAGAGGACATCTTTCCAAACAATCCTGCGTGGTGAAGCTCTCGTGTATGCGCCCACAGCAGCGCTCTGCACCTGCATGATGCGCAGTGAGGTCAGCCTTGGAGAGCCTGGCTCTCCTGCCGGGTTCAGCAGTGCCTTGGCCGGAGCGGGAGCCCAAGGGTCGCATCCCCCAGGGGTGGGTTCATCCAGGGCTTACCGCTTCCTGCCTGATCCTCATGGGTTTTTACCTTTGTTGCTGTCAGACTCTTGCAGTAAACACGAGTGTCCATCCGTCATGACTGCATGTCTTCTGTCTCTGGAGCCCACAGCAGCCATTCTCACCTCTACCAGTTAACGGGTGGCTGGTGAGCACTGATCTGTGCCAAAGTAGTGCCAGAGGCGGGGCTACTTCCTGCCAAGGCTGCGTGGTCGTGATGGTGGCAGTCGGTGGGGGAGGGGAACGGAGTTAGCAAGTAGAGTGTACATTACCCCATTTCAAGAAATGCTTTGCACAAAGAAGAAAGTGGGGTGAAGGTTAACAGTGTGTGTGTGCAGTGAGGGGTGGTTACTGTTTCCTGCAAAGGTGATTTTTATTTATTAAATTTTTTTAATTTGAGAGGCAGAGATAGAGAGAGATGGAGATATAGAGATAGATAGATAGAGATAGGTAGGTAGGTAGAGAGAGAGAGAGAGAGAGAGAGAGAGAGTTCGTATCTGCTGATTCACCTTTCAAATGTCTGCAGTGGCTGAGACTGGCCTGGGCTGAAGCTAAGAGCCAGGAACTTAATCCAGGTCTCTCATGTGGGTGGCAGGGACCCTGCTGCCTCCCAGGGTGTGCCTTAGCAGGACACTGGAATCGGGAGCTGGAGCTGAGACTTGAACCCAGGCGGATGTGGGTGTCCCAGTAGCGATCTTAACTGTTAGGCAAATGCCTGCCCCTGACAAGATGGTTTATGTGAGACACCTGAACACAGCAGGGGAGGAAACCCTCTGAGGGAAGGACATTTCAGAATAGAACAGCATGTGTAAAGGCCCTGAGGCAGAAACTCAGAAGGGCAGGAGGAGTCGGGTGAGACGGAGAGCAGTGGGGGTGTGAGTAAGTGGCCCTGGGTCGTTATTTGCGTACCTTGAGTCTGTTTCCTCCTCCATAAAAGAAGGGGTAAGACTGCCAAGCACGTCGGGTAAACCAGTTGACTGTAGCTCCCTTGGCACCTGGCGAGTTCTCAGGAGAGGGAGGCGTGGCTGCCGGCCCTGCTTTCTCTTTGCCCTCAGAACTGTCGTCCACTGGAGCAGCTGATTGTCGTTATTTGTGTGTCTGGCTCTCCCTTCAGACCAGAGGTTGAAAATTGGTACCCACAGCATGAATCCTGCCTATGATTTATTTTTTTAAAGAAAATCAATTGTCAACTTTCAAAATTTGGGAAAATCTATAAAAAATCTTGTGTTCTGATTTTTCTTAACAAATGACAAGATCTGGCCCTGCTGGGCCTGTGTGTCTACATAGCCACCACTGGTGGGGGGGAATGGCAGCTGTGTGCAGGGGGACCCCCGTGCTCCCTGCTCTGCGGGCCCCCACCCTGCTGCTCCTCCCATGTCTCTGCCTCTTGGTTCGTGAAGGCATCTGTAGCTTTGAACACTGCTGAAGACCATGCATTACTAGAAGACAAAGACTATGTTTTGTTCTCTTGGTCTTCACACCCCTGGAAGGTCTTTCCCTAGCAATCACAGGGCCTGGGACAAGGACACAAAGGCCCAATTATCAAAAGTGAAAGTCAGGGCGGCACTGTGGTGTAGTGGGTTAAGCCAGCCGCATCCCATAAGGGCACCGGTTGGAGTCCTGGTTGCTCCACTTCCAATCCAGCTCCTGGCCTGGGAAAAGCAGCAGAGAATGGCCCAAGTGCTTAGGCACCTGCTACCCACATTGATGGCCTGGATGAAGCTCTTGGCTCCCAGCTTCAGCATTGCAGCCATCAGGGGCATGAACCAGCAGATGGAAGATCTCTCTCTCTCTCTATGTAACTCTGCTTTTCAAATAAACAGATGAATCTTTGATATAAAAAGAAGTGAAAATCACCAGTCCTTCCAGTGTGATCTGTGGGCTCCTGTGGGGGTTCCATGAACTTTGCAGAACATCTGTGAAATCAAAACGATTTTCTCACTGATAATAAGACATTGTTTCCCTTTCCCCTGATCTTGGCATTGGTCCTGATGGTTGCTAACTGCAGTGGGTAACACTGCTGGCCCAGCTCAAACCGAGGCAGTGGATCCCATGAATACTGGTGGTCATTTTGGACTGTACGCTGTGTACTGTACTCCCAATTTTTTTTGAAGTCACTTTTCATCTAATGATGTCCTTGGTGAAGCAGTAAAAGCCATCAGTTTTCTTAGGTCTTGATCCTTGAGTGCGTATCTTTTTAGTGTTTTATGTTAAGTGGGAAGTTGACGGTGAGACACTTCTGCAGCCTTCCGAAGCCTGAGGTCCTCTTTAGGAAAAGTTCCTGTGCAGTTGCCAGCACGTTGCTGGCTGACCTCGCCACCTTTCTCACGGAACACAGCCTTACCTGAAGGACTGACTGACGGTCACACCAGAGTTATTAAGACCCAGGTGTTTGGAAGAACTTCTATGGAAAACGACCAAAGCAAGTCTACCTCTTCGTTGAAAACAATGGACAGTATTTGTTCCCAGGGGACAAATGTGAGTAGAAATTGGAATTTTGGAAAAAAAAACATGCTGCCACTGTAGACTTCCTACCTTCTTCTTCTTTAAAGATTTATTTGAAAGGCAGAGTTACAGAGAGAGGTAGAGACAGAGAGAGGTCTTCCAGATGGTCTCCCCAGATGGTCGCAACCACTGGGATGGGCCAGGCAGAAGCCAGGAGCCAGGAGCTTCTTCTGAGTCTCCCACATGGATGCAGGGGCCCAAATACATGGGCCATTCTCCGCTGCTTTCCCAGGTGCATTAGCGTGGAGCTAGATTGGAAATGAAGCAACCAGGACCTGAACTGGCATCCATATGGGATGCAGGCACTGCAGGCTGGTGCTTTAACCCGCTGCGCCACAGCGCTGGCTGCTTTATAGCATGTTAACACTTGCCGACTTTTCTGATGAGATTGTTGATCATGGTGATGAGTTTTTGGTATTGTGTGAAGAACGTGTCAACATTTGGAAGAGCTCCACACCTCAGTGAGCCTGTGCTGGACGGACCAGTGGGCCATGTTTCCATTGGGAAGCACGGTCCTCCCCCGTGGGTCTCTCAAGCTCCTCCAGGTCTTTCTGGGTGTGCCAAGAATGGAAGCCCCTTACACTCTGCTGTAGTTGGATATGGCAGAGGTTCATGTGCTAAAAGCTTGGTCCCCAGTGTGGCAGTGCTGAGAGGCTGTGGGACCTTGAAGACACGGAGCCCAGTGGGAGGTTGTTAGGTCACTAACAAGTAAATTATGATCTTGTAAGTAAGGTAAAACCAGATCTCAGCCCTGATGGTTTACGAGCATATTCATCACACAGGGGCAGATCTATCCAAACTATAGGACAGTCACTTTCAACAAAGCAGAGCTTAAAAGTTTATTGCTATGCTTCAGATTTCAGGTCACGGGTTGGGGCTGGTCTTCGCGGTGTCACTTGGAATGCCTGCATCCCATATTGTAGTGCCTGGTTCAAGTCCTGGCTTCTGATCCAGCTTCCTGCTAATGCACCTGGGAAGCAGCAGTACTTGGGCCCCTGCCTTCCATGTAGGAGACCCAGATGGAGTTTCTGGCCCTTGGCTTTTCCCTGGCCCAGACCTGCTATTGTGGGCATTTGGGGAGTGAACCAGTAGATGGAAGATCTCTCCCTCCCTCTCTCCCTCCCTCCATCGCTCTGCCTTTCAACTAACTAAATAGATCTTAAATAA
This sequence comes from Oryctolagus cuniculus, assembly GCF_051225735.1. NCBI lineage: Eukaryota > Metazoa > Chordata > Mammalia > Lagomorpha > Leporidae > Oryctolagus > Oryctolagus cuniculus. The sequence continues at coordinate 68,880,480 of NC_142872.1, forward strand.
ATTTTCACATTGCAAGCAGCACAGTTGGTCTCCAGGCAAAGGAATGGAGTTTAGGGTGGCCATTGGCTGCCCCTTGAGAAGCAGTGCCTCCTTGAGTTTGCAGCTTGAGGGCCTTACTTTTCTTACTCCAATCTGCTCCAACAATTAGTCTTTAGGAAACCGCTATTTGCTGAGTTCTGGTGTAGTATTAGGTGAGACCACTGGAGTTACCTGCAAAGGCTATGAAAGTACTCCCCTGGTTCCGAAGCGCATTTCTGCAAGAGTACAGAACTTCTCATGCTTGAAGCAAACAGAACATGGCCACAGAGTGAAGACAGAAACAGATGAGAGTTCAGCTGTCTCCTCTTAATCCAGGCATTAGAGTTGCAAAACTGTCACAGGATGCCATTCTTCTCACTCTGTAGTTGGGTTATCTTAAAAATAGTTTTTTTAAATCAATAAAATGTTAGTTATATAAGCATAAGCAGTGGGCTTACTATTGTAATTTTTAAAATGAAAAATGAATAAATACTTTCAAAATGTCTCTGGAAATTTGGGTAGATAGAACCCACACCAGCACATCTTCTTGGAGCTTCTCAGTAATTTCCAGGTGTGCAAATGGGATCCTGGGACCAACGAGTTGAGGATGGTTGAGCTAAAATGCAGTAGTTATACACAGAGCTAGCAGATCCGTAAATGTAATTCATTCCAGTTCTGACCTCGAGACATACTCTGTAAAACAGCCTCACACAGGTGAAGGTGTTTGGTCCACTGTTGGCCCACCTCAGACTCCCCGGTTCTGTGCCCACCTCTGGCTCCTGACTTCCGCTTCCCGCTAATGCAGACCCTGGGAGGCAGCAGCAGGAAGCTCAAGTTGCTGGGTTCCTACCACCCACCATCCATATGGGAGACCTGGACTTTGGGCATTTGGGGGAGTGAAACAGAGCTCTGTCTGTCTCTCTGCCTCTCAAATAAATAGTGATAATAAAATGACCTTATTCAAATTTCGAATTGCTGGACTCCCCTGAGTTCTCTGCTGGGTAGAGGAGGGGAGGGGACAGCCCTAGCACGTCACCATCCTTTTGCCACCCTGGCTCCAGGCACCCCCAGCTGCTTCTCAGCAGCCCTTCAGGCTCCTGGTTGTGTGGTCTTCCCTGGTCCAGGCAAGAGGCCTGCCTTGGGGTCTGGGCATGGTCAGGCATGGGGGGTAGACCCCCAACCAGGCACCTCATCTTGGGACTTCTCACTCCACAGAGAGGGAGGTGTTAGCAGGAGGCCTGGGAGGAACGAACATGGAGATTTTACTCGAGGAAGGGGGCACTACTCCGTTCGATCCATCACAATATCAGCACAGAGTATAAAGGGGTGCTGATAGGATGGAAGATTCCAGATCAACACTAGACCCTCTTCTTTTTTTTTAAATATTTTATTTTATTTGAGAGGCAGAGTTATAGACAGAGAGAGGGAGATGGAGAGGAAGAGATGTCTTCCATTCTCTGGTTCACTCTCTAGGTGGCCACAATGGCTGGAGCTGGGCTGATCCAAAACCAGGAGCCAGGAGCTTCTCCTGGGTCTCCCACATGGGTGCAGGGGCCCAAGGACTTGGGCCATCTTCCACTGCTTTCCCAGGCCACAGCAGAGAGCTGGATCAGAAGTGGAGAAGCCAGGACTTGAACCAGCACCCATATGGGATGCTGGCACCGCAGATACAGGCTTAGCCTGCTATGCCACAGTGCCGGCCCCTAGAGCCTGTGCTCTTGACATCTCAATATCAAGGCCCTTTGTGACTCTGAGCTGGTCACACCCCTCCCTGGTCTCTGTGGTCTTGAGTGAAGGATGAGTTGAGGGAAGTGCCCCTGGAGTTCAACCCAGCCCGTGGTTTCTGACTTGCTGTTGAGACCCTGATAGTCTTTACAACGCGTGCATAACTGGCAGGATGGAGGAAGGGGGTTTTTCTTTTGCTTTGAAAAATGAACAGAAATACTTCTGAGAATTTCTTTATTAAGTTATGATGTTATCTTTCAACATAGGAGTCAAGGGAGATAGGCTCATATAAAATAGGAAAATAAAACTATGGCTCTCCTGCCTTAACATATTTCATATTGCCCAAAGATCATATATGTTATATATGTGCACCATATATAAAATATACTTAATCTGTTACATTTCGAAGGATTAAAACAACAGCAGTTTTTATAAAATGGCTTCTAAGTGTAATTTTTTGTGGGGTTGCTCATACATTGATTTTTGAAGAATTTTATTTATTATTTATTTAGAGAAGTGGAGATAGAGAAAGGGTGTGAGAGAGAGAGATTTCCCATCTACTGGTTTATTCCTCAAATGCCTACAGCAGCCGGGGCTGGGCAAGGCTGGAGCTAGGAGCCCAGAACTCAACCCAGACCTCCCCTATGTGTGGCAGGGACCCAACTACCTGAGCCATCACTTGCTGCCTGCTAGGGTTTATATGAGCAGGAAGCTAGAATCTGGAGCAGAGCTGGGACTCGAACCCAGGCACTCTGATATGGGATGCCCAAATCTGAAGCAGTGTCTTTTTTTTTAACTTTTAATTAATGAATATAAATTTCCAAAGTGCAGCTTATGTATTACAATGGCTCCCCCCCATAATGTCCCTCCCACCCGCAACCCTCCCCTTTCCCTCTCCCTCTCCCCTTCCATTCACATCAAGATTCATTTTCAATTCTCTTTATATACAGAAGATCAGTTTAGCATACATTAAGTAAAGATTTCAACAGTTTGCACCCACATAGAAACACAAAGTGAAAAATACTGTTTGAGTTCTAGTTATAGCATTAAATAACAATGTACAGCGCATTAAGGACAGAGATCCTACATGAGGAGTAAGTGCACAGTGACTCCTGTTGTTGATTTTACAAATTGACACTCTTGTTTATGGCATCAGTAATCTCCCTATGCTCCAGTCATGAGTTTCCAAGGCTATGGAAGCCTTTTGAGTTCACCAACTCTTGTCTTATTTAGACAAGGTCATAGTCAAAGTGGAAGTTCTCTCCTCCCTTCAGAGAAAGGTACCTCCTTCTTTGATGACCTGTTCTTTCCATTGGGATCTCACTTGCGGAGATCTTTCATTTAGGTCATTTTTTTTTTTTTTTGACAGAGTGTCTTGCCTTTCCATGCCTGAAATACTCTCATGGGCTTTTCAGCCAGATCCGAATGCCATTAGGGCTGATTCTGAGGCCAGAGTGCTGTTTAGGACATCCGTCATTCTATGAATCTGCTGTGCATCCCACTTCCCATGTTGGATCGTTCTCTCCCTTTTTTGTTCTATTGGTTAGTATTTTCAGACACTAGTCTTGATTATGTGATCTCTCTGATTCTTAGTCCTTTCATTATGATCAATTGTGAACGGAAATTGATCACTTGGACTAGTGAGATGGCATTGGTACATGCCACCTTGATGGGATTGAATTGGAATCCCCTGGTATGTTTCTAACTCTACCATTTGGGGCAAGTCAGCTTGAGCATGTCCCAAATTGTACATCCCTTCCCTATCTTATTCCCACTCATATATTTAACAGTGATCACTTTTCAGTTAAGTTTCAACACTTAAGAATAACTGTGTATTAATTACAGAACTAAACCAATAGTATTAAGTAGAACAGACAAAAAAATACTAAGAGGGATAACGTATTAAGTTGTTCATCACAAGTCAGGGCAATGGCTGATCAAGTCACCATTTCTCATAGTGTCCATTTCACTTCAACAGGTTTCCTTTTTGGTGCTCATTCAGTTGTCACCAATCAGGGAGAACATATGATATTTGTCCCTTTGGGACTGGCTTATTTCACTCAGCATGATGTGTTCTAGATTCCTCCATTTTGTTGCAAATGACCAGATTTCATTGTTTTTACTGAAGCAGTGTCTTAAGCACTAGGCCAAATGTCTGCCCCATACCCACTGATTTTGCTAGATTTTCATAAGAATGTTACATGGTGTTGTGTGGTCCGATGGCACTAAGTCTTACAGAGTCTGTTACAGTTAAGAAATATTTTGTGAAGCTGATTATTTGAACTTCATTGTAGGCAAATACAAGGAAGTTATATGGACAGTCCTAAAGTCATCTATTTATACAACCATCTACCATTCATACAGCTATCCATCATCCATCCATCCATCCAGCATTCATATAGCTATCCATCATCCATCCACCCATCCACCACCCATACAACTATCCTTCATCCATTCATCCATCCATACAGCTATCCAATCACCATCCACCATCCTTACAGCTATCCATCATTCATCCACCTATCCACCATCCATCATCCATCCACCCATCCACCACCCATACGACTATCTTTCATCCATCCATCCCAACCATCCAACTATCCAACCATTCACCCATCCATTCACTCACAATATACACATTCATCTTTATATTCCATTCATCCATCCACCATTATCCACCCAGCAAGTATTTGGACATTGGCCCCTGAGAGGAGCCAGGTCTACACAGGTCATTGGGAGACAAAGCTGATGGGAGTGAGGACTTCGCTGTATCCTGGCACCTTTCATCACAGTTTTGTGAAGGAAGTCATTGTGATGTAGGGGAATGGTTACCTTCTCCCTTAACCAAAGGACAATGTGATTATTAATTCCTCATGAAAAAATATCAAATGCATATAACTAGGAACAGCATTAATTTCTCACATAGACGCGAAAATGGGAGAATGAATCTTCACCAGGCAACAAGGCTCAGCTTTGCTTTTTAAAAAATATTTACTTAATTAAAAAAATTTAAAATATTTGACATGAGAATTTTGCATATTTAAGGGGTACTATATGATGTTTTATTTACATGTACACATTGTGTAATATCCAGTTAGGGTAAATGTATTTATCTTTTCAAGCATCTAACATTTTTTATAGTGAAACATCCAAAATCCCGTCTTCTAGTCTTTTTCAATAGAGAAATATACAGTACATTAACATATAGTCACCGTACTGTGCAATAGAACCCCACAACTTTTTACTCCTATCTAACTGTAATGTTGTACCCATCAGTCAACCTTTCCCCATCCTCCTTTTCCACTTCCATCCCTGGCCTCTGGTAACCATTATTGTGTTTTTCACTTCTCTGCAATCACCTATTTTTAAACTCTACATGTAAGTGAGTTCATGTGATATATTTGTCTTTCTGTGTTTGGCCTATTTTATTTAACATAATGATCTCTAATTCTATCTACGTTGTAGCAAGTGACAAGATTTCATCCTTTTTATGACTGAGTAATATTCCATTGTGTATATGTGCCACATTTTCTTTATCCATTTACCTGTGGATGGACACTCACACTGTGACCACTTCTTGGCTATTGTGAATGAATAGTGCTGCAATAAACATGGGAGTGCAGGTGTCTCTTTGACAGATGGATTGTATTTCCTCTGGCTGTATACTCAGGAGTGGATTGCCAGATCATAGGGTAGTTCTACTTTTAGTTTTTTGAGGAACCTCCATACTATTTTCCATAGTGGCTATTTTAAGGGTAGAAGAGCTAAGACAAAGAAAGAACAAGACACATAAGAGACAGACCACGAATTCACAGCCAGAACAGGCTTATTCAGAGACAAGCCTGAGAGGGACCCACAAGGATAAGGAGTACATAGTAGCGGGCTTGTTCTCATACAGACTGGAGGCTCATATAAACATGGGCTGAGGCTGAACTCCTAAGACAGCAGTGTAGGGCTGCATCACTTCTGCTCACGATACGGCTCATGACCCAGCAGCTGTACTCACATTCCCACCAACAGTGCACAAGGGTTCCCTTTCCTCCACATCCTTGCCAACATTTGTTATCTTTTGTCTTTTTGATAATACCCAATCTTACTGGAAGTGAGTTAATACTTCATTGTGGTTTTAGTTTGCATTTCCCAGATGCCTAGTGATGTTGAGCTTTTTTCATGTAACTATTGGCCATTTTTCTGTCTTCCTTTGATAAATGTTATTTAGATTAACTGCTCATTTTAAAATTGGAGTATTATTCTTTGCTGTTGTTTGAGTTCTATATGTCCTGAATATTAACCCCTTGTCAGAGGTATAATTTACAGATATTTTCTCCCCTTCTGTTTCTTTGCTCTGTTGATTGTTTCCTTGGCTGTGCAGAAGCTCTTAAGTTGGATGAACTCCCATTTGTCTATTTTTACTTTATTAATTGTGCTTTTGGGATTTGATATAGAAAATCTTCGCTCATTCCAATGTCCTGATGTACTTTCCCTATGTTTTTTTCTAACAGTTACAAAGTTTCAGGTTTCACATTTCCATTTTGAGTTTTTTTTTAATAAATGTTGAGAGTTAGGGGTTTAGTTTCCCTCTTCTGCATGTGGATATCCAATGTCCCCAACATTATTTATTAAAAAGACTGTCCTCTGTCCAATGCATGTTCTTGGCAAGAGAAATTGGCCATAAATATGTGGGTTGACTTCTAGGACCTCTATTCTGTTGGTCTATGGATTTTTTTTTTTTGCCAATACTGTGCTGTTGTAATTACTGTAGCTTTATAAATAAAGTCAAGTAGTGTAATGCCTCTTGCTTTGTTCTTTTTTTGCTCAAGATGACTTTGGCTATTTGGGGTCATTTGTGGTTCCATACATAATCTAGTAGTGTTTTTTTCTAGTTTTGTGAAAAAAGTCAATGGGATATTGGTAGAGACTGCACTGAATCTGTAAATTGCTTTTGGTACTATGCACATTTTAACAATACTGATTCTTCCAATCCATGAACATGGGATGGCTTTCCATTTCTTTGTGTCCTCTTCAATTTCTTCCTTAAATTATTTATAGTTTTCATTGTAGATATTGTTCACCTCTTTGGTCAAAATTTATAGGTATTTTATTTTATTTTTATATTTATTGGAAGTGAGATTGCTTTCTTGATTTCTTTTTCAGATGGTTCACTCTTGGTGTATAATAAAGCTCCTGATTTTTGTACATTGACTTTGCATCCTGCAACTTGGGTGAATTTGTTCATTAGTTCCAACAGCTTTTTGGTGGAATCTTTAAGGTCTTCTGCATATAAGATCATGTCATCTGCAAGCAGTGACCATCTGACTTCCTCCTTTATAATAAATAAAGGGTGACTTTTCTTTCTTTTTCTTGCCCACTGGCTCTAGTTAAGACCTCTAGTACTATGTTGACTAAAAGTGGCAAAAGTGAGGCTCCTTGTCTTGTTCCAGATCTTAGAGAGTCTAGCTTTCTCTCATCCAAAACAGTGTTAGCTGTTGGATGTTATAAATGGCCTTTATTGTGTGAGGTGGGCTCCTTCTAAACCTAATTTTTCCAGAGTTTTCATATGAAGGGATGTTGAATTTTAGTCAAATGCCTTTTCTACATCTTTTGAGATGATCATGTGGTTTTTGTGCTTCTGTTGATGTGTGTCACATTTATTGATTTGTGTACGCTGAGCCAAGCTTATATCCCTGGGATGAATCTCACTTGGTCACATGGATGGTCTTCCAAATGTGCTGTTGGATTCTATTTGCTAGTTTTTTTTTTTTTTTAAAGATTTATTTATTTATCTGAAAGGCAGAGTTACACAGAGAAGGAGAGACAGAAATCTTCCATCTGCTGGTTCACTCCCCAAATGGCTGCAATGGCTGGGGCTGGGCCAGGCTGAAGCCAGGAGCCAGGAGCTTCATCCGGGTTTCACAGGTGCATCAGTAGGGCGCTGGATTGGAAGTGGAGCAGCCAGGACTTGAATCAGTGCCCTTAGGGGATGCTTTTGTCATAGGTGGTGGCTTAACCTGCTATGCCACGGCTTAACCTCCTCCCCTACCCCAGCCACCTTTTTTTGGAGAGAGTTTTGTGTCTGTGTTCATCAATGGTATTGGCCTTTAGCTTTCTTTATTGGTTGCATTTTATCTAGTTTTGGTATCAAGGTAATACTGCCCTCATAGAATGAATTTGGAAGAATTCCCTCCTTTTCTATTTTTTGAAATAATTTTAAGAAAGTTTAGTATTGGGTCTGGTGCTGTGGCGTAATGGGTAAAGCCACCATGTGTGGTGCTGGCATCCCATATGGGCACCGGTTTGAGTCCTGGTTGCTGCTAATGTGTCTAGCAAAATAGCAGAAGATGTTCCAAGTCTTTGGGCCCCTTCACCCATGTGGGAGATCTAGGTGAAGCTTCTGGTCCTGGCTTCAGATTGGCCCAGTTCTGGCTGTTATGGCCATTTGGCAAGTAAACCAGCAGACAGAAGGTCTCTCTCTGTCTCCTCCCCCACTCTCCCTCTCCCCCATGTAACTCTGCTTCTCTAATAAATAAATAAATATATTTTTTTTTTGACAGGCAGAGTGGACAGTGAGAGAGAGAGACAGAGAGAAAGGTCTTCCTTTGCCGTTGGTTCACCCTCCAATGGCCGCCACGGCCGGCGCGCTGCAGCCGGCGCACCGCGCTGATCCGATGGCAGGAGCCAGGAGCCAGGAGCCAGGTGCTTTTCCTGGTCTCCCATGGGGTGCAGGGCCCAAGCACCTGGGCCATCCTCCACTGCACTCCCTGGCCACAGCAGAGGGCTGGCCTGGAAGAGGGGCAACCGGGACAGAATTCGGCGCCCCGACCGGGACTAGAACCCGGTGTGCCGGCGCCACAAGGCGGAGGATTAGCCTAGTGAGCCGCGGCGCCGGCCTAAATAAATATTTTAAAAATTGATTGTTAATTATTTTTTAAAAAGTTATTTGGTTCTGGACTTTTCTTTGATGGGAATTTTTTGTTTTATTACTGATGCTTTCTTGTTACTCATTATTAATCCATTTTGGCATTCTATTTTCTCATGATTCAGTCTGCTTAAGGTATATGTGTCTAAGAATTTTTCTGTTTCTTCTAGGTATCAAATTGTTCACAGCAATCTTTAACACTCCTTTGTTTTTCAGTGTTGTCTATTGCTATGGCTCCATTTTCACCTTTGATTGTGTGTATTTGAATCCTCTCTTTTTCTTGATTAGTCCAGCAAAGGGTTTATCCTTGTTTATCTGGTGGTAATACATTCTTCTTTTTTAAAAAGATTTATTTTATTTATTTGAAAGACAGAGTTTTAGAGAAAGGGAGAGAGAGAGAGAGAGAGAGAAAGAGAGGTCTTCCATCTGCTGGTTCACTACCCAAATGATCACAACAGCTAGAGCTGGGCTGGTCTGAAGCCAGGAGCCAGGAGTCTCTTCCAGGTCTCCCACGTGGGTACAGGAGTCCAAGGATTTGTCCATCTTCTGCTGCTTTCCCAGGTGCACCAGCAGAGAGCTGGATTGGAAATGGAGTATCCAGGTCCCAAACCCATGCCCATATGGGATGTCGGCACTGCAGGCCGGGGCTTTAACCCACTGTGCCACAGCGCCGGCCCTGGTAATACATTCTCTCAGCTTTTGTTTGCCTGGGAATGTCTTCAACTCTCCCCGGTCTCTGAGGTAAATATTTGCTGGATATGGTATTCTTGGTTGGCAGTTTTTTGTCCTTCAGTAAAAGTCTCATCCCACTCCCTCCAGGCCTGTAGGCTTTCTGCTGAGAAGCCTGCAGTTGGTGAATTGGGACCCCTCTGTGTGTTATATGCTCCTTTTCTTGTACACTTTTGAGATTCCTGTCTATATCCTTAACCTTGGAGAGCTTAATTGTGGTGTGTCTTGGGGTTGACTTGGTTGAGTTGAATCTGAGTGATGACCTTTGACCTTCCTGTACCTGGGTAGTTGCGTCTTCCTCTAGGTTTGGGAATTTTCTGTAATTATCTCTTTGAACAAGCTTTCCATCCTTTTCGAATTCTCCAGTCCATTTTAAATCCCAGAACTTGAGTATTTGTCCTTTTCATGCTGTGCCATATTTCCCATAAGCTCTCTTCACTCCTCTTGATTGTTTTCCTTTTGTTCTCCTCCAACTGTGCATTTCTGAATAGACTGTCTTCCAGCTCACTGACCCTCCCGTTTGATCTAGTCTGTTGTTGATGCTTTCTGTCACATTTTTAATTTCACTTAGTGTACTTTCATTTGAAGAATTTTCTGCTTGATTTTATTTCATTATTTCCATCTCTAACAAATCTCTCGGTTAGAATATTGAATAATTTCTTTGTAGTCTCTCAAATTTCACTGAGTTTTCTTAAAACAGCTATTTTGAATTCTTTGTTTGAGCACTTGGAAAGTTCAGTGCCTGGACGATTGGTTCCTGGCAGCTTCTCTTGCTCTTTAGGTGAGGTCATGTTTCCTTGGAATTTCTTGATGGTTATTGATGTGCAATTTCATCTAGACCTTGACTCATTAGGTATAGTCATGTGGCTTCATTGCTAGAAACTCTGAACAGTGTGTTTATTTTCTCTGAGCCTATAGATACTTCTGCTATTATTATTTTTTAAAATATTTATTTATTTTTTGAAAGTCAGAGTTACACAGAGAGAGAAGGAGAAGCAGAGAGAGAGAGAGAGAGAGAGAGAGAGAGATCTTCCATCCGCTGGTTCACTCCCCAGTTGGCTGCAATGGCCAGGGCTGCACTGATCCAAAGCCAGGAGCTTCCTCCAGGTCTCCTATGTGGGTACAGGGCCCCAAGGACTTTGGGCCATCTTCTACTGCGTTCCCAGGCCATAGCAGAGAGCTGGATCGGAAGTGGAACAGCAGGGACTCTAACCAATACCCATATGGGATGCTGGCACTGCAGGCAACTTTACCCACTATGCCATAGCAGCAGCCCCAATACTTCTACTATTTCAGCACTAGATAGCCCCTAAGTCATGGTTTGCCCCGGGTCCAGGTTGATGCATTTTTACTGACTCAGTATTACAACACTCCCTAAATTCCAATTTGTCCTAAATCTGTTGTTCAGTATGAACTGGGGAAGTGCCTAACAAGGGGTAGGTCATCTTCAAACTCCTCTTTCTGGGCCTGTGGTAGGCTCAGACTCTTTGTCCTGTGCTTGTGATGTTCACAATGCTAGATCACGTCTGGAGCCTTCAGCCTACCATGACCAGTGCAGCCTGCGGCAGGTGGAGGGTAGGGGATGGGACCAAGGCTTACCCTGCCCAGTGTCTCATCCATCAGCCCTGATGGCGGCTGGGGCATGAGACTGCTCAGCCAGGGCCGTGGAATTCTGAAGGCAGGGAAACAGGCCCAGTGGCTCTCTCTGCAGACACTGACCTTGGGACAGGGACAGTGAGGATCTTCTCAGTGCTGGGTTTTATCAGCGTAACACTGACTCCCAAAGTAGTCCCGTGATTCCTTGCTGTCTGCCGCAGGTTGTAGGAGGGGTGATGGAGGTGGCCCCTCATGTAGTCAGGCAGGCCCCTAGGTGGCTCACACTTGGGTCTCACGGTCACCAGCCCCTGTGCAATCGCGGGGATACACACCAGGCCTGCATGACTCTGGTGGGGATGCACACCGAAACATATCTGCCTCACCAAGGCATAGGTCTCTGCCTTATACTGGGGCAACTGCCCAGACTCTGTCCAATGGTGCTTGCCTCCAGACGGAAACAATTAGAATCTGCCCAGCCCTGAGTCCCAAGAAAGTCCTGTGGCCCTTTGCTGTCCACCCAAGGCTACTCAGACTGGCCCAGGCTAGTCCCACCTGGGTCCCACCATCACAGATCCCTGCAAAGTCCTAGGGGTGTCCACTAAGCCCTCCAGAGGCTGGCGGTGAGACCCACCCAAACAAGTCTGAGCCGGAGCACAGGTCTGCCCTGAGGCACAGGCTGGGGCCTGGAGGCCTCTGGGCCTTATTAGGTGCTAAGTCTTAGCATCGTAGGCCCAGCTCTGAGCTCCGACGACGCATGGTCTTCAGCTTCTGCCAGCGCCTCTGTGTGGTTGGCCTCTGGCTTTCTGCCTGAGGTTGGAGAAGGGGTGGCAGAAGCTGCCTGACTGTGGAAGCTCCACGCACTACACAGGGCTGGGGCTCAGTCTGACTCCAGTGTTCAGCTCTGGGATTCAGTCCGCTCTCCCTCTCCCCGCAGGAGGCGTGATACAGACAGCTCTTTGCTCCCTGCTTTCTTCAGCGTGACTTTTCTCAGGGTTATAACAAGATGGGGCTCTGCGGAGGTGACTTGGTGGCAAACAGCTGTACGTGTTGGCGTTTCTGTGGGACTGGTGGTCGCTGGAGTGTCTCGCTCAGCCGCCAGCTCGGTTCCTTGGACTCTGATCTTTCTGAAGCGAATAACGTGCATCCTAGGAGAGCAGGCTGGTGACACCCGCTGTCCTCTCCCAGGCACGGGCAGCAGACAATAAGGCCGGGAATGCCCACGGGTTGGCTGAACTTGGCTCCCAGGCCACTAACAGTGGTGGTGGGGGACAGAGGGTCAAACATCAGGGCATAGGACCCCAGAGGGGCCATGCTGGAGACACATAACCTACCTGTGGCCAGCAAGTGGGCTCCATCAGCAGTCTCCTGGTGGAGAGGTGGAGTGGTGACTCCAAGGAGGGGAACTGGTGGAGAGCACCCCACAGGAAGGGGGCCCTTAGGCCTCTGTGCTCAGCACTGCCACCCCCTGGGACCTGCCACCTGCTATTTGCTTTCTGTGTGGCCTCAAGGTGCTCCCCCCACCCCCCAGCAGCAGACAGGCCCATTCTGCATCACGGGGGTAGTGTTTTGCACCAGCTGTTGCCATCCGGCCGAGGTCACGCATCCAAGGGGATGCCCAGCCCAGGCATCGAGAGGGAAGCCGTGGCATGCTCCTCCTGTCCCTGGGGAGGGGGCTGGGTCTGAGGAGGGTCACCCCATGCAGGGCCTGGATGGGAAGGCACTCAAGGGGAGGCCAAGTGCTAACCACAGTTCCCCATGGCTGTTCCCTGGGCTGGGACTTACGCGCGCGCGCTCTCGCTGCTTAGTATTTACCAAGTAAAAGTCATTCCCCTGGAGATGCCGATTTATTGACATTGAGAGATGAGTGTGGTCTGGCCTGCAGATCTGTGCAGAAAGCCTCTTGTGCATATGGGCCATGTCTCAGGGAGAAGGAGTCTGTGTGGGCCCAGCTGCTGGCACAGGGGGCCTGGCTCCCGCTGGGCCAGGGCACAGGGAGGCAGGTGGAGGCGGCGTCTGCACGTGCAGTGCCCTGCACCAGGGAGATGGCGTTGGAGGTTTCCTTGTGGCTGCTCCACTTCAGGGGCTGCTTTCCTGAAACCTCTCTTCCACCAGGGGCCAGCCCTGCCCTGTTCCTTTGCTCCGTCCCTTGCTTTTGGGCTCGGCCCAAGCTCCTGGGACACAGGGCACAGTGATGTCCCTGGTGTCAGAACCCAGGATCTCCACAGTCAGCCTTGTCCCAGGTCCCCCAGGCCTTCTGCAGGGTGAAGCCTTTACCTTGTCCACGTCCCCTGCAATACCTGGGTTAGCTGGGGCTAGCAGGGGTGCCCAGGGGTTTGAATGGGGACCTGGTAGGCCCTGTCTGACCCTGTGCTCTGTGTGTAACATTGACCCTATGCCTGAAGGGAGCTGTGAGAATCGGGTCAATGGTCATTCTGAGGACCCTGTGATTGGGCCCCAGTTCTAGGAAAGCAGGGTTCCCCGTGGGCTGAGGAGGTGGGTGGCCCCTCGGTGGGACCGTGTGAGGCCCGGCTGCAGGATGCGGCTGCTGTGCTGATTTTGAGTGATTTGTAAAATCCCCTTGCCCTAGGGGCGACCTTGCTGTGGGCAGCAGGGCCCACACTGTCCTCTTGGGTCCGGGAAATGTTCAACACCCACCTAGCACCTGCCTGCGCATTTGCAGCCCAGCCCCCTGGGTGGACTGTGGGCAGCTCCCCCTGCAATGTGCGTCTTGCTGCCACCATCTGACTGTGCTCAAGCATCGGACAGGGTGTGCCTCAGGGGATGCTGGGCCCCTCTCCAGAGCCAGGGTGGCAGTGGAGATGGATCCCCCTCCTCCTGAGACCCAGCCTGAACCCCCATTCCTCTGGCCACTCTCTGGGGCCCCGTCTCTGTGCCCTGCTTCCTGTGTCCCACAGTGTCTGCATCCCCCTACCCCCACCCCCGGCCCAGCCTGCATTCCAGGGGCAGCTGCGGGTCTGGTCGTGGCGTCTGTGCACAGGCTCCCTGCATGCAGGGCCTGTGGGGTAGAGGCCTGGGGAGTCTGGCTTCACGGTGGTGACAGATGCTTCCTCCCAGACAGCAGATAAAGGTCGCTCCTAAATTCCAGAATAAAAACATCCACTTATCTGGAAACTGTCAAAAAGAAGAAGGGGCTGCCCTTTGCCGAGCTGAGCCCTTCAGGGTGGGGCAGGGAGCCGGGGCGGAGCCAGAGTCTGGGGCCCAGAGGCCACTCAGGCAGTCTGGAGCATGGGCAGGCGAGGTCCCCACCCACAGGCCAGGCCCACCCTGAGGACTGAGAGTGCATGGACCTGGGCTGGGTCTGGGTGTCAGGGAAATGGGAAGCTGGCCCAGGCCTCCACAACGTGCGGTGCAGACCTGAGGCCAGACTGGATCTGCCTGATGCCACCCACTGTGATAAACCACTCCCTCCTCCCCAGAGCCCACCTGCACAGGGCCTCTTTGAAGAGAACCACCCTTGGCTGACACCCCTGCTGGCTCCTCACCTAGCGCTCTCCAGTTGCCTCTGCCCAGCTTGCCTGCCTCCCTCCTGGGCATCCAGACAGGGGGCACGGGCTCTGTTGTGAGTAGGCTCTAGGTGAGTGCTATGGTTTGGGGGTAGTCTGAGTGTGACCCTCAAGGGTTCATGTGCTGGGACTTCGGTCCCTAGTAGGTGGTGTTGAGAGTTGGGGGGCCTTTAAGAAGTGGGCTTAGGGGCCAGCGTTGTGGTGCAGCAGGTTAAGCTGCCATCTGCAATGCTGGCATCCCATAGGGGCACCAGTTCAAGACCTGGCTGCTCCACTTCCAATCCAACTCCCTGCTAATGTGCCTGAGGAAGCAGCGGAAGATGGCCCGAGTGCTTGGGCCCCTGCACCCATGTGGGAGACTCTGAGGGAGTTCCAGGCTCCTGGCTTTGGCCTGACCCAGGCCCGGGCATTGCAGCCATTTGGGGAGTGAACTAATAGGTGAAAAGGCTCTCTATCTCTCCCTTTCTCTGTAACTCTGCCTTTGAAGTAAATATTTTTTTTTTTCCTAAGGAAGTGAGCCTGGGAGGAGGTCGTCAGATCTCTAAGAGGGATTCATGCCTTTCTTATGGGAGGGTATAGCCCAGAGACAGCAGGTTGTTATAAAACAACCCAGCACTGACTGTCCCTGAATCTCTCACACTGTGACACTCGCCAAACTTTGCTCTCCCATAGCTCCTGACATGTGACACCATCTGCCACAAGGCCCTCACCAGACGTCAAACCCACGGTGTTGACGGTGTTGACGTGGTGCGAATAGGCAGGCAGCCAGTTAGGCCTAAGTGAGCCGGGCGTTTTTTCAGCCCTGCAATGTAATGGTAACTCTGGACCTGTCAGTCCAAAATACCCACCCCTTGTGTCTCATCCAGGACTAGGAAGAGGGAGACGCCATGCTGATTATATGGCTATCAAGCTCCGCATAGAGGTGCCATGGAATTCCCAGACGGCTTCATGATGCTAATCACCGCCTTTGCCCTCAAGGAAGAGGCTGAGAAGCCAGGAGAGAGCTGTCGCTTCTCCCTCGGACCTCAGCTGGGGGTGCTGTTCCTGTTGTCTCCTCTCTCCTCTTAGGGCTACCCCTTGGCTCACCCACACTCTCGTGAAAAATATGTTCCCTCTTACCACTAAGTAAGGTCTGTTACTCTTGTAACCTTATGATGCCTCTGCTTAGGAATCTTACTCTGTGTGAGGCAAGACTCTGGAAGAAAAACTCAGATGGTCAGGCTCACATTAGGGCCACCTGATCTTGGACTTGGCCTTCACCAAAACTGTGAGCCACATGCATCCCACTTCAGCAACACAGGCTGAGCCAGCAGGCCCCAGCGGCTCCACTCACACAGCTCTGTGGCTTCTCAGGCCACAGCTGCTCATTCTGGCCTCGCTCTGCCTGTGCACGCTGACCCGAGTGGGATTGCACCAGCAGTCTCACCCGCGGCTCAGCAGAACCAGGGAGATTTTTTTTTTTTAAATTAATTAATTTATTTGAAAAGCAGAGTCGGGGTGGGGGAGAGAGAGAGAGAGACAGACAGAGAGAGAGAGAGAGAGAGAGAGAATCTTCCACCCACTGGTTCACTCCCTAAATAGCCGCAACAGCCAGAGCTGAGTGGATCTGAAGCCAGGAGTCTGGAGCTTCATCTGGGTCTCCCACATAGGTGCAGGGGCCCAGGGACTTGGGCCATCTTCCACTTCTTTCCCAGGTGCATTAACAAGGAGCTGGATCAGAAGTGGAGCAGCTGGGACTTGAACTGGCGTCCTTATGGGATGCTGGCACCGCAAGTGGAGGCTTAACCTGTTACACCACAGCGCTGGCCCCAGAACCAACAAGATTTACACTGCCAAGAAGCCCCCTTCCGGGGGCTGGAAAAAGCCTCTCTGGGGGTGCTGGAGTTCCCTGAGGCCAGGCTGGCTGCCGAATTTGCCGTGGGAGCCCCAGGGCTTGGAGGAACCGGCTCAGCCAGAGCTCAGGACCTGCCCCTCAAGTTCAAGTTGCTCCCATACTGTTTTTCTAGGATTTCTCTAACCAGGCGGAAACAAGGGAGTGCCGTTTTCTCACAGCCTGGCAGCTGGAGGTCCAGGTGGGGGCGGGGCGGTTTCTCCCAGAGCCTCTCGCCTTGGCTGGCTAACGGTGCCTTCTTCATGTGTCCTCACCTGCTTGTCCTTCTGGGTGTGTCCCAGTCTTCTCTTTTTCTTGTCAGGTTCAGGCTTACCCTTGAAGGCAGCAGGAGTAAGGACTTCAATACTTCAATGAGTGGGTGGGGGCACAATTCCTCCCACAGCAGCAGAGTCGCTCACAGGAGTCCATGGCATGCCCTGGGCACCCAGGCAGGGCGCTGATGGGAGTGAGTGGACTGCCCAAGCTGTCTTTCCCTCCGCTCATCTTGGGGCCCAGGGCTCAGGGCTGCCGTCTCGGAGCCTGGCAGGTACTCACTCCCAGTAACGAGCTGTGCAGAGCAGGGCCCTGGGTGCAGAGGTGCAGCCCGGAGCACCGCAGACACGGCGACAGCAGCTCCCAGTGTGCCTGACAGTCGTGGTGCTCCTGGTAGGGGACCGTGCAGCCTGTGGGAGCAGCAGGGACCAGTGTGTCAGAGGAGGTTGTGTGGGCGGGTGAAGCTGTCTCACTTGACATAGTGACAGCCCAGGTGACCAGACTGTAGCCCTGACGGGGACTTCTGGGTGGCCAGAGTGGCCAGGGTGGCTGGCTTGTTCATGAACCCTCTCCCAACCCTAGGGAGGGTTTTGAGGGGGCCGAAGTGCTGCTTGAGCTGGTGGGTGGGGGGGTTGCCTGCCATCATCGCCAGTTCACCATGCTGACAATGTTTGATTTCTTCAACATTCACCATTTCAAAAACCATGGAACGGTAGGGACATTTGTGGCTCCATCTTCTTAAGCTTAGAAATTTTAAAAATATTCTTTTATTTCTGAGAGACAGAGAGAGAGAGGGAGAGAGAAAGAGTGATATCCCATCTATTGGTTCAATCCCCAATTGCCTGCAACAGCTGGGCTGGAAGCTGGGGACTCCACCCGGGTCTCCTGTGTGGGTAGCAGGGACTGACGACTTGAGCCATCACTGTGCATTCGCAGAAAGCTGGCGCCTGGAGCAGAGTCAGGAGTTAAACCCAGCTGCTCTGATGTGAGGCCCTGAGAGCTGCATCATAGACTCAGTGCCCGTTCCCCCTCTGGAACTTTTACGCGCCCTTGTAGCCGTTTCATGAGAAAGTGATGTTTCTGCCGCCGCATAAATGAGATCGTCCACCGACACTGCGCTCGCCGTGACACTGGGGACGCTGAGCCGATAAGAAAGGCGCGTCTTCTTCCCTGCCGGACGTTCTCGTGGATGGGCGGTGCCAACACCTGTCTGCATTCGGTGCCCGGCACGTGCCGACTCCACGCGCTTCCTACGCGGTCATTCCCCGAATCTGCGGTTGTGCTTTCTGTGGTTTTGGTTATCGCTGGTCAACCATGGGTTGAAAATATTAAGTGGAAGCCGTCATAAATAAATAACGCGTGCATTTTAGATCGTGTACTGGGCTGAGGAGCGGGATGGAGTCTCCCGGGATGGGCAGCCTCCCTTGGCCACCCAGGGCCTCCACCTGGTATACACTCAGGAGCCGCGGGGGACATCCGAGCGACTGTGGGGCCCCAAAGCAACCTGCAGCAGTGTTGGCAATCTGGGTCTGCAGGGAAGCTGTAAGGTGGCAGGTTGTAAGCTTATCGTGGGCACATCTGTATAGGAAAACACAGCACACATAGGGCTTGCTCTTGGGATTTCAGGCATCCCTTGTGCTCCCTGCTGAGACGGGAGACGACGGGACATCATTTCACTGAATGCTCAAAACAACTTCATAGGGCAGTTGGTATTTTTTAAAGTTTATTTATTTATTTGAAAAGGAGAGCAACAAAGATGAATGGACGGGTGGATGGATGGATGGATGGATAATACCCAGATGATGTAGATGGTAGATAGACAGAGATCTTCCATCCACCGATTCACTCCCCATATGCTCACAACAGCCAAGGCGGATCCAGGCCAAAACCAGGAATCCAGAACTTAAGCCAGGTCTCCCACACAGGTGGCAGGAAACCTGGTACTTGAGCCACACTGCTTCCCCCTCGTACCCAGAATGCATCAGCAGGAAGCTGAATCAGAAGCAGACATGATTCCAGGACGTCCACTATGGGATGTGGGCTTTCCAGGCAGTGGCTTAACCCACTGCACCATAACATCTGCCCTGGCAATTTGTGTTTCTATGCCCATTTTACAGGTAACGAAATGGAGGCCTGGCATAGTTAGCTACCTTCTGTAGGCAGCATGGCTAAATAGTGCTGGAGCCCAGCCTCAGCTACCAGGCACCTGCTAGGCTTCTGGGGGCTGCGAGGTGGGAGCGGATGGCGGTGAGCCGATCCTGGACCCTGCCCTCACATCAAGCTCTTGGCTGGCTCCTCACCCACTCTGGCTGTTGGGTTCAAAGTTGAAGCAGGTGGGGCAGGGCTGATTAGATTTGACCTGTCTCTTGCTTTGAATTATCCATGCCTGCCTCATGTCCCTGGGAATGATCTAATAACGCACAGCAGCTGGATGAGTGGCATTTGCCACGCGCTCGCCTAGGACTGTTGTGACATCTGCTGGCAGAGGCTGCCCTGAACTGTCCTTATTGAAAGCAAAGCCCTCCCCGCATGCTCAGGTCTGGGGCACCAGCCTGGGGCCCTCCATCCTCCTGCCTCCTACCTCTGCCCCTAGCCTGGCTCCCGGACCCCAGGGTTCCACCCTCGTGGTCTCCCACGCAGGCACATCCCTCCCTACCCTACCCAAGACTGTGCAGGAAAACCTCCCCGCCCATAGCCCCACCAGCCTCAGCACTGGCCTGTCCCGGGCCATTTCAAAGCTCCTTCCCCTCACCCCTCCCCGGGGCAAAGCTTGTTGCTCGCTGCTTCCGTTTGAATGTCTGTCCCCTCCAAAACTCAGGTTGAAATATTATTACCATGGCAACCACACCAAGAGGCACCTCCACCCTCAAGGGTAGGATTGGTGCTGTTAGGAAAGGGAGAGTTTGGGGCAGGCAGTGGCCTAGCCTTGGTTAGGATACCCACATCTCCCATTGGCGTGCCTGGGTTCAACTCCTGGCTGTAGCTCCCAACTCTGCTTCCTGCCACCACAGGCCCTGGGAGGCTGCAGTAATGGCTCAAGTCGTTGGGTTCCTGCCACTCATTGGGCCAGCACTGCGGTGTAGCAGGTAAAGCCATTGTCTGCAGTGCCGGCATCCCATATGGGCATCGGTTCAAGTCCCAGCTGCTCTTCTTCTGGTCCAGGTCTCTGCTATGGCCTGGCAAAGCAATAGAAGATGGTGCAAATCCTCGGACCCCTGTACCCATGTGGGAGATCTGCTTCCTGCCACTCATGTGGGAGACTTGGATTGAGTTTCTGGGCATGTGGCTTTGGCCTTGCCAGCATCTGGGGAGTGAATCAGCATATGAGAACTGTCTGTCTCTCAGCAATCTCTGGCTGCTCTCAAATAAATAAACATGAGAAGGTAGGTGGGGGTTGGGGGGTGCTGGTTCCCCCTGCCTTGGTCCTCTGCTGTGTGTTGGTGCAACATGAAGCCCCTCGCCAGATGCTGGCACCTTGACTTTGGCCTTCCCAGCCAGCAGGTCTGCATTCATTGTGAATGAACCGGTCTGTGGTGTTTTGTCAGAGCTGCACAAGCCGGACAAAGACATTTGGCACTTGAGGCCTTGCAGCTCTGGCCTGGGCATCATTCACGTTCCCTTCCTGCTCCCTACTGTGGGGCGCTCTGAGGAGCCGGAGCATGTACTGCTCTTACCCTGCTGCAGCCAGGCTCAAACTGCTTTCCGTGGGAAAGGCGGGACCCATGCCCCCACCGACAGTTGCCTCACCCCTGGGTCACAGTTCGTAGGAGGAAGGCAGCTGTCTGCCCCTGCCCAGACTGCCTAGGCAAACACACTTTCCTTGCACCCCTGGGACTTCAGTCAAGCTGCTGCCCACAGGCAGCTGGATGAGATGCCATGTGCTCACCCAGAACTGTTGTGACATCTGCTGGGCGGAGGTGCACAGGGCCCAGTCCCTGCCCTTGGGAGCCCTGGGCTGGGCTGACAGACAGGACAGAGCCTACAGAGAGCCAATGGACCCTGGTAGCCCTGGGCATGGTCTCCCCAGAGAAGATGCCACCACTGGGCTGGCTCTGACTCTCTCTCTCTCTTTTTTAAGATTTATTTATTTGAAAGACAGAGTTACAGACAGCCAGAGGCAGATAGAGAGCTCTTCGATCCGCTGGTTCACTTCCCAGATGTCTGCAAAGGCTGGAGCTGTGCCGATCTGAAGCCAGGAACTGGGAGTTTCTTCAAGGTCTCCCATGCAGGTGCAGTGGCTTAAGAACTTGGGCCATCTTCTACCGCTCTCCCAGGCCATGGTAGAGAGCTGGATCAGAAGTCGAGCAGCCAGGACTTGAACCAGCATCCATATGGGAAGCTGGCTCTGTAGGCGGTGGTTTACTCACTATGCCACAGCGCTGGCCCCGGCTCTGACTCTTGACTCTGGGGATGCCATAGCTCTCCATGGAGCCCTCTACTGTCCCCATGTTTGTTGACAAAGCCTGCTCTGGGACACCCGATTCTTCTGTCTCTTTGTGTGGCCACACTAAGGTTCTCCAGCAAGACATCTGCCCGCCCAGGAGCAGCGGCCTGAGGTCACCTGCTGTTGGCACTGGGAGTGCACTTGGAGCTCACACTGCATGCTGGGCTGAGACTGTGTCAGCAAACCGCCAGCTCCTCAGGTGCTCTGACAGCCCAGCGGGACCAGGGCCGGGCCACGGGCTGCAGGAGACTCCAGAGGGACTGAGCCATGGCATGCACCTGCTGGCCTCTCCCCAGCCCAGGCAAGCACCGAGTGTGCCCATGCCGGGCCCGGCTGCAGGCTTCTGCAGGCTGGCCTGGGAGGCAGCTGGAGGGTGCCTGACTGATGCATCGTGGTTAATGGGTGATCAGGATGGGGGCAGTCCCCAAGCAGGTCATGGGGAGATCTGGACACTCACCTCCAGTCCTCAGCAGACCAGGGTCACACCCCAAGCCACATCAACACAGGTGCTGGCGGGCAGGTGGTGGTGGTGAGGACTCTAGCATGGGCGGGGATAGGGGATGTCAGGGACAGTGCTCCCAGTGGGCCCAGAGTCGGGTGTGGGGGGCACGTCACAGAGGGTGCTCCCAGGAGCTCTGCAGTGTGGGGGTGGGGGTGGGGGGCAGGCAGCAGGGCCCAGGGGGACTGTGGTCAGCTGAATAACACCCCTCCCCCTCCCCGCCCCAGGACGTACACCTCCTGATCCCCAGGACCTTCAGCTGCAACCTCATATAGCAAAATGGACTTGGCAGGAGATGAAGAGATGGTTGTGCGTTATCCAGGCAAGGGGGCTGATGGGAGAGACTGGATTGCAGATGAGAGGAGGGGCGATGGGAGCTGAGACTAGAGTGATGGGCCTGGGGCTGGAAGAGGGGAATGCAGGCGGCCGCTGGCAGCTGAGGCAAGGAAACGAGTTCCCCCTGGAGTCTCCAGAGGGAGCCAGCCCTGCCCACACCTTGACTTTAACTCGGTGAGACGGACGCCCAGGACGCTAAGAGAAAGAAACGTGTGTTGTTTGAAGCCACTGTGTGCATGGGGGGATTTGTTTCAGGGGCAACAGGAAAACACTGCAGTGAGCATGCTCAGAGTGGCCAACTGTGCCAGGTCCCGTTGTAGGAGGCAGAGGCCTGGTCCGGCAGAGGGAATGTTTCTCCTTCGTGTTCTCCTCCAGGGTCAGAGATGGTCACAGGGGAATGGCCACTTGCTGGGGGAGGAGGGGTGTTTGTCAGGGTCTCTTCCTCTGAGAACAGCTCCCCAAGCCTCCCAGGGACAGGCCAGGATGCTGGGATGGTTCATCCAGCCAGGTGACAAGTGGCCCTGGCTCAGCCAATGAGATGTTCTCCTTGAAGCAAAGCTTCTTGTTGCATCCGGGAGATGGTGAATGGATGCAGGACTTGGGCAGCTGTCTCACATCGCACGCTTTCAGAGGGGCTAGAAGGAAGGGCTTGAAGCTGAGGTGCTGGGGGTGCACAGGGGGCCCTAAGGCCAGTGGCCTCAGGTGCTCTCGGGCAAACTTGTCTGTAATAATTTCTTTTCTTTATTTGTAATATTTTCTTGTGATACAATTTTTACAAAATTCATTCTTTTAAAGCATACAACTAAGTGCTTTTTAGTATAAGAGGATGCTTCCAAAAGTTCGTGGAAAATGAAATTACAAGGTAAATTGATTTTGCTGTGAACAATTTTGAAATCTGCCTATGTTTCTTTTTTTTTTATTTTTTCTTTTTGACAGGCAGAGTGGATAGTGAGAGAGAGACACAGAGAAAGGTCTTCCTTTTTGCCATTGGTTCACCCTCCAATGGCTGCCACGGCTGGCGTGCTGCGGCCGGTGCACCGTGCTGATCCGAAGGCAGGAGCCAGGTGCTTCTCCTGGTCTCCCATGTGGGTGCAGGGCCCAAGCACTTGGGCCATCCTCCACTGCACTCCCGGGGCATAGTAGAGAGCTGGCCTGGAAGAGGGCAACTGGGAAAGAATCCGGCGCCCTGACCGGGACTAGAACCCAGTGTGCCGGCGCCGCTAGGTGGAGGATTAGCCTATTGAGCTGTGGCACCGGCCTGCCTATGTTTCATAATATATATTTTCCATGAACTTTTTTGTTAAAGATTTATTTATGTACTTGAAAGGCAGAGTTACAGAGATGCAGAGAGAGAGAGAGAGAGAGAGAGATCTTCCATCTGCTGGTTCACTCCCCAGATGGCTGCAACTGCCAGAGCTGCTCCGATCCAAAGCCAGGAGCCAGGAGCTTCTTCCAGGTCTCCCACCCAAGTGCAGGGGCCCAAGCACTTGGGCCCTCTTCTACTGCTTTCCCAGGCCATAGCAGAGAATTGGATCAGAAGTAGAGCAGTTGGGACTCGAACCGGCACCCATATGGGATGCTGGCACTACAGGTGGTGGCTTTACCTGTTATGCCACAGTACTGGCCCCATCTATGAACTTTTTGAAGGCCCTGCATGTGTATGGATTTCAAAAATATTTTGCATCCAGTTTTTTTTTTTTTTCATCAGAAATATTCCTAAGGGCCAGCACTGTGATATATTGGGTAAAGCCACTGCCTGTGATGACAGCATCCTATATGGGCATTGGTTTGAGTCTCTGGCTGCTCCACTTCTAATCCAGTTCCCTGCTAATGGCCTGGGAAAAGCCATGGAAACTATCCCAAGTGCTTGGGCCCCTGCCACCCACGTGGGAGACCCAGAAAAAAATCCTGGCTCCTGGCTTCAGCTTGGCCCAGCCCTGCTTGTTGTGGCCATCTGGGGGAGTGAACCAGTAGATGGAAGACCTCTCTGTCTCTGTCTCTGTGTGTGTGTGTGTCTCTCTCTGTAGCGCTTTCAAATAAGTAAGTAAATCTTGAAAACAAAACAAACAAGCAAAATATTCCTAATGTTGTTCAACCATCATGACTGTCTAATTCTGGAATGTTGCTGCTCTCTCCCCAGCGTCCCCACACTGTGAGCTCTCACCTGCCACTTCCCTCTCCCCTGTGCCCAGCACCACTTAGGGATTTTATGGCTCTAGACATCTGCCTGTTATCACTGAAGGTAAAGGGCTCTGAGACGCAGACAGAGACCCGAGGCCAAGGCCTCAGAGGCCTTGGTGTGAGCTTGTTCCTAATAATTTCTCATCTTGAGCTGGAGCTGTAGCATAGCAGGTAAAGCTGCTGTCTGCATTGCCGACATACCATCTGGGAGCCAGTTTGAGTCCTGGATGCTCTACTTCCAATCCAGCTCTCTGCTATGGCCTGGGAATGCAGTAGAAGATGGCCCAAGTCCTTGGGCCCCTGCACTTGTGTGGGAGACCTGGAGGAATCTCCTGGCTCTTGGCTTCGGATCAGTCCAGCTCTGGCCATTGTGGCCATTTAGGGAGTGAACCAGCAGATGGAAGACCTCGCTCTGCCTCTCTGTTACTCTCCCTTTCAAAAAAATAAGTAAATATTAAAAATATATAATTTCTTGCCTTTCTCTGTTGCCTGCTGTGGCATTTCCTGTTGATGGACACAGGCAGTAGGCAGCCTGGGTGTCTGGTTCTCTCCCCCAGTACCAGGTGTCCAAGGACCGTTCATGCTGTGGTTTGTACTAGTGCCTCACTCCCTTTGATGGCCCAATAAGATTTCTCTGTACAGAGTATCCTAGCACAAGGGTTTGGCTTCGGAGTCTTCGACTTTGGGATGATGTAAAAGCCACATGCATTCAGCAGACACAGCGCTTGGGGCATTGATTTGACCTCTCCTGGGCTGGTGCGCCATGGTCCCATCCTGTCTGGTGGTGCCAGGCGGCTGAGCCACAGCATGGGGTAGAGTTAGGGCGCTGAGCACATTTTCCATTTATGTTGGGTTTATCAGGACATAACCTCATTGTAAGCCAAGGAGCATCTGCCGCCATCTGTGTAGACGTACATGGTTCATGTGTGCAGACAGCAACCATTCATCTGTTGATGGGCATTCGAGTCGTTGTGCTTGTTTGGCTATGGTGTCTGCTGCTGCTGTGCGCGGCCTTCTGTGTGGACATGTTTTCAGTTCTGCATCCCTTGGAGTGGGCGTGCACCTGGAAGTGGAGGTACTGGGCCATATGGAACCCCATGTGTAGTATTTTCAGTGTCTGTGGGATCTATAGCAACATCTTCTTTTCCATTTCTGACTTTTTTTTGGCAGCTTCTCTATTTTTTCTTGCTCAAGATTAGCAGGATTATCAATTTTATTTTGCTTTTTGAAAAAACTAACTTGGACCTTGTCCATCTTCTATTGGATGCTTAACACAGTTTCATTAACTTATGCCTCTGTTTTTATCATTTTTCCCCCAGATTCTCTCTTTGGTTTACTTTTGCTGTTCTTTCATTGCTTTTCAGCCTTATCTTTTCTTTTCTTTTTTTTTTTTTTGACAGGCAGAGTGGACAGTGAGAGAGAGAGACAGAGAGAAAGGTCTTCCTTTGCCGTTGGTTCACCCTCCAATGGCCGCCGCGGCCGGCGCGCTGCGGCCGGCGCACCGCGCTGATCCGATGGCAGGAGCCAGGAGCCAGGTGCTTTTCCTGGTCTCCCATGGGGTGCAGGGCCCAAGCACCTGGGCCATCCTCCACTGCACTCCCTGGCCACAGCAGAGGGCTGGCCTGGAAGAGGGGCAACCGGGACAGAATCCGGCGCCCCGACCGGGACTAGAACCCGGTGTGCCGGCGCCGCTAGGCGGAGGATTAGCCTAGTGAGCCGCGGCGCCGGCTATCTTTTCTTTTTAAAAAGATTTATTTATTTATTTGAGAGTGAGAGTTACAGGCAGAGAGAGGGAGAAAGGTCTTCCATCTGCTGGTTCACTTCCCAAATGGCCACAACAGCCAGAGCTGGCCCAATCCAATGCCAGGAGCCAGGAGCTTCTTCTGGGTCTCCCATGTGGGTGCAGGGGTGCAAGCACTTGGGTCATCTTCCACTGCTTTCCCAGGCCATAGCAGAGAGCTAGCTCTGAAGTGGAGCAGCTAGGATTTGAACTTGTGCTCATATGGGATGCCAGTGCTAAAGGCGGAGGGTTAACGTGCTACACCACAGCGCCAGCCCCTAGCCTTATCTTTTCTAATGTTTAAAACTGTATTTCCCAGCAAGTACAACTTTCATTAAAATCCACATATTTCATAAAAAAAGATTTGTTTATGTATTTATTTGAAAGGCAGAGTTACAGAGAGGGAGGGAGGGAGAGAGAGACAGAGAGAGAAAGAGAGAGAGAGAGATCTCAGATTTGCTGGTTCACTTCCCAAATGGCCACAGTGGCTGGGGCTGGGCCAGGCTGTAGCCAGGAGCCTAGAAATCCCTACAGGTTTTCCATGTGGGTGCAGGGGCCCAAGCACTTGGACCATCTTCTGCTACTTTCCAAAGCACATTAGCAGAGAGTTGGATCAGAAGTGGAGTAGTCAGGACTCAAAGCGGCACCCACATGGGATGCTGGCATTGCAGGCAGCGGCTTAACTTGATGTGCCACAACACTGGCCCCAATCCCATACATTTCGATATGTGATATTTTTGTTATCATTAAGACCAACATATTTTAAAAAAATATTTATTTACTTATCTGGCAGAGAGAGATGGGGAGAAAGATCTTCTGTTCCCAGATTCACTCAACAGCAATCAGGGCTGGGCCAAGCTGAAGCCACGAGCCAGGAACTCCATCTAGATCCCCCACACAGGTGGCAGAAACCTATGTCCTTGGGGCCATCACCTGCTGCCTCCAGGGTGCATTCATAGGAAGCGGGATCAGAAATGTGGAGTAGCTAGGACTCGGAGCAGGCATTCCAGCGTGGGATGTGGCAAAACCTAAGTAGCAGCTTAACCCGCTGCGCCTCAGTGCCCGCCTCTCAAGTTCTTCTCTAAGTCACATTGTGACCGTTTTCCTTTGCTCCAGGAGTGATTCAATCACGTGTTTAGACAGCAGGCCCTGGCTCCAGCCCTGGTGAAGCTGTTGAAGTGTCACCGGGGTCTCAGTGCCTCCCCGGGAAGCAGAAGCTGCCTGTAACTTACCACAGGCACTCAGCAGCTCCACACCGCAGCGGCTCCTCGGCTCACAGAGAGAGGTCGCGTCGCAAGTCCAGCACATGGGCCTGGGCCCTTCGCTCAGAGTGCACGGACGCTGACGTTAAGGCGAAGGCCAGCGTGGTGTCCTCCTCCGAGCTCCCTCGGGGCTGGTAGCCTTGTGGTTGTGGGCCTGAGGGCCCGGCTTCCTTGCAGGCTGCCAGCGGTAGGCTGCCCTCAGCTGCTAGAGGCTGCTTGCGTGTCTCCCCTCAGGCTCCCCCAGCTTCAGAGCCAGCCACGGACCACAGACCACGGACCAGCTCCCTACCTTAAGGTCAGCTGATTTGGGGCCTTTATTCCCTTTGCAGAATCACTGCATAGAAGCACCAACTTTAATGTCTGAACAACCTGGACAATGCATGCATGCTGGGAACCGTCTCAGAATTCTGTCTCCTGGGGACTGGCGCAGGGGTGCAGCAGGTTAAGTCACCACCTGCGACACTGGCATCCAGTTCCTGCTGCTCCATTTCCCATCCAGCTCCTTTTTAATGCCCCTGGGAAGGCAGTGGAAGACGGCCCAAGGGCTTGGACACCTGCCACCCACATGGGAGACCCGGATGGAGTTCCAGGCTCCTGGCTTTGACCTGTCCCAACCCAGCCTCAGCCATTGTGGCCATATGGGGAGTGAACCAATGGATGCAAGATTCTCTCTCTCTCTCTCTCTCTCTCTCTCTCTCACACACACACACTGCCTTTCAAATACATAAAATAAATCTTTAAAAGAGAAAAAGAATTCTGTCTTCCACAGAGTCCCAAAGTCTGGGTTCACCTCCTTGCTGTCCACTGTCCCAGACTCTGGTGGGAGCTGGTAGTGGGTTTCTGATGTGTAGTTACAGGGTTTGAAGCCTTGTTCCCGTTTTGCCACTCTCCCTCAGCGAGAGGCTCGGTCTCCATGATGGAGTCAGCATTGTGGGAACAGGGTATCCTCCCTTCCTGATTAGAACAACCACCACCACCTTCTAAACGCTCAGGGAATAGAAGAAAACTTCCGTAACTTGGTCAAGACCATCTGCCAGAGAGCTAAAGCAAATGCCATCTGTCATGGTGAAATATTGGACTCACTCCCGTTAAACGTCAGGATCAGGAGAAGTTCAAGTTCCCTGTCACTGCTTCCAGCTGAAAATTGGAGCCTTAGCAGTAAGCAGCTAAAGTTGCAAAGGAGGAGGAAAAAAAATCCCTGTTGTTATTTGTGGATAAACATGATCCTCTACTCAGGAAATCCAGGCAATTCAATCACCTTCAAATTACTGGGAGTTAATTAGAGCATTGAGCAAGGCAGCAAAATAAAGTTCAACATAGAAAATCAATAGCATTCCTGCTCACAGCAATTATTAATGAAAAACACGCTAGAAACAAGATACTAGTTACAACAGCCACAGGATCTAGAAAACACTGAGGGATGACTCTACCATGAACTGGGAGCACATGAATGTTGAACACTCTGAAACCTTACTAAAGAGCACAAAAGGAAATCGGAACTGGGGTGACAAAGAACCTCCAAGGATGGAAATGTCCCGTGTTGCGCTGACTTCATTCGGCCCAGGTTTAACACGAGTTCAGCGCAATCTCGGTCAGGAGGATTATCCACACAGCTCAGTAAGGGGGATCCCAAAACCCACGCAGGAGACAACATGGGCAAGAAATGTGAGGTGTTCTTGGAAAAGGTGGCAGGAGGTGCATCCGGTATCCCTTGAGTGCTACCGTCTCCTGACCCTGGAAGACAGTGATGTTGGCACAAGAGACGCAACAGCCTGAGGCTAGGAGAGAGGCCAGGGGCAGAACTGGGCATTTATGGGAGCAAGAGAGCGGGGGTGTTCCACCCCCCCTTCCCCTTCCCTCCTTTCCTTCCCTTTCAATGCACACAGGGTGAGGTCAGTGTGGGTCAGGTGGCGCATGCTCAGGAAAGCATTTTTGAAATAGGGGGAATTGAATGCAGGCGTCGGCTACACAGGTGGTGGGAAGGCTGAGAGGACGGCAGGCTGGGGCCGCAGGGATGGTGGGAGCCCCAGCAGCCGACAGAAGCTGGGAGCACAGTGCGCTCACCCAGCAGACAGCGGGAGCCGTGGACAGATGCAGCTGTTTCTAGAGACGCCTCTCCAGCGGAGGCTGTGGCTTCCTGTGCCCCTGCCCTCCAGTCTTGGGCTGGCGCCTCCCACGGGCGGAGCCCTGCTGCCAGGCAGCCCCCGGGTGGCCCCGGAAGCTCAACCTGGGAGGCTCAGCTCCTGTGGGAAAGGGTCCAACAAGCAGAGCAGAGGACAGAGCCTGGGGAACACCGGCCCAGGCTGGACGACCATGCTCCGGGACAAAATTGCTCGGACTCCCAGTGCATGGTTTTCAGAAAATGAATTCCAGATCCATCAGAGATCCAAATGCGAGACATGGAAAGACTGAAATATTCAAGGAGCTAAAGTAGTATGGAGATAACCTCAGAGTGCAAAATGCCTTGATGAGCCCGGAAAAAAAGGACTGATGCAGTGGTTTGCACAGAACTCAAAATCCTCTTTGACAAGAGATACCATCAGCAGGCAAGATGACAGACACGGAGAAAACGCTTGTAACCTATAAATGAGAGAAAGGATAAAAATTAGAATAAGTAAGCGGCTTCATAAAGCAGCAATAAAAAGACCACACACTCCAAAAGAAAAACGGGCAGCTTCAAAAAGAGAAAGTGCAGTAAATTCCAAGATGGGTAACTACAAATGGACAGGAAAAATGAAATGATGGGGCCAACGTCCTGGCATAGTGGGTTAAGCTGCCTATGATGTTGATGTCCCACATGGGCTCCGGTTCGAGTCCCGGTTGCTCCACTTCTGATCCAGCTCCATGCTGATGGCCTGGGAAAAGCAGCGGAAGATGGTACAGGTGCTTGGGCTCCTGCCACTCAGGGAGAAGACCTGGATGAACCTCCAAGCTCCTGGCTTTGACACCAGCAGTGCCACACACGTGGCAGGAGTGCCTCCGCCCTGGTGGTCCAGCCACTGGAACATGGCCAAGTCGCAGGATGTCTTGGCTCCACGCTCATCCATGGGATCTGCTGTGTTGCCATGTGGCACGTGACTGTGTCAACGTGAGGACAGACATCTGGAGGGTCCCACTCAGTGCTGACAGCTGCTGTTACTCCACAGCAGAGCCCAGGAGTCCCCATGGCTTTAGCTGCAAGAGTTTTATAGTGTTGAGACCATAAGATTACAGACAGGGACTGAGAACCAGCAAGGCCCAGCCTGTCCCTGCGTCATGGCCTGCACCCTGACGTCCTGGGCTGGGGGTGTGGGGACACCTTGGCTGGCATGGCCCGAGCCCTGCCAGGCCCTCCATCCTGTCTGCATGCTTCAGAGCCCACAGCTCGGGAGAGTGGCCGGAATTTCACGGCAGCTCACCACCGATGTGATCCTTTGAGGCCAGGTACATGGAGCCCACTGACCCACGTGCAGGGGCTTCACTTACCCAGGGCACAGACCTTTAGGGCCATGCAGTAAATACCCACGAGCTTCAAACTCTGAAGGTGAGAACTGAGCAGACAGGGCTGCCCAGGCCAGATCGGAATCATTCAGAAGGGGGAGGGTCCACGGAGGTCCCTGCCAGCCAGAGGGCAAATGACAGGGTTCCCTGTGTGGACAGCCATGTGGACAGGGCAGTGGGTGGTGATCCTTGTGTGGACAGGGCTGTGGTTGGTGATTCTTACCCTAACTCTAACTCTAACCCTAACCCTAACCCTAACCCATGTGGACAGGGCTGTGGATGGTGATCCTTGTGTGGACAGCTTTGTGGACAGGGCTGTGAGTGAGCCTCCTCCTATGGACAGCCGCGTGGACCAGGTTCTCCGTGTGGACAGCCCTCCCAGCGTGCGCAGCCTGTAGATGAGCACCTAACCCAAGTATGGTGTTTTGACCAACCCTGTGTGTTTATTTCAGTGAGTGATTTAAGTTCCTCTTAGCAACTCATTTACACAAAGAATGTGGAAATGATCTCAAATCCCTATCCAAGCCTGGCCCCAGAATAAAGATCCAAACTGCAAACAACAAAGAAATGCATCCCTCCTCTCTGCAGCCAGCCTGGGCTCTGGGGGACCTGCAGGGGTGAGGTGCCGCCCTGCCGGTGCTTGCTCTTCTCCGGGAGCCTTGCCTTGCCCTCTCCAATGCCAGAGCTCCTGGCGTGGGTGGGATCGCTGCTGCTTCGGGACAGCTGTGAAGACGAGAATGCCAGCGAGGTGAGCCTCTGGCCTGTGACGCCAGCACCCTGGGCCCCCGAGGCAGCAGCAGTCCCTCTCCCCACTCCCCTCCCTGCCACAGCCAGGCGCCCACCTTGATCTGTTGTGTTTTGACAGCCTCGCCTGATGGGGTCAGGGCCTGGCTGCTGGCTGGGTCCTGCACTGAGAAGAGCTACATAGGGCACCTCCAATGCTGCTGTCCCCACCGGTCCTACAGCTACCTCGGATCCAGCCTGTGAGTCTGCTCTGTCTGATGCGCTGGGTGGGGTATCATTAGCCTGGGGGGCTGCCCTCTCCCCTCCCCACAGCTGGAGGAGCAGTGGGCCTGGGGACCTGCCAATGGCTACATGGGGACTTGACGGTGTGGGCAGCAGGGGCAGGAGCCTCCCTTGGTGGGAAGCAGCCGGGACAGCACTTTCCTGACTCCTGCTGGGTTGAGCTGAGCTCCCCAGTGCTACTCAGGACAGCGGCTCATTCTGCACACGGTGAGGGGCAGGGCCCTCGTGGGCCAGGTGTCCACAGTCAGGCTCCGGCAGCTGGTTCCTGGTGCAAGGGGAAGCTGCCTTGGGAAGGCTCCCTGGGATCCAGGGAGGCCAGACACTGAGTTGTTGGCCCCATAGACGCCTCATGGCCAAGCGTCTGAAATTGTGTTCACACTGACTGCTGCAGCCATGGGGGCAGGCCCCAGGCCCTCTGGGCCTCTAGGGCTCCATGTCGACCGTGAGAAAGGTTGACTCATAAACTAGCCACAGTATGAGATAAATAACAAAAACTAATAATGAAATGGAACAAAACACGGATGGCACTAGCAGTTACAGCACCCGTTCTCTCCCTCTCTCTCCCTCTCTCTCTCTCTCTCTCTGACACCTGACTATACTGCACTCACCTTTCATCCTGTCAGGATGGGAGGAAGCTGGGTGAGTGACAGGGACACTTAAAACTTACGGAACATTCCTTACAATTTTCCATTTGGTGTTTCCAGATCATTGGCTGACTTCAGACAACTGAAAACATGGAAAGCAAACCTCAAGTCACAGGGGACCCCTGTTCTTCAAGAAATTGTCCACAGGGCCGACATTGTGGCATAGCAGGTTAAGCCTTTGCCTGTGGCATCGGCATCCCATAGGGGTGCTGGTTTGAGACTCAGCTACTCCACTTCTGACACAGCTCTCTGCTAATGCTCCTGGGAAAGCAGCAGAGGATGGCCCAAGTGCCTGGGCCCCTGCTCGCACATGGGAGACCTGGATGAAACTCCTGGCTCCTGGCTTCAGCCTGGCCCAGCAGTGGCTGTTGCAACCACTGGGGGAGTGAACCAGTGGATGAAAGATCTCTCTTTCTCTGTTTCTCCTCCTCTCTCTATATCTCTGCATTTCAAATAACAAATAAATATTTAAAGGAAGGAAGGAAGGAAGGAAGGAAGGAAGGAAGGAAGGAAGGAAGGAAGGAAGGAAGGAAGGAAGGAAGGAATTGCCCATCCCTGACCTGGAGTGGGAAGGACTTGTCCAGCCTTTCGGCAGGGAAGAAGAGATGGGGGATGGCAGGGTCAGGGGCAAGCGCAGGGCTGAGACAGGGACAGGGCTGGTGCAGGGGCAGGAGCAGGAGCAGGCAGCAGGAAACCCCAGGCCCACTGGGGCTCACTTAGGCTGGCCCTGCCTCCTTCCCATTCTCTCCACAATGAGTACTCAGTGTGTGTGCCGGGCACACCCTGGGAAGTCAGGGCTGGAAGGCCCTGGGTTTCATAGGTGAGGCCTCTGAGGGCCTGTCTATGGTCACAGTGGTGCCACAGGGAATGCAGAGGTGAACTTGCACTTGAAGACAAGCTGGGCCCCTGCTAAGGTTATTTAAGGCATCCCTGCTACACTAGGGAAGGGAGCCCCAGGAAGCCTGGTTGAGCACAGGGGCAGGTAACCAGAACGTGTGCGTGTGCGTGTGCATGTGTGTGTGTGAAGCCTGCTGGCAAGGCCCTGGGAGGGGACCGGATGTCACCGTGGGCTTTTCTGAAGCGTCTCCACCCTCAGCGTCCCCAGACAAGCTCAGCCCTGGAGCTGATTCATTTGCCCCCTTGGAACCAAGGGCCAGTAGAAGACTCAGTGAACTCGAGTTCGTGGAGACAGGTCAGTGCACGGGAATGGAACGCGGGCAACCTTCTTGGGTGTCTCTGCTCTGTTCCCACTGTAGATGTGCACACAGAATCCTTTCTGCCGCCTGTGGGCAAGGTGGGCCCAGCCAAGGACAGGGGAGGCACTCGGGGACTCAGTCTCTTTGAGCTGGGAAAAAAAAAACTGAGATGGCTGTACACCCAGCCTTAGAAACAGCAGGTGTTTCTTTCTCGCAGTTCTGGGGCTGGGCAGAGGAAGGTCAAGGTGCTGGTTGATCTAGTGTGTGGGGAGGGGGCGCTCCCTGGCTCTTGGATGGCAGCTTTTCTCTGTGCCCCGCGCCTCCCTTGGGTCCGTGTGCATGAGGGCTGTGTGGTGAATCGGAAGCAGCCCCTAAGGCGGAAGGGGCTGTAGACCGCCGGAAGAGGAGGATAGTTTACTGGCATGCCTATAGACCCAAGCGTGGTCTCAGGGCGGGGGCGGGGGGCTGTGAGACACCCGGATCTCCACTCTCCCAGTTAGTAGTCAGGGGTCTCTGTGTTAAGCTGGACAGAGGGGGCCCTCGGCTAGCTGAGGGGCACCTGCACTTTCTCAGGAAGTAGAAACATTCCAGGCGTGAGATAAGGGACATTCCAGGGTCCTGCCGGACAAGACCAGCCCTCATATTTATTTAAATGACTTCTGTTATCCCATAAACTTTGAGCTTGCAACCAAGTGTGCGGATTTAGGCAAAATCTGGGCCCCAGGAACGAGAGAATCTGAGACATTTTCTCCTGGAGCTTGTATTTAGGGGCTCTTCCAGGACAGCTTACGTCACCACATGGTTCTCAGCGGGGGCCGGACCACCACCACCACCAAGGAGGGCACAGTCTGAGCCAGGTCTGGGAACGTGCAATGTGTGAGCACCAATGCTGCAGGCAGCAAGCCCCCCCCCTCCCGCCCACTTCTACATCCCAGACACTCCCCTAACCCTCGCTACAGCAGACCCCAGAAGCTGCTTCTCAGGAAGGCTGTTTAGAAAACAGTACCTTGCTCCATCTCCTGGCCTCCGAGCACTTGGGGCTGGTTAGCTGGGGGCGCCCCAAGGGAACGGGTTACTCGAAGGGTGCATCCAAAATGGCTGTAGCCAGGGCAAGCCGAGCCCCTGCAGGCTCTAGCCCCACGACCCAGCTACCTCCCAGAGTCCTCACCTCCAGTCACCATGACAACATGGACAATGTGGCCGCAGATCTGATTTTGGAGGGGGCCACGGACATCTGGAGAGCACCCAGCCTCCTATGTGGTCAGTCGGGTGCCCAGGAGAGACTCTGGCCCCAGCACAGCCATAGTTCCAGCAGTCTATGTCTTCAGAGTTCCCCGAAGTGGAGCAGCAGGAGGGGGCCTTGCACAGGAGACACACTCAGAGAAAAGTCCCATACACCCCTTTCCCTGAGGCACCCTCCATGGCAACCCTTGCCGACTGGCCCCACCTCTCTCAGCCTCTGCGGCTCTGTCTGTGCAACCAGGAGCAGGTGCAGTCCTTCCAACACCCCGCCCCCTCCCTCGGGAACACAGCTGCCACTCTAGACTCTGCCTGGTGGCCTTGGCCTCTGTCAACAGCTGCAGCTGCTGTTGGAGGCGCTGACCGAGGAGGGTTTTCTGAAAAGACTCTTCCACCGCGCGGCTGGGATGCAGGACAATCCCAGGATGTGACTCGCGTCCAATGACTCAGGTGAGCAGGGCTGTCTGGCAGGAGTTGTGCCCTTTGTTCAAGAGGGCAGCAACCTGAGGGCCCCGCTGGGCGTGGGTGTGTGCTGTGTCTGTCACATCTGCCCACAGGCTGACCCCAGCTGCAGTCAGGGCAAGGGAGCCATTGCCGCCGTCACACAGCGCCCCCCAAGGCCCCGAGCAGAGCAGACGGGGGCTCTGGGTGGGCAACAGGGAAGATGGCCAGATCCCTCTGTGCAATGCCATGCCTTATTTCTTTAATGTGTCCCCTTGTGAATTCACCTAGGTCTGCTGTTCTGTTGCAGGTGTGGCTAAAGGACACATTTCCAGATGAGTGTAGCCATTGTGGGAAACAGCCGGGAGGTTCCTCCAGGAATTAAACATAGAACTCTCAGAGCAAGCCTTTATCCTGGTGTTTAAGATGCCCACATTCCACGCCGGAATCCCTGGGCTGGATTTCCAGCCTGGCTCCTCACTTGGGCTTCCTGCTAATGCAGAGATGGTGATGGTTCGTGGAGTTGGGTTCCTGCCACCCATGCAGGAGGCCTGGGTTGATTTCCCACCTCCCCGCTTCCAGCCTGACCCTACCCCTGGATGTTGCAGGCAATTGATGAGTGAACCAGTGGGTGGGCTCTCTCTCTGCCCCGCAAAAACATTAAAAAAAATAGAAATTGAACTACTGTATGATCCAGCAATTCAAATACTTGGTGTTCAGGAGTACTTCAAAAAGTTCATGGAAGATAAAATTAAAAGATGTTTATTCTGGTGCTGTCGCTCCCCCTCTTCGCGGAGGAACGACACAGGACCCTGCGCTGTTCTTTCGTCTGCTCGGCCCTCCCCGGGTTTGCTGCTGTTTCTTCCCGGGTTGGCTACTGTCCCTTCCACCTCCGTGGAAGGGTGGTTCCCCCTGCCACTTTCCCCACTTCCGCAGGAGAGTGGCACACCGCCGGCCGGCTCTCTTGAGGGCTGCACAGGTGTTCCCCTTAGATGTTCCTGGTGCATGTTGTCTCTCTCCTCCTTTATAGTCCTCATCCACCAATCCCAACTCGGCTGCCCACACGCCGAGTATGCTGCTCTCCTCCAATCAGGAGCAGGATCAGTTCCTGGAGGTCATCACTCAAGTTGGCAAGAGGCAGCTGCGTAGAAGCTGTTTTCTCCTCTCCCAGCGCCATATTGTGGGAGAGCAGATGCATAGAATAAGTCTTAATTCCAGTAACTTAGTCTAGTCCGAGTTGCTCCCCACATGGTGCAATATTTAAAAATCCGTGCACAGTTTTTTTTCCCATTATGTACACTCTCCATGAACATTTGAAGATTCCTCTATGCATGGATTTTACAATTTTCTTGCATAAAAATCAGCTTGCCTATAATTCTGTGTTCCCCAAACTTTCCTGTGTATCCAACAGAAATGAAATCAGCATATGGAAGAGTTATCTGCACGCCGTGTTCACTGCAGCATTGTTCACAGTAGGCAGGATACGGAATCAACCCAAGTGTCGGTCAGTGGATGAGTGGATAAATAAAGTGTGGTAGAGATACACAGGAGAATGCTACTTGGCCACAAAAAAAGAATGAAATCCTGATGTTTGCAACAACATGGAGGGATCCAAAGGACATCAGGTATGAAAAATACGCCAGGCACAGCAAGACCAATACTGCATGAACTCACTCATACGTGGAATCTACAAACATTGGCTTCATAGTAGAAGAGTAGGGGGAGAGAATGGGGCAGGAGGCATGGAATATGGCTAAATGTAAGGGAGCCGGGGCTGGCGCTGTGGCGCAGCAGGTTAACACCTTGGCCTGAAGCACCAGCAACCCATATGGTCACTGGTTTGAGTCCCGGCTGCTCCACTTCCGATCCAGCTCTCTGCTATGGCCTGGGAAAGCAGTAGAAGATGGCCCAAGTCCTTGGGCCCTTGCACCCAAGTGGGAGACCTGGAAGAAGCTCCTAGATCCTGGCTTTGGATCGGCACAGCTCCGGCCATTGCAGCCAACTGGGGAGTAAACCATCAGATGGAAGATTCTCTCTCTCTCTCCCTCTCTCTCTCTCTGCCTCTCCTCTCTCTGTGTAACTGTCTTTCAAATAAATAAATAAATCTTATAAAAAAAAAAGTAAGGGAGTCACAGCTCACAGGGTGACGTGGTTCATGGCAACACGTTGTGTTCCTGAAAGACGTGGAGGGGGTGCCGGTTCTCTGGTGTAGTGAGTAAACCCACTGCTTGCAGTGCCAGCATCCAATATGGGCCCTGGTTCGAGTCCTGGCTGCTCTACTTCCTATCCAGCTCTCCGCTATGGCCTGGGAAAGATGGCCCAAGTGCTTGGGCCCCTGCACCCATGTGGGAGACCTGGAAGAAGCTCCTGGCTCCTGGCTTCAGATTGGCATAGCTCCAGCCATTGCAGTCAATTGGGGAGTGAACCAGCAGATGGAAGACCTTTCTCTCTCTGCCTCTCCTTCTCTCTCTGTGTAACTCTGCCTTTCAAATAAATAAATAAATCTTAAAAAAAAAAAAAAAGACTAGGAGGGTGGGTGTGCACCACAAAAATAATCACTTGAGGCAATGCACTTGCTAATTAGACTTAAACATTCCACAATGTACACACACTTAGAAACAGCGTGCTGTAGATGATAAACACATACAGTGTTATCAGTCAGATTGAAAAAGACTTTTAAAGAGGGCAAATACGTGTACAGTCTGATGGGCCTGACCAAGCCGCCTGCAGCTGGCGTGGCGTCTCTTTCCACGCGGTTTTGCTGACAAAGGGTGCCATTGAATCTGCATTTGTGCTATGCAGAGGGCAGGGGGACACTCCACAGTCCTCTTACGAAGAAGAGTGTGTTGGTATTGTGTGTGTGCTTTTGTGTCTTAGATTTTTGGTTAACAGATAGTAATCACATGTCTCTAAGGAGTCCGGTGTGGCGTTTGGTCCATGTATGCGCTGTGTGACCTAGGGCTCGGGATCCTGATGTTTTGTCACCTCTGGGACGAGGACAGCCCCTGTCCTCTGCTGTTTGGGATGATGCGCTCCAGCACTGGCTGCAGTCACCTCCCATGTGGCTGTGACTGCGCATCCACTCACCAGACGCCCTCTAGTCTCCCCTTGCCCCAAGTGGGGTGTTTCTGTGTGACAGCCATGTGCATTTTGCTGTCCTTGTCCTTCCTTGTTTTTAACTTATTCATGTTTTTCCTTATTAGTTTCTAGGGGCTGTTGCTATGCTATCCTAGAGATTTATCCTGCTGACAGCCATCCGAGCTGTAATTATGTTTTCCCGTGGGTCCTTTGACTTTTGGTGACTTTTGCCTTGCTTTTGATTTTTGGCAGGGTCTATCAGTCTCTTATGGTTGCTTAAGTTTTGCGTCATTGTTTGAAAAACCGTTCTTGCCTTAGGCTCGTAAGGGAATTCGTTCATAGCAGAGGCCTCCAAAAAAAGTTCATGGAAAATGTGCATTATGCAAAAACTATGCCTGGATCTCAAAAATTTTTTGCAGTGACATAGGCTTATATTGTAATTCTCTTTTCCCACGAAATTTCTGAAATCCTCCTGCGTGTTCTTCCCCTGCTTTCATTGATACATTTAAATTTTGATCCACTTAGGAATTATGCTGGTGTGTCTGAGGTATGAATCTCACTTGTTTTCCCAGAAGTCTGCCCATTTATCCTGGTGTCATTTATTAGCAAGCCTGTCTTCACCCATTGAGAAGCTGCCTTTATCACGGACCAGCTTCCTGCGTTATGTGAGCTTATATCTGCATTGTTGGGGGATTCGATTGTGGCTGCACACCTCTGCACTGTTTTTTTTTTTTTAACTGTTTGGCTGGGGGTGGGGAGGGCACAGAGCGAGGTGGAGAGATCTTCCATCCACTGGTTCACTCCCCCCAAATGCTTGCAACTGCCAGGCTGGGCCAGGCTGAAGCCAGGCGGCTGGAACTCCATCCTGTTTTCCTGCGTGGCTGCAGGGCAGTGAACTCGGCACCATTTCTCAGCCCGCACCTCCATAAGAACTAGGCCACCACACACAGGCAGACTTGATAGTGTAGTGGAGGAATAAGCCAGGCTCAGCTCTGAAGGCAGAGACAGCTGTGCGTTTGATCTGTATCCAGGCTCTGTGACACCAGCTATCCGAGTCGGCATCCTGACCACCCGGCTAACTGCCTCCCTCTCTGGTCTGCGCACTTGACAATAAAGGTTTGCACCATTTTGCTGTCGTTGGGGCGGCCCCCTCCCATGGCTTCTTGTCTGGTGTTTTGGGTAAACGTTCATCCAGCCGCAGACCGGATCCGGGTAGGAATTCCGCTTTGCGCCTTTGCCTGGGTTTTTCTTCCATGGCCTCTTCCTCCAGAGCAACAATTTGCCTTGAACTGGCAAATCCACATCAGTTTTGAGCTACTGTGTGTTCCAAATTGGAAGATGGGCGAGAAATACAATGGTTCTGGGACACCCATGACATAAACAGTGAGCGGAGCGCCCTGTCCCCAGCCTGCTCGCCCCTGCCGTGCCGTGCACCTGCTGCCTCTCTCTCCTCAGGGAAGGTACTCGGCTCCCTGCAGGGTGGAGGGGGTGCTGGCACCCAGCAGGCCTCAGACGCATTCTCTGCCCAGAAAGTCCATGGTGTCTCCATGTTCCATGCACTCCTAGAATGCCGATGTGCCCCGCCTCCACCCTCTGTCCCCACCAGTCCCCGCCTCTCCAGAAGCCCCTTGGCACATGGGTGCGCACGTCCACTTTCTCCTGGTCTTCCTGCTCTGGCCCGTTCTGCTGCGCATGCTATCGAGTTCACCTCTCAGATGCATTTTGCTTGCAACTCCCTGGCATCCCCCTGCATCGCGCTTCCTGCAGCTGGCCACTTCCTTCTGCTTCCTGAATGGCAGTGAAGCCCCCTTCCTCCCGGGCCCCTCCTCCTCCAGGTTGTCAACACAGTCTTTCCAGAATGCAAACCTGTTGGTGCCACGGCCCTGACCAATACCCCCTCAGAGTCTCCTGTGGCTCTCAGGATTAATTTCCACCTCCCGGGCTTGACAGACTTAATTTGTTGTGGGCTGCCCTCAGTTTATCTGCCAGCACCTCCACCAAGGTCCTCGCCCCAGACGTCTGGGTCGGGGTCGGGGGACCTGTGAGTTCTTCAAATGTGGAGCACAAGTGGGCCCCCGGGGGCAGACCCCTGTAGGTCCCACACTGCATCCTGAAGCCTGCCATGCGGGGGGAGCTGGTTCTTGCCTAAATTAAGAAATAAAAGCCCAGAAACCAGGACAGCAGCGGTGACAGGGAGAAGCAGAGCGTTTTTCAGGAACTAACTTGTGCCCGCCCCTTGGCGCCAAGTTGCTCTCAGCCTCTGACGGGCTTAAGGAACAGCGGGCGCCGAGCCAGCCCCATAGACAGCCGGAACGAGCCCAGGCGGCAGCTTCCATAATGCATGTGCTGTGCGCGCGGTCCCCAGAGACCCATGAGAGAGGATGGATTATGTTTTCAGCAGGAAGAGAAGAAATTTGTCATCTCCCCCAGCGCTGGGAGGCAAGGTCACCCCGGCAGTGGGGCTGCCATTCTGAGGACACAGGAGTGCTGGGAGAGGCTGGGCTGGGCTCAGGGGTCTGTGGCCAGCACTTTGGCCTCTCTGGGTGCCAAGCTCCAGGGGACACTCTCAGAGGGTGTTCCTCCCACCTCACCCTGCCCAGCTGAGATGGAGCCTAGGGCAGCACCCTCCTATGGCCTAGCCTACTGCTCGGATCTCTTAATTCCATCTCCCAAACGCACTAGATGTAACTTCTCCCTCCATCTGCCCGCTCCTGGGCCTCTGGCTCCTAAGCTTCTTCCTTTCATTTTTTAAAAAAATATTTATTTATTCATTTGAAAAGCCAAGTTACAGAGTCAGAGAGAGAAAGAGAAAGAGAGAGAGAGAGAGAGAGAGAGAGAGAGAGAGAGAGAGAGAGAGAGGTCTTCCATCTGCTGATTCACTCCCCAGATGGCCACAATGGCCAGAACTGGGCCCATCTGAAGCCAGGAGCCAGGAGCTTCTTCCAGGTCTTCCATACGAGTGCAGGGGCCTAAGAACTTGGAGCATCTTCTACTGCTTTCCCAGGCACATTAGCAGAGAGCTGAGTTGGAAGTAGAGCAGCTGGGACTCAAACCGGCAACCTTATGGGACACTGGCTCTGCAGGCAGCAGCTTTACCTGCTATGCCACAGCACCAACCCCTTAAGCTTTTTTCACCTTCTCCCATGGGGTCCCTTACTCAGCATGGCCCCTGACCCCACCCCAGCTCCAGGTACTGCTGGGATCCCCTTCCTCTCTCTGGGGACCATGCTCTTAATCCTCATGTGGGCCAGAGTTGCCAAAACACAAGGGACCACAGAGCGTGGCCCCAGACAGCCAATGCTGGATGGTGATTGGCTGCTGCCGACATCTGAGCCCATCCCAATCCCCCTGGGAGCCCCTTCCTTCTGGTTTGTGGTCATCCAGAGACTTCACCCCCTCCCACTCAGTCTCCGCTTCTTAGAGATCTTGGCTGGGATGTCCACTTCCCTCGTAGCCTAGAGGGGTGGGGGCTCCACCTGCTGTCTGAGGGTCAGCTTCCCCAGGGACACTGACAGCCGTGGAAGGAGGAAGTCTGGGCCCAGAGCAGCTGTCCTTGGGGCTCACAGGGCAGGAGTGGAGTCTGGGTTATCTCTGGAGCCCTAATTGGATAGCAAGTGCCCAGTGACTACTGTTGACCCCAGGTCCTTAGGTGGCAGCCAGCATTGCATCTTGGGTCTAAGGGGTAAAGGGAATAGCTGGCACATACTGCAGGTGTGCAGGCTTGCGGGCACAACGACTAAACTGAACCAGCACAGCAGTGCCTCATGCCAAGAGCAGTGGGGAGTCTGGAGGGCAGCACAGGGCATTTGACCTTGGATGGGTAGAATTTTGACAGCTGTGGATACATAAAGTACTTCAACAAGGTTGTGGGAAATGAAATGAAAAGATACGTTTATTTTGGTGCAAAATATTTGCATAGATTTTGAGAACTTTCTGAAAGTTTTTTTTTTTTTTTAATTTGAAAGAGCATGAGACACACACACACACACACACACACACACACACACACACAAAGAGCGCTCTTCCATCCTTTGGTTCACTCCTCAAATGCCTGGAACACCCAGGGCTGAGCCAGGTCAAAGCTGGAGATGGGGAGGCAGCACTTGAGCCATCAGCTTCTCCTCCCAGGAGGTGCGTTAGCAGGAAGCTGGCTAGGGCTTAGCTAGGGGTGGGGAGGGGGCCTGGACCCCAGACACTCTGACTCAGGATGCAGCTGTTCCAAGCCATGGCTTAACCCACTGTGCCAGAACACCCACCCACTTTACCCACCCCGACCCCCAGTTCTTTTTTTTTTTTTTTTGTACCAAAATAAATTTTGTTTTAATGCGTTTTCCATGATTTTTTTAAAAAAGTACTCTCATATAAGAAAGGGCCTTCAGGCTTGAGCAAAGGGGTAGTGGTGGTGGTGGTGGATAGTATTAGGCTGCTGTTGATTTGGGTAAGAAATGAAAACAGGGAAATTAACACATGAGAAAGATTCAACCCAAGTAGTAATCAAACGATGTAAATTAAAGCAATAATGAGATGCTCCCCACCCCCTGACTTAAGTCTTCGAAGATGAAGGCGCCTGGCATCCAGGATTAGCAGGGAGCTGGGGGACTGACCTCCTGGCTTGCACAAACTGCCTCAGACGGTCTGGAAAGCCTTGCATAAGCTGGGAACGGTGCGGGTGCCCGAGGCAGAAGGGCTACTTCTAGGATATTATTATTATTATAAGGATGAGATTAAGGCTGGCCATCCAAGATGTAGCTACCCTGATTTCATCACAGCATTGTTCACAACCACGAAAAATTTCAACGGTGGTTGATAGTGAATTGGTCGCGTAAGCTTTGGTCATTAAAAGCCACGCAGTCACAGAGTGGCTATTGACGCGAGAAAGCGTTTCCGATAAGCTGAGAAGTGGGAAAAAAAGGAGGCTCCAAGGCAGCATGAGCAAAATGGCGGGCGGTCGCTGTGCGCCCGGCGCAGCCTCCTCACTCCCTGCAGGTGGCGGGCGGGCGGGCGGCTCCTCCGCCCTCCTGGTCCCTGGTGCGGCTGTGACCTGCCCTCCCTCTCTTCGACGGTGGCCTCAGGCTCACGCTGGGTCTGCCTCTTGGACTGCTGGGCTG
Source organism: Oryctolagus cuniculus (assembly GCF_051225735.1). Taxonomy (NCBI): domain Eukaryota; kingdom Metazoa; phylum Chordata; class Mammalia; order Lagomorpha; family Leporidae; genus Oryctolagus; species Oryctolagus cuniculus. The sequence goes on from NC_142872.1 coordinate 68,923,845, forward strand.
CCGCTTGGCCCTCGCTCTGTGGGAGTGTGGCGCCTTCTCCCTCGGGCTGGCCGAAGGGTGACGACCAGAGAGGAGGCAGGTCCTGGCCTCTACCTTAGTCCCACAGCCATGCAGCCTGCAGGAAGCCGGGCGCAGGCTCGGCTCAGCTCGTCCTGAAAGGGGCGTTTCCATCCTCCAACAGCCCCTTGCAGAGAAAGAGGGGGACTGGGCTGAGGCAAGGGTCACGGATTCCTCAATCCCACCACAAATTTCCCTTAGAGTTTTGAATGTTTATCTTGTTTCCAAGTTCAATCAGCACAATAGAATTCAAGGTGGAAAAAACCAATTTTGAACCCACCTTTTCTCCCATCTGAGTCAATGCTATCAGTTTCTTGTGTAGCCTTCCAGGGATTTAGCAGCTTAAACATGCACCTTTATTATTTATCTGAGAGACAGAGGGCTCCCATCTGCTGGTTCACGCCTCACATGACTGCCATGGCTGGGACTGAGCCAGGCGGAAGCTGGGAGCTGGGGACTCAGTCTGGGTCTCCCATGGGGGTGGCGGGAGCCCAGGCCCCTTGGAGCCGTCACCATTGCCTCCAGGGTTCTGCAGTAGCAGGAATCCGGAGTCAGGAGCCAGGAGCAGGGGTGGAATCCAGGTACTCCTTGGGATACGGCTCCCTTACCCCGAATCTTAACCGCCTCTTCTTCTGGAAGTGCTGGGACTGTTCAGAGCCTCCCCAGCTGCCCTCACGCAGGCAAGCAGTGGTGCGTTGTGCGTGCTGTCGGCATCTTCTCTGCTGTGTCCTCACCAGGACTGCATGCCCTGAATGTCAGGGCCCCCACCCCGTGTGCTGTGCTCTCTTCACGGCACGGAAACGCTGCTACAGCCAGTCCTCCGCTTCCCAGGGTTCCATATCTGAGCATTCATCCTACCGTGGACCGCGCTTAGAAGGGTGTGTCCACATTGGGCATGTGAAGCCTTTCTCTTCTTGTCACTTCCCAAACAACACGGTATAGAAGCTATACAGCACTTATGATATGTGAGGCATGGTAAGGGATTCCGCGATGAATTAAAGTGTACAAGAGAATGCGGTCTCAGGTTCTGTGCAAATACCACGCCATTTTATTTTCCAAAGTTGTATATTCTTATTTATTTGAAAGGCACAGAGACACGGACAGAGGGAGGGGCGGCAGGGAGGGTAGAGAGCTTCTGTACCCTGGTTCTCTTCCCAGATGCCCACAACAGCCAGGCTAGGCCAGGCTGAAGTCAGGAGCCAGGAACTCCGTCTGGGTCTTCCATGTTGGTGGCAGGGACCCAAGCACTTGAGCCATCCTCTGCTGCTTTCCCAGGCACATTAGCAGGGAGCTAGATTAGAAGTGGAGCAGCCAGATCTCCAACTGGTGCTCTGATATGGGATGGCGGCATCACAAGTGAACCTGTGGCATCACAACATCACCTCCACCATGCCATTTTATTTATAAGGGACTTGAGTGGGGCTGGCACTGTGGCGTACAAGGTAAAGCTGACACCTGCAGTGCCAGCATCCCATACGGGCATCGGTTCAAGTCCCTGCTGCTCCACTTCCAAACCAGCTCTCTGCTATGGCCTAGTAGCCATATAGTAGAAGATGGCCCAAGTCATTGGGCCTCGGCACCCACATGGGAGACCCGGAAGAAGCTCCTGACTTTGGATCGGCCCAGCTCCAGACATTGTGGCAAATTGGGGAGGGAACCAATGGATGGAAGACCTCTCTCTCTCTCTCTCTCTCTCTGCCTCTCCTTCTCTCTGTGTAACTCTGACTTTCAAATAAATAAATAAATCTTTTTTTTTAAAAAAGGGAGTCAAGTGTCTACATGTTTTGCTATCTATAGGGAGCCCTGGAACCAACCCCTGCCCCCAGCGGACACTAGGGAACAATGGTGTTTAATGGTGAATGTTAAATTGCTTCCCGCATTGGGGCTGGTGCTGTAGCATAGTGGGTAAAGCTGCCGCCTGCAGTGCCAGCATCCCATATGGGCTCCAGCTTGAGTCTCAGCTGCTCCACTTCCGATCTAGCTCTCTGCTATGGCCCAGTAGAAGATGGAAAGCAATAGAAGATGGCCCAAGTCCTTGGGCCCCTGCGCCTGCATGGGAGACCTGAAGAAGCTCCTGGCTCCTGGCTTCTGATCTGCACAGCTCTGGCTGTTGCAGCCAATTGGGGAGTGAATCAGCAGATGGAAGACCTCTCTTTGTGTCTCGCTCTGTCTCTCCTTCTCTCTGTGTAACTCTGCCTTTCAAATAAATAAATAAATCTTAAAACAAAATTGCTTCCCAGCTTCTGCAATGAAGAGTTTTTGCGCAGGCAATCTGCACATGTGTGAGACATTAGTGGGTAAGATCCTAGAAGTGGGCGAAGCTTGGATCCTGGGTTGAACTCCCCAGAGCGCCCTCCGCCGAGGGTGCATCAGTTCACACCTGTCAGGCACATCCGCTGACTTGCTGTCAGCCCCTGGCCCTCACGGCGAAGCCTCTAGCTTGCTGCTAGCTGAGAATGAGTTAACATGCTTTTTCCCCACTCACACTGTGACTCAGTTGAGCATCTTGTAGTAAACTGTGACATACAGCATGCAAATCGAGAAGTGCATGTTTGGTGACATGAGCAATAATGAATTAAACTCTCAAGTGATCAACATGTAGGTCAGGGACAAAAACAGGCCCAGCGCCCTGGAGCCCACCCCACCGTCCGTGACCCCCAGACGCGACTTCCTCCTCCACCCAGGTAGCCACTGTCCCAGGCCCTGTGATGACTCCTTTCTTTTTATTTTTATTTTTATTTTTTCACAGAAGATGTTTATTTGATGTAACAAAACAATACACTTAGTGTTAGACCTAGCCATAAAGAGCAAAAGGAATGAAAAATGTGTACAATATACATAGAAAAACAAGATGTTTACTATGACAACTATATATCCCTAAAATAATGCTTCTAAAATTACTCAGTTATTGAAATCTATATGGAAAAAGAAGAATGTTAATAGCAACAAAGTGCATACAACCAAACATCATATACTAGGCAATTTTGTTAATGATGCATGATTTTTTTGTTTGTTTGTTTACAGACTGCTCAAAATATCTTTAGGTCCCATTCCTTGTATCAAACTCACTTATCAAAACTTGTGGTAAATCAATGGTCTCTTCAACCCACATGACCTGTCATCCGCCCCACCCCAACCTACACATGATTGCTATATATATATATATTGCAATATATATATATATTGCTATATATATATATTTTAATTTGTTCTCCTTCCTGTGATTTCTGGGGTCTGTTTGTGTATTAGGAGATTAGATTTTTGCCAGTGAGAAGCCTTGTATTTTTCCCAGCTTCTCTCTCTCTCTTTTTTTTATACATATCAGGCCCATTTGTTTGTTTTTTGAAAAATTTTTTTTTGACAGGCAGAGTGGACAGTGAGAGAGAGAGACAGAGAGAAAGGTCTTCCTTTTGCCGTTGGTTCAGCCTCCAATGGCCGCTGCGGCCGGTGCGCTGCGGCTGGTGCACCGAGCTGATCTGAAGCCAGGAGCCAGGTGCTTCTCCTGGTCTCCCATGGGGTGCAGGGCCGAAACACTTGGGCCATCTTCCACTGCACTCCCGGGCCATAGCAGAGAGCTGGCCTGGAAGAGGGGCAACCGGGACAGAATCCAGCGCCCCAACCGGGACTGGAACCCGGTGTGCCGGCGCCGCAAGGCGGAGGATTAGCCTAGTGAGCCGCAGCGCCGGCCCTGTTTTTTGAATCTTGATTTTTTGGCTACAGAGGTTTTTTAAGCAAAGGTTCCCCAAGCAGCTATGTCTTAATGAACAAAGGTTCACAGGTTGTTCAGCAGATGAGAATGGCCCAACCACAATAGATGGTGGGATTGGGGCTAATTTTTGTATTTTCCTGTTGCATTTTAAATGTTTAAATGTTGTATTGTTTGGGGCTGGCTGCTGCCTGCAGTGCCAGCATCCCATATGGAAGCCAGTTCAAGTCCTGGATGCTCCATTTCCGATCCAGCTCTCTGCTATGGCCTGGGAAAGCAGTAGAAAATGGCCCAAGTCCTTGGGCCCCTGCACCTGCGTGGGAGACCCAGAAGAAGCTCCTGGCTTCTGGTTTCAGATTGGCTCAGCTCCGGTTGCTGCAACCATTTGCGGAGTGAACCAGTGGGTGGAAGACACTCTCTCTCTCTCTCTCTCTCTCTCTCTCTCCCCCTCCCTCTCTGCCTCTGCCTCTCTGTAACTCTTTCGAGTAAATAAAAAAAAACTTTTAAAAAAAAGTTGTTATTGCTTGATGTTGAGTGTGCATTCCTTTTGTAATCAAGAAAAAAGGAAAATTAAAATACCATACAAGTAAAGGTGTTCATTTGTAGCAGGGCTGTCCAGGGAGTACCAATAGAGACACTGTGCATTAAGCCCAAGTGGCCCTGGGTCCTGCCTCCCCACCTACCCAGCCACTGCCGATGACAGGGTCTCTGCCTCTGCCAAGGCCTCCCCAGCTGTTTCTGGGAGACCTGTCAGCTCCTTGCTGCCCTGTGCTGCTGTTGGCCTCTGCAACCTTGGATCCCTTTACCGCGTTTCTGAGCCTTGCCAGCACCCCGCTTCTCCAGGGACCCTCCTGAGGCTGGAGTCATGAGAACATGGTGGCCCCTTGTCTCTGTGTCACCCCTGCAAGGCCACGCTGCAGGGAGCTTTCAGTCTTCTCTGTCATCGTCCATCCCCAGGGGTACCCAGTGGGTGCTTAGCAAAGCCTGTGGACTGAGACATAGGGAGTGAAGAGTTGGGGGCCCAGAGCAGGTGTGGATGAGGATTTCTGGGTGCAACGGTGCCCTGAAGGGGGCCAGCTCGTGCCTGGGGCGGGGGGAGGCGGCTCTGGGACAAACACTGGAAGGCTCTCCCTAGAAGTCAGAAGCCCCCTCCTGGGTGCAGGCAGGAGAAGGAGAGGCTGGCTGGGCTCCCTGAGCTCACCTGTACCAAGTGCAGGAGCCCAGCACCTGCCCCAGGAGGCCACAGATGCACAGTCTCCTGACTGCCCTGGTGCGGGCAGCAGGGGACTGGAACCATTCCTGTCCCTGCCGCTTGCCGGCTACGGCGGCTTCCCAGCCCACAGTCTCAGGGAGGATGCCTAGGAAAACGCCTCCCCCACCTGTCCTCGCCTTTGGTCCCTTGGGAGACACTGCCATCACCGCTGGGCTGTTTCCCAGGTGATTCTGTGTGCCTGTTCATGTTACCCGCAGAAGGGTCTGCTTATCCAGGCTGGTGCTAGAAAGCTGCGGGACACGCTGTGTCTCACTCCTAGCGGGCGGGGGGCTCACGCAGGTCTCTGTTTTCATGTCAGCCTCCTGCCTTCTCCATTTTATGTCCCCATCCTGCTTTCCGTTCGTTCTTGGCTCCCACATTTAATTTATGCAATCTTGTTATATATGTGTATCCTCGTGAGCACCTTCGAGCCTTTCCAGAAATGCTGGGTAGAAATCATAAATACCATTTCTATCTTCATCCGGAGTCTGGAGGTGGGTAAACATCTCTGTCACAGCCAATCTGATTAACCCTTACCTGGGCAGAGAGGGGCACGGTTCTTGCAGAAATTGGGGGCTTCCCTGCAAGCACATGGAGAGACTCTGGGGAGCGGGCAACGGGCAGGGTGAATGGCCAGGGGCTGTGAGACTGAAGGGCTGTGCGGAGTGTGGCATGCAGCAGGACCCCGTGGGGGCCGGGTGCTGGGCAGGAGGCCACCCACAGCCATTGCCACTGGGGAGTCTGGACAGTTGTAGGGACTCTCCAGTGGCCCCAGTTGCCTGATTCTTTGAGAAACAACACCTTCTCACTCCCCTCATGAAGCTTGCAAGTAGTGAACGGCTTCCCCACTGGCCCTGGGCTGAGCAGGGAAGGCAGAGACTGGGGTGGAAAGTGGGGGGGGGGTCAGAGAAGGGGGTGTGAAAGCCCTGGCTGCCTCCCTGTGCGAGCTCAGGTGGACTGGCTGCAGTGGGCTCCCAGGAAGGCTGCTGGCCATGAGGACAGGTCATCCCCTGCATGCTGGGGCACTCCTTGGGGTGAGTCCCCGAGAAGGAACACAGGGTGGCCAGAGCTGGATGGGGCAGCCTCCCGGGGCTGGTGGGAAGGAGTTATGGTCAGCCCTGGGGACTCTGCCTGTCCTGAAGCCACTCTGCTTCTCCATAAGTTCAGTGTGAGATGCCTGTGGGAACCCTGGTCCCCTTCTACCTCCACTCTCAGATCAGCTGGTCTCAGTAGGGCTCCCCACCCCTGGCCCCTGGCCCGCCTGGCTCCCACGACTGCAGCAGGAGACCACATCTGGACACAGACACAGGTTCATAGTAAACCTGTCCAGCAAGTTGGTTCAGTCGGACTGAATCCTGGGGCTCCTGTGAAGAAATGGTTTTCTTTTCTTTCTTTCTTTCTTTTTTTTTTTTTTTCGAGCCTGAATCTGGGGAGAGCAAGGCCTGAGACTACTTGCAGCTACATTGCCACCATGAGGAGGCCAGAAGCAAAACATTCTGTGGTAGACTGGAGAAAATAGAGAAAGCCTAGGGTGAGGGATATTTTGAGCAACGTCTCCCCCCAATCCATCTGTGCCTGAAGATTATTTTTTAAAAAAAGATTTATTTATTTACTTGAAAGTCAGAGTTACACAGAGAGAGAAAGAGAGGCAGAGAGAGAGAGGTCCTCCATCCTCTGGTTCACTCCCCAATGGGCCACAACAGCCAGAACTGTGTCAATCTGAAGCCAGGAGCCAGGAACTTCTTCTGGGTTGGGCCATCTTCTACTGCTTTCCCAGGTCATAGCAGAGAGCTGGATTGGAAGTGGAGCAGCTGGGACTCGAACTGGTGCCCATATGGGATGCCAGCACTGTAGGCTGCGACTTTACCTGCTATGCCACAGCGCTGGCCCCACCTGAAGATCATTTATTGATTCATACTATCAAAATCTCCAGGGCTAGGGTGGACCTCAGGAGAGGCTTGATCAAACAGCTCAAAGGTATCACGAGGGGCAGAATCCCTTCTGTCTCTGCTTTTCACCTCCAGGGATGCTGGTCTCCTCCCTTCCCCCCATCTCTTCTGCCAGCAGCCATCACCAGCCTGCTCTTCCTCATGGAGACAGCTTTGTACCCTGCCGCCTCCAAGTCCCTGTGAAATAGTAAGTTTTTTCCCTGGAAGGTCCCAGCAAGCTTCTGTCTTTTTGGTCTCACGTGGCTCGTGTTCCTTCTTTGGACTAAGAGGCTAAGATGCTCTGACTGGCCAGCTCCAGCTCCAACAGAGAAGCATTTGGGGGCATTTGGGGAGGATAGAGGAGAGCAGCCCTGGCTTCCTGAGAGGCCCCAAGTGTCCGCCCCTGGATGGCAAGGCCTCAGGTGACCTCTTCCTTCCGGGAGGTGGGCCTCGTGCGCAGAACCCAGGAGACGGAGCTCTCCTCTGTTGCTTGCTCTATTGTTGGTTAGTGTTTTAGCAGTGTGATTCCAGATCCAGGGGCGCAACGGGGACAGCATGGGGGCTCGCGGGCGGCTGGAGGGGCACCGCGGAGTAGGCATGGAGAAGTCACTGGCAAGTGGGTGGCAGCAGACGGGAGCTGCCTGGCCCCTCTGAATGCCCCTCGAGGCATTCAGCGGCAGAAGCTGCGATACAACGGGCAATGTGCATCTGGGGCAGGGGTCACTGCCTTGTTGACTACACAAAGCCCATCCCATCCCTTGCGACACTCTTGTGTTATCGTGAACTAGGCAGTTGAAATTGAGGCAAATCGGAAATTGGGTATCCCGGCACATGTTGCGGTCTCTTTAAGAGCTTGGTACGCCCACCTTCCCAGGATGCACCGGTAGCAATGTGGACCAGGGCGCATGCTCACACCCTATCCCGGATCTATATGCATTTGGGGACAGTCTCGCTCTTCCTTATACAAACGAGTGGAAGGTGGAAGGACGCCTTCTGGGTACTGTCCTTGTTTGCTGCCCTATCTCCTTGGACTGGTCTCTGCCGGGCTTCTTCCACGCTCGTTTGGAGGTGAAGTTTCTGATTTTTTCTCCGTTTCACGGCAGAGTCTGTGGCCGCCTAATGTTGGCTATTTGTGTGCAGTGGCCCACACACGCGCGTTAACTTCTGTGTATTTCTCGGTGCTAAACACATTCTGTTCCTAGTTCACACAATATTAGTCTTTTTTAAAAAATCTATTTGAAAGGCAGTTACAAAGAGGTAGAGGCAGAGAGAGAGGTCTTCCATCCGTTGGTTCACTCCCCAGTTCGCCACAACGGCGGGAGTGCGCGGATCTGAAGCCTGGAGCTTCCTCCTGGTCTCTCACGCGGCTGCAGGGGCCCAAGGACTTGGGCCATTCTCCACTGCTTTCCCAGGCCACAGTAGAGAGCTGGATCAGAAGTGGAGCAGCCAGGACTTGAATCGGCGTCCACATGGGAGGGCGACACTGTAGGCAGCGGTTTTACCCGCTAGGGTGCAGCGCCGGCCCCACAATTCTAGTCTTTTCACAGAGGTGAACTCTGTGGGAGACCAGAGCTTGCATGGGTAGTTACCTCCGTTGCTCCCATCAGTGGTCAGTGGGACCAGACTTCGGTTGCTGAGGGTCGAATTTCCTGCCCCGCGGTTATGAAACAAGCAATGTGTGCGGCCTCGAAGGTTCAGCTCCTAGTGTCATCTGTCCAAGGCCCCTCCCCCTCAGCTCTGCTCCCGTGACTCAAGGGGGTGGGGCCTAGAACAGCCTAGGTGGGCTGTCCCCTCCAGAGCTGGCGGCCTCTGACTGCCTGGCCAGCTGCTTCCTGTGCACACTTGCAGCTGAGCCTCCTCTGCTAGGGGTCTCCCTCCCGGTTGGGGGTTAGGGGCGACCCGTGCCTGCCTTTATGCTGTCACCTCCTTGTGGGTGGGGTGACTCTGGGCCGCCTCTTGCAGCACCTCACATCCTGCTGCTGGGATGGGCGACTGCTTCCTCGCGCATCTCCTCCCATCTTTCTCTGCATGCTGCTGGGTCCTAGAGCCCCCAGCCTGCTCTGTGTCAGGCACACACTAGGGAGGGCCCTGGAAATGACTTGCTTGAGGAGACACAGACAGGGGCTTGGGGAGAGGTGCTCTGACCAGAGCTGAAGCAGCCGGCTGTGGGGAGAGGGAGGGACAGGCTGCTCTGGGGAGAGAACTTGGAGAAAGCACCAGAGCCTCACATGGGTAAGTGGGAGCCAGAGGAGCAGAAGGGAGGGAGCAGCAGACGTGCAGGGCTCAGTGGCTTGCAGAGCAGGGGCCTGGGGGAGTTGAGATTTTAGGTATGAAAAGCTCTGGAAGGGCTTTCCTAAAAAATCACCTTTGTCAAGTTGTAATTGATGGACAGGAAAATGCACCATTAAACTTTTTTTAAAAAAGGATTTATTTGTTTGTTTGAAAGGCAGGATGACAGAGAGAGAGAGAGAAAGGTTTTCCATGTACTGGTGAACTCACTTGGTTAATCACTGGGCCATACACCTGCTCCTGAACCATTTTTTAAAAAGATTTATTTATTTGAAAGTCAGAGTTACACAGAGAGAAGAGGGGGGGGGGTCTTCCATCTGCTGGTTCACTCCCCAAATGGCTACAACGGCTAGAGATGCGCCAATCCGAAGCTAGGAGACATGAGCTTCTTCTGGGTCTCCCATGTGAGTGCAGGGGCCCAAAGACTTGGACCATCTTCTACTGCTTCCCCAGGCCATAACAGAGAGCTGGAACAGAAGTGGAGCAGCGGGGACTCGAACTGGTGCCCAAATGGGATGCCGGCACTGCAGGCAGTGGTTTTACCCACTATGCCACAGTGCCAGCCCCTTGAACTATTTTTCAAGTGTGCAGGTTGGAGAATTTTGACCGCTGTGTATTAGCTCGTGACCACCATCCCAGCCCAGACACAGAGCACCTGCAGAAGTTCCCTCCTGCCTCTCAGCCATTCTCCCGCCCTGTCCCCAGCCCCTGTCCCCGGGTACCTGCTGATCTGCTCTGTCATTCCAGACCAGTTTTGCCTCTTCCGAAACTACTTTGTTATGTCTGGCTTCTTGCACTTAGCACAATGGCTTTGAAATTGATCTGCGTTGTTCTGTGCACTGGCAGTAGCTTCTTGTCATTGCTAAGCAGTGTTCCATTTTATGAATAGACCACCAAGTGTTTATCCATCTTCCTGTTTATGCAGAACTGATTGTTTCTAGGTCTGGGCTGTTATGAATGATGCTGCACTAAAAATTCTTAAACAAGTCTCTGTGGACTTGTTTTCATTTGTCTTCCATAACGACCCAGGAGTGGAAGTGTTGGGTCACAGGACAGGGAATGTTTAATTAAGAAATTGACAGGCAGTTTTCTAGAGTGGTTGTGTCATTTATTCTGTTACGAGCAACCTACAAGTGTTCCATTGCCCCACATCCTCGTCAGCACTCAGTGTTGTCAGTCTTTCTCATTGTAGCCAACTTACGGAGTAGCAGGTAGAATCTTCTTGTAGTTTTGAGTTGCACCTCACCCAACTCAGCTAAGATTTCTCATACCTGCTTTAGCTGATCCATCTGTATCACCTGACAGCTGTCACACCTGACCTAGCTGGGTAGGAGTGGGCGCAGGGGTCCAGGAGCAGCTCACAGTGGCTTTGGGGTTGAATCAGGTGCATTGTGGGTAAGTGTGTGTTGGTGTCTTGCATCAGCTCCTACCTGAGCCACCTGTCCCTGGGGCCTGAGTCAGCCTCGGCAGCCACGGTGCCACCTGAGGGAAGACAACAGAGGTGAGACAATTTGGCAACCTGTTAATACCTTGATCGTAACCCAGGCTCTTTATTTACTTGGCTTTAGAGTTGGCCATTGTGTTCAGCGAGGCCCAGCGGTGCCAGAGTCCACTGCAGAACTGAATGGCAGGACTTCTGGGATTAGAGAGCCCAGGAGCCCCTGCAGTGGGCCTCCAATGGGGTCAGCAGGAGTGTGCCCTGCAGCCATGTCCTGGGTGGTGGGCGCTGCTGGGAGTACAGTTGTAGCTGAGCAGCGGAGGAGCAGAGCAGCGGAGGAGCAGACACTGTGTGGCCCGTGTGATGGCCCATATTGGAAAGCTGTGGAGTGCGAGGTGCGGGGCAGAATCCTGGTGACTCGGTGGTGAGGGTGGGGGACAGGGATGGCTGTCCTGACAGCCAGTAGTGTCACTTCTGGAGCACACCGGGGACACCTCGATCTGAATCAGTGAGGAGCAGTGTACCTGAGCCTCCACTTAGGGAACCAGTGCAGTGGGAATGTGAGACCCACCTGCCCAGAAATATACCCCCATTTCACAGGGTGCATAAGATACAGATACACAGCACTCAAGTGCCTGCTGGTGGGAACCAGCATGGGGGCAGGGGGTCCCTCAAATGAGCGTGGAGGTGCAGACTGGGGATGCAACCCTGATTGCCTCCTTCTGAAGGAGAACAAACATGCCAGTGGCTGCAGAGCTCACGACTGCTCCAAGGTGATGAGGGAAGGAAGGGATGGGGCAGGCCTATTCATGGGCAGTCCGGGAAGGGAGGGGTATCCAGGCCAAGGGAACAGCAAAGGCAGATCTGTAGGTGGAGACACAGGAGTAGGCCAGAGGCTGGAGCAGAGTGTGTGGGGGGATCCTGGTAGAGTGAGGGTCCTGCAAGCTGTGGGGCCTCCACCCATCTGTCTCCACAGTGCAGGTCACTGTGGCTGACTTCTTCCCATGCTGTGTTCATTCACTGCTTCTCCCCACTGGAGATCTAAGTTGGAATTATTTTGTCCTCCCTGACTTCACAAACAGGGCCCCAGAACAAGTGCAGCTCATGCATTTGGGTCTCGGCTCTTCTCCACCAAGGAAAGGCCGAGGCTCGGGCTGGAAGTCAGCATCCAGGAGCTGGTGGCGATCGGCAGCTCTGCTCCCTGGGGTGGAGGACGCTGCCCTCGGTTGGGTCCCAGCGTGCCTACCCTGTCAGGTTTCCAGGTCATTCCTCAGGTCAAAGCACAGAACTTCAGAGGCTTCTGACAGTACTGTAATCAGGAATGCTTGGGCCCTGGTGTTTTGGATTTCAGAGTTGTTAAGATTTTGGAATATTTGCATATACACAATGAGGTGTCAAGGGGAGGGGACCCAAGTTCAGACAAAATTCATGTATGTCATATACACCTGTACACACAGCCTGAAGGTCATTTTGTGCAGTATTAGTGGGCCTGCGCTTTGTGGCCCATCAGGTGAGACTTGTGGCATCATGTCAGCGCTCAGAAAGTTGAGGATTTCAGAGCACTTAGGATTTTGCGTTTGGGTCGGGATGCCCAGCCTGTACCAGCGAGTGGAAGCAATGCTTCCTCATGCTTGCCTTTGGGCTTAGGCATCAGCTGCACCATTGCCCCCATTCCACAGATGGTAGCACTGATCCTGGGCAGGGTCACCTGGAAGGGGCAGTGGTGAGACTGGATGGCAGGCCCCACCGGGCTTCTGATTGGTGGCTTGTCTGTCCGTGTGTCTGGGCACGGCCAGCGGTGGCCCATGGGAAGGCTGGCCAGCTGCCAGCATCTGGGAGGGATGAGAAGCTGCACCAGGAGCTGTGTCCCCGGCCCCCTCCGCCCACAGCCCCTAATTGTTGGGAGCTGCCAACCCACAGGACACGATGGTTATTGCAGACCTGGCGGAGTGTCCTGTTCCTCTGGGTGTTGTTTTTTTCCATTGCAATCGAAACAAGTTCACTGCTTTGTTCAGGGCCGGGTCCAGCCTCTTCTGACCACGAGCAGTGGAGACAGTCCCTGGAAACTCTGACCTGGCTTGGGGCACTGAGAAGGACGCTGCTGCCACTTGCTCAGCAGTTGGCCTTGTCCCTGGTGGTGACCTCAGAGGCAGGGCCCAGCCAAGTCCTGGGCCCTGGGCAGTGGTCCCGGGCTGGCTTCCTGGTCCTGACTCTCTTGCCAGGGCCAGCTGTGGACACCACCTTCACTTTGGGCCACACAGGGGAGAATCCCACCCTTGTGTCAACATGAGCTGACTCCTCTCCTGGTGAGGGGACCTAGAACCAGAGAGAGTCACCTGGGCATGCCTGCTCCGTGTCCCTTCCTGCTCCCATCAGCCCAAGCAGAAGGCACCCTACAGAAGGAGGAGGGGGTCTTGGGGTCTTGGGGTCTTGGTCCAGGCCAGCCATCCTGTCCTGACAGGACATGGTGGGGGGGCAGCTCCCACTCCTGCCTGGTCTGCGACATGAGCCTTGTTTTGCACCAGCTTACACCTGGTCTTCCGCCTGCTCTGTGGTGTCTACCTCCCACGTCCCCAGCCTTGCACTCTATGAAGAAAGAAGACGTGGTGCACCCCTCAGCCCATGGCAGGGCTCATGACAGGGTCTGTGAAGGGAACATGCATGAAAAATACATATTCGTGGAGAACAAGGTGATGTGTCAGTCCTTATATACATTGTGCAGTGTTCAGTTGAGGACAAACCTAATTGTCTCCTCAAATATTTTTCATTTCTTTTTGATGAAAACATTCAAAATCCACTCTTACAGCCTTAAAAGAATACACACACACACACACCACACACACACACTCAGAGCACACTCATGATCCGTAGTTCCCATGCTGGGCAATAGGACATCAGAACTCCTCATTGGAGCTTGGTGGCCATTAACCAGCCTTTTTGCACCCCTCCTCACCCTTCCCAGTCCCTGATAACCACTGTTTTACTCTCTCTGAGGTCACCTTTTTCAGTTTCCACACGTGAGTGAGGTCAAGTGGTACTTGTCTCTCTGCCTGGTTTCTGTCACTTCACGTAATAATGACTTCCATGACTTCCATGACTTCCACATGGTTGCAAATGCCAGCATCTCACTCGTCATATGACAGGAGTATTCCGTCAGGCACACGTGCTGTGTTTTCCTTATTTGTCCGTGGATGGACTGACAGGCTAGGTTGTTTCCATCCCTTGGCTGTTGCAAGCAGAGCTGCGGTGAACACAGGAGTGCAGACGTTTCTTCTTACCAGCAGTATGCAAGGGTTCCCCTTCCTCCACGTCCTCGCCAGTGCGTGTTATCTTTGTCTTTTCTGACTAGAGCCAGTTTGACAGGAGTGAGGCAATGTCTCATGGTGACTCTTACTGGCATTTCCCTATCAGAGATGCCAGGTGTCCGTTTCTAGACCGGTTGGCCATTTGTGTGTCTGAGCAGCTTTTAATGAAGTGAACTTGTATCAGGTTGGGATGGCTGGTTTCCAAGGTGTGCAACAGAGACACAGCAACTTTGTGTGAGTGTGGGCAGGTGTATGTGTCAGTTTGTGTGAGTGTGTCGTGGTGCATGTCACTGTGTGGCAGTGTGTGTGTGTGTGTGCCACTGGTATATGAGTGTGTGGGTGTGAGTGTGTCCACCTGGAATACACTTCCCCTACCCTTATGTCCTCCACTTCTGCCCTGTCAGTCTCTGCTATAAGAGAATATGGGAGGCCAGGTAGCTGATAGAGTAAAGCGGCTTATTTGGCTCACAGTTCTGGTGGCTGTGGCATCACCCTGCAGCAGAGAATCAGAAGAGGAACCAGTTTCAAGGGGATGCCAAGCTCCTTTATAACAAGCCATTCTCTTGGGAACTAAGCAAGTCCCATGAACCCTACATTAATCCCCTCTGGGGATGGGGGCCCCACTCACTCCATGGCCTAATCACCTTTCACAAATTCTCAGCTGTTACAGGTCCCACCCACTGTTGACATCACCCCGCTGTGGGGCCAAGCTTCGGACACATGGCCTTTAGGGGTCCATGCACTCACACTACCCCCAACCACAGCACCCCGTGGCCCCTTCCTGGCCTCCTTCTGTGCTGGATTTAGAGCGGGCACAGAGTCCCAATTGCTCTGAGCCTTCCATGGGATCCTGCGCATGGTGGCTCACCTGTAAACATCCGTGGTGTTGACGGTTAAGTCACTGTTCACAACTGCATCGAGAGGAACATATCTCAGTTATCTCAGATTGCGATCTCTGGGAACAAAGGAAAGAAAAAAGAATGAAAGCAGATGAAAGAAGTACCAAGGCGCTGTCACGGGGTGCTCGCCGGGGGGTTCCCCCCAGTGCCGCCCCATTAGTGATGTGGCCGTGTTGCAGCCACCTGAGGGGACGCTCCTGTCCCCATCGGTCTTGTAACTTCTTCAAGGTCAAGTCAAACGTCCTGCCCTCTGTAAAGCACGCCCTACTCATCCCCCACTTCCCCAGCCCACCCAGGCCAAGATGCCACTGACTTCGCCAGTGCTTGGAGGGAGAAGTAGGTAGTGCTTCGTACCCGCTTCACAGCACGGCACAGGCCTCAGCTCACCGGAATGTCTGACTTTTAGTCCTTCCTTCCCGAGCCTTCCTCTAGGGCAGCACTTCTTCATGTAGATGATCACCAAGTCTCTTGAAGCTGCTCGGGTGTTTGAAGGCCCCGGAGGTCCAGAAATGGGGCTCATGGGGGAGTGCTGCCCCCGGCAGCCAGTATATTTGATGGTCTCCTTACAAGAGGGAAGCTATAAGACCCACAAAGCCAGGGAGGTGGCTAGACCCAGGCTGGGGCACTCTGTCTGATAGTAGACCGGGAGGCTTTGGAGGAAAGCTATTTTTCCAGTGTTGGATGCTCTTGAGCCGTTGAATGGGTTAGGCAAGAAGCCGAAGGCCGCTTGTGTCCTTTTTACGTCCTTTCTCGCGTGCTTTCTAAAGAGTTATCTGTTGTTGTTTAGCTTCAGATAGTTCCCAGGGCAGCCAGGATTTGCTGAGCCATGCTCTGATGCTGGGGCCCACTGGTGGGGCTGGTGGGGAGTGTGGCAGGAGGTTCCTGGGCCACAGGGGAGGCTAGGGGTGGCGGCTGGTCCTGGAGGCAGGCCAGGGCCTGTGCGGTGTGAGCCTTGTGGACTCAGGGAGCCGTGGGGTCAGGCCTGTCTCTGCTGCCTTGCTCTGTGCCTGACACCATCATCTGGGAAGCAGGGCTGATAGCAGATCTTGCACTCAGGGTTCGTGAGGCCTCTGTGGCAGGGAGCCTGGAGGGGTGCCCAGCCCAGGACGTGGCCTCGGGCTCCCACGCTGTGCTTGGTACGAAGCCACCGTGATCATGTCACTGGGCAGAGGGGCACGTGGGGACCAGGCCAGACAGGACCAGGGCTGGGTGTGTGCTCGGCCTCATTTTGACCCCAGAGCTCTGCTCAGCCCCTCCCCCCTCGCCACCATGCCTCTCTGCCCTGCCGCCCAGGCTCTGGGGCATTCTGATGGGGTCCACGTGTGGCCCTGGGGATGAAGGGCGGACTCTGGGTGGTTTGGGCCCTCCATGCACCAGCTTCAGCAAGGCTGTGAGGGACTCTGCACAGGCCCTCAGGGAGGGCGAGGAAGAGGCAGGAGCTGGAGGAATTTTCCCAGCCTGATGCTCAGGTTTGCCCCTCTGTGTAGCCTACCTGGAGGCTGGTGCTGCCAGGCCTGGGTCTGCCCCACCTCCCCGCCTCATCCTCGCCTCCCATCACATCCTCGCCTCCTCCCCAGAGACCACACAGCATTCTGATGTAGCCCCAAGGCCCAGCCACCCCTGGCTGCCTCGGCATCCCTGGAATCCCGTGGGTGGCCCTGCGGCCAGGTGGTCTGTCCAGCTGATCACCAGAGCTGGGCTTTAAGCTGCTGCTCTGCTTGCCCTGGGGCTCTGGGGACCCCGTCTCCCCAAGATGGGCCTCTGGGAGTGGTTCTCAGTGCCGGAGAAACTTTTTTTTACAGATGGAAGCTCTAATTAAGACATTTGAATGTCTTCCATATTCCTAATTCTTTGTTCTTCTCCTTTATGTAATAGAGACGAGCCTGCCTCGCTCGTTACCAGCTGGTCTAGTAAACTCCGAGGGACTATAAGGATATTTTATTTTAATTGCCTGAGCCTCAGGATTATAGAAACAAGATGGAGGGGGAAGGGCTCTGAGGCGAGGCTAGGGGAAAAGCTGCTCCTTGAGCAGTGCTCCCTGGGAGGAGAGCCTTTCGGGCCCTGTTATTGTTGGAGCAGCTGGAGGGGTTTGACCAGGACCCAAGAAAGACAGGGATGGAGCTGGAGGAGCCTGAGCCAGTCAATTAAACACGTTTCTCCTTAGTCAACGTGGCAAACGGCATGAAAATATGTCTTTTTCTCTGAATTGAATCAAAGGCTGGCAGGAGGCCGAGAGGGAAGAGCTGTTTGTCTGAAGAGAAGCGTACACGGCGCTCTGATGCCGGCTGCCACTCAGCCTCCCAGGAAGGCCGTGTCGGCAGCAGGCCTGAGGTCGGGGGAGGGCAGGCGCAGGTGGGAGAGGAGCAGGGGTCACCGTGGGGAGGAGCCACAGATGAAGGCTCCAGGCAGCGAGGCCCCGTCAGGGCCAGGCCTGCGAGCACCCATGCTTGGCAGAGCTGCTGCTGAGCTGGGGGCTCCCTGGGCTCAGGACTCACCCCAGGAAAGTGCCTGAAGGCCCAGGTCACCAGCTCAAGCAGGGGTGGGTGCATGGGGGCCAGAGAGAAAGTAGGGGCCGGCGGCTTTCCCTGGGGTCGCATGGTGGGATGCCCTGGGTCTGATCCCTGGAGCCTGCATTGTGGGGTGATGGAAGTGGCTGGGGGCCCTCCCAGGTCTGGACACAACAGGGCCCACATTCCAGGACCTGGGTCTCTCTGAAGACTCTGGCATCGGGTGTGATTCTCAAGAGTGAGTCCCCAAGGACTTTCACTGCCCTGGAGGGAGAGCCAGGGGTGTCCGCTCCAGGAATCCCCATCCTGCAACCAGTGCCCTTGGCCCTCTCTGCCTCCATGCCCTGCCCTGCCACTCTAGGAGGGACTTCTGGTCAGGCAGCCCTGGGGCAGGGGCCAGGCTGGAAGCAGCGGCCATTTGGGACTGGTGGAGCTGCAGAGCAGGGCAGAGAGGATTCTACCCATGTGGAGAGGCCAGAAGCAGCTGTTTCAGCCACCTTACTGTCCTGTGCCACCCACACCCCGGCCCCCTCTTGGGCACAGGTGCAATTCTCAGGTCCAGCTGGAGGGACTCCGCTGCCCTGACACCGGGGCCCACCATAAATGCTCACTGCCTGCTCTCCACCTGTGGCCTGTGCATTTGTGGCCGAGGAGGACTCATTAGGACCAGAGTCCGGCTCATTAGGGAGGCCAGACCTGGTTGGTTGGTGGTTCTAACGAGCTGTGAAAGCCACCTGGAATGGGGGAGTTAGCAGAGGAGCTGTCTCCATCTGATTGTTATGGAGCTGAGGGCTGTGGTGTTGCATGGGAAGGGGCTGACTAGCTGGGCCCTGTCTTGCAGATCTACATGGAGTCTTAGGGACAAAACTCCCCCACAGAGGAGGGGTCTCTGTCCTGGGGGTCCCAACTTTTGGTTGGAGGAGGAAGGATGAGGCGAGTAGGGAGTGTGTGGAGGCCATGCTGGGGGAGCAGTGACTCAGAACAAGGCTGTGGCCCTTGTATGGGAACAAGGACAGTGGCCACCAGGAGTCCAGACAGAGGCTGGGCATGAAGGAATGGATGGAAGGATGTGTCAGTCTGTTCTCAGAGCCCCTTCCCGGGGGAGTTCAATGGGACAGGTCAGCCGTGCCAGGAGCGCCAGGGACATCGTGGCCAGGGGCTCTTGTGGTGTCAACAGAGATCAGCACCCTGGCCCTTCTCGCCCTATCCTGAATGGGAGCCCAGGAGCTCCAGGTCCTTTTCACTGCTTCCTCACCCCAGGGGAGGGTGGAGAGGGCCTCTTGCGCAGGACTTCCAGGAAGTGTCCCAGTTTCCACACTCATGTCCCACTGGGGCAGCTGGCCACGCTGGCTTGGGACTGGGCACCAGGTCATCCTGGTGATCCTCAAAAGGAAGTCAAGAGGCCATGGTCACCAGTAACCCCAACCACAAGTGATTCTGAGCAGAGACACTCAGAGCTCTTCAGTGCATCTAGTCCCCACACCCAAAGCTCACATGGGAGGGGGCCCCAATGCGGTCCACAGGGTAACCAGTGGGGAGGACCCCCTTTCTGGGAAGCAGGCAGCCACTTTCCTGGCACTCTGGGTGATGCTCATGCCCTTGGCCCAGCTTGGCACAGCCAAGGGTCTGTGGATCAGGTGGTCTGCAGGCCATGTGTTCCTTGACACACATACATGTGACAAGCAGTGGCCGAAACATCCCCAATGCAGGGGACACATCTCTGCCCTCACCTCTAAGCTCTCAGATCTTTCATGGAATCTCTCAGCTGAGAGACCACGGAGTTTCTCTTTCTTGACACCCTTCATTCTCTCCATATTCCTGACACAGACTTGGCTACTTTTCTTTCTACCCATCTGACAGCTCCTCCTCAGTCCCTCTTCTGTGTCTTTCTCCTTTATACACTTTGTAAACTGCACCCAGGTTCTTGCTGCTCATCCCTTCTCATATTAAACCATCTCCAGCCAATGCTGTAAGATCCTCTGTAGGCTGATGACCCCACTCTGTGGCTCTAAGCTTGAGCTTTGAACTTGACCACCTGACATCATAACTGATGGAAACCTTGAACTTGTCTCTCACTCCCTTATCCCTTCTGCTCTTCCTCCAGGCTTCTCATGCAAGCAGCTACTGTAGTTGGTCCATCTGAAGACTTGGGGCAAGATCTGTACTAGCCTCCTGTGGAGCTGGACAGGGCTTGGCATAGGAATAGCCGAAGCTGACCTGGCCCTGGGAGGCAGCTGTCCAGGGCCACCCCCGCTGCTCCTGTTGTCTGCACAGAACCCCCAGCAGGCTGCAGAGGAGGACGATTCTGAGTGTTGCAGCTGAGACAGGAAAAAGGAGTCCAAAGGGCCTGGGCTTCTTGGTGTCCAAACAGTGAACTGATGATTTGGCCTTGGCCTAAAGGCCAGGGACTTGTCTAGGAAAGCTGTCCCCATCACTGCTCACATCCAGATAGTCCCCAAGTTCCGTTCATTATGCCTCCTGGATGCATCTCAAATTCTCCTCTCTACCACGACAACCTGGCCCAAGTTACTGTTTACTATCACCTGCACTCCACGGTGGCCTCTGGCTTGTCTCCCTGTATCTGCTCCACTTGGCATCTGGCATGGTCCCTGGCACCAGCAGGTGCTCAGTGAACATTTGTGCCATGGATGGACAAGGCTGCTCTCTGGGTCCCAGCACTGCTGTATGAGCTTTGTGTTCAAAGGCATATTTTATGTCCCTGAATGGGGGGATTTTTGTTGGGAAGAAAGAGAGTAAGTTTTCTTTGTATTAAAACTGGAGGAGAAATACTGGCTGATCAGAGCAGTGGGAGTCAAAGTGAGTAGGACACTTGGAGTTTGGTCACAGATCCATCAAGAATGGGGTCCATCATGATGGAAATATCTCTGCTCATGTCCTGACATGCACTTTTTTTTAAAGAAGGAAAACCTTTTATTTTGATATAAATGTACACTTACAAGAAGGTGGGAAAATTGTGCATGGAGACCTTTGGAAACTTGTCCCAGGCACTGTCCACGGTGGCTTTTTTTTTTTTTTTCTTTCAGGCAGAGCTAGACAGTGAGAGAGAGAGAAAGGTCTTCCTTCCATTGATTCACCCCACAAATGGCTGCTACGGCCAGCACGCTGCGCCAGTCTGAAGCCAGGAGCCAGGTGCTTCCTCCTTGGTCTCCCATGCGGGTGCAGGGCCCAAGCACTTGGGCCATCCTCCACTGCCTTCCTGGGCCACGGCAGAGAGCTAGACAGGAAGAGGAGCAACGGGGACAGAACCGGCGCCCCAACCAGGACTAGAACCTGGGATGTCCGTGTTGCAGGTGGAGGATTAGCCTGGTGAGCCGCGGCGCCAGCCCATGGTGGTGTGTTCTGTAACTGCAATATAGCATCAAAGCCAGGAACAACCCTGTTGGCTATAGAGCTTCATCATTTTTAAACTTCACAACCTCCCCCCTCCATGTGCAGTTATATCCCACGTGTAGATTTCTGTAACTGTGCCGTCATCACCAGTGAACTCTTTGTGGTTGTGCCAGGAATCTTCACAAAGTTTGTGGAAAATAAATGCATATTCTGAAAAACCTGTGCATGGATTTTAATGTTGTTGCACCAAAATGAACTTATCTTTTAATTCCATCCCATAAACTGTTTTAGAAAACAATTTTATTTATTGCCATTTCATCTGAAAGGCAGAGAGACAGAGTACCCATTCTCTGGTTCACCCTGCTATCCCGCCAAATGCCTATAGTAATTGGGGCTAGACCAACCTGAAGCCAGGAGCTTAGAACTCAATCCAGGTCTCCTATGTGGGTGACAGAGACACACTTAGACCATCACCCGCTGCCTCCCAGGGTGCACATTATCAGAAAGCTGGGATTGGAAGCAGAACCAGGGCTTGAACCCAAGCACTCTGATATGGGATGCGTGGGTCCTACCCAGTGACTTTACCTGGGTTTCCCATGTGGGTGGCATGGTCCCAAATACTTAAGTCATCATCTGCTGCTACCTGGAATGTGTGTTAGAGGGGACTGGATCAGAAGCAGAGGAGCAGAGACTCAGACCAGGCATTCTGATACGGGATATGAGTGTTGCAAATGGGCTGGCCAAATGCTTGCTGTCCTTTTCTTTTTACTAATGGTGTCTTTAGAAAAAACAAAGTTTTTCTAAGTTTAATTTAAACATTTTTCTGAGAAGTACTTTTTGTGGTCTAAAAACTCTCTTTAAAGTATTTATTTATTGGGGCCGGCGCTGTGGCCCAGTGAGTTAATGCCCTGGCCTGAAGCACCAGCATCCCATATGGGCACCAGTTCTGGTCCCAGCTGCTCCTCTTCTGATCCAGCTCTCTGCTGTGGCCTGGGAAAGCAGTGGAAGATGGCCCAAGTCCTTGGGCCCCTGCACCCACGTGGGAGACCTGAAGAAACTCCTGGCTTCTGGCTTCGGATTGGCATAGCTCCGGCCATTGTGGCCATCTGGGGAGTGAACCAGCGGATGGAGGACCTCACTCTCTGTCTCTACCTCTTTCTGTAACTCTTTCAAATAAATAAAATACATCTTAAAAATTTATTTACTTACTTATTTTAGAGGCAGAGAGTCAGAGAAATGTAGAGTGTTCCCATCCTCTGGTTCACTCCCCAAAAGCCTGCATTGGGAGGAGGCTGGGCTAGGACTGAAGCCAGAAGCTGGAAGGTCAATCCAGGCCTCCTGCATAGGTGGCAGGGGGCCCACTTCTTGAGCTGTCACTCCTATCTTCCGGGGTCTGCATTGCTAGGAGGCTGGAGTCGGGAACTGGAACTGGGAATGAAGTCCAGGTACTCTGATGTGGGACATGGACATCGGACCTGTTAGGCTACACGCCCACCCCAAGAGATCTTCACCCTGCCCAAAGTCAGGAAGATTCCTGCTTCCTGTTTTCTTCTAGATATTTTATAGTTTCATTTTAAAATGGCATAATTCATAATAGAGCAATAATTTGGTGAAATTTTTGTATAATATCCGACTACTAATGAGAAAACCAGAATTTTTATTTTGGGGGGGGGGTAACATTTCACTTATTTGGGCTTCAAAGTTAGATTCCCTTCCATTGAAGTCTGTTGCAAGTGCTGATCAGGAATGGTAGTTTATGTTTTTCATCTATGAAGCATTTTTTCATAGAGAGGGGTGCTGATAAATACAGGATTCATCAACACATGATGTTTCCCATTTGCTTTTATTGAGATATAGTTTACATGACATAAAATTTAGTACTTCAAACTATACAGTAAGTATAAGTAGTTTTTGTTCACTGTTGTACAACTGTTTGCTGTTGTACAACTATCACCACTACCTAACTCTGGAACATTCCATCACCCCCAAAAGAAACTTTGCACTTACTAGTACTCAGTCCTAATTCCCCCCTCCCCAATCCTTTGGTGACTGCTAATCTACTCTCTGTGTATTTGATATGGTGTAACTACTAAAAGTTTAGGTGAGCTGGAATTATTATTATTTTTTTTGGAATTATTATTTTTTAAGATTATTTATTTATTTGAAAGGCAGAAATACAGAGAGAGAGGAGGGGAGCAAGCTTCCATCCGTTGGTTCACTACCCAAATAGCTGCAACGGCCAGGGCTGGGCCAGGCCAAAGCCAGGAGCCAGGAGCCTCTTCCAGGTCTCCCACATGTGTGCAGGGGCCCAAGGACTTGGGCCATCTTGTGCTGCTTTTCCCAGGCACATTAGCAGGGAGCTGGATCAGAAGTGGAGTGGCTGGGACTAGAACCAGTGCCCATACGAGATGCTGGCACTGTAGCCAGAGGCTTAAGTTTCTGTGCCACAGCGCTGACCCTGAGCTGGAACTCTTGTATCCCTGCAAAGTGATGCTAGCTCTTTAACTGTCATTTTGATATGCCCACTTTCCTAGGGTCCTGTCATCCAGGACCAGGGCACATGCTCAGGTCTCTCCCAATTGTATATCTGATTGGGATACCACCCCCTTATTATGAAAAGAGGTGGAAGATGAGAAAGAGCTCACTTTCCACTGCAGAGCATACTTGGATGGACTGCTCTTGTTTTCTGTCTTCTCTCTGTGGACTTGAACCCAGGCACTCTGATATGGGTTCGCTCTCACTCTCCCTTAGAGATACCGCTTTTGGGTTCATTCTCTCTCTCTCTCTCTCATTCATAGGCAATTCTTTGATCCACTCATGTTGGATATGTCTCTGTGTAGTGTGCCCTCCCCCACATGGATGGATGTTGCAGTTGATTTCTCAACAATGTTGCAGTGGATTTTTTTCTGAGAGGAGGAGTGTGGTGGGGGCAAGAGGCACGGAGTCACCACACAGACCCTGGAGTCGGGTGAAAGCAGGCCTGAGGGGAGCAGCCCGCAGACTCGTTTATTTGAGTTAGTACAACAGCTTATATAGCCAAGACCAGCCAATCCAGTCAAGGGGCGGTCTATGCCCCAACCAATCACAGCCTGTTGCCAGGCAGTTTCCAAAGCCATCCAATCATAGCCTGTTGCCAGTCAGGCTCTTGTCACCAGGCAGTTTCTGAAACCATCCAATCATGGCCTGCCATCAGTCAGGCTCTGTTGTCATGTGGTTTCCTCTGTTGTCATGTGGTTTCTGAAGCCATCCAATCATGGCCCATTGCCAGGCAGTTTCTGTTGTAAGCAGCCATCTTGGCATGACCTTTTCACCTCATTCCACCACAGATGTGTTTATTCCCTCATTGCTAAATAAATTCTATTCCTATTTGTATGCAATACCAGTCTCTGCTTAGTGTTTCTCTGCAGTAGACAAGAACCTGGATTGGAAATTAATATACTCATTGCCCACATCAGATTCACCTGTTCTGGACATTTCATGTAAATAAAATCATACAACATATGGCCTTTCCTGTCTACTTCTTTCACTTAACATATTTTCAAAATTTATCAGAATGTGGTGTGTAAAACCACTTCATTCCTTTTCATGACTGAATAATATTTCACAATTATAGGAATGAGTATATGAGTACTATTTAACCATT
Source organism: Oryctolagus cuniculus (assembly GCF_051225735.1). NCBI lineage: Eukaryota > Metazoa > Chordata > Mammalia > Lagomorpha > Leporidae > Oryctolagus > Oryctolagus cuniculus. The sequence goes on from NC_142872.1 coordinate 68,948,220, forward strand.
CTTCAGTTAATGGACATTGGATTGTTTCTACTTCTTGGGTATCATGAATAATGCTTTTCTGGAATTTGTGTACAAAGCCTCTGTATGGTTTTGCATGGTTTCAGTGTTCTTTGTATAATCCTGGAAGTGAACTTGCTGGAGTCATGTGGTAACTGTTTAACTGAGGAGCTGTGCTGTCTTCCATATTGGCTGTCCTATTTTACATTCTCACCAGCAGTACACAAGCATCCCACTTTCACCACATCCTTACCGATGCCTTCTTTCTCTACCTTCCTGTCTCTCTCCCTGCATCCCTCCTTCCTTCCCTCCTTTCTTCCTTAATTATAGCCATATCAGTGACTGCAAAGTGAGATCTTGTGGTTTTAGCCAAAAAATTTTTAAATTTAATTTTATTTATTTGAAGGGCAGGGTTACAAGGAGAGACGGAGAGACAAAGAGTTCTTCCATCTTCCATCTGCTGGTTCACTCACCAAATGGTTGCAAAGGCTGAGGCTGGACCAGGCCAAAGCCAGAAGCCTGGGACTCTATCTTGGCCTCCCATGTGGGTGGCTGGGGCCACTTGATGCATCTTCTGCTGCCTTCCCAGGTATATTAGTAGGGAGCTGGATCAGAGTAGAGCGGCTGGGGCTTGAACTAGCACTCATATGGAATGTTGGCATCATAGGTAGTGGCTTAACCTGCTGCTCCACAATGCCAGTCCCTGGTTGGCATTTTTCTAATGATGATGCTGAACATCTTTTATTTTCATATATGTATGTTCTCCATTTAAGGAATTTTTGTGGGAGGTAAGAATTGAGATTCACTTCTGTTCCCCTCACTAGTTGTTGAAAGGACTATCTTTTTCCATGGTAGGAAGCGTTTTAAGGTGTTCATTCCCTGGGGTAGGCAGAATTATGGCTCGACATGAAGTCCACATCCAAATCCCTAGAACCCTGAGTGGTATGGGGCAAAGAGGAATTAAGGTAGCAGGTGTCAGGAGGTTGCTGATCAGCTGAACTTCCGATAGGAGCATTATCTTGGATTATCTGGTTGGGCCCACAGAGGTTCTTAAGCAGCGTAAGAGAAGGCTGGGGTGATGTAACATGCCAGGAGTTTGGCCTGCTGTGGTTGGCTTTGAGAAAAGAGGAAGGGGCCACAAGCCCAGGGGTGTAGGCAGCCTCCAGCAGCTGGGCAGGGCAAGGAAGGAGTCCCACAGTGGGCTCCGAGAGGAACACAGCCATGCCGACATCCTGACTTTAGCCTGCTTAGACCCCTCTGCATTTCTGAACTACAGAACTGTAGAGGATAGATTTGCATTTATTTTATTTTATTTATCTGAAATGCAGCTACACAGAGAGAGGGAGGGAGAGATACAGAGAGAAAGAGATCTTCCACCTGCTAGTTCATCCCCCAAATGGCTGCAATAGCAAGGGCTGGGCCAAGCTGAAGCTAGGAGCCAGGAGCCTCTTCTGGGTCACCTATGTGAGTGCAGGGGCCCAAGCATTTGAGCCATCTTCTACTGCTTTCCCAGGTGCATTAGTAGGGAGCTGGATCGGAAGTGAGCAGCCAGGACTTGAACTGGTACCCATATGGGGTGCCAGCATTGCAGGCAGCAGCCTAACCCGGTATGCCACAATGCTGGCCCCAAATTCGCATTGTTTTACCCACAAAGTTTGTGGTAATTTGTTATAGCAACCATAGAATACCAGTCCAGGCACCAGGACCTGTTTTCTCATGACCGTGCTCAGCACAGCTCCCTCCCCTGGAACATGAATGGGATTATGGACATGAGGGACATTCCTGTTGCAGTGTCGTGTTTCATGAAAGAAGGGATTTTGCAGGTGTAACATGGGTCTTTAATCATTTGCCTTTGGGTTAATCAAAAGGAAGATGATCCTCCACTGATCTGACCTCAAAAAAGATCGCAGAGGTTCAAAGTGAGAGAGGTGCTGGCTGGAAGGTGCAGGCTTTGACCTGGGAGAGGCTAGAGGGAGAGAGCAGAGTGGTGTGGAGGGTGAAGGCTGCCTGGGAGAGGAATCCCATCTCCACATGAGAATGCAGGCTGGCTGGCGTCTCAGGGCTTCTGACTTACAGAAATATGCAAAATAACAAACCAGTGAGTGTTGTTGTAAGCTGTTAAATTTGTGCTAATTTGTTCTCAGCTACAGAGAATACACGTCTAGCACAGCGCTGCATTGGCACCTTTGCTAGAACCCGTCAAGCCCGTGTGCTGGGGCTGCTTCTGGATGCATTGCTTTCTCACTGGTTTGCACGGTTCTCTTTGAACCCAAACTGCCGTATTGTTCATTTCCTGTTGCTACAACAAAATACCCAAAACTGAGTACTTGGTAATATAAGGAGGTTTATTTAGTTCACGGCTTTGGAGGCCTCTGGCAGTGGCCCTTGGGCTGCGTTACGGCACGGTGATGGCATTGCAGTGGGAGCCCACGCAAGAGGGAGAGGGCCCAGGGTGAGACAGGCCACCAGACAGGGACTCAGGGGTTGGACTTGCTTTTACAATAACTCACTCACAAAAACAACTCACTCCAGGACATCAGTGTCAGTCCTTTCCAATGTCCCCAATGACATCATTGTCTTGCACGAAGCTCCACCTCTCAAAGGTCCCAGCACCTCAACACCACCATACTGAGAACCAGCTGAGCCTTCCACACATAAACCCCCACCCCGGGGTGGGAGTCACTCCTAAGCCATAGCCACACCACAGCCACTACTATTCACTTGGATTACCCTAGCCTTGAAACAGAGATGCTGGGAGCCGTACAACTTTGTTACCCTTTTCCAAAAATTGTTGTGCTGTTTTAGGTCCTGTGCATTTTCCTATGAATTTCAGGATCAGCTTCTGCTGCAGCTCTTGAAGCCAGCTTGTGCATAGAAAACCTGCTGACTGCGAGAGCATCCCACGCCAGACGCTCGTTTGCAAGGATCCATGGAAGAGCACAGAGGGGCCAGACGTGCACAGCGCTCTGGGGCCTCCAGCTTCGAGCAGCTGCCAGCTGAGAGCAGCAGAGTGAGTCACCCTGACCAACAGCAGTGGAAGAGAACCACCCAGCTGAGCTCAGTTAACTCAGCAACAACAAAAGTATCCTGTCATGTGCACGTGACAAGGTCAGGGTCAGTGATGGACCACCTGCAACCATGGTCTCATGAGACTGTCAAGGAGCCGAAAGCTTGCTCTTACCGGGTGAGGTTGTAACCATTGTGAGTCGTGGAGCAATGCATTCTTCACATGTGTGTGCTCATGCTGGGGTAAACACGCCTGCCATGCCTCAATCATAAAAATACAGCACACTTGGGGCCGGCACTGTGGCAAAGTGCCGGCATCCCATATGGACCCAGTTCGAGACCAGCTACTCCACTTTCGATCCAGCTCTCTGCTATGGCCTGGGAAAGCAGTAGAAGATGGCCCAGGTCCTTGGGCCCCTGCACCCTCGTGGGAGACCCAGAAGAAGCTCCTGGCTCCTGGCTTCGGATCAGCACAGCTCTGGCCATTATGGCCAATTGGGGAGTGAACCAGCGGATGGAAGACCTCTCTCTCTCTGCCTCTTCTCTCTCTGTGTATCTCTGACTTTTAAATAAATAAATATTAAAAAACACACACACACACACACAGCACGCTCAATTGTGTATAGTACATGACGCTGGGTAGTGAATGAGTTTGTTTCTGATTTGTGCACTCACTGTAGGATACCTTTACCTTCATTTTAGAGTGTCATTAGGTGACAAATGACTGTAATTATTCTTTTAGATTACTAAGTTTTGGGATTGGTTATAAAGCCACAGAAAACTGAAAAGTAGGGTTGTTCGCTTTTTCTGTTTTATCTTGTGTCACTTTTAGCAAATTCTGTTTCAAGGAATTTGTCCATTCCACCTAAATCATTGAGTTTATTATAAAGTTATTTATAATATGTTATTATTCTTTTTAAGCCATTTATTTGAGATACTCAAAGACAGACACACACATACACACAGCACACACACACAGAGCACTCAAAGTACCCACAATAGCTGAGGGACCAAACCTGGGAGCCAAGAGCCCAGTCCAGGTCTCCCCTGTCGGTGGCAGGAACCTGACCACTCGAGCTGTCACTGCTGTCTCCCAAGGTCTGCATCAGCAGGAAGCGGGAATCAGGAGCAGGAGAAGGGACCTGAACCCCATGGCCTGATGCGGGATGCAGGTGTCCTCATCTGTCATAACCATGAGGCCAGACATCTGCCCTGTTCTTTTAGTTTCTGTAGAATCTGCACTGGGAGCTTCTTTTCCGTTCCAGATATTTTGAGAATATATATTACATATGTGTGTATGTATATATTATATAATATATATACACCAAAACCTCTTGTTGTGGGCTGACACTGTGGCTGCCGCCTGCCACCTGCGGTGCTGACATCCCATATGGGCACTGGTTCGAGTCCCAACTGCTCTACTTCCAATCCAGCTCTCTGCTGTGACCTGGGAAAGCAGTAGAAGATGGCCCAAGTCCTTGGGCCCCTGCATCCATGTGGGAGACCTGGAAGAAACTCTTGGCTCCTGGCTTCAGGTTGGCGCAGCCCCGGCTATCGCGGCCACTTGAGGAGTGAACCAGCGGATGGAAGACCCCCTGCCTCTGCCTCCGCCTCTCTGTAACTCTACCTTTCAATTAAATAAATACATCTTTGTAAAAAATATTAAAAATGATAAAATCATTTATAAAAACATCCTGTTGTATACCATAGTTATATATAATATTTGTCAGTTAAAAGATATTTAATATTTTCTGCTCTTTTTCTTTTTTTCCCTAAAGATTTATTTATTTGAAAGGCAGAGTAATAGGGAGAGAGAGAGAGAGCGCGCGCGCTCTTCCATGTGCTGGTTCATTCCCAAAGTGGACACAACAGCCAGGGCTGGCCCATGCCAAACCTAGGAGCCCCGGAACTCCATCTGGGTGTCCCAGATGGGTGGCAGGGGCCCAAGCACTTGGACCATCTTCTGCTGCTTTCCCAGGTGCATTAACAGGATGCTTGGTGAGGAGCAGAGCAGCTGGGTCTCAACCTGGGTGTGAACAGCAGCTGCAAGCAGGACCTAACCTGCTGCACCACAACTGAGCCTGCTTTTTCGAGACCAGTCTTGCTAGAGGTTTTCCAATTTTGCTCATCTTTTCAAAGAGCTGTCTTTTGGTCTTGGTATTTTTTTTTTGTCTCTTTGTTATTTCTTTCCTTCTATCTAATGTGGATTTAACGCGTTCCTCCTTTTCAGATAGCTAATGTGTAAATTTGCACTGTTGATTTTTAATCTTTTTTTAGTCCCATTATAGATATTTAGAGTTAGAAATTTCCTTCCAGGGCCTGCTTTAACTGCATTCCATAAAATTTGAAATTTTTAAAATTTCATTATTATCTGGTTAAAATATTTTCCAATTTTCCTACTGAGTTTGTTTTTGTCAAATGAGTGATTTAGAAGTGTGTTTATTTTCCAGATACTCAGAGGAGTTTTCTAAATCCTATATTGTTATGGATTTCTGTCTTGAATCCATTGTGGTCAAGAAACATACTCTGTAATCTTCTGAAACTTATTTCATAGCCCAGAATATGGTCTATTTTGGTAAACATTCCATGTGCACTTGAAAATAATGTGTTTTTTGAAATTGTACAATGAGATATTCTGAAAGTATCAATTAGACCAAGATTGCTGGTAGTGTTGTTTAAATTTTTTTTTTGTCATTATTGATTTTTTTATCTCCTTGTTCCAGACTGAGATGGAGGTATTAAAATCTCCAGCAATGGGCCTGTGCCGTGGCTCACTTGGCTAATCCTCCACCTGCGGCACCGGCACCCCGGGTTCTAGTCCCAGTTGGGGCGCCTGATTCTGTCCTGGTTGCTCCTCTTCCAGTCCAGCTCTCTGCTGTGGCCCGGGAAGGCAGTGGAGGATGGCCCAAGTGCTTGGGCCTTGCACCTCATGAGAGACCGGGAGGAAGCACCTGGCTCCTGGCTTTGGATCAGCACAGCGCGCCGGCCGTATTGGCCATTTGGGGAGTGAACCAACAGAAAGAAGACCTTTCTCTCTGTCTCTCTCTCACTGTCTAACTCTGCCTGTCAAAAAAAAAAAAAAAATCTCCAGCTATGATTGGGGAATTGTCTAGTTCTCTGTTAATTGTAATTGTTGCTTTCTGATTTTTCTTTTTAAAGACTTATTTATTTTGAAACAGTTACAAAGAGAGAGCTTCCATTCACAGGTTCACTCCCCAGATGGTCACAATGGTCAGGGCTAGGCCAGGCTGAAGCCAGAAGCCAGGATCTTCTTCCACTTGGGTGTCAGGGGCCCAGGTATTTCAGTTATCTGCCACTGCTTTTTCCAGACCATTAGCAGGGAACTAAATAGGAAGTGGAGCAGCCAGGACACAAACTGCCCTTATGGGATGTCAGCATTGCAGGCAGCGGCTTAACCTGCTGTGCAGCAATGGCTGCCCCCTGCTTTCTGAATTTTGAAGCTCAATTATTAGGTGCAAAGTTAGGATTTTTACAGCTTCTTGTTGAGTTAACCCTTTTGTCATTGTGAAATGTCTCTCTTCACCTGTGTCAATCTTCATCTTGAAGCCTATTTTACATTATATTATAACTACACGAGCTTTCTTATTTTTAACCACTCTCAAAATAGAACTGCTTCCATTCTTTTACTTTCAACCTATCTATGTCTTTATTATTCATATTCATATAACTGGCATTGCTTTTTAAAAAATCAATCTTTTAAAAAGATTTATCTATTTATTTGAAAGGCAGAGTCACAGAGAGGCAGAGGCAGAGAGAGAGAGAGAGGTCTTCCATCCACCGGCTCACTTCCCAAGTAGCTGCAACGGCCAGAGCTGGGCCCATCGGAAGCCAGGAGCGTCTTCTGGGTCTCGCATGCAGATTCAGGGGCCATCTTCCACTGCTTCCTCAGGCCATAGCAGAGAGCAGGATCAGAAGTGGAGCAGCCAGGAATGGAACTGGTGCCCTCATGGGACGCTGGCACAGCAGGCAGTAGCTCTACCTGCTATGCCACAGAGCTGGTCCCTAGCATTGCTTTTTAAAATTTTTTTATTTGAGGCTGGCGCCGTGGCTCACTAGGCTAATCCTCTGCCTTGCGGCGCCAGCACACGGGGTTCTAGTCCCGGTTGGGGTGCCAGATTCTGTCCCGGTTGCCCCTCTTCCAGGCCAGCTCTCTGCTGTGGCCAGGGAGTGCAGTGGAAGATGGCCTGAGTACTTGGGCCCTGCACCCCATGGGAGCCAGGAGGAAGCACCTGGCTCCTGCCTTCGGATCAGCGTGGTGCACCGGCCACAGTACGTCGGCCGCGGCAGCCATTGGAGGGTGAACCAACGGCAAAAGGAAGACCTTTCTCTCTGTCTCTCTCTCTCACTGTCCACTCTGCCTGTCAAAAAAAAATTTTTTTTTTATTTGAGAGGGAGGCAGACAAAGAGAGCGAGCTCTCATCTGCTGGTTTACTCCCCAGATGCCCTCTCAAAGGGCTAAAGTCAGGAATGCAACCCAGGTCCCCCATGTGGGTGGCAATAAACCAGTGACTTGAGCCACACCTCTGACTTCCAAGGTCTACATGGGTCAGAAGCTGGAGTCAGGAGCCAGAGCTGGGAATCAAACCCAACACTCCAGCGTAGGGTGGGTGTCAGAACTGCTAGGCCAAACACTCACCCCTGGCATTGCTTTTTGTTTTTTTTTAATGTATTCTCTCAGTCACTGCATTTTTATTCATGTTGGCTTGCTTACAGTAAATTCTAAAAATATATTTATTTAATTCATTTGAAAGGCAGAGTTACAGAGGCGAGGTGGGAGAGAGACATGGAGAGAGAGAGAGGGAGAGAGAGAGAGAGAATCTTCCACCTGCTGGTCCCCAAATGGCCACAACAGCCAGGGCTGGGCCAGGCCACAGGGAGGAGCCTGGAACCTCATCTGGGTCTCTGATGTGAGTGCAGGAGCCCAAGAACTTGCGCCATCTCCCACTGCTTTCCTAGGCACGTTAGCAGGGAGCTGGATCAGAAGTGGAGCAGCCAGGACTAGAACTGGCACCCATATAAGATGTAGCTTAACCTCCTACACCACAAGGCTAGCCCCCTATACTAAATTATTGATGTAGTTAGTAGATTTTCAGTCTAGCTCTTGTTTAGTATTTATGTCATCTGCTTTGTATTCCCCTTCCTCCTTGGTAGCCTTCTGTTGGGTTAATTGAATAATTTGTCTTTTTTTTTTTAACTTATTGGCATTTTAGCTATTTCTGTTTTTAGTAGTTGTTTTAGGGAATGCAGCATGTGTTCTTATCACTTTCTACTTATGATGAACTGTGTCACATTATTCACATTTCACAAATAAAAGAGACTAATAACAGTAAAACTTCATTTTCTTCCCCATCCTTTGTGCTATTATCATATTTTAATTTTTTTATTTATCTTTTTTCACTTTATTTGAAAGGAAGAGTCATAGAGAACTTGTGTCCTCTGGTTCACTCCCCAAATGTCAGGCCAAAGCCGGGAGGTGGGCACCCCTGTGCCCAGTGCCCTGGCATATGCCTCTCTCCCCTCCCCCACCCGAAAACCTCCGCCACCCCTGTGCCCAGCACCCTGGAACCCGCCTCCCCCTCCCCCACCCGATAACCCTTGCCACCCCTGTGCCAAGCGCCCTGGCACCTGCCTCTCCCATATCCACTCGAGAACCCACCCAACCCCTGTGCCAAGTGCCCTGGTATCTGCCTCTCCCCCCCCCAGAACCTTCGCCACCCCTGTTCCGATCGCCCTGACACCTGCCCCCCCTGCCCAAGAACCCCTGCCACCCCTGGCTGAGCATCCTGGCACCTGCCCCCCCTGCCCGAGAACCCTTGTCACCCCTGTGCCGAGCACTCTGGCTCCTGCCTCTCCCCCACCCCACACAAGAACCCTCGCCACCCCTGTGCCGAGCACTCTGGCACCTGCCTCTCCCCCACCCCACACAAGAACCCTCGCCACCCCTGTGCCGAGCACTCTGGCTCCTGTCCCCCCACTGAGAACCCCTGCCACCCCTGTGCCCAGTGCTCTGGCACCTGCCTCCCCCCCATCCCAAGAACCCTCACTACCCCGTGCCCAGCGCCCTGGCACCTGCCTCCCCCCCATCCCAAGAACCCTCACCACCCCTGTGCCCAGGGCCCTGGCACCTGCCTTCCCCCCCGCCCAAGAACCCCTGTCACCCTTGTGCCGAGCGCCACGAGGCATCCACTTCTCCCAGCAGTTGCTGGTCAGAGGAGTGTCTCATCCTCATTTTGGGGGAATATTTTTTGTTGGGTACAAAATTCTTGGATTATCCTTTTCCCTTTCTTCATTTCAGCGTCATTCTGTGATCATCTCGCCACCTTTGTTTCTGGTGAGACAGCTGCATTTGTGTCATAGTCCCCTGTGTATGTCATTTTGGGCTGCCTGCTTGGGCAGTTTTCTCTTCACCTCTGGTTTTCAGCGGTTTGACTGCATCGCGCTTCCTTGTGGTAGCATTCGTTGTATCTATCCTGCTTGGAGATTGGTGTTTACTTTTTCTCTGTGGGCAAGTCAATGGTTTTCGTCACAATTGGGTTTCCGTATTCTTCCTTCAAAATCTTTTCCCTCTCCATTCTCATCGCAACTTGAATTACATTTAAGTTAGACTGCTTACTGTTGTCTTGTAGGCCACTGAGATTCCGTTCATGCTTTAAAAATTATTTTTTACATCTTTTCCTCAGAGTGGGAATTTGTATGAATCTGTTTTGTTGACTTTCTCCTGCTACCTTAAATTGCTTTTATGCCAACCTAGTGGACTCAGGATTTCTGATACTTTCTTTTCAGTTGCAGAATTTTCCTTTGCTGCTTTCACATAGCTTCTGTTTCACTGCTGAAACTTCCCATCTGTTCACTCATAAAGAGCATTGTTTTCTTTAACTTCTCAAATATTTCTAAAAATCTCTGCAGATTCTAACATCTGGATTGAGTGTTTCTCAACTTTTTTCCATTTATGTGCCGGTCTCCTAGTGATTTTCTACTATGTAATACACAGAACACTGATTTCTTTCTCTAAGGGTTTCGGGTTTTGTCTTGGCAGACATTTTAATCCACTGGCGACTCGCTGTGTTGCCATCAGGGCTTGGTTTTAGGCTTTGGTAGAGCAGGGTTGTGTCAGTGATCACCTCCAAACTATGGCTTGAACCTGACCAAGTTCATTATCACCACATTTTGAGGAATCTGAGAGTGACTTTGCTTGGTGGTTCCAACTCAGCATCCTTCAAGAGGCTATAGTCAGGATACAGTCACCCAAGGCTGGACTGTGGCTGCAGGGTGGCCTTGTGAGCCCGCTCTCGAACTTGACCGTGGCTGCAGAGTACACCTGGACGCTCACTCGTGAACTTGTTGCACCCTCTGCTCGTGGCTGGGTTTTGGCCTGAGGCCGTCTTGGGCATCTCAGTCACAGGGAATAAATAGGGTATGGATAGTAGGAGGAGAGCACCATGGGGGCCGTCAGGGAGACTGGCTACCAGCTGCTACAGGGGTCTAGAGTAGCCCTTTCTTCAGGGTGGGTTTCCCAACCTTGACCCTACAGATATTTGGGCCTGAATTCTTTGTCTTGTACACTGTGGGATGGTTAGCCGCGTCCTTGGTCGACCCACTAGGTGGCAGTAGCACGTTCCATAGCAACAACAAAAGTTGTCTCCAGACGTTGCCAGATGATCTGGGGGGTGGGAGCAGGGTTAGTCGCCCCTCGCCCCACAGTGAGAACCTCTTCCCTAGGCCCGTATCCCCAGGATGTGTGATATGTAGCGTCCCAGCCTTCGCTGTGGGCCAAGACGCTGATGTCTCGAGATCCCAGCGCTGCCGTCCTGTTGTGTCGCATCCACCCCCCACCCGACATCCGCTGTCTCGCCCTGCTTGTGGGCAGCCGGTTCTCTGCCAGACGGCTCAGTGTGCTGTGCGGGGCTCATTCTCCACATTGCCCACCGTGTAAATTTCAGGGCCCCCATGGCCTCCTACCTCAGCGTTTGCACTCCCTCCGGCAGGTGTGCTGGGGCACCATCCCCACCGCCACAGCCAGGAGACTGTCCTGCCAGAGTGCACACGGGGCTCATCCGATGTGTTCCTGCTCTCAGCCATCGCAGTCCTGAGCTGGCTGATGTCCGACCACTGCCAGTGTCTGCTGTACCTCTGTCACCCGCTGTCATAGCTGATACAGGCACAAGGATGCGTGATTCCAGTTACATCATCATGGCTGGAGGCAGACAACCCCACAACAGCGTGTGTGTGTGTGTGTGTATGTGTGTTTAAAAGAAACACAAACTTCAAATTGTCTGAAAATTAATTTATTTGCGAGACAGAGTGACAGAAAGACAGAGACCACATCTGCTGACTCTGTCTCCCAATGCCTACCGTGGCCAGGGCTGGGCCAGAACAGAGTTGAGAGGCAACAACTGATTTCAGGGCTCCCATGTGGATGGCGGGGACTCAGCTACTTGAGCTAACACCACTGCCCCCTAAAGTCTACATTAACAGGAAGCCAGAGCCCAGAGCTGAACTGGGCTTCAAACCCAGGCCCTCTGACACAGGACGTCAACATCTTGCCCAGCATCTTTACCAGCGGCCTTAACGCCTGCTCCTTTAAAAAAAAAAAAAGATTTTATTTAAAAAAATGAATCTCTCTTGCACCCTTGAAAATTGCAGCTGTCACCGTGAGATTGCCTGTCTCCGCGGCGGTGTTTGTGGGGCTGACAGGTGCCATTTATGTTCATATTTACGCTGCTCCTTTTCTCATTTCTATGAAGCCCGCCCTCTCTCGCCACGTGTCTTAGGAAAATGGAAGCATCTGCTGAGTGGACAGTGTGATTCTTCTCACCCACACCCAGCCTCACTTGTTTCTGTCACGTGCCTGGGAGTCGCTGAGCCCACAAGGGAGGGGCGAGGGTTTCTGATGAGATCCCTGGAGGGGAAACACTGGGGTGTCGTCGTCTTGTCCATCAGGGAGCTTTGGAGACTGGTGCGTGCGTTGGAGCTGGTGCATGTGTTGGAGCCCGGTGCACCTCCCGCGGGCGGGGCCCCCAGCAGGACTCGGCAAGGGGCTCACTCTGGCTCGGAGTGGTCAGGAGCGCTCTGTTGGGACAGCCTCCAGCAACAGGTCATGGAGAGGCAATCCATGGAGGGGAAGGACGTAACCATTGTCCGCCTCCCACCCTGTCTGGGAAGAAGGAAAGCACTGCCCCACATGGGACCCTGCAGCTTGTCCCTGGGCGGGGGCGTGGCCGTCATGCGTAGATCAGCAAAGGCAGGAGGAACCTCCACTGTGCAGACCCACGGGGCCTGTGGCCTTGGTCAGGGTGGAGGTGGCGAGGTCCCTGGAAAGCAGATGCACTGCTTCGGTGCTCAGTTTCCAGAGGTTGAAACAAAGGCGACAGGCACAGCCACAACTGCCTCGGCCTGCAGGCTGTCAAGTGGAAGCCGCTGTTGCCGGTGTCCTCTGGGGGTGAGCCGTGTGGAGGGTGTGGCTTCAGAAGCTGGAGACACTCCGGGGGCAGTGGGGGCCGGCGAGTTACACCCAGGGCAGTGAGCCCAGAGTAGCCCCATGGTCTGGACTTGATGGCCTCTCTGCACTGGCCCCTCACCAAGAGGCCGTGCCTTCAGAGATCCCGTGTCCACCATGGCCCTAGGGGCCACATTGTCCCAGGAGCTATTTCTGTTTGGCTGTCAGGGGCCATGGAGAGAAGCCTGGGCTCAGCCTACTGTTGGCCTCCAGTCCTTCCCTGCGTCTCAATCTGGAACACTCTGACACTGCAGGTCTGGGGCTTGCAGCTAGGGGACAGGCAATGGCCCACCTGAGCCCGTGGGGCCCAGGGAGGAAATGGCGCCAGAATCCTGCCACTCAGCCTCCATTCCCTGCCCACAGCTGGTAGCCCCCTGCACCCTGGCAGCCACCCCCGCTCTGCAGCCTTGGTTCAGGGCTGCCCATTCAAGGCCTTGCCACTGCTCCTGCAAAGGGCCTCGCTGGGCTGGGGGAGCAGCCTGCGGCCCAGGCTGGCTTGTCAGGTTCTTTACCTGATTGGTTACCTTACAGCCTGCTGCTGCTCCCCTTGAGTTTTCTAGGTGTTACAGAGGAAAACGTGCACCTTGGCTGCTAAAGATGATGTTTTAACAGTACTGATTCCAGTTATATTCATAGATTCAGAAAAACACAGTTCAGTACCTGTGTATGAGTTTTCAAAAAGCTACCAGTGAGCTGGGAAGAGACAGAAACTTCCTTAACTTCACAACAACTGGCACACAGCCGTCCCTTGGTGTCCACAGAGGATTGGTTCCAGAATGCCCCGAAGCCCCAACACCAAAATCCCAAGATGCTCTGGTCCCACTTTACAATGATGCAGTGTTTGCACAGAGCCCAAGCCCATCCTCCCGGGTACTTCAGCTCATCACTGGAAGGTTTACAGTACCTGGCACCATGTGATGCTCTCTAAACCATTGTTGGCACTGCTTTATTTAGGGAATGAGGAGAAGGCAAAAAAGTTGGTCCATGCTCAGTACACACCCAGTTTTTTCCTGAATTTAATTAATTAATTTATTTAAAGATTTATTTATTTATTTAAAGATTTATTAATTTACATGAAAGGCAGAGGGACAGAGAGAAAGGGAGAAAGTTCTTCCATCCATTGACCTTTTCCCCAAATGGCCACAGTATCTCAGGCTGGGTCAGGCCAAGGCTAGAAGCCAGGAGCCAGGAACTCCCCCTGGATCTCCCACATAATGGCAGGGGCACAAGAACTTGGGTCATCTTTTGCTGCCTTCGCAGGTGCATCAGCAGGGAGCTGGTGGGAAGCAGAGCAGCTGGGACTTGAACTGACACTGAGATGCTACACAGGCACCACAAGGGGCAGTGTTGAGCCACAACCTCGGCCCCTCTGAATATTCTTGACCTGAGGTTGGCTGCATGGATGAATATGGAACCTGTGAATAGGGGGTGAAGGGCCCACTGTATTACAGAAGTCCCTAGCAACCAACGCACTTGGGAAAGGCATTTTGGAATATTCTTACTGTGGGGAGGAGCCAGCTGTAAAGTCCACATTTTCCCTACTGTTCCAGGGTCTTAATGAAGACTAGATTTGAGATCTGACTAAGCCCTGAGGAATGACAATGTCGTGATACCTATCAGGATGAGAAGAAGGAAGAGTAGGTCCCAATTCTTTGCAAATGGTAACTTCTCATATAAATATTAAACCTGGCTGATTAACAGGCAAAATAATAGAACTAACCAGGAGCTTACGCAAGGCTTCTGGATAGGTGAGCAGTTCAGATGTCGTTAGCTTCTCTCTACATTAGCAACAATCCACTAGAAAATGAGTCACGGGGTGGGGGGGAACGGCACTGTGGCGTAACGGGTAAAGCTGCCACCTGCAGTGCCGGCATCCCATATGGGCGCCGGTTTAAGTCCTGGCTGCTCCACTTCCAACCCAGCTCTCTGCTATGGCCTGGAAATGCAGTAGAAGATGGCCCAAGTCCTTGGGCCCCTGCACCCATGTGGGAGACCTGGAAGAAGCTCCTGGCTCCTGGCTTCGGATTGGCGAAGCTCCGGCCATTGCAGCCATCTGGGGAGTGAACCAGCGGATGGAAGACCTCTCTCTGTCTCTCTCTCTCTCTGCCTCTCCTTCTCTCTCTGTGTAACTCTGCCTTTCAAATAAATAAATAAATCTTTAAAAAGAAAATGAGTCACAAGGCTCCCTGGCTGGTGGCCACATCAAGGTGGAGGCCGTGAGCCCCGAGAGGCACAGAAGCCCCCCGCCCTTCCCCGTGCCTGGCCGCATGCAGCCTGGGGTGTGCTTGCTGCTGAGCTGCGCCCTGAAGGCAAAGCTTGTAAGTAGCCTGTGTGAAACACGGCACTCTGCTTCTGGTCTCGCTCCTAAGACTGGGACATGTGGAGGATGCCTCGCTTTATACGGGGTCTGGGGAGAAAATGAGGCTCGAAGCGCTGCTGCAGGTCCAAGCGCAGAAGCAATAGCAGAATTGCCTCTGACCTACAGATTGCTAAGATTTTCTTCCAGTAGTCCCCTAGTAGCTGGCTGCTACCCAAACTCTCAATTGGTCCAATCAAATGATGAGACACTGACAACTAAATTACTGGAAAAGGCAGTGAATAACCACTTACGAGCAAATGCAGTGTAAAAACACTACTATTTTTGAAACGCTATAAAATGCCTTAGAAGAATACGTTCTTAATGAAGTGACCATGTAATTGAAAGGAAAAAAAAGTCACTGTTGGCAACAGCAAAAAACCTAGAAAGCGTCCTAGCATCAACCTAACAGAGAAGGCACAGGGCCCTTGTGTAGGAAAAACAACCAAAAAGAAAAAGGAGTCATTAAAATAATACAGAGATGTTGTACGCATGGGCATGAAGTCTTAATGTCACAAGGCTGTTCTTCCTTCTGGAGTCATCTGTTTGTTAACACAATCTTTTTTTTTTAGATTTATTTTATTTATTTGAAATACAGAGTTACAAAGAGAGGTAGAGACAGAAAGAAAGGTCTTCAATCTGCTGGTTCACTCCCCAGATGGCTGCAATGGCTGGAGCTGCGCCGATCCAAAGCCAGGAGCCAGGAGCTTCTTCCGGTCTCCCACGCAGGTGCAGGGGCCCAAGGACTTGGGCCATTTTCCACTGCTTTCCCAGGCCACAGCAGAGCTGGATTGAAAGTGGAGCAGCCGGGACTAGAACTGGCGACCATATGGGAGGCCAGTGCTTCAGGCCAAGGCTTTAACCTGCTGCACCACAGCGCTGGCCCCGTTAATTCAATCTGGATCAAAATTCCATCAGAAACTGTCGAAGGCCGACGCAGTGGCTCAATAGGCTAATCCTCCGCCTAGCGGTGCCGGCACACGGGGTTCTAGTCCCAGTCGGGGCGCCGGATTCTTTCCCGGTTGCCCCTCTTCCAGGCCAGCTCTCTGCTGTGGCCAGGGAGGGCAGTGGAGGATGGCCCAAGTGCTTGGGCCCTGCACCCCATGGGAGACCAGGAGAAGCACCTGGTTCCTGCCTTTGGATCAGCGCGGTGCGCCGGCCGCAGCGCACCGGCCGCGGCGGCCATTGGAGGGTGAACCAATGGCAAAGGAAGACCTTTCTCTCTGTCTCTCTCTCTCACTGTCCACTCTGCCTGTTAAAAAAGAAAAAAGAAACTGTCGAAGAATCAGTGAGTTGATTGTGAAATGTATGGAAGGGAGATCTTCTGGAGGGAGAGTCATTCTAAAAAAGAAAAAAAAAACTCTCTTTTTTTAAAGATGTATTTATTTGTTTGAAAGTCAGAGTTACAGAAAAAGAAACAGAGAAGCAGAGAGAGAGAGAGGTCTTCCATCCGCTGGTTCACTCCCCAGTTGGCCACAATAGATAAGCTGCGCCAATTGGAAGGAAGTCAGGAGCCAGGAGCTTCTTCCAGGTCTCCCACATGGGTGCAGGGGCCCAAGCACTTGAGCCATCTTCTACTGCTTTCCCTGGCCATAACAAAGAGCTGGATTGTAAGTGGAGCACCCGGGACTTGAACCAGCGCCCATATGGGATGCCGGCACTGCAGGCGGAGGTTTTACCCACTAAGCCACAGCGCCGGTCCCATCTTTCTCTTTATTGATTTGCGATAGATAGATGATAGAATGGGAGAACTCTCATCCGCCGGTTCAGTCCTCAGATGCCCATGGTGACCAGGACTGGCCTGAAGCTGAGGCCTGGGAACTCAGTTCAGGTCTCCCACATGGATGGCAGGGACCTAACTACTTGAGCCGTCACTGCTGCCTCCTGGAGTCTGCATTAGCAAGAAGCTGGAGTCAGGAGCCAGAGCCAAGGATCAAACCCCGGAACTCTGGCGTGGGATGTAGGCATCGTAACCAGTGTCTCAGCAGCTCGGCCAAACGCCTGCCCCAGGAAGGCCTCTGAAACAAAACCGCACATGCAAACCAGAGGTGCAAAACTTATGCATGTGGCTATATCAGAATGAAGGCTGTGTGTTCAGCAGAGAAGACCACAGCCCATGGCAACAGAGAACAGGCGAGGAGAGCACATTTGTGATGGCTACAGATGCTCAAGGGGTCTCTGACAGGCTGTAGAAAGGCCTGCCAGTCAATACAAAGGGACACGTAACCCAGCAGAAAAACGAGACAGGGGCAGAAAAGGTGGCTCTCAGAAGGGGGTGCCCAGGCCTAGCAAGTGTCTGAAGAGACTCAGACACATCTGATGGCAAAGGAACACAACGTCAAGCATGAGTTAGATGCCCCGTACCCCCAGCAGAGTGGCAACGGCAAACAGGTGACTGGCAGCAAGTGTCCGTGCCCACGTGTGCTGCAACTTTCAGGAGGCTGGCCAGGGGGCAGGCAGTTCTGGTGATCGGTGCTTAGCAAGAATGCAGTGTGCAGGTGCCCTTTGACCCAGCAACCCTAGAGCAGTGTCTACAGGGCTGCCCGAGGGGACCTGCTGCTATGAGGTTTCACACAGTGAAACACAACTTCCAATGTGGTGGCATTTGGAGGTAGGGCCTTTGGTCAGTGATTAGTTCTTGGGGGTGGAGTCCTCCCCAGTGGAATGAGTGCCCCTATACAAGGCCTGTCCTTGCCCCTTCTACCTGTGCACCCTCAGCAGACACAGAATCTGTCAGCACCTTGGCCTTGAACTTCCCGGAGCTGTGAGAAATGAATTTCTGTTGTTCCTAAGCCATTCTGTTAATGGTATTTTGTCGCAGCAATGCCAACAGATGAAGACAAATGCTCTGCTTATTTCTGCTTATGCTTTTTATGTGTTATTTCTGAGAGCAGGGAGCAGGGACAGACCCTGGGTTCACAGCTGTGGTGTTTATACAGTTCTACAGACAGAGCATGAAGACAATGCTAGGTGAAGAAAGTGGAATAGGATGGAGGTGGTAGCCCAGCACGGGTTGTAACTTACACAGGTTGTGTAAGTCCACAGCACAGTTTTCTGCCTGCACACTTGGAGGGACAAGGGCAACTCTAAGGGCGGGTCTGATTTGTTAGAGTATGCCCTGATCGCTTCTTGGCCTTTTGGCTAAGATCAAGTGCAGAGTATGCCTGAGAGGCAGAGGATGGGAAGGTGGATATAGCAAGAAGGAAAAAAATTTTGTAGGAAAAAATGTCAGGAGCTTGCATGCATTTGCGTTAGCAAAATCGGAGGTTTAGAAGGTTAAGCATCCGCCTACAGCACCCGCTTCCCATATGGGTGCTGGTTCAGATCCCGGCTGCTCCTTTTCTGATCCAGCTCTCTGCTATAGCTTGGAAAAGCAGTGGAAGATGGCCTAAGACCCAAAGGAAGCACCTGGCTCCTGGCTTCAGATTGGCCCTGCTCTGGCCATATGGGGAGTGAACCAGCAGATGGAAGACCTCTCTCTCTCTCTCTCTCTTCTCTCTCTGTAACTCTGCCTGGCAAATAAATAATTTTTTTTTTTTAAAAAAAGCTGTGATCCCAGGAGCATGGTTTTAGGGTACGTCTCTGAAGCTGAGGTCCAGATAAAAGAGTTCCCAGTTTTAAAATCAATTTGTAACCGGCGCCGCAGCTCACTAGGCTAATCCTCCGCCTTGCGGCGCTGGCACACCGGGTTCCGGTCCCGGTCGGGGCACCGGATTCTGTCCCAGTTGCCCCTCTTCCAGGCCAGCTCTCTGCTGTGGCCAGGGAGGGCAGTGGAGGATGGCCCAAGTGCTTGGGCCCTGCACCCCATGGGAGACCAGGAGAAGCACCTGGCTCCTGCCTTTGGATCAGCGCGGTGTGCCGGCCGCGGCGGCCATTGGAGGGTGAACCAACGGCAAAAGGAAGACCTTTCTCTCTGTCTCTCTCTCTCTCACTGTCCACTCTGCCTGTCAAAAAAAAAAAAAAAAAGAAAAAATCAATTCGTAAGAGTCATTTCTTATGATATGGAGAAGGTATTAAACACAGGTAGATGGGAAAACAGGATTTTAATCTAGGGAAAGAGAAATCTTAATCCATATCAGGTCCCAGACCCTGTGAGGAATTCCTGGTGATTTAGAAATTATTAAAAAATTAAAAGAACAGGTAGTTGCATGTTGTCTCAATGATGTAAGGAAGAAAAAGACAGGGAGGTGTAGTGACAATATGAAAACTCGCCCCCTGCTGTTTAAGTGCAGTGACTGTGCCGTGGGCTTTACGCAGGGAGTCTTATTGCCCACAGCCACCCACTGCAACTGATGGGCCTGGACTTCCGATGGTCGTGACCTGGTGAGCCGGCCGTGAGCTGAAGGTGCTAGGGGCTGAGCAGCACACTCTACAGCACTGCGGTTTTCCCTGTGTGGCCGCACGGCTGGCTGGAGGACTGCACTGCCTACCATCAGCCTGGCAACAGACCAAAGTTACTAACACGTGGAAGCTGCAGCACAGTACTGCGTGTGTGTTGCTTTCGTAACACTGCAGTCGGGAATCCCTAAGCAGAGCCATCATACAGCGGGGCCAGCTGCATTTCCAGGATAGGACTGAGGCTCTGGACCCTGTTTAAGAGAGGAAAGTAAGAACTTACTAGAATCACAGAACACTGTGTTGAACCCAGGCTGCCGGCATTCAAAGCCAGTGCCTGTGCCTTGACCCAGTGATGTGGCCGTGGGCTGGATCTCTGCAAAGAAAGGATTGTTCCACGGTAGAACTAGTGCAGCTTTGGTCCGTTTCCTGTAACTCTGATGGAATACCTAAGGCTGGGTGCTTGTAAGGAAGACAAGTTTACCTCCTTTCGCTCACAATTTTAGAGGCTGAGAGTCCAAGGAGCATGGCCCTGGCTCTGGGAAGGGCCTCGCAGAGAATGGCATCAGCCTGGGCACTTGAGGGAGAGGAGACACAGTGACACAGAAAGCCAGCAGGGGTCCGTAACCACCTCCTACTGGGCCCCGCCTCTTAAAGGTCCCACTGCCTATTTATTTATTTATTTATTTGAAAGTCAGAGTTATAGGGAAACAGAGAGAAAGAGGTCTTCCATCCGCTGGTTCACCCCTGAGATGGCCACAATGGCCAAGATGTGCTGATCTGAAGCCAGGAGCCTGGAGCCATAGCAGAGAGCTGGCTTGGAAGTGGAGCAGCTGGGACTCGAACCTGTGCCCACCTGCATTGCTGGCTTTACCCACTATGCCCCACCCCCACCCCACTGCCTCTTAACATGGCCCCACCGAGGCTCCAGCACACAAACCCCTGGCAGGGCCGAGCTACATCCAGAACTTAACAGGGCATAGCGAGATGAAGAGCCGCACAGAGGGGCCGGCACAAGGTCCTAAGACAAGGGGAAAATCATCATAAACGGAAGGGGCTTGTAACAACTTTGACCCTCCCAGACAGGGTGTTCCCAGCAAAGTGAAAACGACATCTCACTTTGTGGGTCATTAGAGCATTGACACTCCATAATGCAGCCTCACCTCACACAGTAATTAAGCTGTGAAAGATAAACATATGTAACAAGCGCTGGTGCTGGTGAGCGCAGGGGACAGGCACAGTCCAGCGTGCAGCTGGTGGAAGCCCTGGGTGTGCACACCTGGGTAGCGAGCAGACATCCCGTCATGCAGTCAGGATGCAGCAGCCCTCTCTCCTGCTGCACCCCTCTTTAGAGTGCACTCGGTGGGAGGCGGCAGTGTCTACTTCAGGTGAAAACCGGGCCAGGTGTCAGGACCCGCCTGCTCATGCTCAGGTGTGCGGCCCACACACCATTCAGAGATTAGTTTAACCTAAAGTCCCGATGGGGCAGGAGGCCACTGCCTTCTTAGTTCACCTGTAGCTTCTACCCTACTCCCACCCTGCCTGCTGGCGTGGACCGCTTCCTGCTTTCAGCCGTCTGTCTTGCATGGGTGGTTTGACAGCTCGTGGAAGGTTCCACGTGACCTCTGCCGACTGCAACTCCCGCGATGAGAAGGACGCTGCGTTCCTGCAGACGGCCGCTCCTGGGATCCTCAGCATCTGTCTTCTGCACTGTTCTCTGCACGCAGGCTCCTCTGTGAGTGCCCACTTCCTCTCAGCCTGGGGATCCGGGGAGCACCTGGCATCCTCGACCCTGAGGGACTCTGGGAAGTGGGCTGTTCCCAGGGCAGCACCCTCTGGACTCCCTTCTCTTGGCAATGCCTTGGGTGACACTGGATCCCTCTAGCATCAGACCCCAGTGCACAGTCTCCAGGGCCTCCAAGTGAGCCTGGAAGCATTCACACATGTCCCCCTTGTGTGGGGACAGTGAGCATTTACAGAATGGCTAAGACTCTCCAAACATAACCCAGACTCTCTCCTCCAAAGTCCCCTCTCAGCACCTTTATGTCCTCCTGGACAGGGCGGGGGTCGGGCGGAACTGGCGTGCAGGCTGACTTTGAGCAGGTGCACCTCGTTTTGAAATCCACAGCAATTCCATCTTGGAGTGACCATTCATCCAGCTTACGTGTTTGAGCTCCAGTGTATTTTGAGTGGTCCACACGAAAGGTTCTGGGTATGCAGAGGTGCCTGATAAGGGGTCTGGTGAGGAATTGAGGGAGCCGATGGGGGTGGGGTGGGCAAAGGCAGCATCTGCCCTATGACCCCAGGGCAACTCTCATGGAATAAATGCAGTGGACTGAATACTTACCATGACCAAGCCCAGGGCTGGGCAGTGGTGTCCTCTAGGAATGTGCATTGTAAGTGACAGAAAACCCCACATCAGCAGGCTTAGACCTGGAAGGGAATGTTACTGACCAGCGACAACTGGATGCAGGAAAGGCTTGATGTAGGCATCCCAGTGAGGTCACAAGAACCAGCTTCTGTGCTCGGGACCTCTCTCGGTTCTGCCATTGGATTCACCCTGAGCCTGGCCCCCACCATGGAAGTAGACAGCCGCAGCGTCCTCACCACCCGTCCTAGAGAGAAGCACCAGGCCTTCCTGATGGACGTTCATGCTGGGCCAATCCTGTGTCTTGATCCTGGTTTCCTGTTTCCTCCCTGTTGAGAGGATGGGAAAGTTGAGTAGCAAGGTGCAGGGCAGAGGCGGTGATGGGATGGGAAGCATCTCCAGTCCACGCTGTGGACACCTTGTTGGGGGCTGTTTCAAAGCAGGCAGACAGAGGCTTTGCCTGGGGGCACCTCCCCCACCCCCTTCCAGAAATTGCACTGGGGATCAACACTGAAGGAAGGGACTGCCAAGGTTCCTCAACAGGGAGGCGCCTGGGCCCATTCCGGCCTCCCACTCTCCCACTCCTCACCCCCTGCTGTGCGGATGCGAACATTTTCCCAAACACGCTGGGGGGGGTGGGTACTAGTGTGCTCTTTCCTGGAACAATGGAGAATTGTGGTCGATTTTAGGACATTCAATCCCTCTCGCGAATTCCTGACAAAAATCCCTCCCAGGGTGCCGTCCAAACCGCTCCTGCCTTCTCTCCTCCGCGGCTCCCACGCGGCTCCACGCCCTTCCCCGCAGGCTCCGGTGTGTGTGGTGTGTGTTCGCTCTTCGGCGTGGCTCCCGCTCGAGGACGAGGTGTCCCTCGGTTCCGCCAACTGCACAGGAGACATTTTTTGTGGTCCTGGGGCCGCAGTATGATGCTGGTTTTTCTGAGTAACGTTGAAAAGCCGCCTCGCCCCTGGCGCACGGAGTTTGGCCTCTGGGGAGGAAGTGGTGGCGCGGTTCGACTGAGTAACTCCGGGAATCTGCCTCCTTCCCACGAGCGTCTTCGGGGACGTGTCCGAAGGGGCAGCCCCGCGGGCGCTCGGGACCCGCCGGCGCTGGGGTGGCGGGATTTCTCCAGCGCGAGTGGCGTGTCCCGCTGCACCCCCGCGGCGTGTCCCGCTGCACCCCCGCCTGGCCCACCACGCCCACCTGCACCCCAAGGGTCCCGACAGTGTAGACAACGGCTGCATGAAGGGGCAGCGTCCTGCGGCAGCAGAGACCGGGAGTGGGACAATCTGTCTGTGACGCTCTTGTTCCTGGAACCCCGCCCGGTGCCGTGCCGCGCTGCTCGCCCTCAGGGCCCGCCAGCTCTGGGTCCCAGCCGTTCTGGGGTCTTCTCCCACGGAAATCCTACCCCCGCTGAGTTCCTGCGTCTGGGGGCAGGGGGCAGCTCCTGGGCTCCTCCCCTTCCCTGGGCCCCTGGCGGCGCCTGCCGCCGGGCCCGCCGCAGACTCGGGAGCGGCTAGGACCTGTGGCTCCGGAGTGATTTCTTAAGATCAGATCAGTTCGCAATCCTGTGGAAAATGCGCCCAAGACTTGCGAGCCCCTCTGAATAAGCCCGCAGCTCCTCGGTCACGTCCCGCGGCCCGGTCTGTGGCCCTGACCTCACCTCCCGACTCCAGGGCCCCCCCCCCCCCTGCCATCCTGGCTCCCTGCCACTCACCACCGGGGACTCGGCTCAGGGGATTAGAGCAGCTGCCTTCTCCGGACGGTGTTCTCTCAGCACTTATGCTCAGAGCATGGGCATGCAGCTGTGCGCAAGAGGGAACACACATGTTCCAGAGAGTTGGACAGAAAGCAGATGCAGAGTGCCAGTGAGGGGCCAAGGAGAAAAGCAAGGTGGGTGCAGAGGGCCGAGTCTGCAGGTGCTGCGGGTTAGAGTGGCTCCAGAATGTTCTGCACACTCAGCTCCAACCACAGCCGATGGAGTCTTTTGGAAAGCGGCTGCATCTACATAGGCCGCGTGCAGCCTCTGTCCTTGTCACCAGTCCCTAAGCAGTAGGGTAGGACAACTCCTTGCAGAGTATTTTGGTTGTATTGGGAATTAAAGTAACCTAGGGATGACTTAAAGTCTATAGGATGTGTGTGTGTGTGTGTGTGTGTGTATGTAGGTTCTTTGCACTGTTTTATAGGAGGGACTTGAGCTTCTGTGGGTTTGGGTGTGTGTGCGGGGGTGGGGAGCCCTGGGGCTACTCCTCCACAGGTACAGAGTGGGGACTGTGTTTTGCATGGCGTAGGCAGGGAACTGAACTGACACCCGCAGAAAATCAGGTGGTATTCTGATGAAGTTGGTGGAGGTGAGTGTTGGGCAGCGGGGGTGGGCGTGTGCATGGCCTGGGTATCGACAGGAAGGAGCTGGGATGGGAGCTGAGCCAGTGAGCAGGTAAGAGCTGAGAGTCAGGAAGGCAGATGCTCTTTAGGGCCTTTTTTTTTTTTTTTTAAATTGTTTATTTGAAAGGCAGAGTTACAGAGAGGCAGAGGCAGAGACAGAGAGAAAGTTCTTCCATCCACTGGTTTACTCCCCAAATGGCCGCGACAGCTGGAGCTGTGCTGATCTGAAGCCTGGAGCCTGAAGCTTCTTCCAGGTCTCCCACCTGGGTGCAAGGGCCCAAGGACTTGGGCCGTCTTCTACTGCTTTCCCAGGCCATAGCAGAGAGCTGGATCGGAAGTAGAGCAGCCAGGTCTCGGACCGGCACCCATATGGTATGCCAGCACGGCAGGTGGCAGCTTTATTCACTACACCACAGTGCTGGCCCCATGATTAGGGCTTTGTAGACTGATAAGGGCGTGCTCCGTCCACCCTCGCTTCAATGAGGAGCGTAGCCTTGTCACAAGGGGCCTACCCTTGAGAAGCCTGCGCCCACAGCTGTGCTGACAGCCTGCCCTGCTTTCCATGGCCACCCTCTTAGGTCCTTTGAAAAGCGGCTGCTACTCTAACCTGGGACTGTCCACGCGCAGCTGCCTGTTGGGTGAGGAGATGCCACTTCTGAGCAGGGCTGAAGGCCCAGTGAGGGGCCTGCACCTGCCATGTCTTTCTCAGAACCTTTGCACCTTGCTGACCCCCGCCATCTGACTGGACGACTCCCTCTACGCCCTCTGTACCCTGTGTCTTCTTGCAGGGAACCAGACCTGTTGTTGGTCTGGAAGGGCTGTGCCTTGGATGGTGAGGCTGACTGGGCTCAGGGCCTGTGGACCCGCCCCCGCCCACCACCACCAAGCCCTGGCCTGTCCCAGGCTGTCAGAGCACACCCTGCACACCTCAGGGGCTTTGAGACTCAGACCATGCAGTGTCCTTTTTTTTTTTTTAAGCTTTATCTCTTTCTGTGTTGTGTTTTTCTCCCAAAGAAATCTTTTATTTAAGGAATACAGACGACATGGATTTCGTAAGTACAACTTTAGGAAATAGTGATTCTTCCCACCATACCAGCCCTCCCACCCACACTCCCACCCCACTCCTCTTCCCTCTTCCATTCCCAGTCCCGTTCTCCACTCAGATCCATTTTCAATTAACTTTATACACTGAAGACCAACTCTATACTAAGTAAAGAGTTCAACAATTTGCGGGGGGGGGGGGGAGGGAACCTTCCTCAACAGTGGAAACAATGGCTGCACCTTGAAATTAATTTCACTTTTTTTTTTTTAAAGAAACTTAATTAACTTTAAAGAAGCACCCAAGAATGATACATCTGTTGAGAGCACTTAGACATAATTATAATACAACTCTTTGAGGACAGAGGTCCTGTATGGGAAGTTAGTGCAGTGATTCCTGTTGTTGATTTAATAATTAGCACTCTTATTTATGATATCATAAAGGTTCTTGACATGAGCTGCCTAGGCCATGGAAGCCTTTTGAGTCCACAAACTCCATCAGTATTTAGACAGGGCCACAAGCAAAGTGCAAGTTCTCTCCTCTATCTCTCTTTTTTTTAAAATTTATTTGACAGGTAGAGTTATAGACAGTGAGAGAGAGAGAGACAGAGAAAAAGGTCGTCCCTCCATTGTTTCACCCCCCAAATGGCCGCTATGGCCGGAACTACACCAATCCGAAGCCAGGAGTCAGGTGCTTCCTTCCGGTCTCTTATGTGGGTGCAGGGGCCCAAGCACCTGGGCCATCCTCCACTGCCCTCCGGGGCCACAGCAGAGAGCTGGACTGGAAGAATGGCAACTGGGACTAGAACTGGTGCCCATATGGGATACCGGTGCCACAGGTGGAGGATTAACCAAGTGAGCCATGGCTCAGTTTACAGAGAAAAGTACCTCCTTCTTTGATGGCCATTTCTTTCCACTGGGGTCTCACTCACGGAGATCCTTCATGTGTTTTTTTTTTTTTTTTTTTCCCACAGAGTCTTGGCTTTCCATGCCTGAAATCATGCAGTATTTTGACAGGCCACCTGGATGCCCACCTACCCTCCCAAGCCAGTGACGCGCCCCCCCCCCCCCCCGCCCAGGTAACCACTTGCCAGGGGCCACTTGCAAAGAAGACTTTGCAGGTAGGGCATGGAGACCACCCACAGGCATCTCAAGAGCCAGTCTGCCAAGGGGATGGCAGTTTGTCTCCTGGGGGAGAAGCCAGCTGTGCTTGGTAGGTGGGCCCCCAGTGTGTGCGCCGCCCTCCCGCTGAGTCTGACTGCATTGGGCAGGGTGCTTGGGTTGTGGGAATACATCCTTGGGGGCCTGGCAGAGTTGTGGGTTGTCGAGTGAGGATGCTTAGTTCGTGCTGTGGTGACAAAGTACCTGAGACGTGAAGTACAGGGTCGGGTGCTGCCAGGCTCAGCTGTCTGATAGGCTTGCAAGCTGGCCCCGAGACACTGCACCCTCCAGAGAGGAGGGTCACACTGCTCTCACGTGGTGGGAGCCAGTGCTGCAGAAAAGTGTTTTTATAAGGGCCTTGATCCTGCTCACCAGGGAGAAGCCCTCGGCCTTATCTGCTCTCAAAGGTTCCCTCTTAATATTTTTCACCTGCGCCATTCAGAGTCAATGCCTGGGGGCTGATTTTGTGGCGCAGCAGGTTAAGCTGCCACTTGCTGTGCTGGCATCCCAGAATGGAGTGCTAGTTGAGTCCCGGCTGCTCTGCTAATGCACGTGGGATCCAGCTCCCTGCTAATGCACCTGGGGAAGCAGCGGAAGCTGGCCCAAGTCCTCGAGCCCCTGCCACCATGTGAGAGAACAGCTGGAGCTCCTGGCCTCTGGCTTCAGCCTGGCCCAGCCCTGGCTGTCAGTCATTCTTGAGTGTGAACCAGCAGATGGCGGATCTCTGTCTTCCTTGCCTGTCTGTCTGTCTGTCTCTCTCTGTCTGTCTCTCCCCCCTCTCTTCCCTCTGCCATTCAAGTAAATAAATAAATCTTTTTTTCAAAAAAAATTTAATGCCTGGAGTCTAGAGGAAGAAGATATATTCAACTTACATTTTTTTAAAGATTTATTTTATTTATTTGGAAGACAGAGTTACAGAGAGAAGTAGAGACAGAGAGAGAGGTCTTCCATCCGCTGGTTCACTCCCCAGATGGCCACAATGGCCGGAGCTGTACCGATCCAAAGCCAGGAACCAGGAGCTTCTTCTGGGTCTCCCACACAGTGCAGGGGCCAAGGACTTGGGCCATGTCCTACTGATTTCTCAGGCCACAGCAGAGAGCTGGATGAGAAGAGGAACAGCCGGGACTCAAACCGGTGCCCATGTGGGATGCCGGTGCTTCAGGCCAGGGCTTTAACCCGCTGCGCCAAAGCACCAGCCCCTCAACTCACATTTTATCCCTGCCCACTCCCCATTTATATCCTCACATGCAAAATACTTCACTCCCAGGGATTCCGAGAGCCTTAACTCCTCCCCAGCTCAAAAGTCACAAGTCCAGAGTCTCACCTCAATCAAATAGGGGTGAGACCCAAAGCGTGACGCACCCAGAGGCAGACTTCCCTCCAAATGAGCCTAGCGGGAACCAAACTGTTGCTCCGCCTGAGGGGCCCTGGCACCGGGGTCACTGTGCCCGCACCCTCCTCCACCCTCCTCTTGGAGCCTCCTCTCTGGGCTCCTGCCTGCTGCAGATTTGTGATTGACAGGTCCTCCTCCAGGAGGATATGCACCCCAATCCTTAGATCCAGCTCAAAAGTGCTGGGAAGGGATGCAGAGTGGTCTCCGGTGGGCTGTTCCTCCAATCCTGCCGCAGGGGTAGGGCAGGGCGCTGTGCTTGATTGGCAGCTCCCTGGCCAGCCAGAGCTGGGCAGTTTCCCAAAGAACGGAAGGGGTGGGCTGGGTACAGCTAGGACTGCGCATGAACTGTCCCTGCTTCTTCGTTCAGGTCCCTTGGCTTGTGGCTGAGACCTTTCTCACCGCTGCCCAGAAGTGCGCAAGAAAGATAAAGGGAACTATCCAGACCATAATTTGGAGCACACCAGGATCCCAGAACTCGGCCCAGCAGTAGCACCTGCTGGCCCTGAACCAGATGCTTAAAATCAACCCTGCACAGGTGTGCATCTCCCCAAATGGGTGACCACCCCAGTTCATCATAAGGAAATCGAGACTCAGACCCTTACACAGACTCTGAGACCAACCAGTCAGCAGCCTGGCGGAGCTATGTCTGAGTCAGGGTCTGCCCAGCCCCAAAACCTGGGCTCTCCCCTCCACCGTGAACAAGGCCAGAAAGAAAAAGATCTTCAAAATACAACATGATGGAAATAACAAAGTGTAAAGATAAGAAAAGTCCCCAAAGTACAGGCAACCAAAGCAAACCGCGGCAAACGGATTCTATCAAGCTCAGAAGCGAGCAATGGAGTGAAGAGACATCCAGCAGAATGGGAGAAAGTATTTGCAAACTACTTATCTGACAGAGGGTAATACCCAGAATATATCAGCAACTCAAAAAATTCAAAAACAACAACCAGTGCAATTAAGAAGTGGGCCAAGGATCTGAATAGACTGTTCTCGAAAGAAGAAATTCAAGGCCAGCACCGCGGCTCACTAGGCTAATCCTCCGCCTGCGGCGCCATCACACTGGGTTCTAGTCCCGGATGGGGCGCCGGATTCTGTCCCGGTTGCCCCTCTTCCAGTCCAGCTCTCTGCTGTGGCCTGGGAGTGCAGTGGAGGATGGCCCAAGTGCTTGGGCCCTGCACCTGCATGGGAGACCAGGAGAAGCACCTGGCTCCTGGCTTCAGAGCAGCGTGGTGCGCCGGCCGCAGTGGCCATTGGGAGGTGAACCAACGGTAAAAGGAAGACCTTTCTCTCTCTCTCTCTCTCTCTCTCTCTCTCTCTCTCTCTCTCTCTCTCTTGCTGTCCATTCTGCCTGTAAAAAAAAAAAGAAGAAGAAATTCAAATGGCCAACAAATACATGAAGCAATGCTCAACATCCCTAGCCATCAGAGACATGCAAATCAGAACCACAATGAGACATAACCTCACCCCTGTCAGAATGGTTATTATAAGGGCTGGTGCTGCAGTGTAGAGGGTTAAGCCACTGCCTGCAGTGCTGGCATCTACTATGGGCGCTGGTTCAAGTCCTGGCTGCTCCATTTCCGATCCAGAAGTTCCTTGCTACTGTGCCTGTGAGCCAAGTGCTTGGGCCCCTGCACCATGTGGGAGACCCAGGTGAAGCTCCTGGCTCCTGGCTCCGGTTTGGCTCAGCCCTTGTTGTATGGCCATTTGGGGGAGTGAACCAGTGGGTGGAAGACTTCTCTTCCTGCCTCTCCCTCTCTGTAATTCCACCTTTCAAATAAGTAAATAAAAAAAGAAAGTAAGAAATGCTGGCGAGGATGTGCAGAAAGATGAACTCCTGTACAATACTGGTGGGAATTTAAATTAGTACAGCCACTATGGCGAACACTATGGGGATTTCTTATTTTTTTTATTTGACAGGTAGAGTCATAGACAGTGAGAGAGAGACACACACACAGAGAGACAGGTCTTTCTTCCTTTGGTTCACCCCCCAAATGGCCGCCACGGCTGGCTGCGCCGATCCGAGGCCAGGAGCCAGGTGCTTTCTCCTGGTCTCCCATGCAGGTACAGGAGCCCAAGCACTTGGGCCATCCTCCACTGCCTTCCCGGGCCACAGCAGAGAGCTGGACTGGAAGAGGAGCAACCGGGACTGGAACCTGGTGCCCATATGGGATACCGGCGCCACAGGTGGAGGACTAACCAAGTAAGCCATGGCACCAGCCCCTCTTGTTTTTTTTTTTTGTTTTGTTTTTTAAAGAATTATTTTATTTATTTGAAAGAGTTACAGAGAGAAGTAGAGTCATAGAGTCTTCCATCTGCTGGTTCACTCCCCAGATGGCCGCAACGGCCAAAGCTGAGCTGATCTGAAGCCAGGAGCCAAGAGCTTCCTCCAGGTCTCCCACCTGGGTGCAGGGGCCCAAGGACTTAGGCCATCTTCTACTGCTTTCCCAGGTCATAGCAAAGAGCTGGATCAGAAGTGGAGCAGCTGGGACTTGAACCCGCGCCCATGCGGGATGCCGGCACTGCAGGCTGGAGCTTTAATCCACTACATCACAGCACCGGCCCCTATGGGGATTTCTTAACCAACAAAACAGAAATAGAACTTCCAAGTGATTTAGTAAACAGTGTATCCCAAAGACATGAACTCAGTGTATCAAAGAGATACCATGTTTGTTGCAGCACCATTAACATAGTTAAGATATGGAACAACTAAGGTGTCCCTCATCAGATGAATGGATAAAGAAAGTATGTTATGTATGCACAGTGGAATATTATTCCGCAATAAAAAAATGAATAACGGTTGTTTGCAGCAAAACGGGGGGAAGTGGAGGACATCATGTTGAGTGAAATAAGCCAGACACAGCAAGACAGATACTGCGTGTTCTTCCTCATATGTAGAGGAGCTAAAAACAACAACAAAAATAAATTAAAAAAAAAAAAACTCAATCTGAACACAGGATGGTGATTACCAAGACCTGTTATGGGTAGACGGGGAGAGAGGGAGTTTGGATAATGGGCACCAAGTCAGAGTTGGATCACAGGAAGAACTTCCCAATGTTACCCCTCAAACTGGGAGATTGTCGTTCACCGAACTAATTACATAGTTTATGAACAAATAGAAGAGAAAAGTTCCTAGCCTCCAGTTGTGAAGTAAGGGCAAAGTAGGAGAAATGTTGATTACTCTGTTTTGATCAATACGTATTGTATACAAGCATTGAAATGTCACACTGTAGCCCACACCTATGCACAATTATTGTTCACAAAATGCTTTTTAAAATGAAAGAATAAAAGAAAAGGAAAAAAAATAAGCCGGATCAAATGAGCTGACAGCTTCCCCAGTGGAAGGCTGAAATATAACAGGAAGAGAACGACAAAGCTTTTTGAAAGTTAAAAGAAGAGGAGAAAATAGCATTAACTAAAGCAACAAACAAGACAGAAGGAATACCATGGGGTAGTTAGGGATGTGACTCTAAATGGGTGGGAAGAAAGGGCTGCAAGATCCATGTCTTGGGGAAGAGCCTGGGGCTGGGCTTCCGTCCCCCAGGGACCAAAGGCTGCCAGCAACCCCTACCCCCAGGACTGCCAGGGGACCATCTCCCAGCCAGCCAGGTCTCCTGCTCTGGAGCTGGGTGCCTGACCACACAGGCTGGTGCCCTGCAGTGGTGCTGAGCAGACCAGCACAGGGGATGTGGACTCCATGCACAGGGTCTGGGTTTGGCACCCACGGCTGTAGCTGATGCAAGCGAATGAGGAGACTACCTTCTGATTCAAGTGCATGGCCTTTCCATAAAGCACCCTGCCAATGCACCTGCTACCGACTCCCGTGCATTGCAACTTCTCACCTTGCAGACTTTCCCTGCTCACACAGGGTTAACTGCCCACCTGGAGGGCAGCAGAGGCTGGGGACTGTGTGGTGGCTTCTCTGCCCATGACACCTCTCTCAGCCGTCCCCTCTTGGAGGTCTGTGTCTGGCCCAGGGGAGGATCTCACAGGAGCCTGGGGGTCTGCACAGCCCATTGCAGCCTGGGAGGAGGCTGTGGTTTAGCGGCTCCTGCGCTGCACTGGCTGGTGGCGTCTGAGAGCAGTGTCTTCTCAGGAGCTCGCAGACAGGGGATGCGCGTGTTGTTGCTGGGATACCGTGGAGCCCCGGGAAGCTCGGCCCAGCTGCTCACTGGCGATGGCATTGATTTTTACCAAAGGGCTGTGCTGGCTGCCTGGCTCTGCAGCTCCTGCGCTTGGGCAGGCCTAGTCCTGGGGAGCTGTGGCTTTCAGGGGCGAGGGCCTCAGCTCTGAGCTGCAGCTTCTGAGAGTCTTGAGCGGCAGCCCATCTCTGGCCCTCACTCAGTGGGCATCCCGGGTGGGCAACCAACTCCCGCTGTCACAAAGCCCACCTTCTGATGGTGGAGAACAGAGTCCTGCTGCTTGGCACAGCAGGGGGCCTGCAGCTACAAGTGACTTGTGTTGTAGAAAGACCGCAGAGGGAATCAGGACTGTTCCCAACACAAAGAAGTGACAAATGTTTAAGGAAATGGAAGTGCTATTTTTCCTGATTTGGTCATTACACATGGTGCTTGTATACACGCATTCAATTATCACATGGTGCCCCATACATACGAATAATTATCATTTGCCAAGTAAACACTTTAAAAAGAAAGGAAGAAAAAGGAAAGGAGGCAGCTACAGCGATAGGGAGGTGAGACAGCGCGGCCAGGTGACCTTGGATAATTGCGGTTCCCTCCATCTCCGAGTCCCAGTTTGCTCAGCTGTAAGTATCATGGGGGAGGGGGTATGACAGTTGGCACCTCCGAGGTTGTGGAGAGAATAAGTAAGAGATGAGGCATTCAAAATCCTTCAAAATCCTGCCTCATTCCTGGTCAGGGACAAGTGCTCTGGGCTGCGTTCTGTCTTCCCAAAGCTCCAGGTTAAAGTCCCACTATGGCAGGACGTGGTCATACCTGAAGGCAGAGTCTTGAAAGAGGTGACTGATTTCAAACGAGGTGCTCAGGGTCCCTGGAAGCAGAGCAGGGTAGGACACACACACGCACGCACACACACACACACACACACACACGGCAAGACCACGTGAGGACAGGCTCGGCAGCTGTCAGCCTGGAGAGAGGCCTCTCCAGGAGGCAAGCCTGGATCTTGGAGTGGCCGGGCTCCTGAAAGGCGGCAGAATAGGTTGTTCTTGTGGTTAAGCACCTGCTGTGTGATTCTCCAGGGGGGCAGCCCCAGCAAATGCACACAGCAAGGGTTAACTACAGTTGCCCTTGCCCCAGCCCTCAGCCAGGCAGGTGCACAGCGGGCACTGGGAGTTCACGGACTGAACTCTCCAGGGCGAGTGGCTGAGCAGAGAGGTGGTGTGGAGGGCGTGGCCGCGAAGCTGGAGTGGGTGTGGTCGCGGCGATGAGGGGCGGGGCTCGCGAGGCGGGGCCGTCGGGTCATTTGGCAGGCAGCGTTTTGAGTCGAGGCCTTCCTAGCTCTGTCTGTCTGCTGGCGGGCATTCCCAACCTTTTGCCGGCACACACGCACGCCTGAGAGCGGTGCCGGGCACTGCCTCTTGGGCACACAGGCAAGATTTTTCTCGCCAAGATAGGGAAGAGCTGCTGCCTCACGGGGCCTGGGGGATTGTTAATTTCAATTTTAATAGATTTTTCTTTCAGGCTCATCTTTTTAATGACATTCTAAAGCTCAGAGGAGCCGGCGCTGGGACCTCTGGGTTTAGCAGCTGTGATGGAGGAGGGGCTGGGACACTCTAAGCGCGCGTGGAAAGGCACCTCTGAGTGGTCCTAAGTCTCTCCCGCACTTCCTTATAGTGTATCAGGATCCGGGCATGGAGTAGGGTCTCTCACACCTGACTACGGTGGGCGCTGGCCCACCTCTCCCCTCCTGCACACTGGGATGGCTAAGGAAGACTCCTGTCAGGTGCTTCTCTCCCCAGAGAAAGACTTAAGGCTCCAAGTGGCTCCTGGGAGACTGGAGGGGACAGATCCCACATGGGTGTCAGATCTAGACTGGTGGGGAAGGTGTGGCAGCACTGTCCCCATCCGAGGAGTGACAGACGGTTGTCAACTTGGCAGGGCCAGACAAGTGCCTGGATGTGCATGGTGCTGGCAGCATCTTTGGCTGTGACCTGAAGACAACAGTCTTCACAGTGGCCCAAGAGGACAGCCAGCCCACCGGGCCTCTGTCCCCTCCTGGAGGGACTGTCCCCACACTCAGCTTCCCAAGGCTGTGGTTCCCTTCTCCCGACCCCGAGGGCTGTCACTTCCACTGTAAGCAGCTGGAGTCTCTGCCCAGCCTGCCTGGTATCCCCAAGATCTGTGTACCCCTACGGGTGTGGAACCCTCCACATTTGTCCTGAATGAACAGGTGGCCCCTGCGAGCCATCTTGGGCCTTCTCTTTGTCCAGCGACGGGAAGGTGATGGCTGATCCTGTTCTCGTTGCCAACGGCTCTGTGGGTTTCCCCAGCCTGCAGCAGGAGGTCTCATGATGGTCACCCAGAGCTCGATGCCTGGAGCAGCCTGGGCTCTGGTGCCACCAGGGAGGCGGGAACATGGGTGGAGAAGCCATTTGGGGGGTGAGAATATGGTTTTGGCAGGTGCCAGTTGCTCAAGGCAGAGCTGGCATTTAACCCAATTTTGGGGGGAAAGGGTCTGTGGGTCAGGACCGGGTAGGAAGCTCCGACAGGCGTGGGGTCCTCACTGCGGCCAGGCTGGGAGGCAGAGTGGTCGTTGTCTTGGGAGTCGAGTGAGTCCTACCCCATCCACCTGTGATGGGCAGGACTGCGGCAGAGGTCCACAAGGCTGGGATTGCTGAGCGGATGGCAGGGCTGTGGCTGGGTTTACCCTGTGCTGCCCCTACGTTGAATGCTTGAATTCAACACAGGGAGACCACTTCAGAATGCTGATGTGAGCAAATGTGTTTTTGGATGAGACTCCAAAAGCATAAACAACAAAAGCGCAAATGGACAAACGGGCCAACAGCAGATTAAAGAGCTTCTGCACAGTGGAGGGAACCATCCGCGCAGTGAGGAGACAGCCTGGCGAACGGGAGAAGACCTCTGGAACCATTCACCCCAAGGGACACATCAGGGTAAGGAAGGCATGCCAACACTCACCAGCACAAGGCAATCACAAAACCCAGCAAATCGTCCGAAGTCAACATCCTGTGGCTTTAACTAAAAGACCTGCGAGGAGCTAGCTACTTAGGAAGGAGGAAGCCGTCTTTGTAGGTTCGCAGTCCGAGATGGTGTTGAGGCATCAGCACGGGCTGAGACATCTGGTGAGGCTGGAGGGTGGCTGAGGGCCACTCGCGAGTGAACCAGGGAGCAGAGAGAAACAGAGCATGTGTGGCTTCTGTGCCCAACTCCTCCAACAGCCGCCTCCCGAGAGCAAGCTCCCAGGGGTCTCAGACCTCCCCCAGGCACACCTTCCAGCTGCCATAATTAGATCAAGCATCCGCTTAAAAAGGGGGGGAGGATTGATTTATTTTGTCTGAAAGGCAGAAATATAGAGAAAGAAGGAGAGACAGATCTTCCATCTGCTGGTTCGTTCCCCAAATGGCCACAGAGGCCTGGGGCCTCATCCAGGTCTCCCATGTGGGTGCAGTGGCCCCAGGACTCGGACATCTTCTACTGCTTTCCCAGGTGCGTCAGCAGAGAGCTGGATCGGAAGTGGAGCAGCCGGGACTTGAACCGATGCCCACATGGATGCCATTGGCAATGGCTTCACCCACCAAGGCTGCACTCTTAGCAGCAAACTGAGATAGGCAGCAAGACAGGAAACACAGTGAGCCTTGTAGAAGGGTTTTGGGACATCTGGCCTGGCACCAGGCTGACCCGGAGCTAGTCCCAAGTATGTGTGTCGGAACTCTTCTGCCGACTGCCTGTAAGCCCGTGATGGAGTTCCTGAGAGCGTCCCTAAAGATGAGCAGACCCCTTCACTGCCGTGAAAACAGACACAAGGCGAGGAACTGTTCCGCACCGTTTTTTTTGCTGTGTGCACCCTCCCCTGCCCAGCCCTCCATGCGCCCTTCCCGCCGGGTTAGCACGAGTTTCTGTCTTTCCTAATTCTCTGAATAAACCTCTGCTTGGCCACCTTCTTGAGCATCCATTGGAGTCATTCTTCATCGTTGATAGGACACAGTGCCGGGGAGGTCTCGCCAGCTGTGACATCCAGGGAGCAAAATCCCGGTCCAGCCCTCACAGTGGGTAAGGGCGCTGGGTGGACAGGTTCTCCAAAGAAGACACACAAGTGGCCTGTAAATATCGGGGGGAGGGGATGTGGTGGTCTTCCATCCACTGGTTCATTCTCCAATTGGCCGCAAAGGCTGGAGCTGTGTTCATCCAAAGCCAGGAGCTTCCTCCAGGTCTCCCACGTGGGTGCAGGGGCCCAAGGACTTGGGCCATCTTCTACTGCTTTCCCAGGCCATAGCAGAGAGCTGGGTCAGAAGAGGAGCAGCCGGGACTCAAGCCAGCGCCTGTATGGGATGCCGGAACTGTAGGCGGCGGCTTTACCCACCACACCACAGCGCCAGCCCCTGCAAGTATCTTTAAAAAATACTACTGATAGCCATCAGGAAAATGCAAATCAAAGCTACAGTGAGGGGTGGGCGTTCGGAGGCAGCAGTGGCTTGAGTGATCAGGGTCATGGGGAGACCTGGATTGAGGGCCCGGCTCCGGGCTGCAGTCTGGCTCAGCTCCAGCTGTTACAGGCATCTGGGTGTTGAACCAGCAGAGGAGAGATCTCTGTCTCTTTGCCTCTCAAATAAAAAACAAAAAAGAAGTACATAAACATTTTAAGACCACAATGAGACATCATCTCACTCCAGTGAGAATGGTTATCATCTGAAAGACCAAAAAAAAAAAAAAAGAAAAAAAAGAAAAAAAAGAAAAAATTAGCAAATGCAGGCGAGGACACTGTTGGTGGGAATGCAAATCAGTGCAGCCACTATGGAGAACAGTCTGGAAGTTCCTCAGAAAACTAAAAATAGCATCGCCGTGTGATTCAGCTGTCCCGCCACGGGGTATATACATCCAAAGGAAATGAACTCAGTATATCAAAGAGGTATCTGTACTCTCATGTTCACCGCCGCACCGTTCACAACAACCAAGACACAGAAACCATCCAAGCATCCACTGGCGGATGAAGGGACGAGGGTGATGCGGTGCAGACACGCAACGGGCCAGCGTGCGGCCAGGAAGAAGATGAAATGCAGGCACTTTGCAGGGTGACCCCGGAGGATGCTACGTTAAGTGAAATAAGCCAGGCGCAGGAAGACAAGCACCAGGCGCGCTCACTGGTGGGCGGAGTCTAAAAGAGCCGCGCTCTTAGAAGTGGAGAGGAGAATGTCGGTTTAGCAGCGGCGGGGGAGGGACGGCGAGGTAGGGACAGTGAGTCCTGGTACTGTGCACCACAGGAGGGTGCCTGTGACATCTCCATTAGAGGCCCCGTTAGCAAGCCAAGGTGCTCTGAGCAGCTCCTTGCAGGAGAGATGCCGGGGCTGAGTCCGAGATGGAGCTGGACGCTAACCCGCTCTGCAGACCCCTGGGGAGAGCAGCAAGGCCCCGGCAACAGCGTCTAGTCTGCGGACCTCGTCTGGGTCCTCACGCCGGTGCCTGGGCATTCGTTATGGATGAGGGAGTCCACACCACTCTCTTTGCATCCAGCCTGGGCTCTCTCATGCAGAGTGCTCTGGGCTGGCATCCCCTGCTTTCCTGCTGCTCCCCGTCCCGCCCCCCTTGTCTCCAGTCTAGCCCCTTCACCACCATCCACCTCGGGGAGCCGCCGAGGACCCCGCCTCCAGCAGGCACAGTGCACAGAGGCCTGTGGACACACGTGGCCATGCTCAGCCTCCCACTCCTGGTCAGGAGGTGCCTAGCAAAACAGTGGGTAGCCAAAACCAGAAAGGGCAGGAGAGCCCCCCACCAGGGGGGATATGGAACAAAGCCCACTTTAAAAGATAGACTTATTTGGGGCTGGCGCTGTGGCTCACTTGGTTAATCCTCTGCCTGCGGCACTGGCATCCCATATGGGCGCCAGTTCTAGTCCCGGCTGCTCCTCTTCCAATCCAGCTCTCTGCTATGGCCTGGGAAAGCAGTGGAAGATGGCCCAAGTCCTTGGGCCCCTGCACCCACGTGGAAGACCTGGAGGAAGCTCCTGGCTCCTGACTTCAGATAGGCACAGCTCCGGCTGTTTCGGCTATTTTGGGAGTGAACCAGCTGATGGAAGACCTCTCTCTCTGTTTCTCCCTCTCACTGTCTGTAACTCTACCTCTCAAGTAAATAAATAAAATCTTTAAAAATAAAATAAAAAATGTATTTGGAAGGGGAAGAGACAGAGAAAGAGAGGAGAGAGAGGGAGAGAGAGAGAGAAGAGAGAGAGAGAGAGAGAGAGAGAGAGAGCACGAGCTTGTATCTACTGGTTCACCCCCCAAATAGCCACAAAGGTGGGACTGTGCCAGGCCAAAACCAGAAACCAGGAATTCCATCCAGGTCTCCCAGATAGGCAGCAGAGGACCAGTACTTGGGCCATCATTGGCTGCCTTCCCCGGAGCATTAGCAGGGAGCTGTGTTGGAAGGGGAGCAGCTGGGACTTGAGCCTGTGCTGTGATACTGGGGAGCCGCTGTCGCACACAGTGGCTTGAGCTGTTATGCTACAACACTGTCCCCCTGCCAAAGGTCACTTTTGCACATGGGGAATGGGAGGGAGGTGGTCCAGCCCTAGGGAAGCCGATCTGGAGCTACCTCTCAACTTCGAAGACACCATCACTCGGACCTGGCGATCCCACCTTGGGGGCTCATCCGCGTGGAGTAAAAGCATCAAGGCACAATGGAGCATGGGTGCTTATGGTGGGGCTGATGGTAGCCACGCATAGGTGCACACGCTCGTGCCCACACACACACATCCCTAGAAATGGCAGGAAACGTGGGAGTGGTTGAGCAACCTGCGGCTTTCACGAAGCTAGCACTGGCCCTGACCTGGAAGGATTGGGGGAGGGGTACGTGTTTGGGAGAAGAGCCGTTGGCTGCTGGTGGGAACAGCTCAATTCCATTTGGGACAAAGCCCCTCACTTTTCCAGAAGAGTAGTTTGTGCCTGATCCTGGGGGTCACCGGGGGTAAGGGCGGGGCATAGAGAAAGGCAAGAGGTGTAGATGGCTTTGAGGGGACAGGGGAACTCTTCAGTTAGGGTTCCGAGAGGAGTTGGGAGCAGACACTGGGACTGGGGCCAAGGCCAGGGTGGGCCCAGCATACGCTGACCTGGGCCAGGCAGCCCCAGAGGCTCTTTCTTTTTTTTTATTTTTATTTATTTATTTTTTTTTTATTTTTGACAGGCAGAGTGGACAGTGAGAGAGAGACAGAGAGAAAGGTCTTCCTTTTTGCCGTTGTTTTACCCTCCAATGGCTGCCGCGGCCGGCGCGCTGCGGCCAGCACACCGTGCTGATCGATGGCAGGAGCCAGGTACTTATCCTGGTCTCCCATGGGGTGCAGGGCCCAAGTACTCAGGCCATCTTCCACTGCACTCCCTGGCCACAGCAGAGAGCTGGCCTGGAAGAGGGGCAACCGGGACAGAATCTGGCGCCCCGACCGGGACTAGAACCCGGTGTGCCGGCGCCGCAAGGCGGTGGATTAGCCTAGTGAGCCCCGGCGCCGGCCTTCTTTTTTTTTAAATTTATTTTCCCTCCCGGGCCACATGTGGGATGCTGGTGCCACAAGTGGAGGATTCGCTGCAGGGGGGGGGGGGGGCGGGGAGGATTAACCACGTGAGCCACGGCGCTGGCTCGCCCAGCCCCTTTCAACTTCCTGGGTAAATGGGTGTTTTCCTGGGATTTCACAGCACGCACACCTAGGACCCAGAAGAAGTACCACCCTCGTCCCTATTTGTGAGTGCCCTATCCAGGGACCCAGCCTGTCACTGATGCATGCTGTGTGGTGGGCTCAGACTTGTTTTTCTTGTCACTTATTTCCTACACAACTCAGGAGAAACAGCTATGCACGGAGCACGTCCATGGAGTTAGGCGCTGTGTAAGTAACGCGGGGTTTGGAGTACACAGGACGGTTGCCCAGGTTGTGCACCATTTAGTAGAAGGGACTTGTGCCCCCGTGGATTTGGGGACCTGCAGGTGGTGGAAGTGTCTTGAAGCCACCCCCATCCGCCCGGCCAGGGTTGGCCATCTTACTCACGGGAGAGCCTGCGCTGTGCCTCCCTCACCCTCTGCCCCGTCCCCTTGCGGCTGGCTTTGGGCGCGGGGACTTCCTGGAGGTTACTAAGGTTACGAGAGGAGGAGGCGGCGCTACAGCAGAACAGGTGTTCTTCTCAGAGAGGCTGGCGTGTGCTGCCTCTGCTGATGCTCCCGCCGAGAGAGGCCGGGTGAGCTGCGTGGGCAGCTGCAGGCAGGAACTGGCCACGCTGGCTTCTTGCTCCAAGACCTTCTGGCCTCCAGAACTCTGCCCCCTGTCTGTGGTATTGTGTTATGACAACTGGGGCAGACTAATACTAATACGGCCATTCAGCTGGACAATCCAGTTACAAACTAACTTCTCGGGGCCAGCGTGGTGACACAGTGGGTATAAGCCACTGCCTGGGATGCCGGCTTTCCCCACCAGAGCTCCTGTTTGAGTCCCAGCTTGTCCGTTCTGATCCAGCTCTCTGCCAATGCGCCAGAGAAGGCAGCAGAAGGTGGCCCAGATGCTGTGGCTCCTGCTACCCACAGGGAGACCCAGACGGAGGTCCAGGCTCCTGGCTTTGGCCTGGTCCAGCCCTGGCCATTGTGGCTATTTGAGGAGTGAACCAGTGAATGGAAGACCTCTCTCTCTCTCTCTGTAACTCTGCCTTTCAAATAAATAAATCCTTAAAAAAAAGACTTCTTTTGTGACTTAGTGGACACATCGTTACACAAGTATAGAAGCGCTTGCTGTTTTGTGGCAACTCATATTCTTCCCCTGGGGCTCAGGTCCCTGGGGCGAAGTTGACTCGGCCCTTGGCTCGGTCCCTCAGGGAAGTCCTGGGCAGTCACAGTATTGCGCAGATGAGTACCTGATCCTCTCTGAGCCTGTCACATGCCCGTGACGCAATTCTTAAATTTTTCTTTATTTAATTTACAAGGGAAGGAGAGAGAGAGAGAGAGAGAGAAAGAGAGAGAGAAAGAGAGAGGTCAGTCTCACATCTACCGATTCACTTTCCAAATGCCTGAAACAGCCAGAACTGGGCCAGACTGAAGCCAGGAGCCTGGAATTCAGTTCCAGTCTCCCATGTAGGTGGCTGGGATTTAAGCTATCATCTGGTGCCTCCCATAGTGTGTATTAGAAGGAAACTGGAATTGGAAGCGAAGCTAGGAACAGAACCAGACACTGTGCATATGGGCATCCGAAGTGATGTCTTAACCATCTGTCGCCTGGGACTCAAGTTGAGTCCTTGGAGAGGTAGTCTGTTCTCCTCTGGGACTTGAGGTTGTGAGCCTATGAAGCTGGAGCTGTGGCAGCTCTATTGGCACCATGAGGAGACTTCTTGTTTGAGAAAGGATGGACTCACAGGAAGAGGGACAGAGAGCTGGAGGGAAAGCAACTGGGTCCTGGGGACATCTTTTCAGATGTCCAAGGCCAGACCATCCCTGGATTTTTAATTGTGTGAAACAAGAAGTCCCCTTTGGACCCAAGTCAGCTGTAGCCATTTTCATTCACTTGCCTACACAAACATGATTGACTCACTAGTTCCTGTCGGCCTCTGGGTCCCTGCATGGCCGGGTAGGGACAGGGTCTGTTACCCGGGTGCTCCTGGATAGTTCCTGTCTCTCCCAGGGAGCGCCTGCATCCCAGCTCCAGAGCTGAAACAAGGGCCTGCAGACGAAAATTGTGTCCGACCTCGGAGGGCTTAGCCAGGGCAAGCGGTGCACTGGGGGAGGTCCCTGTGGCCCAGCTTTAATTTAACTGACAATTTACAAAACCAGCATCTGGGGCATTTAGAAGGACTGTCTTCCTGGTCTAATTTCTCAGGAATCATGTTATGGCTTTGGATAAAATGTTTCATTTTAAAGAACTGGTTTCATCGGAGCAGGGCTTCCTGTACAGGGACAGCCGAGGTCAGCGCCAGGGCGTTTTCATCACGGAAACGCAGACTGGTCCGGGCTGGATTGCAGCTTTAGCTGCAACATGCAGAGCTGGCGCCCTTGGGACACCTCGCAAGGCCCCCAGGAGGCAGGACCTGCGAGCAGCACATGTGGGTTCTCGCCTCCTGCCTTGCCCACTCCCCTCTGCCTCCCTGGACACCTGACTGTGTCTCAAGTGTGGCCGTGGCCAGCCCCTGCATCTTCACCAGGGAGGCCTGGCTACAAGGAGGCTGTAGACGCTGCCTTACTGGACGAAGTCCCTCTGAGAGGACACGGTGACCCTGGAGGGACCTGGATGACCCTGCTTGGATGGGATCACAAGCGACCTTCTGCAGGGAGGCGGGGGGAGATCGGACACAGGAGAGGAGGAGGCCGCATGACCGTGGGGTGGGGACTGGGGCAGCCTAGAAACTCCAGGGGGCGTGGCCCTGCCAGCACCTTGCTCCAGATCTCCGCCCTCCAGTGCTGTGAGTGGAGGACCCTCCAGCTCGTGGGCACCAATACAGACAGAGAGCCCCTTGGGGAGCACATTGGGGACTTGATGCCCAGGACATGGGTGATGCGTGACTCAGCAAGCCCAGAGGTGAAGGGGAGGGGGGCACCCAGCCCCCAGAGGGACTGGAACCAGGGCCTGGCGAGATGATGATGCCAGCCCCTTCCTGCTTCTGCCCTGCAGCCCTGGCTCGGTTCTCTGTCCACAACGAAGGAGACGTGGGGGACCCGAAGGGCAGAGATACCCGGTTCCCCCAAGGGTTTGCAATCACTTCACTTGGTACACCCCCCAGGACTCTGCTGACATGGAAAGTGGCAATGGATGAAAATGCAGAGTCCAGTGCATTGGATGGCACACGGCCATGCCACTGCCTCTGCCACCCTGTCACCATGCCCTCTGCTAGGTGACCCCTCCAGGGGCCAGGGCCCTGCACAGTGGGCGGTGGCTCCTGGGTGAGTGGATGTAGCATTGGGCCGGTTTTCTCACCCTTCCAAAACCCTCTGACCTCCTGCATGCGGTGAGCTTCCCCTGAAGCTGCTGCCCCCTCAGCCTGGTCCCCAGAAGGCACACGCGGAAGCAGAGCCGTGAGCCCGGAACCCATGACTGCTGCTTCCGCTTGCCAGGCTTCGGGGGGTTTATTATGCAGTGTTATCATGGCGATGGTTAACTGCTGTGGAAACTGGAACCTAGAACAGAAACTCACAATATGTGGCATTGGCTTTGCATCCAGAAACTGTGACAGGGAGCTAGGAAGCCGGCGTGCCTCTGTTATGAAGCGGTGACATGCTTGCCAAAATTGTCACTTGCACTGACTTGGTGGTAAGGAACGCACCTGTGCCCCGGTGGCCTTGGGCTGGACATGTCCAGGCAGGATGTTGGAGGTACCTGCGGGCTGCATTTGGTAGGGAGCAAGAGAGGACTGGCTCAGGAAAAACTGGCCGATTCTCAAAAAGAACCGAACAGGGAAAGAGAGACTGGAGATTCTGGGACTTGTGGGGTTGGAAAATGATTCCTCATCTCTGGCCTTTCCATCCAGGGTCCAAACACAGGCTGGGATAAAAGTCAGATCAGTGGTGTGACTGTTAAGATGTATCTTGGGAGCTAAGCCACAGGTTAAGCTGCTGCCTGCAGTGCCAGCATCCCGTCCGTGCGCCGGTTCGAGTCCCAGCTGTGGCATTTTAAATTTGGCTCCCTGTTAATGTGCCTGGAAAGGCAGTGGAAGTTGGCCCAAGTACTTGGGTCCTTGCCATCCATGTGGGAGACCTGGATGGAGTTCCTGGCTCCCAGCTTTAGTCTGGCCCAGCCTTGGCCATGTGGCCACTTGGGAAGTAAACCAGCAGATGAAAGCTCGCGCGCGCTCTCTCTCTCTCTCCCCCTGTCTCTCTTTCTCTGTACCTGTGCCTTTCAAATAGAATAAACGAATCTTTAAAAACAAAAGGAAATATGTGAAGCTTGGAAGCACAGCTAGCACCTCTGTGAAGGCATCTGAAAGCACTAACAGGGGTCCTTCTAGAAGTTTCCAGAATGCTCAATGGCGTGTCTCACCGTGGCCTAAGCTTCTCCCAACACTGATGTAAGTGCAGCAAGAGACAGGAATTGCAAGCTGGGACTTGGACGCAGAGGATCAAACACACAGGAAGTCTACTATGTTTGAGAGAGCTGTATTGGTAAAAGTCTGCCAATCCACATAAGAGACAAAGGTTATTTAAGATTTGCAAACATCTTTGGGCCACCCACTTTGCTCCCTTTCTGACCCTGGTCTGGCCCAGGCAGAGCCACGTCTGGATCAGACTCAGCTGACGAGATTCCGGGGTTAAAGCCTGGTGCCCTTTGTAGACTCATGGACTGGGGGTGCGCACATATGGCCAGCGGGAGTGTCTCCGTCTGTTCCGGGCTGTATCACACAGAATGTCTGAGGCTGGGTGATGCGGGAAGCACAGGAATCTATGCCCTTGCCATTCTGGAGACTGGACAGTCCAAGCTCAAGGCCATGGCATCTGAGGAGG
Source organism: Oryctolagus cuniculus (assembly GCF_051225735.1). Lineage (NCBI taxonomy): Eukaryota > Metazoa > Chordata > Mammalia > Lagomorpha > Leporidae > Oryctolagus > Oryctolagus cuniculus. The sequence goes on from NC_142872.1 coordinate 68,992,377, forward strand.
ACTTCCTCGCTGGACCAAGAAGCAGGTGAGCAGGAGAGAGGGACCTGAGGGCCCGCGGGCCGCTCATGCGTTGGCGCCCTGGCAACCTGACTGCTCCCTAAAGGCTCCAGGCCTGTTGCTCGGGTCTAAGATTGCAGCACAACAGTGGTGAAGGGGACAGCTCAGCGTGGCAGGGAGGCAGGACTCACTGTGTGCCAGGAATGGCCTTGCTTCCCAGCCTTGCATCCGTCCTAGCTCAGCTGCCCTAACACAGGGTGCACACTGGAATGACTTGAAGCAACACAAGCACCATCTCTCATGGTTCAGGGAACCAGAAGTCTGAAACCAAGGTGTGGCCAAGATGGGTGTCTTCTAGAGGCTTCTGTTTCATGCCTCTTCCCAGCTGCTGGTGGCTCGTGGCTCTGCCAGGCTGTCCGGCATTGCTGTAATAAGCGCCATAGCTGGCCGGCTAAAACAACAAGAATTTTTAAAAATAAGAGTTACTTCATTTGGGAAGCAGAGTTACAGAGAAGGGGGGTGGGGAGAGAAAGTGAGAGAGAGAGAGAGGTCTTCCATCCGCTGGTTCACTCCCCAAATCGCCACAATGGCCAGGAGTGGGCCAGGCCAAAGCCAGGAGTCAGGGGCTCAGTCAGAGTCTCCTATGTGGGTGCACGGGCCCAAGCCCTCAGGCCATCCTCTGCTGCTTTCCTAGGCACGTTAGCAGGGAGCAGGATGGGAAGTGGAGCGGCCGAGAGTTGAACCATTGCCCACATGGGATGCCGGTGTCACAGCTGGTGGCTTAACCCGCAGGTCCTTTCCCCAGGATCTGAGTGGGCATGCTGAGAGTGACACGGTGCTGGTGGCAAGCCCAGGCCCTAATAAGCACCATTCGTTGGTGTTTCCCTTTCTAGAAGCTTCTGACCTCCTCCTGGGCCTGACAGGAGCTGACACAGAGCAGAGCTGCCCTCTGCCAACCTGCAGAGCCGAGAGCCTGAGTCTGCCTCTTGTCCTAAGTCCTGGGTTCCAGGAGGTTTTGTGAGGCAGTGTGTTCCGGGGACAGTGGTTACACAGTGCAGGTGGGGAAGAGGCAGAAAGTGACAGGCAACCTCTCCTCACCTCACTCTGTAGTCAGACTGGATTGCAAGCGCAGTGTCAAGATATTTAATTTGGTCAAAAGGAACCAAGGGTGGGGGCTGGAGCAGTGCTGTGGCTCAGCAGATTAACCTCACTATGTGCAGTGCCGGCATCCCATATGGACGCTGGCTCAAGTCCCGGCTGCTCTGCTTCTGATCCAGCTTCCTGCTAATGTGCCTGGGAAAGCAGCGGAAGATGGCCCAAGTGCTTGGGCCCCTGCACCCGCATGGGAGACCCGGAAAAAGTTCCTGGCTCTTGGCTCTTGGCTTCTTGTGGCAATCTGGGAGTGAACCAGCAGATGCAAAATCTCTCTCTCTGACTTTCAAATAAATAAATAAATCTTAAAAAAGAAAGGGGGGGGGACTAAGGGGCTGTGTGTGGCATAGTGGGTAAAGCTGCTGCCTGTGATGCTGGCATCCCATATGGGTGCTGGCTTGATCCCTGCTGCTCTGCTTCTGATCCAGCTCTCTGCTATGGCCTGGAAAAAGCAGCAAAAGATGGCCCAAGTGCTTGGGCCCCTGCACCCATATGAGAGACCAGGAAGAGACCTGGCTCCTGGCTTCAGTCTGGACAACACTGGCTATAGTGGCCACCTTGGGGGTGAGCCAGCAGATGGAAGATCTCTCTCTCTCTCTGTAACTCTTTCAAATAAATAAAGCAATCTTTCTTTAAAAAAAAAAAAGAATTCATAACCAAGGCCATCAAGCCACAGAAAATGAGACAGAAGAACATAATCTTTTTTTTAAAAAAAGGATCCAAGAGTCTAGCTTGCGAATCTGAGTGCTCCTAATTTTGATATCTAACACAATTTTAAAAATGACACTGTCCCAGCCAGCTGTGGCCGTGGGCAGGCTGCTGCTGCAAGGCACCAGCTGTGCCCTAGGGTGTCTCTTAGCCTGGCTACATCCTGGGCAGATCCTGGCTCCAGGAGGAGAGGCTCCTCTTTGTAGAGCTCAAGCCTGAGGGTCCCAGGGGACCCCCAGGATCCCATGGGAGGAAGTGCAGCGGGTGTGCTTGTGCTTGGGCTGGACCCGAGACACTGGCCACTGGTCGTCTCCACGGCTTTCAGCCGCTTCTTGGGGCTCCTGGGGTTTCATGCAGAAGCCCCTCTTCTCTTGACAGTTGAAGTAAATTTAAATAGTCTTACCAAAAAAAAAAAAAAAAAAAAAGAAGGCAAGCAAGAAAACTCCTGGAGAAGCGGGAGTGAGACCCCAGCCAATGTGAGATGCGTCTCACTGGACGAACGTCTTGCTCTCAATGTGGAGCAAGTCCAAGTTCATTTCTCTGCCGGACGTGGAGAAGGTGGCATTCGGAATGTTTACGCTTGTTTCATCTGCCTTTTTGCTGAGTCCTGGTCCCCGCCTCCTCCCCTCCCCTCCGCACTTGTCGCGGCATCGCGCACATATGCTCGTCTTTATATTTACATATATATATAACTTTTATATATGGCTTGTGAAATCTGCCAGACGAAGAAATGAAAAAGGCCTGGAAACAGCTGGAAAATTATGCAACGGGGACAGTGGGGGGGTTCTGATTTGGCACATGGACGTTCCGTACTGCAGAGTCGCGCCACAGACCACGCCGGGGACACGATGCCGGCTGGCGGGCTTTTGCTTTTTCTCTCTAGGGCAGCAGCTTGTTGGCCGAGTAGGCAGCCTGCAAGGAGGTGCCTGCTCAGGACTGGATTGGAGCCGTGGTGTGAGCACGGGGACCTGGGCACCGGGCAGGACTGTGGCTGGGGAGACAGCTGGTGGGAGGAAGGCCAGCTCCCGGGGGCTGGTGAGACCCAGGGCCCAGGTCCCGCAGCCTTGAGACCTGGAACCTGGGGAGGGAAAGTGCGGGGTGGGGGTGGGGGGGGTGACGGTACTCAGCTGGCCGGAGCACAGTGAGGCTGAGGCCCCATCTCCAGTGGGAGAGACTCCTGGATCTATCCATTTCCCTGACCCCACATGTCAGGGGGCGGGGCCTTCTGCAGGCCTCTGGTCAATCTTTGTCTTTGAACATTTATTTTTTTATTTTATTCAAAAAGCGGAGAGAGAGAGAAAGAGAGAGAAAGAGAATGAATGAATGAATATCTTCCATCTACTGATTCACTCCGCAAATGCACACAACAGCCAGGGCTGGGCCAGGCCAAAGCTAGGGGCCAAGAACTCCATGTGGGTCTCTCCCCTCTGTGGGTGGCAGGGACTCAGGCTCTTGGGCCAACCTCCATGGTTTTCCCAGGCCCGTTAGCAGGGAGCTGGATCAGAAGAGGAGCAGCCGGAACTCAAACCTGCACTGTGATGGGGGCGTGTGTTGTGTGTTCCTTTAACCTGCTATATCTCTGCACCAGCCCCCCTCTGGCGAGTCTTGAGCCTGGTCGCCCCTCCCCTCTGTTGCTGCCAGAGCTCAGTCTTCCTCTGGATGGAGCTGATGACGGGTGTGGGTGCACCCCAGCCTGCAATTCCCAGCTCTGCCCCCGGCTCTGTTGTGCCCCAGGGGGATTCGGGCCATTCACAGCAGAGCTGGGTCACCTGGGGCCCTGCCCCCACTCATCTGTGCTGTCTTCTGACAGTTTAGCCAGTGACACCTGCAGCTGGATCTCAGACCTGTTGCTGATGTCCAGTTTGTGGTGGTGGTGGTAGAGGGAGGGGACAGGAATGATTGTGTTTATATTAAAGAGGGCGAGGGGCTCAGTTGATCTCAGGGTCTCATGCGCCTGCTCAGTGAGGGAAGACAATACCGCGGCCAGCAGTGGCCTTGCCTCTGTCTGAGCTGCCACATGGGACGAGGGGTCTGGCCTATGCTGGAGGAGGGGCCACCCATCACAGGGTCTGTGGAGGAGGGCAGGATGGCCAGAGCTCTCCTGGGGAAGGGGTCAGGGTTCAAGGCTGTCCCGAGGTCTGGGACAGGACCCTGGGCTCAGTCATCACAGGAAATGTTGCAGTGCTGTGCTAGCGTGGGGCGGACGCAGACGCAAGAACAGCAAGCCCAGTGGGGGTCTCAGCTGCCCCAGCTGTGGGAGACCCTCATCACCACAAGCCCCAGGTGAGCCGGCGGCGGCTCCTGTCCTCAGACTTCCCCACCCCAGGCAGGGCAGGTGAGGACACAGCTGAGCTCTGCAGGCTGCTGGCTGAGACTGGAGCCGGCTTGCAGCCTGGACCCCGCCGAGGGTTGCTAAGGCGTCTCCGGGCTCCGATGAGAACTTGAGGCTGCCCTGCTGCCGCGCGGCCCTTCGGAGCGGAGATGGGAAATCGCCATGGGGGAACAGTGGCTGCCTCAAAGTCATTCGATTTCCTCCGTCTCATTTTCAGAAATGCAATTAGGGAGGCCAGAGCGCCGCGTGGGTGTCCGCGGGCTGCAGGTGGGTGTGCGTCTGCAGGCCTGGCTGTGCACGTGTCAGCACACGTGTGTGCACACATGTTACATGCATGCGCAACAGAACGTGCTGGCTTCTGGGTGCCCTGGGGACGATGCTTAAGTGTCTTGGATTGGCTTCCTGCCTTCCGCTCATACTATCTTGTTGGCCAGCCCCAGCCCTAAAATACCAGGATTCCTGTGACCCCTTGAAGTCTTCACCTCACACCCCACTTCCCTGCCCCACCTCCCAGCCTCGCCCCGTCTGTCTCTGCAGACAGTGGGCAGTGGGGGTCACCGGTGTCACGTGGGGGCCGTGAAAAGGAGGAGCATTCTGGGCAAGTTCCAGCGACCTGAGGCCATTGTGGAGGTCCCCATCCGAGCCTCGGGGTGCGGAAAGCAAAGGCGAGGGTGGGGGACTGCAAAGCTGCTCCTGGACTCTTTTATCTCATGCAGGGGTGGGCGGAGCCTCTGGCCTGGTTTCCCCGTTGAGAAAGGCAGTGGCGGGCAGAGGAAGGGCTCTGCAGTCAGGGGTGGGGGCAGGCAGTGAGGGTCAGGACATCCTCGAGAGGCTGCCCCTCGGCACAGCAAACCCAGAAATAGCCACCTGTCCTTTTTTTATTTCCCTCAGAGAAGTCAGAACTGTATATTTTCATGAGAAATATTTTGATTTTTTAAATTTATTTTTAAAGATTTATTTATTGGGGCTGGCGCTGTGGCTCAGCGGGTTAAAGCCTCAGCCTGCAGTGCCGGCATCCCATATGGGCGCTGGTCCGAGTCCCAGCTGCTCCTCTTCTGATCCAGCTCTCTGCTATGGTCTAGGAAAGCAGTAGAAGATGGCCCAAGTCCTCGGGCCTCTGCACCCACGTGGGAGACCTGGAAGAATGGCTCCTGCCTTCGGATCAGCGCAGTTCCAGCCATTGCAGCCACCTGGGGAGTGAACCAGCAAATAGAAGATCTCTCTCTCTCTCTCTCTCTCTCTCTGCCTCCCCTTCTCTATCTCTTCTTCTCTCTCTGACTTTCAAATAAATAACATAATTCTTTTAAAACAAACTATTTATTTATTTATTTGTAAATTAGAGTCAGAGAGAGAGAGAGAGAGAGAGAGAGAGAATCATTCATCCGCTGGTTCACTATCCAGATAGTCGCAACAGCCAGGGCTGGGTCAGGCTGAAGCCAGGAGCCAGGGGCTTCATCCAGGTCTCTCACGGAGGCAGCAGGGGCCCAAGCACTTGGAGCATCTTTTGCTGCTTTTTCCCAGGCCATTAGCAGGGCGCTGGATCAGAAGTGGAGCAGCCAGGACTTGAACCTGCACCCACGTGGGATGCCGGCATTGCAGGCTGCGACTTTACCCGCTACGCCACAATGTTGGCCTCTGATTTTAAAATCTTAGCCAATAATTTGAGATGGAAAACAAGACACGGTGAGCCCCCAGTTGGCAGCCTCTTGTGCACCAGGTATATAGTCTTGGAGTTAACAACCCCGACTCCCACTTCCAGCCGAGGGTCGCTCATGGGAAGGAAGCTCTAGTCTGCACGCCACAGGGCCGGGGGCTCAGAGGGGCCGCTGGGAGCCCTGTGCATGGCTGAGCACTGGCGCCAGGGGCAACTGTTGCCTCCCCTCCAGTTCTTCAGTTGCTGATCTACCCTGCAGGATGTGGTGAGGACTGGGAGGTGACACACCCAGAGACTTTGCTAATCTACCTCAGAGCTGCTCCCACTCCTTCAGCTCCACCCAGCTTCATCTCTGTGGCCAGTGGGAAGAAGAAGCAGCGAGTCCAGCAGGTCCATTTTCAACCAGGGCAGATGGGGTGGCCGTGGGGCAGGGATGTGGGTGAACCCCTAACCTGTGTCCCAAGGAAGGTTCCCAGCTCCTAGGGCATTGGGAGATGAACGCGACCTGGCTTTACTGTAATGCTTTATTATTTTATTTATTTATTTATTTTTGACAGGCAGAGTGGACAGTGAGAGAGAGAGAGAGAAAGGTCTTTCTTTGCCGTTGGTTCACCCTCCAATGGCCGCCGTGGCCGGCGCACTGCGCTGATCCGAAGGCAGGAGCCAGGTACTTATCCTGGTCTCCCATGGGGTGCAGGGCCCAAGCACTTGGGCCATCCTCCACTGCACTCCCTGGCCATAGCAGAGAGCTGGCCTGGAAGAGGGGCAACCGGGACAGAATCCAGCGCCCCGACCAGGACTAGAACCCGGTGTGCCGGCGCCGCTAGGAGGAGGATTAGCCTGTTGAGCTGTGGTGCCGGCTACTGTACTGCTTTAAACCCTCCACTTGCAACACAACGCAGCTCCTGGCAAAGACCAGCGAGGCCCTCCCTCATCCATGGTCCCGGAGAAGCTCGGGTCACTTTATCTCCTCCTGCTCTCGTCACCCTCAGGCCTCCCTGCCTTTCTCGCTTTCTCGAGAAAGCTCTTTCCTGCCTCAGGACCTTTGCATATGCTAGTCTTTCTGGTTATTAGGCTCATTTTTTAGACCTCTCATTCCTGGGAACCTTTTTTTTGGTCAGCTTTTAGCCCAAACCTTCCCCCACGTCTCCCTCCTTGTCTTACACTTTGGATGTCACTTGCCTCTTTCATTTTCCTCAGAGCATCCATGGGAATTACTGTGTAGACTCGATCTTTACTGAGTAGGAGGCTGCTGTGTCAATGGTCGTGTTTCCTGCAAGGTTGTTTATCAGCTCTCTGGCATCCTGGCCGCCAATCCCACAATCCCGCCACCAGGGATGATACCAAGGGACAGAGTCTAAATAACTGGGCGTTTCCAGTACACAGAGGTCCCCAGCTTACAGGATTTTGGCTCTGCAATGCCGTGGGAGCCACCCGCAGTCAGTGGACACTGTACTTGTGGTGTTGACTCAGACCTTTCCCAGGCCAGCGCTATGTGGGCTCATCCCCTCTGGTGGTACCGGCCAGGGGCAGTGAGCACAGCGTCCGTGGGGCCACTCCCTCCTGCCCCTCCCCAAGTCTCAAGGGCCCCTCCTCCACCCCCAGCACTGCTGGGAGACACTGTGTTTGGGCTCAATCACTGCACTTCCACTTAACAATCATTTCTTTTTTCTTTCTTTTATTTATTCAAAAGATACACACACACACACACACACACACACACAGAGAAATCTCCCATCCACTGGTTCACTCCCTGAATGTTTGTAATAGCCAGGGCTGTGCCAGGTGGAAGCCAGGAGCCAGAAGCTTCATCTGGGTTACCCACATGGGTGGCAGGGCCATCCTCTGCTACTTTCCCCAGGCCATTAGCAGGGAGCTGGATGGGAAAGATAGGTGCCCGTGTGGGATGCCAGCATTGCAGGAAGCAGCTTTACTGGCTCTGCCACAACCCCGTGTGTGGCAGACTCAAGTACTCGACCCCCCCCGCCCCGGCAAGGTGCACATTAACAAGAAGCTAGAAACTTGAACCCAGGCACTCTGATATGGGTCACAGACATCCCAGGAGGCATCTTAACCTCTGCACCAAACGCCCACCCCGACTTAGGCTATTATGATTATGGGGCTGCAACCCTGGTGCCAGCGGAGGAGAGGAGCTCCTGTAAACGGTGCTTCGTCTGCGGCCAGCTGTGGTTCCATGTGTCCAGCCATGGGCAGGAGGTGCTGAAGCGTGATGCTGCAGATTCCACCCCGTATCAGTTCCACGTCCTCCCTGTGTGTGAGATCCTTCAATCCTCAGAGCCGCTCTGGCTCAGGTGATGTGCTTACATCCATTATACAGCTGACGAGACTGAGGCGTGTGGGGGTGAAGGAAGGTTCCTCAGGGCATGTGACTGGATGGTGGAGCTTGAATCGCCTGCCTGGTGAGCAGAGAACAGGGCTGCCGCTGCCTAGGTCCTTCCCGGTGTGCCGACACCCAGAGAAAGCAGAGCTGAGTGCTGCCCAGGACCAGAAGTGGCGTCCCCACAGTGCACGAGAAGACGAGCATGGGGGACACGTAGCCGTGTGTGGGGCACTCGTGGGAGACAAAGGCATCCAGATGGGGGGTGCTGGTGGGGGCGCTGCCCCTATGCTCGGGGAGGGGTCTTGGCTGGGTTGTAGGGTGTGGCAGGGAGGAGGGGGTGAGTGACAGCCTGGGTGTGGCTGAAAGAACGCACTGGGCCCCTGCTGGGGACTGGCATGGAGGGGCAGACCAGAGCAGGGCAGGCGAGGTGCTGGGAGAGATGTCTGGGGGAACTGTGTTTCCACTTCGGAGTGGTCCGAGAGGGGTGCAGGCAGACTCTGGGACCTGAAGGAAGGGGTGAGGTAGCCCCTGGGAAGAGGAGGGGTGGGTCAGCCCTGAGGGGTGGCTGGAGGCCTGGGGGACCACACCCAGGGACGGCAAGGAGAAGCTTCTCTTCTCTTCTGTTTTGGAACCATCTGGGGCCATGGACGCTATTTTGCAGGGAACAGAATGATGGGTTCCTCCATGAGCACCATGTCATTTATTTATTTACAAAAAAAGTGTTAAGTACCCAAGTACTAAGTCTTTAATATTTTTTTTCTTTCTTTCTCTCTCTCTCTCTCTCTTTCTTTCTTTCTTTCTCTTTCTTTCTTTCTTTCTTTCTTTCTTTCTTTCTTTCTTTCTTTCTTTCTTTCTTTCTTTTCTTCTTGTAAGGCAAAGAGGGAGAGGGAGAGGGGGAGGGAGAGGGAGAGGGGGAGGGGGAGGGGGAGGGAGAGGATAGACACAGAGACATCTCCATCTGCTCATTCACTCCTCAAATGCTTGCACTAGTGAGGGCTGGGCCAAGCTGAAGCCAGGAGCTCGGAACCCGATCCGGGCCTCCCACATGGGTGGTCGGTGCCCAACAACTTGAGCCAGCCCTGGGTACACACTAGCAGGACTCTGGGATCAGAAGTGCAGCCAGGACTTGCGCCCAGGTGCAAGGGAGATGCCCGTAAGGGAGACAATTGTCCTAAGTGCATCTCCATCACTGTGTCCAACGCCCACCCCTGAGCCCCACTGTAAATGGCCTGAGGGTCTTGTGTGGGCTCTCAGTTCTTGGTGTCTTGGTCTGAGGGCTCCATGGCTGGTGCCACAGGCAGCCCTTGCTGGAAGCTTTGGCCCCTTTAAGGCTGAGCCTCTCGACATTGTGACCTGCACAGGGTTAGGCTGCACTGCAGGGAAGGAACTTGACCCTGAGAAGGCGACCTGGGGTGGGGTGGGGTGGGGGACTACAGGGTGAATTCCCTGGATTGTGAGAAGTGAGGAAATGCCCAGAAATTCTTAGAAAAGCTGTGAGCACCCCCCAACCGCGCCCTTCACAAGTCACCTGCAGGATTGCTGTACAAGAAGGGGATTTTGCATGCTCTGCAGCAGGCGAGGCAGCGTGGGGATGGACGTACACAGAGCACGGAGCTGACACCCAGAGTGCTGGGGGCCTTGGGGTGACACCCCAGAGTCCAGCTCGCCCTATGTCATTAGCGCAGGCTCGGCCGTTCATCCCTCCACCCGCCTCGGACCGCCTGTCGGCGTTGACCCGCAGACCAGACGGAAGTCAGCTGGCGAGCCTTCTGACACATGTCAAGGTCCTCGCTGCAGGGGTCCCAGTACCTTGGATACTGCATTTCCTGACTGTTTTTGCCACCTGTGTCACTTGCAGCCAGGAGCATCTCAGGGCCCAGAAGTCTTTCCCAGCTGGGAAGATTGGATCAAATAGCCCTCCCCGGATGCCCTGTGAGAGGCTGGATAGAGGTGAACCCAGGGATCTAAACCCTGGCTCAGGTGCACCCAGGGTGCCACTGCCTGCCACACCCTTTAAAATTCTCTGCTGGATTGAACACATGTGAGAGTGTACAGTCATGGGTGGACCTTGAGCCATATCCTTTCCTGAATCATTACTGCTTAGGTTGAGCCTGAGCCTCCATCTTGTTTCTCCACACAAGTGTTGACTGAGCCTGGATCCCCAAGTCTCCAAACTTTAAGGACTCCATCTGTATTTTTTAAATATTTATTTATTTGAAAGTCAGAGAGTGAGAGGGAGAGAGAGAGAGAGAGAGAGAGAGAGAGAATCTTCCACCAGCTGGTTTACTCCCCAGGTGGCCACAACAGCCAGTGCAGGGCCAGGCCAATGCCAGGAGCCAGGAGAGCTTCATCTGGGTTACCCACATGGGTGGCAGGGGCCCAAACACTCGGGCCATCCTCTGCTACTTTCCCCAGGCCATTGCAGGGAGCTGGATGGGAAAGATAGGCGCCTGTGTGGGATGCCAGCATCGCAGGAGGCAGCTTTACCGGCTCTGCTACAACCTGCTCCCTCAGGACTCCATCTCTCTTGCAGGCAGAACCGGCCCGGTGTGGAACACGGCAGTGAGAAACACTGCTGCCTAAACAGCACCCCGTTTTTGTCTTTTGCCCACCACAGCTCCCGGTCAGGGCATGTGCTTGGTGGGCGAGGTGCAGGGGAACCTCAAGGAGCTGGAAGGACACCCCTGAAGGCCACCTGGCCAGCACATTCTGTGTGATCAGCATTCCCCTGACAGATTGCTTACCAAGGCCACTGCTGGCCAGAACTCTGCCAGTGCCTCTGACGGGGCCACTGCACCTGCTGTGTGCCAGCCGTGGAGCTGAACAGGGCTGCTGGCGTCCAGCCTCCCCTCCCCCAGCATCAGCAGCCATTCCCGCTTGGTGTGCCCAGCCAGGTCTCTCTGCAGTGGGGCTTCAGGCGCCTGGGTCTTGGGGCTCCCTGTCCTCACTGTCTCTATCTGCTTGGCAGCTCCTGCCAAGGAAGGTGACCTTGTCACAAGGGTAGAAGACCTTCCGAGGGGCTGGTATCTGTGTGGACACAGGGGCCAGAGATGGCTCTCCATGGGCTCCTGATCCTAATGGCGTCTGCTGCCATGTGTGTCCGGGAGGGCAGGGGCCAGGCAGAGACCCCGAGCCACACAGAGAGCACAGGGCCCCTGCCCAGTGACAGTGGCAGCTGGCACAAGACGGGTCCCCCTTCTTCAATCCTGTCTCTGAGGCATGGGTAGGCGACTTGTGACACTCAAGATGACCAGGAAATGGCCCCGTCTCTCTGTGCACACCGCATCCATGGGCAGGCTTAGGGCCTTGAGTCTAGAAGCCTCGTCCTTGTCTTTTTTTTTTTTTTTTTTTTGACAGGCAGAGTGGACAGTGAGAGAGACAGACAGAGAGAAAGGTCTTCCTTTTGCCGTTGGTTCACCCTCCAATGGCCGCCACGGCTGGCGCACTGCGGCCGGCACATCGCGCTGATCCAAAGGCAGGAGCCAGGTACTTATCCTGGTCTCCCATGGGGTGCAGGGCCCAAACACTTGGGCCATCCTCCACTGCACTCCCTGGCTACAGCAGAGAGCTGGCCTGGAAGAGGGGCAACCGGGACAGAATCTGGCACCCTGACCGGGACTAGAACCTGGTGTGCCGACGCCGCAAGGCAGAGGATTAGCCTAGGGAGCCGCGGCGCCGGCCTCGTCCTTGTCTTAAATTGTCCTCATCCTCCCCCTTCCTCGAGCATTGCACTGTTCTAGATCAGAGCTGTGGCTCCAATGTCTTCAGGGAGCAGTCTGGTAGCAGTGATGAGCAAGAGCAGGTGCGGTACAATAGGGAGTGGTGGGGACTGTGTCAAGTGGAGAGTGCGGGTGAGCCCTGAAGATGCTCAAGTTCAAATAAAAACACATAGGAGTGGGGTGGGACAGGCATTTGGTCTTGTGGCTAAGACCCTGTTAAGAATGTCTGGGGAGTGGCTGACACTGTGGCATAGTGGGTAAAGCCGCAGCAGTGTTGCTGCAGTGTTGGTATCCCATATGGGTGTGGTTCAAGTCCTGGCTGCTCCACTTTGATCCGGCTCTCTGCTATGGCCTGGGAAAGCAGAAGATGGCCCAAGTGCTTGGGCCCCTGCACCCACTTGGGAGACCTGGAAGAAGCTCCTGGCTCCTGGATTTGGATTGGCACAGCTCCGGCCGTTGTGGCCGTTTGGGGAGTGAACCAGCGGATGGCAGACCTCTCTCTCTCTCTCTGCCTCTCTGTAATTCTCTGCCTTTCAAATGAATAAATCTTTAAAAAGAAAAATAAAAAGAATGTCTGGGTTTCATTCCCAGCTCTGGCTCCTGACTCCTTCCTGGGAACGCAGACTCCGGACACAGCAGTGATGACTTAATAATCAGACTCCCGTCACCTATACAGGAGACCCAGCTTGAGTTTCCCTCTCCTGGCTCCAGACCTGAGCCAGCCCCCAGCCACTGTGGGCATTTGGGGTGTGGACCAGTGGATGAGAGATGTCTCTTTCTCTCAAGTCAAATGAAACAAAACACACACTGCCCGCATGACACAGGTGTCGCGGCCCTTAGCTTTTGTCTGGGAGACCGACAGTGAGTGAGTGAGTGGTCTGGAGCCGAGGATCCTTGGGGATGTGCATCCTACCACTCGCCTGGAGGAGGGGAGGGAGGTGCAGAGGCAGAGCAGAGGCCAGGGTGTGCTGGGGGCATTTTCCAGAAGAGGAAGAAGAAAAATGGGAACTCGTGAGGTCTGAAGCAGGAGGGAGCTGTTTTTATTTGCTTACTTATTTGAAAGGCAGATTTACTGAGAGTGAGAGCAAGAGCGAGAGCGAGAGCGAGAGCGAGAGAGAGGTCTTCCATCTGCTGGTTCGCTCCCCAAATGACCATAATGCCCGAAGCTGGGCTGATCCAAGGCCAGGAGCCAGGAGCTTCTTCCAGGTCTCCCACATAGGTGCAGGGACCCAAGCACTTGGGCCATCTTCTTCTGCTTTCCCAGGCCATAGCAGAGAGCTGGATCACAAGTGCAGCAGCCGGGACTCGAATTGGTGCCCTTATGGGATACTGGCGCTGCAGACAGTGACTTTACCTGCTACGCCACAGTGCTGGCTCCTGTTTCATTGATTTATCTGAGCAGAGAACAGATGCTGAGGAAGCTGCAAGGTGTCTTCCAGCTCCTCCCTCCCCGCTCCCAGCTCCATGGGGTAACTACGTCTGATTGCATATGTGCCTCACTCACCCACTCAGCCTTGTTGGGGGTCACTTCGGGGAGTGCGAGGATGGTGGTCTGTCATTCATGCCTGCGGAGGCCGAGGGCTCACCGTTCAGTCTGGATGGGAGTCTTTGGAGGCCAGATGTGATATGCAAAGGAACAGCTGCCCGGGGTGACTCAGGAGTGTCAGAGAGATGCACTCCCTTTCCAAAAAAACATCCCAGAGTGTGCAAGATGTTTCAGTTCCATGGAGCATCACAGACTCACACAGCGGGAAAGTTACTCGTTTTCCATGCTCCTCTCGTCCTTCTGTTTCGTGCTGGTCTGTCTTAACACCTTCGGAACACTTGCTAATCAGTCAGCCGCAGTGCCTTCGCAGGCAGTAGTAGCTACAAGTGGATAACATTTCTTTTTCTTCTCCGTTTTATTTATTTTTGGCAAATGTCTTTGATTTAGGGTGCGATGCTGGCTTCTCCATTTTATAGTGGACACTGAAGTCAATCATTAAGAAATGGTGTCGGGGGTGGCTGGACGCAGCAGGAGAGGGAATGAGGCAGTTCAAAGTGAGCCCCGAAGTAGGGGACACTGCAGGGAGATGACTGCAGGGGTATCCACAGAAGGGATGCATCCCCAGGTTCCAGGACAGCACCTCACTGGACCCAGCTCTGGGCTGCTTGGTGCCCCTCTGCCTTCAAGTCGACAAATGCCACTTTTAGCAGGCAGTCCTTCTGGATGCCGGCTCAGGAGTCATGGCTCTTCTGATGCGCTGGGATTCCAGTTCCAACCTTCTGTCACCAGCAGGGGCATCAGAGGCTAACAAGGGTGGGTGCCTACAGTGAGGGTGGGGTGGAGGCGGAGAAGGGACCTGTAGCAACCCCATGCTCCATGCCCCATTTGCTAAGTAAGAATTCGAGCCCTTGATGGTCACACCTTCCCGTCTCACAAGAAGAGTCAGAAATCTATTTTTTTTATGTGACATCTCACCGTTTTTCAATGTTGACAACAAATGTCCACCATGCCTGGGGGCCAGATCTAGCCTCAGACACTCTCAGGTGAGAGAGAGAGAGAGAGAGGAAGAGGGACAATTCCCAGTGACAACGCCCTCAAGTTGCCTTGCCTCACACCCAGGCCCCAGAAGTCACAGCTAGAATGAGTTGTGCAAGTCATGTGTTTCCCCGAAAGACTGGGCCCTCCTGGCCAGCAGGGAGGGGCCTGAGTCATCTCTAGGTCCTCTGGCCCGGGCCAGGGCCAAGGCCAAGGCCCTGGCCCCACAGGCCTAGGGCAGGGTGCAGGAGAAGACCAAAGGGGAAGTGAGGCCGAGATGCTCCTGGGAGGGGCTCGCAGGGCAAGGGACTCCAGCTGGCCAGGGGCCCCGGCAGCAGACCTGCCCCTGCCTGAGCTGAGGCCCTTGGATGATGCTCAGTTGGAAAAGACAATGGGAGCGGCACGGCTAGGAGGCTGGGATGCCACGGTGTCTGCGTGGGAGGCCTTGCTCAGGGGCCCACGGAGGGCAGGGAGGCAGAGAGCAGCTGGAGGCTGACGGAACCCTGGCTCTCTCGGGACCGGCAAAAGTTGGTCTTGGGGTAGCCCGGGGAAGCTCACCCCTCCCGCGACAGCATCAGCCGGCCTTGCGGGCCCCCACCCCCACCTCCACGCCCGCGCCCTGTCCCGCAGAGACAGGGTGCACGGCCCGCGCGCCCCACAGCGCTCTGGGTGGGGATGCGCCGGCCGCCGCCTCTCCCTGGAGCTCCCGTGCGCCTTGAGGGCACCGGGAGCGCCCAGCGTGGCGGGCGGTGGGGTTCCCTGGCTGCCCCGGCCCGCGGCGCTTCTCGGCCGCCGCCTCGGGGCGTCTCTGCTCCGCTGCGAGCCCGGCACCGCGGCGGCGGCCGCGCCAAGAAGCGCCGGGTCACCGCAGGCTGAGGCGCCCGCCGCCGCCCTCCCCCTCCGCGCCGTCGCCCGCCCTCCCGCCTCCCTCGCGCGCTCGCTCGCTCGCTCGCCGCTTCCCTCTCCCCGCCTTCCCTCCGCGCTCCCCGCCCTCCCCGCCGTGCCTCGCCTCCTCCGCCCCGCGCCCTGCGGTGCTGCAGCTGCGGGCGGCTCCAGCTGCCCCCAGATGTGGGCTGGGCGGCGCGCGGGGAACTTTCGCGCCGGCTGCGAGTGCGGGGCCCCGGCTGCGGTCCGGCTGCCATGGATCCGCCGGCGGGAGCCGCTCGCCGCCTGCTCTGCCCCACGCTGCTGCTGCTGCTGCTGCTGCTGCCGCCGCCGCTGCCGCTCCTGCTGCCGCCGCCGCCGCCGCCCGCGAACGCCCGGCTCACCGCCGCCGCCGACCCCCCAGGTAGGTGCGGCCGAGTCCCCCAGGCGCCGCGACCCCAGCCGGCCGGCCCCGCCCCGCCGCCCCCTCCCCAGGCGGCGTCCAGCCCGACTTGGGCAAACTCCGCGCGCCCCGCCCGGGGCCAAGTTGGCCAACTTCGGGGCCGGGTTGGTCGCGCAGGGGGCGCCCCGCGGTTCGCCCAGAATTTTCGGGCCGGGGGTGGGGAGCCCGGGAGCACTCGGCGGCTGCCGGTGCACCCAGCGTGGAGACCGAGGGCTGGGAAAGCCCTAGGGAGCGCGCAGCCAGCTCCAGCGGGTCCAGGGGAGCCAGGGCGAGGCGGCGCCGGGGCTCGCGTCCGGGGACGCTCAGGCGGCGCGGGGTGCTGAGTGCGCCGCTGTGGGCCCTGAGGCTAGGTTGGGGAGCCCTGTGTGTGGGGGGACCGGCAGGACCCTACTCCACCCCTCCCTGCCCTCGGGCGCGCGGGGAGAGGGAGCCGGCTGCGGGCTGACCGAGTGCCTGCCGCGGAGGACAGGCCGCCCGTGCCCGGGGGGGGCGCCGAGTCCGTGCGGCTCCATAGGCAGCGGTGAGGGCTCTCGGGCCGCGCTGGCGGCCGAGGGGTCGAGGCGCACAGGTAGGGGGTCGCCCGGGCTTGGCTTCCGAGCAGCAGCCCCACGTCCTGCCAAGGACGGTAGGTTCCAGGGGCCGGGGACGCCCTGCTGGGATCGTCCCCTGGGGAACTGTGAAGAGCCGGCGCAGCTCTGGTCCCGACCAAGGCAGGGAGCAGAGCTCTTGGCTGGCAGAGTCCCAGAGGGGAACGGCCCAGGCCCGGGGACGGCGTGGTTCCGGAGCCGGGGCTCTGCCAATGCGCCTTTCTGGCTGCGAGAAAGCCGGGGAAGTGCTGGGAGCTTCCGAGGGGTCGCGGGGCGGAAGGAATGCCCCTCCTCTTGGCTGGGGGGTGGGGGCGGTGTACCGCGCCCGGCGGTGGCCCTGGGGCTCCCAGTCTCCGCGGGTCTAACGTCCTTCCCCGTTGCAGGAGGGCCCCTGGGGCACGGAGCGGAGCGCATCCTGGCGGTGCCGGTGCGCACTGACGCCCAGGGCCGCTTGGTATCCCACGTGGTGTCGGCAGCGACGGCCGGGGCGGGAATTCGAGCCCGCAGGGCCGCCCCGGTCCAAACCCCGGGTCTCCCCGGAGGCAGCGAGGAGGACACAGGAGGCCGCCTCTTCTACAATGTCACCGTCTTCGGCCGAGACCTGCACCTGCGGCTGCGGCCCAACGCCCGCCTCGTGGCGCCCGGAGCCACGGTGGAGTGGCAGGCTGACACGGGCACCACCCGCGTGGAGCCTCTGCTTGGGACCTGCCTCTACGTCGGAGACGTGGCCGGCCTGCCTGCAGCCTCCTCCGTGGCAGTCAGCAACTGTGACGGGCTGGTGAGTGTGCGCTGCCTGTACCTTTCCATTCCAGGGCTTGGCAATGGGTTACCTGGAGTCCCTGGGGAGGACAAAGCCTGAGCTGAGACCACTTCTGCAAGGGCCCCCAAATGAAGGGTTTGGGGAGAAAGCAAGTTATTTCCGATGGTCTGAGCAGGGGTGATTTATGCAGAGGCGGGGCCCGGGTCTCCAGTAGTGCTCCTCAAGTGGCAGAGCGCGTGTCTGTCTGCCTTCTGCCTGCCGGCGGCATGCCGGCGCCTGTGTGTGTAGCACAGCTGAGGTGTGCATTTGCACCCATGTTCTGGAATGTCACTGTGCACTTGTGTCTGGGTGCCTGCATGCCTGGGCCGATGCATGCACCTGCCGTCGTCTCCCTGTCGTGCACGTGTGTGTCTGTGGCTCTCTGCCTGTACGTGCGGAGGGGCGTTGGAGCGTGTGTGACGCGCTGAGGTGGCCCACACCGTGTGTGCTGGCAGGTCAGTCCTGTTTCTGTGCGTGCAGGTGTTGCCAACCCGGGGAGCAGGCCGTGGTGCTAAAATGCCCAGTTAGCTCTCTGCAGCCCCTGG
Source organism: Oryctolagus cuniculus (assembly GCF_051225735.1). NCBI lineage: Eukaryota > Metazoa > Chordata > Mammalia > Lagomorpha > Leporidae > Oryctolagus > Oryctolagus cuniculus. The sequence goes on from NC_142872.1 coordinate 69,010,059, forward strand.
CTGCCCGGGAGCCACTGATTTTATGCTGTGGTTTCCTGTTGAACTCCAGTTACTTATTTGAAAAGTTGGTTTTCTCTCTCTATTTTGAGCCAAGGGGAGCATTTGGAAATGAAGGCTCTAGTTGCCTGTGGGCTGCTTGATCTCTTGGAGGCGGCCCCTGAAGGGCAGGAGAGAGGCTGGTGGCGGGGGAGGGGAGGACTTTTGGGGACTGCCTGGGCCACCCAGCGTTTGACCAGAGCCCTGGGAAGTTCTGCTTCCAAAGGGGGCCCACGGAGACGGTGTCTCAGCATAAGAGGACCTCGGAGGAAGCCCGGATCGATGCTCTGGGAGGAGGCTGACATTGGCGCCTGCTGTGTCCGGCCGCCTAGGGGCCTGGCACGGGCAGAAGCCACTGCAGTTTTCTATTTTGGATTGGGTGTGCGGTGGTCAGGCTGTGCCGGCCGACTTGTGCAGCCGCCCACCGTGGGTTTCGCGGTGACTGCTGCTCAGGGCACTCCTGCTCCCTGCCCCTGCTGGCTGATCCTCAGGCGGCAGGGCCACCCGCTGTCTGCAGGGCTGGCAGCTACACCGCAGCCCCACCACCGCCGCCGCCACCGTTCTTTCTCTGGAGACGCAGGGAATGTCACTTGTTGCTTTGGAAATTCACTGCTTTTGCCTGGAGTTCCTTAGAACCCAGGCACCTTGCAACCAAACTCTAAATGTCCTTGGGTTAAAATGGTGCATCCCTTGTATGCCCTCCTGTCTTGGAGGACATCCCGAATACCTTGTGGGTGAGTCTCAGTGAATTTCCTAAAAATGAATTCCTGGGGACTGAGGGTGAGATGGGGGAGGGGATTCAGCGCGGACAGAGACTGTTGGGGGGCCAGCTCCTAGGCGCTAATTCATTCCTAAGGGAGAGCATCTCAGGGAGGCTTGGCTGTATTCATTCATTTGTTCACTCGTTTGATGATTCATTTGTTCAGCCAGCATCTTCTGTGTTTATCCTCGGCGCTGGCCAGACACGTGGCAGGCCTGGAACAACCTTCAGAGAGCTCCCGTCTGCAGGGTAGCTGAAGGGAGCTGACCAGGGCTTTTGAGAGTAGGCTCCTGGGGGGGCTGTTTGAATGAGCCCTGGAAGAATGGGTTTCCAGCTATCAAAGGCGCACGTTGGCATTTTGCGTGGGGGGAAGAGCGGGTGCAGAGCTACCCGGTGTGAATTGGCCTGGGCAGGACAGGCTTGCGGAGGTGGCACAGGGGCTGAGCAGACATGAGCAGAGGCACAAGACAGAGCACAGAGGGGTGCTGGGGTGGGAAGAGCGGCTGGGCCTGCCTGAGTGGCCTTGGATGCTGCCGACGGATAAGGGCCCGGAGACAGCGGGGTGGCATCGCCCGTTCTCCTTTCAAGTGCGTGTCCGTTTGGGACTTTTTTTTTTTCCCACCCTTTAGGTGCCTTTGTGCTTCCAGGCTAGACTCGCTGGCTATGGATTCAGAGCTTTGCGTGCTTGGTGCCCCAGTCCTCCCAGAGGCCCTGTGCAGGGGCGGCGAGCTCAGGTGCGTGCTCCGAGAGGCTGAGGAACTTGCCCAGGGCCACGCAGCCAGTGAGCGTGGGAGTCTGACTGGGTTGTCCAGGCCTGTGCCGCGGGGCTCCCAGCTCTGTGCGGGTGAAAGGTTCTGAGATAAGGTACCAGGAGCAGATAATTCCTGCATGCTCCCTCTCGGCGGGACGGGTGTGTGACCCAGCCAGCAACCCACGCTCCACACAGCCCCTTTCTGCTCGTCCCTGATGTGTGGCTCCAAGCACTGGGCCGGTGAGTCATGCCTGGGGATCCCAGGGAGCTTGCTCACAGGCACGTTCAGACTCAGCGGGCCTGGGGTGAGGCCTGAAGGTCTGCATTTCCAGGAAGCTCCCCAGCTCTCGCTCCTGGCCCCGACGCTGCGCTTTGAGAAGCACGGCTCCAAACCCCGCACCGTGCACCACCAGTCTCTTTGAGCAGAAGGCATCCAGTGGGCAAGCCAGCACGGACAACCTGCCCCTGCCTGCGCTCACCCCCAGGAGACGGAAGGGCATCTCTCAGGTCTTTGAGAGCTTCTGGAATAAAGCAGTTCCTGTGAGCCCCCACGTCTTCCCGCGCTGCCAACACGGATGGGGCCTTGGAAGCCTTTCCTTCTAGAACGCGTGCGGCTCATCTCCAGGCAGAGGCTGCACAGCTCAGGGCACGTGGAGGTCACAGCAGGCAGCCGGGCTCTCGCCTCTTAGGGTAGCACATGTCTGTGTGCAGAGCCGCAGGCCCTGTTAGGTCTGATGTCCTGCCCCTGGCTGGGATACTCCTTTGCTCCTCTGTTTGCCTGGAACTGAGACATCCTGGCGTGTTTCTCTGCTTTAAAAGCAGGCAATAGTCCCTGTGTTTGCTGTGCACAGCGGTCTCCTGATCCACTCCTACAGGAGGTTCTCATGTTACCCTGTCCGTCTGGGTCCTGGGACAGAAAACTCGAGTCAAGTGAGTCTAAACAGAAAGGGGAAGTTATTCTTTCACCTAATGATGAGTCTTCAGGCATGGTTGGATCCAGGTGCTCCTGCCAGGTCATTAGGACCCTTACCACCTCTTGCCTCTGCCTTCTTAGTGTTGGCTTTGCTTTCAGATGGAGCCCTTGGTGGCGACTGACGGGTCCCAGGAGAGCCGGGCTGGTATCTTATTCTGAGGCTAAGCTATGGTCGGGATGATGCAATAAGAATCAGGGCATGGGGCTTGCAAAATCCCACAGACTGCGAGAGCAGGAGGCGCTGCTCCCTAAAGTGATAGGAGGTTGCTTTTGCCGGAAGTCGGAACCCCGGGCCAGCCAAGACACATGTCCACTGGGGATCAGGCAGAGGTGCCGAGGCGGGAAGCGGCACGGGACGACGGCTTCGCGGCGCTGCCCTGCAGTCTGCTCTGGGGAGACTGGCAGGTGCAGAGCTCCTGTGTTCTCCTGCAGTCACCAGGCAGATGCTGCTCGGGCGCGTCCCGGGGCGGGGCTGTGATCTGCCCTTTCGCGGTGCATGAGGAAGAAGGTAAAGCAGTGTGCGCCTGCGCCTCGCCGAGGAAGAAGGTAAAGCAGTGTGCGCCTGCGCCTGCGCCTCGCCACGCTGCACGGGAGTTTCCTCCTATCTCATGGGCCGCCCGTGAGGGAGCCCGTGTCACGTCATTTTTGCAGGCTCATTAAAAACCCACTGAGCAGCCTCTTGGCGTAACCGTGAGTGCCCCTGCTGCGTGCCGGGCTCCCTGCTCGCCTGGCTGAGTCTTCACAACAGCCTGTGGAGCAAATCCTGCTGTCATCCCCATTCCACAGACGAATAAACCGAGGCTGGCCCAAACCTTGAAGCCAGGATCTGAGCACGCACCTGTCCATTGCCAAGGCTGTCTCACGGCATTTCATTGCCCTGTTCCGTGTGCCAACAGCCTGCATAAGAAAGACAGCCACATTTCTTGACAACGTTTCCTACCTTCCCTGGTTGGCCGCTGGCGACCTTCCCCGTCAGGGAGAGGGACACGGGAGCGGGCCTGGTGGCTGAGTGGCCATCGGACCAGTAGGTACGGTTCGGGCTGTTGATCCTGGTGGCTGACCACAGTGGGGACTCTGTGCGACAGAAGCAGCCCTGCCCCTTTTCTGCCTCCCCCTTGGGGCAGTGCTGGGGGCCTGCCTGGTCTCTCTGGGCTGGGCACCAGCAAGGCTGTGACCTCCAAGGCTGGCCCGATCCTGGGGCCTGAAGAAGGAGGTGTCCACTGTTCCCTGGGTGCTCAAGACAGTTCCCACGGCCCCCGGGGTGTGGCTGTCACTAGGTCGGGGCAAGGTCTCATGGGGAACAGGACGTGGGGCTGCTGTCTCTTGGGCTGCGGCTCCCCTGCCAAGCATCCCTCCTGGCTGGGCACCTGCCTGGCGTTACATCGCTAAGGGCCTCAGAGGGAGGTCGTGAGTTGGTCAAAGGGACCCAGAAGAGTAGGCTGTTGCTTTCAAGTCCACACACTCTGGGCTGCAGTTGGCTTAGATGCCAGCTTGGGGCAGGTGCAGGGTGCCTGGAATTTGCAGCTGCCCTTCCCAGAATCCTCCTTTCTCTCCTCCAAAGAGGGGCTGTGGGAGCTTCAGGTTGGATGGAGCTGGGGCACCTGCTTAGCCTCTGCTGTCAGCGATGTACACACTCACCTAGGGTGGTCTTCACCAATTCGTGTTCAGTTTAAATGACAGAAAACCAGCTCACACTGGATGAAGCAAACAAGGGACTTCCTGGGCACAGTTGACTGGAGGTTCTGAGGAGTGTTGGCTTCAGGCATGGCTGGGTCCAGAGGCTCAGGCCATACTGTCTGTCTTTCAGTCCTGCCGCTTTATTTTAAACATTTATTTATTTGAAAAGCGGAGCGACAGAGGGAGGGAGAGCGAGCGCAAGAGCGAGCCATCTGCTGGTTCACTCCCCAGATGGCTGGGCCAAGCCAAAGCCAGGACCCAGAGCTCCATCTGGGTCTCCCATGTGGGTGGCAGGGGCCCACGCACTTGGGTCATCTTCTGGTATCTTTCCAGGCACATTAGCAGGGAGCTGGATCAGAAGCAGAGCAGCACCCTGATATGGAGTGCAGGGGTTGCAAGTGTTAGCCTAATTGGCTGTGCCACAACGGTGGCCCCTCTGTGTCCATGTTTCAAGGTGCCCTGCATCCTCTGGGGACCACCAGCAGCCCCACTTCTAACTTGGCTTCCTAGGAGGCAGACTCTGAAATGGCAACCTGGGTGACACAGGCAAGGGTCCTGGGGCAGGGTCTGATGGGCCTGCCTGGGTTACTGGCTCACCCTTCAGTCACAGGCTGTGCTGTAGGCCTGGTGTGGACCTCACCTCTCGCCCACATTTGGGGCTCAGGGTGAGGGTCAGGCCCCTGACTCAGGAATGGGAGGGGCTCTGGCACACAAGCAAAGGGGAGGGAAGAGTGGGTGTGATCAGCAGGTGCAAACATTGCTGCCCCTCCTCCTCCCCCATTCAACCCAGGCTGTAGGCTCCAGGGATCCAGGCTGTAGGCTCCAGGGACCCAGGCTGTAGGCTCCAGGGACCCAGACTGTAGGTTCCAGGGATCCAGGCTGTAGGCTCCAGGGACCCAGGCCGTAGGCTCCAGGGAACCAGGCTGTAGGCTCCAAGGACCCAGACTGTAGGTTCCAGGGATCCAGGCTGTAGGCCAGGCTGGCATGTAAGCCAACTGCAGCCCAGTTCTGTCTGCCTGCCCAGCTGGACTCCCCCACCCCGTAGTCTTCAAGTAGAACCACTCTCCTGCAGACCTCAGTTTGCACTCCCCTCTCCCCTCCACCGTGAGGCAGCCCCCCCCGCCCCCACCCTCGAGATCTCTTGGCTCTGACCCAGTTCCCAGCTCCTAACTGCAGCTCCGTCATGCACGCCCCAGTGGCTCCTCCCTGGGGTCCCTCCACAGCAGTCCCTCTCCCAAATCATGTCCCTTCTTCCTCAGATTCCTTCTTAGTGCCCTTAAGAAACATTCCAGACCCAGCGACCTGGCACACCAGACCCCCGTCTGGGAACTCCAGCCTCAGCTGTGACTGTGTCCCCTTCACGTCTGCACTCCGGTCATGATGAACGCTCAGTCCCTGTGACCCTGGATGCCAGGGCCTTTGCACAAATTGTATCCCTGCCTGGGCCACTCCCACCCCGCCCTCTTTGCCTGCCTCACGCTGTGGATCTCAGTGAAATGGCACTTGGTCCCAGACCAACACAAGCCATGTCACAGCCTGGGCTTCTCAGACATTCCCGGCTGTGCCAGCAGGGTCCAACCTGGAGCTGTGATATGACAGTGCCCTGGAGGCGGTGGCTGGAAGGTGTGCAGAGACCCTGTGCTCTCGGGGTCCAGGGCTGGCCCCTGCTGTCCAGCTGGTGGGCTCTGCGCCAGCCCAGGGTGTGTGCGTTCCATCAGATGGGCCTTTGCAGAGAGGCCAAGAGTGCTGCAGCCCTTCCCACAGGAGAGCGCTGGTGCTCGCATCCCCCAGTGGAAACCAAACTGAGTGGGAAAGGGCTGGGTAGGGATGGGGAGACCTAGGGCTCTGGCCACTGCCTGCCTGGCCCTGGACAGACCACCTCTCCTGCCCACCGAGTTTGCATGGACGGAAAGTGAGCTCTGTGTGTGGGGTCTCCCCAGGGCAACTCCAAGGGAATGGGTTTGCAAATGCAGGTGCCCTAGGGGTCCATGGAGGGAGTCATGGGGAACCTGGCGCACCCAGGCCCCACGCCCCATGACCTTGGGTGGACCCCAGGTCTCCTGATGAGGGCTCTACAGGCAGCTGTGGAGATGCTGGGGACTGTGCTGGATGTCAGCATCCTTGGCCGGGCCTCGGAGGACCCAGCCAAGGGCTCATGAGGGCTGGCCTTGGGGGGGGGCTCTGCCTGACTTCAGCCTCCTGGCTGACCCTGGTGCTGCCCTGGGGCCCTCTCCTCCATGGGGCTGGGGAGGGATGGGCATGGCCCCATGGCTTCCAAGACTCCTGACTTGGGGGGTGTTTGTATTCCAGGTGGTCGAGCTGCAGCCCACGGGCCCCTCGCCTGCCTCAGGTGGCCCTGCAGTACCCCAGGGGCCTCCAGGATCTGCAGCCCAGACTCATCCAGTTGCAGCCAAGAAGGCACTTGAGGGTTAGTGGGCCTGGCTAGGGGGTAGAGTAGTGTCCTCGAACCCCTCTGGCTCCTCTCCTGAGGGACTTGTGTCTGTGGCCACCCCCACACCTCTCACAGGCCCCAGGGACAGCCTATGGAAGAGGGGAGGGGCCTGTTTTCTGCAGACTCCCCTGACGGTACTGAGTATCATTCTGATTGGACAGGCATTGGTCACGGGACCTTTCTGTAACCAGTCAGCGTGGCTCAGGAATGCAAGGTACTGATTGGTTGTGGCCTGAGTCATGTGTTCCACCCCATGGCCTGGCATGATAATGAGAGGAGCAAGGGCTGCTGGGAGATAGACCACCAGTGTCCACCCTGGAAAGTGGAACAGTGGCTCCCACACCCGTTTGCTTTGTCTGAGCTGAGGCCCCTGCCTGACCCCTCCTTCCCCCAATGAGGGCCTGAAGAAACCTGGTAGCTGTATTTCTGTCTGGCCACATCTGCCTGGAGCAGGGATCCTACCCAATCCCTGCAGTATTCCTGTGAACCAGGCACTGCTCCCATTCTATAGATGAGCAAACTGAGACTCTGGGGCTTTCCCTGAGTAGAATGGTCTCTATCCTTGGAATTCTTCAAGAAAGGGTAGGCCCTGGTCCCTCTGAGCCTGCGCCCAGAGGACCAGCTCTTCCTGGGCTGTCCCCTCTGCTCCACATCTACTTGCCCCTTGCACTCCATGCGTGGCCATGGGTGTGGCACTGGTGGCTGAGTGTAACAGTGCTACGCCTTTGGATGCTGGCTTGCCGTGGCTGCCCTGTCCCCTTGCGTCCCCAGCACTTGGTGAGTGGCGAGCTGTGAGTGAAGACCCTCACCTGGAGCCTGGTGGGAGGTCGAGAAGGCCAGGTCCTCACCCAGGACTCCCATAATGTGAGCAGAGGAATTAGCCAGGAGCTCAGCTGTGCCGAGTGCCTGGCAAGTGCCCGGGAGCCTGGCGTCTGCACTCAGCACCCCCGGTGGCTTTGCTGTGACCTGGGCCTCCCTTCTCTGGCATCTGAAGATTTCCAGGGGCATCCTGGGACCCTGGTACTGCATGGACAAGACAAGCATGTCACTTCCACTTCCTACTCTGCCATGCGCATCCCAGGGGATCTTTTTGTTGGACACAGCAGGCTGCTAGCTGGGTGTGAAGTGTGCCTATGCATGGGAGTGTGTGAGAACGTGTGTGCGTGTGCACGCTGTGCATGAAAGACTGTGTGTGCCCACAAATGTGCATGTGGCTGTGCACATGTGCATCCGTGTCCATGAGTCTGTGCGTGTGCATGCATTTGTGTGAGCAGACGCTCGTGTGTGAGTGCATGTGGGTGTGTGCACAGGTGCGGGTGTGTGCAGTTGAATGAGCATGTGCTCGTATGTGAGTGTTGGTGTGTGTGTGTCTGTAGGTGCATGTGTGAATTTGTGCTTGTATGTGCATGTGTGAGTGTGTGTGTGTAAGCATGTGTGTGCCCTTGACAGGGGGTTCTGGTGAGGGAAAGGCCTGAAGTGGGGTGCTCTGCTTGGGTCCCCCTTCCACTGGGGGGTGCTCTGGGATGGGAGGCGCAGGCGGGAGCCTCTGGCTCTGCGGCGTATGTCTTCTATTAAATGTCAGCTGTCCACCGGGTCTGCGGTGCTGCCATTAATATGGAGAAGTTATTACCAGGCCTGGAGCCGGCTCCTCGGGCTCATCCGTGAATTTCAATTACGCCGCACGCCGACTTCAGGGCCTGCAGATGGGGCGTGCAGCTTCTGCTTGCAGGCAGAGGGAGCTGGGCATCCAGGACCCAGGTCTGGACAGTGCCAAGAGGCTCCGTGCTGTTGCCCCCCAGCCCTGCCCTACTCGGTTCAGTGGTCAGCAGGGACAGCGGGGGTCTTATGTGGGCTGGAGGCGGCTGTGGCTCACACGGTCAGCTCTGCCCCTCACAGCTGTGCTGCCGGGACAAGGCTGCAGCCCAGCACACCCCAGAACCTCAGGCTGGAAAAGGGGGTCCCTCAGCACCCCCTCATGGGACCTTGGGAGGATGGGTTCAACAGTGCATGCCTAGGCCAGGCCTGGGTTTGGGCAGTTTTGGGTCTGGCTAGTTTTGCATTTCACTGGGTCTAAGATGCCATCAAACAGGACATACTCTTACTTTGGGTGGCACCGAGCAAGAGGAGACACTCCTAGTGCACCTGCCACATGGCACCTTGGCCACAGACCCTGAGGCACATCTCCGGCAGCCCCTCCTTGTCCTGGTTGCTGTCCTCGGCGCAGTGAGGGGCTCTTCTCCTCCTGCCTGGCCGTTGCTTTGCCTAAGTCACGGTGACCAAGCACCGTCTGGCTTTGTCCATTTCTGGGCACGTTGTCCTCTCCTTGGTAAAGCAGGGAGAGCACTCATCGCTGCAGGGACAGGCGCCTGCTTCGCCAGTGCCAAAAACCTGCACCACTGCCGTCTCTGGCCTTTGGGATTTTGTGTGGTTATGATGTGCCTTTTTCTTAGAGACATTTTGAATGGCAGAGGGCCTCAGCACAAGAGGTGCCATCACCACACACCCCAGGGGAAACGGTGGAGGTATGGAATGCCACATCTGGCTTGGTGTGTGCCAGGCGATGCAGCCACTCCGTGGTGGTCAGAACCACTGATTTCATCCCGAGTTTGGAGGTGGTGAATGTGACAAATGCATGTGTGAGAGTCCTGATCAGGGGGCTTGGTGATGATGGTGGTGGTGACGATGATGATGTTGGGATAAATCATCAGTGCCCTGACAGCTGTTGGTAAATTTCATGCCAGGGAACCAGGGCATCAACAGGGGGTGCTGTTGGCTCCAGAGGAACCAGCCCTCGCCAGCCCGGTGAGCAAAGCCCTCAAGGGCTCATCTTGAACTTGGATGTGCCTGCTTTGAAGGCAGGGGTGGGGGTGCAAGGAAAATTGTATTTGTGTTTCAGGCTCAGTGGCCAGGGTGACTGGGACAGAAGCTCTGGATTTTGTCACACAGGTGCCCGAGACTTGTGACATATTCGTTCGTACGAGGCTGCTTGAAGATGTTTAGGGAATAATGGGATTAAAACATGTTTAGTTTGGTGCCAAAAAGTTTGAAATCCATGCCCACAAAAGGTCTACAAGAAGTCTAAAAAATGCGTGTTATGAAAGACTGTAGGGGCTGGCATGTGGTGCAATGCGCTAAGCTGCTACCTGTGACTCTGGCGTCCAGCAGAGGTGCAGGTTTGAGTCCCAGCTGCTCTGCTTCCAATCCAGTTCCCCGCCAGTGTGCCTGGGAAAGCAGCAGAAGGTGGCCCATGCCCTTGAGTCCCTGCACCCATGTGGGAGACTTAGATGGAGTTCCAGGCTCCTGACTTTGGCCTGACTCCCATTTGGGGAGTCAGCCAGCAGATGGAAGATTTCTCTGCCTTTCTCCGCAACTCACCCCTCCTCTCCCACCCTGTCTCTCCTTTGTCGTTCTGCCTTTCAAATAAATACATTTTTAAACAAACAAAAAAAGGGGCCAGTGTTGTGGCATAGCAGAGTAAACCTCCACTTGGGACACTGGCCTCCCACAGGGCACTGGTTCGAGACCTGGCTGCTCCATGCACCCACATGGAAGACCTGGAAGGAGCTCCTGGCTCCTGGCTTCAGCCTGGCCCAGAACCAGCCATTATGGCCATTTGGGGAGTGAACCAGTGGGTAGAAAACCTCTCTATCTTAATCTCTTTCTTTCTCTGTAACTCTGCCTTTCAATAAAATAAAAAATAAATCTTTTTTAAAAAAAGAAAAAATACACACAAATTTTAACTTTTTTTGCACCAAAATAAGCTTGTTTTTATTTTTTAAAAAGATTTATTTATTTATTTATTTGAAAGTCAGAGTTACACAGAGAGAGGAGAGGCAGAGAGAGAGAGAGAGGTCTTCCACCCGCTGGCTCACTCCCCAGTTGGCCGCAACAGCTGGAGCTGCACCTATCCGAAGCCAGGAGCCAGGAGCTTCCTCTGGGTCTCCCATGTGGGTGCAGGGGCCCAAGGACTTAGGCCATCTTGTACTGCTTTCCCAGGCCATAGCAGAGAGCTGGATCGAAAGTGGAGCAGCTGGAACTAGAACTGGTGCCCATATGGGATGCCGGCGCTTCAGGCCAAGGCTTTAACCCGCTGCACCACAGCACCGGCCCCTAAATTTGCTTTTGAATTCCACTTTCCATAAACTTTTAGGAGAACGCTTCTCCAAGCGTGCATGTGGTGTTTTCTTCTTTATGATGATGCCGTGTACAGTCTCCCTTCAATTGCAGATGAATCCCGAGGCCAAGTGTACTCCAGACAAATTCTGTTTTTTTGTTTTTGTTTTTGTTTTTGTTTTGTTTTGTTTTGTTTTTCCTGTCAGCTGTTCTTGGACTGGATCCGTCCACTGTCTGTGACTATAATGAAGTAACTTAGAAAAGAGGTTTATTTTGTTCACCGTGTTGGAGGCTACAGGGCCAAACAGCATGGTCCTAGCTCTGGTGAGGACCTCCCCCACCAGGCTGTGTCACTCCAGGCCGATGGCATCCTGGAGGCAGCTGTTGTGAGAGGGAGGGGCCGCATGGTGACCCAGGAAGCTGGAGAGCAGCTGGGTCCCCACCAGCACTGTGAAAATCTGCCCTAGTAATCTCGTCGCCATCCCCTGAGCCCACCTCCTAAAGGCCCACCTCTTCACACCACCACACTGGGAGCCAAGGATCCCGCACACAAACCCTGGCCACATACACGCCGCCTGGAAGTTCTAAGAAGTGAAGCCACACTGTGCAATGCAGGGGCCCTAGCCAGGGGAGGCCGTTAACCACTTGGTCGTGGCTGCTCGGAGTGAAAATGCATGCCCGAGCCACAGGTGTTGTGCACAAGTGTAGACTGTTTCACAGGGGGTTTAAAGGGTGGCAACAGGTTGGAATGGTGGTATTTTGGGTATAGTAGAGTTTAACAAAATAGGGCTGAGATAAATTTCGCTTGTGCCTGCCTCTTCCCTCCCTCCTGCTCTCCCTCCCTTCCAAATGGGGCTGCCTAAGAAGCCCCTCTGTGTTCCCCTGGGCAGTGCTGCTCTGGGCTGTCTGGCTGGACACTTTCTCCTTTGCTGGTATTCCTTTGCACAATTTTCTCAGCTGGTTACATCTGTTTATTCTTCCTGATGACTTTTAGAATTGTTTTGTCAGGTTAAAAAAAAAAATCCCTCGGGAATTGACTGACATTAAATTAAACTTAGAAGCTAATTAAAGAAAGAATTGACATAATTTATAGCCTTAACCAGGGACATGGTGCATTTTCCGATTTATTTAATTTTGCTGTGTTGTTGCCTAGTAAAGTATTATACATTTTTTTTAATACAGGTCATCCTTATTTTAAGTCAAGGTTATTTCCAGGATTATTTTATCTTTTTTTTTTTTTTTTTTTTTTTTTTTTTTTTTTTGCCATTGAGAACTGAATCCTTTCCATCGTCTTTGGTATCCAAGAAGGCCACTCACTATTATGCGGTCATCTTTTATCTAGTGCTCTGAGTGAGCCCATTGATCCCATGCGCTCTCTGTGGAGTCCCTGACTTGTCTGGTTATAGAGTTGTTGTGTCTGCAAACAGTGAGTGACTCGGATCCTCGCTCCCCACCTGCATGGCTGGACCCTTCTCAGGGACTTGAGCTGTGACGGTGGCGGTGGCGGCAGGGCGGGGGCGGCTGCACATCAGCCTCCCACTCTGTACCCGGCTGTGATGGGAACGCCCCAGGCGCGTCTGTTTAGTACAGCACGTGCCTGCGTGCAGATTAAGATGGATTTCAGGTGAAGGCAATATCCTCTGAATGCTAGTTTGCAAAGATCCCATTTTTATCCGCAAAGCAGCTGCAACCTCCACACCACTGCGTCCCCTGCCCCACACCCTGGCCAGCCAGGGGTGTTACCGTCCCAGGCCACGGGAAGTGGATGCGTGGCTTTCCTGTGGGTGATGCTGCTGGTAGAACAGGGCCCCCAGGCCCCACGTGTTGGGGTCTTGGCTTCTGTTCCTGTGGTGTCTCCTTCCCCCACCCCTAGTCCTCCCTCTCTGCTGCTCAGCCCCTGCTGCCTTTGATCCCACGGACTTTTGCAAGGTGTTTTCCCAAACCAAGGCATCTCTGTCCTTGAAGGCAGTCTGGGACCCGTGGTGCAGGGAATACGGCTCCATCGGCTGTCTGTCTGTCTGCCCACTGACAGCCATGGTGTTTGGGGAGCTGTGAACAGTGTTTGCGCCTAGGCTTGCGAGATTCTGCTCTGTGAGACTTGGCTGGGACCTGGGGTCTGCATTTTCCAAGGCCACCCAGTAGTCTTCTGCCTAGCAGGATGGGTGTGTACTGGCCAGAGGCCAGCCTCGAGGTGCAGGATTTGATGGCCTTGAACCTTCTGCTCTCCTAGTTGTGATGTCACGTGATTCCTGATTACCTGGCTGGACCAGACCAAGGAGAGAGGACACAATTGCCAGTTGGGGCGGGAGGGATGGCCAGGCCGGGGATGTAGGAAGTTGCCATTGGGGAAGTCATCACTGGGGAGTTGGCTCCTGACTCTGTTCTGGGTCCCTCAGTTGGAAGTCCAGAGCCCTGGCAGAGGGAGGGCCGGCCCCTTGCATGTTCATCCCCTAGGTTTCTGCAGTGGGCAGTGGGGGAATCCTCACAGGGGAGTGGGCAGGAGAAGGGGTGTACCCCCTAGGACAGCAGCTGGTACTCAGCCCTGGGCTGGCTGCCCAACAGGTGCCTGGAATTCAGTGGGCACTGGACACTGGTCCTGCAGAGTCCGTGGGGCCTGCTCCTCTGGGGCCCCCAGCCAGGCCCCCAGCCCTTTCCCTGCCTACACCACTGGTCTGAACTCAGCAGCCCAGAGCTGAGGTCTGGGCCTTCCCTGGGACAGTGTGTGAGAATGGGTGTGCATTCCATCCTGCACTCCCAGCTCAGAACTCCTCCACACCCTTGCAATTTCCCGAGTGACAGGGTGATTTTAGTATTTTGCCTTAACTTCCTGGTGCCTGAAGCCCCTGGAATCCCTGGAGTGATGGGAGGGCCTCTTGTATGCAAATGAGATGACTTTTGTGGGGTGGGGGGTGTATATAGGGGGAGCTTGCATAGTTCCAGGTCTCCATTTAGCCCCTCCCAGCCTCTAGGGAGGGGAATAATGGCACCTGCATGAGACCCCCAACTGAGGAGTGGAAGCCTCCATGCAGGTGCACCTGGGCAGTGCTGAATGGGCTTGGGGGCTCTTGTGCCCAGCCCCGCTCATCCCTTCCCCAGGGCTGTCTCTGTGTTGTCTCCCTTCCATCACCCTGTCAGAATGAAGCCATTGTAGCAACTTCTGGAGTGGCCTGGTGTGTAGCCTTGCACTCAGCTTCAGTCAAGTGGGGCAGGCAGGTGTGAGCATCGACTCAGACTGGGGACCCCCGGGGTGGGGTCTGGAGAGGTGGGGAACCGGGTGTGTGGGAATGTTTGTGCACTGGCCTGCAGAGCCCCAGGGAGGGGTGTCCCAGGCTAGGCTCCGCCTCAGCTGCCAGACCTCTGACACCAGTTCCCCCAACCTCCCCCGGCTGGCTGGGGGAGAGGAGAAGAGTAATGCTGGTCCTGCCTGGGGCCCTGCCTTCCTCTCTCCCCCATTCTTCTCCCTTTCTTTCCCCTCTGCTCCTTCTCTCTTCTTTCTCCCTTCTCTGTTCCTCTTCTCCTCCCCTTCTTCCCTCTGTCCCTTCTTTCTTTCTTTCTTTGACAGGCGGAGTTATTAAGAGAGAGAGAGACAGAGAGAAAGGTCTTCCTTCTGTTGGTTCACCACCAAAATGACCACTGTGGCCAGTGCGCTGCGCTGATCCGAGGCCAGGAGCCAGGTGCTTCTCCTGGTCTCCCATGCAGGTGCAGGGCCCAAGCACTTGGGCCATCCTCCACTGCCTTCCCGGGCCACAGCAGAGAGCTGGACTGGAAGAGGAGCTACCGGGACAGAACCGGTGCCCCAACCAGGACTAGAACCCGGTGTGCCAGCGCTGCAGGTGGAGGATTACCAAGTGAGCCACGGTGCCGGCCCTGTCCCTTCTTTCATCAGCTGAGACTCTTGGTGGGGGCGCTTCCTGGGTGGGGCCTTTGTCTGTGGCCACACCTTCCCACTCACACTTTACCTCCTAAGGTTGGCACTCAGAGTCCCCCCACCTCCATCCCACCCTCACCCTCCAGGCAGGCACACGCTGGGAATGAGAGGAAGTTGGGGCGGGGTTGGGGGGGCTCACTGAAAGGGAACGGCCAACTCTCCCCTTAAAACCCTCTGGCCCCTCAGAGGCACCTGTCACCCTTGCACTTCCTCCTGTGCTCGGCCACCTGCCGACTCTCAGTCTTGGTGCACTTTGCAGCCAACGAGGGCCTGCCCTGCCCCAGGAGCCCTCGCCTCCACCTTGGATAGGGTGGCATGGCCTGTGGGTCCTTTCTTCCTGGGACCTCTGGCCCCTACTGGCTGTTCCTCACCTGGGAGACACTGCCAGCGTCCAGCTCATCACTGAGGACTCTTGAGCCATTCTGGCTCTTGGTGTCTCTGTAGCCTCTTGTGATTGGGCGTGGTCTGGATGGGCGGATTACAGGCTCAACCTGGTGTCAGCCTATCCTGATTGGCCACTGGGGCTCAGGGTCCTCACACCTCCCCCAGCCTCCTCCAGGTGCCCATTGGAGTTCCTTGCAGTCCTGGCTCTGCTGGGGGAGGGTGGGGGCGGGGGCAGGAGGCTGCTGGGGCTGAGCTGCCTTGGGACCATGGTCCTGGTTAATGATGGGGGGCGGGTGTCAGGGGAACCCTGTCCTCGTTGAGAATGGCTGGTGGTTGCAGCCCCACGGCATTCCTCCCTGGGCCTGGCTGTTCCTCCCTGGAGCTGCATCGTTGTCTGCCGGCTTCAGTGAATGTCTGCCCAGCCTCCCTCTTCCTTCTGACCTGCTGGCTCTCAGTTCTGGTCAGTGCTGGCTGGCCTTTCCTGTCTATTCCTTCTGTGGGCTCATGCTGTAGACAACAGCCAGCCTCTCAAAGAAGTGCTTTGTTCTCTGTTCTGCTTTTCTCCTGATGTGATTTTTACATATTGGACTCTAATTCAAGTGACGCGCGTTTCCTGCATTTTTGTCTAGATCACCACTCTGTTGTCCTAACGCGGTTCCTTTAGGAATCTCTCCTCTCCTCCTGACCCCAGGATGCGTCTTCTATCACCCGTGAACTTCCTGAAGGTGATCTGGTTTATTTCTGGTCTCTCTGGTGATTTTTTTTTCCACGAGCCCCAGGATCTTCTCATTACTGTGCCTTAGGAATGTGTTCAAATATCTGATGGGACAAGAATCATCATCATGACTTAAAACAAAAAAGGTTTTGGCTATTTTTGTCCACTTCCCAGGCAGATTTCGGGCTTGTTTCCTTACAGTTTTAAGCAGCCAGGGAAGCGGATCTTTGTTCTGGGTGGGCATTCCCAGCCTCACGTAGCTGGCTAGCCTGCAGCGGGGTCTCAGCTAATCTCTGCTGAGCAAGTGAACGGCATCTTCATGATGTTTAATTTTCAGAGGGAAATGAGAACATTGATTCAAATCTCTGAAATGTATTCCAGGAGGCTTAGTCCTAGGTCTTAGAATTTTATTGCCATGGCCAGCTCCGCGGCTCACTTGGCTAATCCTCCGCCTGCGGCGCTGGCACACCGGGTTCTAGTCCTGGTTGGGGCACCGGATTCTGTCCCGGTTGCTCCTATTCCAGTCCAGCGCTCTGCTGTGGCCCGGGAAGGCAGTGGAGGATGGCCCAAGTGCTTGGGCCCTGCGCCCGCATGGGAGACCAGGAGAGGCACCTGGCTCCTGGCTTTGGATCAGTGCAGCGTGCTGGCTGTAGCAGCCATTTTGGGGGTGAACCAATGGAAAAAGGAAGACCTTTCTCTCTGTTTCTCTCTCACTGTCTAACTCTGTCTGTCAGAAGAAAAAAAGAATTTTATTTCCATTACAAACAGAATCTTTTCCATTGTATTTTACAGCAATTATTACAGATATCTGGGAATTTTTTTTTAAAAAAAGGTTTATTTGCTTGAAAGGCAGAGATAGCAAGAGAGAGAGAGAGAGAGAGAGAGAGAGAGAGAGGGAGATTTTACATCTGCCAGTTCTATCCCCAGTAGCCATGATGGTTGGGGCTGGGCCAGGCTGAAGCCAGGAGCCTGGAACTCCATCTTGGTTTCCCACGTGGGTGCCAAGCCCACGTGCCTGAGCTGTCTTCTCTGCCTTCCCAGGCACGTTAGCAGGGAGCTGGATCGGAAGTGGAACAGTTGGGACCAGAAAAGGCTCAGGCGCGGCTTAACTTTCTGCTCCACAACACCGGCCCCTAGGGGTGCTTTTACTTTGCAATATGTACATGACCACTTGCCTAGAGCACTTGGCACGTGCTAGTAGCAGATGAACGATAGCCTCCAAGGCTGGACATCACCATTGGACAGATGATGGATGCATTTGCAGAACTGCGGCCCTACAGACTTGGCAACCACTGTTCACCCGGCAAGCCCAGGCCCCAGCACTGGCGTCCCTCTGGCGTGGCCCCCAGCCCTGCTCTCCCACCCCGTGTCTGCTCATTGGCTCTGTGACTGGCATCTTTCCCTGGGCTTCAGCAAATCAGTCTTCTGCAATAGCAGCGGCACAGATACAAACCACAGATAATCACAAAAAATCCTTTCAAAATAAATCTCTTGCTTGGATGCTTCCCATGTTTGCGTTCCCAGATATGCAAGGGTCTAAATTTATTTTGCAACCTGACATTTTCACGGAGTTCTTGTTATTATTTTTTTCCTTTTTCACTGGATTTTCTTCTCTGTGTGTGTATGTGTGTGGAGGATTTTCTAAGCATGCCATCATCTTCTACAATTCATAATATATTTGTCTCTCCTTTTTCAATATTCATTCACTTTCTGTCTTACTACGTTGGTTCGAGTGTTAAATGGAATTTGAGTAATTTTGCTTTTTGAGTCATTCTATGTGGGAGCCACAACTGCAGGAAGTGGAGACCTGGGCCCTGCTTCCCATCCTGTGAACGCTGTTGGTGACCCAGGCACACGGACAAGTCCTGTCCTGAACGGATCTCCTGTGGTCCTTTGTCTGCAGAGGCACAGCAGATAGATCCTCACACAGAGGACAGGCATGTGCATGGTTTTGTGGGGAATGAGTGATGATGACTGGGTCCCCATCAGGTTGGGGAGCCGCTGCCAGCCCCCAGTGGCCAGGGAGCAGCGAGCCCAGACAGGCACGGACGATGTGCAGGGCCGGCAGGAAAACCGCTGCCTGTGGTTTCTGCTGGGACTGTGGTTGCAGGGGACACTTCCTTCCAGGAGGCCGACAGGCAGCTCAGAAACCCCGTGCAGACGTGGGTTTAGGAGCCCCGTCTGCGCCCCTGCCTTGCTCCTTCCTGATGAGCTCATTTTCTGAACCTGCCTGTTGCCATCATGCAGGGTGGGGCTTGCAAACCCGCAGGCCAGTGCCCTGTCCACCGACACCTGACTGTCGTTTTGCCTTCCTGGTGTTTGACAAATGATTTCCAGTTTCTCTCAAGAGCTCCGGAGAGCTGCCAGGCTTGTGTCCCTGAGGGCTGGCAGTGAGCAGGGATTGGGGCCCACCAGGGGGTCCAGAGGTCTGGGGGCTACAGTCTCCCATGTTGGCTTGTGGCCACCCTAGCCTGCTTCACCTGCGCCCATTTCCTCTGTGCTCCAGGGCGCTGCCGTGGGCTTTGCAACTGGTGGTTTGTCCCTCCTTCCTCCCCGTAGTTTAAGTTGATGGCCTACTGCCCCCAGACAAGGCCCTGCGGGTGCAGTGGGAGGCGGAGCTGCTCCATCCTATAAGATCTTCTGGCTCCCTCACCTCTTTCCATTTCTGCCCTGTGAAAAGTAAAAGTCGCAGCGGCTGCCGTGCTGGGCGGTGACAACGAGGAGGATGACATTAAGTCCGGCCCATGGCCGGCACTGGTGGCCAAGAGCTGTTGTCACTGGGGAGTGATGGTTTCCTCATGGCGTGAGGGTGCAGGAGAGCACTGGGCTGTAGGAGCTGCGCTGAGCGCCTGGTGGGCGGGCCTGGGGGCGGGCGCTCTCCCTGCGCCAGGCCAAGCCCTGACTGTTCTGAGATGGAATTCCTGGGACAGAATCAGGAGAACAGATGTTTTCAGGAAGAGGCCAAGAGCCGCTGACATCACCGAGAGCCCCTCAGGACACAGCTGGGGCCAAGGGTCCCCCCCCACCGCGGCTGCCTGCCAAGGCCGCGTTCCTGGGCGGCTGCCAGGCCCGGGGTGGACGCACCGACGCACAGACGCCTGCGTACACACGCACGCGCCCACTCCCCACCTCCCGCCCCAGGCCCTCCCACCTGAGCACAATTAGTCTGGACCCGGAAGCGATTTCCAGTCTGGAAGGAGAGAAGGGAGGAGTCTTGCTGGCGGTTGGGGGGCGGGCAGGCCCCAAGGAGGGAAGAGCAGGCGCAGGTGGGACAGCGTTGGAGGCTTGAGAGCTGTGGCAGCCAGGGGCCGGGGACACATATCCTTCCCTCCCAGGTGGGAGAGCTTGACTTGCCCCTGACTCTGGAGTCTGTGTCCTCCCAACCAGGGCAGCCGGAAACCCAGGGTGAACAGGCTTGGCCTGAGAGGGGACGTGGCTCCAGAACTGTTTCCACTCTGCCTCGCTTGCAGTGGCGCCATTTTAGCGCCTCACCTGGTGCCACCCCTGCAGGGCTTCGGTGGGTGCCTGATGCTGCTTCTCATTGGCTCGGGCTGGGTCACGTGCCAAACCCTGAGCAGCGAATCACTGTGGGTAGGGAAAGGAGCTGGGCTTCGATAGGCCAGGCCTGGTCACATGACCACTGGGGGGGCAGAGTCTGTGCCCTGGTGGTTCTTCACCCACAGGGTGCAGCACAGACTCCTGAGACCAGCACTCATCACTTCCTGCTTCTTCTAACCGCCTTATGCTCACCTCCTTTCCACCCCGCTGGCCTGCGACAGAGCTTGGCAAGATGGCACAGTCCTGTCAAATATAAGCTCTTGCCCATGTTGGAACAAACCTTGTTGCAGGTTGAGGGAGGGGACCCTGGGGCGACTTGGTTGTGGTCAAACTTAAAAATGACCTGGGGAATGACCAGGAGGTCTGTGAAGCCCCGATGTCACCAACCATCAAGGAAACGCAATTCAGACCACAGAGAGCCGTCACCTCACCCTGGTCAGACTGGCTGCCATCGGGGAGACAAAAAATACACAAGTGCTGATGAGGACATGGAGACAGCTGTTGGGGGATGTCTCTCAAGAAGTTACGACTAGAAGCACCATATGACCTAGCAATCCCACTTCTGAGTATGTATGTGAAGGAAAGGAAATTGGTATGCTGAAGAGATGCCGGCACTGCCCCGTCTGATACAGCACCGCTCAATAGCCTACAAACGGATGAGGAAAATGTGGCGTGTACACCCAGTGAAATACTACTCAGCCATGGAAAGACAAATCCCAGTCCTTGGCAACAAGCTGGATGGACCTGGGAGGACATTATGTCAGAAAGACAGCCACATGGTCATCTTGTTCAGGTGGATCCCCGGGAGTGGGTCTCATGGAGGTTGAGAGCAGAGCAGCGGCTCCCTGAGGCTGGCAGAGAGGTTGGTCAGCAGGTCACGATGAGGTGGTGGTGGTGGTGGTGGTCGATGCCGGAGTTCTCTTGCACACCACGTGACTTGACGATGATGCACTGTGTGTTTCACAGATGCCAGCAGGGAGGGGTTGGGGGTATTTTCACCACAGAGCAATGACACATGCTTCAACATGACACCACAGATGAGCTGCCATGTGGGATGAGTCTAGGGGCTGTGTGCTTCCTAGAGACCCGTGTGTTGCAGGCTCGACCACCAGGGCGGTGCTGTTGGGAGGAGATGGGCACTATTGGAAGGAAGCTCTTAGAATGGCACTATTTAGAATGGGCACTATTGGGGGGAAGCTCTCTTGTCAGGGTTGTTTAAGAGCCTGAAAGGGGCCAGCTCTGTGGCGCAGCAGGTAAAGCTGTCGTCTTTGACACCGGGATCTATTATGGGTGCTGGTTCGAGTCCTTGCTTCTCCACTTCCAATCCAGGTCTCTGCTATGGCCTTGGGAAAGCAGTAGATGTTGGCTCAAGTGCTTGGGCCCCTGTACCCACATGGAAAACCCGGAAGAAGCTTCTGACTCCTGGCTTTGGCCTGGCACAGTTCCAGCCATTGTAGCCATTTGGGGAGTGAACCAGCAGGTGGAAGACCTCTCTCTCTGTCTCTCCATCTCTCTTTGTGGCTCTGACTTCCAAATAAATACATAAATCTTTAAACGTTTATTTATTTTTATCTGCTTGAAAGGCAGAACAACACATGTGCACGCACACGCACACGCACACACACACACACACACACACACACTTTCCATCTGCTGATTCACTCCCCAAATACCTGCAACAACCAAGGCTGGACCGGGCTGAAGCCCTGACCTCCATCCTGGTCTACTATGTCAGCAGCTGGGATCCAAGCACTTGAACCATCATCCACTGCCTCCCAGGATGTGCATTAGCAGGAAGCTGGAGTAGGAAGTGGAATAGCTGATACAATTTTTAAAAAGATTTATGTATTTACTTCAAAGTCTGAGTTACACACAGAGAGATGGAGAGGCAGAGAGAGAGAGAGAGAGAGAGAGAGAGAGAGATATCTTTCATCTGCTGGTTCACTCCCCAATTGGCCACAATGGCTGGAGCCTCACTGATCTGAAGCCAAGAGCCAGGAGCTTCTTCCAGGTCTCCCACGTGGGTGCAGGGACCCAACAACTTGGGCTGTCTTCTGCTATCCCAGGCCATAGCAGAGAACTGGATCAGAAAGGGGCAGCTGGGATTAGAACTGGTGCCCATATGGGATGCCAGCGCTGCAGGAAGAGGACTAACCTATTGCGCCACAGCGTTGGCCCTGTGTTGAGTTTTTTGAGGAGTCTCCATACTGTTTTCCGTAATGACTGTACAAGTTTGCATTCCCACCCACAGTATATTGGGGTTCTCTCTTCTCCCCATCTTCACTAGCATTTGCTATTTTTTGAGCTTTTGATGGCAGCCACTCTGACTGGACTCAGATGACACCTCATGGCAGTTTTTGCGTGCATTGCCCTAATAGCTAGCCATCCTGAGCATTTTTTCTTTATTTTTTTAAAAGTTTATTTATTTACTTGAAAGTCAGAGTTACACAGAGAGGAGAGACAGAGAGAGAGAGAGAGATCTTCCATCCACTGGTTCACTCCACAATTGGCCGCAATGGCTGGAGCTGTACCGATCCAAAGCTAGGAGCCAGGAGCTTCTTCCTGGTCTCAAACACAGGTGCAGGGGCTCAAGGACTTGGGCCATCTTCTACTGCTATCCCAGGCCACAGCAGAGAGCTGGATCAGAAGTGGAGCGGCTAGGACTTGAACTGGCGCCCATATGGGATGCCAGCACTGCAGGCGACAGCTTCACCCACTGCACCACAGCGCCGGCCCTGTGAGCATTTTTTTTCATGTGTTTTATTGGTCATTTGTATTTCTCCTTTTGAAAAATGGGGCCGATGCTGTGGCACAGTGAGCTAAGCCTCTGCCTGCAGTGCCAGCATCCCATAGGGGTGCTGGTTCAAGTTCCGGCTGCTCCATTTTCCTTGCAGCTCTCTACAGAGATGGCAGAGATGGTCCAAGATGGCCCAAGTCCTTGGGCCCCTGCACCCACATGGGAGGCCCCGAAGAAGCTCCTGGTTCCTGGCTCCTGGCTTTGGATCAGCCCAGCTCCGGCCATTGTGGCCATCTGGGGAGTGAAGCAGAGGATGGAAGAGTCTCTCTCCCTCTCTCTCCCTCCCTCCCTCCCTCCCTCCCTCCCTCTCTCTCTCTCTCTCTCTCTCTCTCTTTCTCTCTGTCTGTCTCTCTGCCTCTGCCTCTCTGTAACTGCCTTTCAAATAAATAAATAAATCTTTAAAAAAAAAGAAAAAAGTCTACCCAGGTCCTTTGCCCTCCCTTCCCTGGAGTGTGTATTCGGTGGTGGGCAGGCGCTGGTCCACGGAATGGATAGATCACAGTCTTTGTCCCCACTCATCAGTTGCTCATGCCCAGCTCCTCACCCTCACGACGATCATTTAGGTGTTAAGTTTTTCGTGTGCTTCTTCGCTGCATGAAATAGCAGGGCCTAGGAGTGCATCTCATGACCCAGATCCAGTCCCTCACCGCCTGATGGCCTTTTGGTCGATGACAGATGGCAGATGTGGCGGTAGTGCCGCAAGATGATGACGGAGCTGAGGAATCCCCATTGCCTGGTGGTGTTGCAGGGGTCCAGATGTCCCAGCACAGCTCTGGTCTGTGTGTGTGTGTGTGTATGTGTGTGTGTGATGCAGCTGGGGTAAACACCGGGCCCACACTGCCGGTCCCGGGAGAGCTTAGCGCCCACACTTCTGGCCAAGATAAACAGCTGTGTTCCCAGCTTATGCGTTTACTTTTATCTTGAGTCCACGTGGACTCCTACTCATCAAAACGCGAGTGCACTGGAAATGGCGTGCAGGCTCCGCCGCTGTCACCTCACCCACGTGGCATTCACTATGCCTTCCAGTGCAGCCGGAGTGGTTGGCCCGCATACCTGGGTCCCTGCGTGCTCCATGAGACAAAGCCGGCTGAGGATGCATTTCTCTGAAGCTTCTAGTTCCCGTCATGCTGAGGGTGCACACAGTTTGGGCACCTCTGCAACAGGTGGTGGGCGGTGCAGACACAGAGAGCTCCATTGTGGGGGGGCCTCCATCCAGCGTGGGCAGGAACGCCAGCGATCAGGGAACTCCAGTGAAGAGGAAGGTGAAATGTTTTCTTCTCTCAGTTCAGGGAGCTTAGGTTTAGGTAGGTCTTTTTTTTTTTTTTTTTTTTTTTTTTAAGGAAAAGGTTTCTTTTCATTTGAAAGGCCGAATTATAGAGCAAAGAGGGAAAGAGAGAGAGAGAGAGACAACAATGCTGGTTCATTCCCCAAATGTCTGCAATGACCAGTGCTAGGCCAGGCTGAATCCAGGAGCCAGGAGCTTCATCCGGGTCTCCCACACAGGTACAGGGGCCCAAGCCCATCTTCTGCTGCTTTCCCAGGCCATCAGCAGAGAGCTGGATTGGAAGTGGAGCAGCCAGGACTTGAACAGGTGCTCATATTGTGGGATGTGGGATCACAGGTGGTGGCTTTACCTGCTATGCCACAGCCTGGCCCCATTGGGAGTTTCTTGAGGTAGCAGCAGGGCCTGTACCCTCGAGAGCCTGGCAGGTGCCATGGCCTCTGGCAGGACAAGTGTGCAGAGCAGAGGTGGCTGCTCTGCTCCGCTCTGGAGCATGCTGCACAGCCCGTTGTGGTGGGTCATGGCCCCTGGCCCTTAGCTTGGGAGTCCAGCCCCCACCTGTCCCCTGCTGCCAGGCCCCTCCCTTTACAGCGACTTAGGAGGGAAGGCCAGCATGCCCTGTCAGCAGGAGGTGGGGGGCAGATGGGTCTCAAGTAGCACGCACAACTGGGCTCCTTGCCACTGCTTGAGCTGGCGTGCCCCACTTCCTTTGTCACCCCTGCCAACCGTGGTATAGGGAGGGCTCCTTGGCTGTGTGGAGACTGGGGGGCTTGACTCTGGGTGGGCTGGGCTGGGCTGGGGAGGTCTGCATCGTGCGTCGTGCCCCTGCCTGTTCACATGCAGTGCCTTGTCCTCTTGGCTGGGCACAACCCAGCCTATGAGTGGGAGCTCGGGAGCGGGAGGACAGTCTGGCTCCAGACCCTTCGCCAGGCACCTGCACTGGGGATCAGGGCTCCCAGGACAAGGCGCTCCAGGGCCTAGGTTGGAAGGTACCCCAGCTGTGTGGCTTCTGCTCATCACCATTCTCTTTTTCTCTCTCTCTCTCCTCCTCCCTCCCCCTCTTCCTCTGCCTGCCATCCTTGGGCTGCTCCCCATTGGCCCAGCCCCATCTGCCCGTGCGGCTTCCAAGGCCCTTGTCTGGTGCGCTCCCAGCGGGGCCTCCTGCACTGGTCTTGGGTTTCAGCGGCTGTAGGAGGCTCCCTGACTGCGTGGCTGGCGGTGGCCTTGCCGAGCCTTCGAGTTGGCTCCCGGCCCCGCCTGTCTCCTGGGTGTCTTAGGTGGCAGTGCAGTTCTATTTCTCAGGGCCCCTGGGAGCCCTGGCTTTGCTTCAGGATTTGCCCTGAGTCGGGAGTAGGACTGGATTACAGCCTGCAGGAGGACCTGAGTGGTGGAGGGAGATCTGGACTCGGCACCTGCCCTTGTGTAACCTTGTGGGGGGTTACTTCACTTTTTTTTTTTTTTTAAGATTTATTTGTTTGAAGGTGCGACACACACACACACACACACACAGCTTCCATCTGCTGGTTCACTCCCCAAATGGCTGCAATGGCCAGTGCTGGGCCAAGCCGAAGCCACAAGCCAGAAATTCCATCTGGGTTTCCCATGTGGGTGGCAGGAGCCCATACTTGGGCCATCTTCCACTGCCTTCCCAGGTGCAGGGAAGCTGGGTTGGAAGTGGAGCAGCTGGGACTTGAATGGGTGCTCCTGTATGGGATGCCGGTGCTGCTAACATCGCCTTAGCCCTCGTGGTGCCACAGTGCCAGCCTCAGGTCACTTCACTTCTCTGAGCCTCCAGGGTTTCAGAGGTGAGGACTGATCCAAGGAAGAAACCAGTGGTGGTGCCTCCTCAGGTTCTGGGATGGTTTACTATGGCTGATTTGTGCCTTCTTGCATTGTCTACAGATGGGGAGTGGCAGCCCTGTGATCCAGCCCCAGGCCGCGTGGTCCTGTGTGCACACTGGTGCGTGCGTGCTTCTTGGAGGGTGGGGAGGGGGGTGTACTGCCCACTTTGTGAGCACATTTCTGTCCCACATCCCGTGTTCTGCCTTTGTGCCTCTGATCCGAGGCAGCGCAGTCTGCTTAGGAGCTGTGGGCAGCCAGGGTCTCCAGGTGCAGGGAGTCTGTGTGCAGAGCGGGTGAGGCAGAGGCCCAGGAGGCGCACCGCAGACTCCCGACAATGGGGCCAGGAGAGAGGCAGGCAGGACCAAGGAGCAGTGTGGAGGGAGGGGTGGGGAGGCAGGTGGCCATGTGAGGTCTTCCTGGAGCTGGAGGTGAGGACAGTGTGTACAGAGGTGCGGTGCTGCCATCGAGGGAGGGCGGGTGCTGAAGGAGGAGACCTATGGGAGGAGCATTGAGCTCCCTAGCCCTGCCCGAGTGGGAGGCAGCGGGGAGGCTGCAGAGTTCATGGAGAGAGGCTGCCGGATACTGGAGGACGTGAGAGAGCCGGCAGAGGGGATCAGGGCTCCGTGAAACAGCATGGCAGCGCGGTCAGGCTCAGCAGCCCAGAGGATCTCGGTTGGGGTTGGGGAGCTGGCAGACATGGGCCCCCAGGACTGAGGGGCTGGGGAGAGGCAGTGGAGGGAGGGGTGCACTGTGGCACAGGAGCACTTGTAGGAAAGTTCAAGTGTGCGCATGTGCGTGTTTGCATGCTCACGTGTTTGAACTCGACTGTTTCGCACAGGACTTGACCATGTGTTGTTTGTTCACACTCCAAGAGAAAGGGACAGTTTGAAGCTATGGAAGAGAAAGGGGCTGTTAGGAGTTACTCTTCAATGTCAGAAATCCCCTGAAACTGCTTAAACAAACAACCAAATCCCAGGCTTTGGTTTCAGGTATGGCTGAGTCCAGGTGCCCAAGTGTGGCCTCAGTCTTTGCTTCTTTCACTGCCTTCCGCCTTGGCTCTCCTGTGCTCTCTGCTAGAGCCTCCTCAGCCCCTTCCCGTGAGCAGGGAGTGCCTCCACCGCCTACCAGCCTCACAGGGGAGGCGCTGGGTGAAGCCCCTTTGCTTCTCTGGCAGTCCCAGCAACAGGCCCCGGCTTTAATCCGTCGGGCGCATGTCTAAGTGCCTCTCCTGTTGCTGTCACAGAATACTTGAGACTGGGCGATTTACAAAGGTAGGAGGTTTGTTCTGGCTCAGGGGTGTGGAGGCTGGGAGGTCCACTATAACAACCCATCAGCCACATTGGGTGAGGGCCTCCTGGTCACCCGGCTTGTGGTGGGAAGCAGAAGGGCAACCAGGTGACTGCCAAAGGCGCAGAACACAGGGGCCGCCTCACTTCCCAGCAGCCAGTGCCTGGGGCACCTGCCCTAGGCCCCTGTGGGGGGCGGAGCCTATTCACCAAGTTTTATTTTCTTTATTTTTATTTAGGAGGTATTTATTAACTTGAAAGGCAGTCGGGGACACACTGTGGTCAAGCTGTAGCAGCTGATTGTGGCAGGCCCTTGTCCCTGGGCTGTGTCGACTGTGGCTGGGTGGTGATGCATCCTGCTTGGCCTGGGCTGGGTCCTGTGAGGATGCAGGGGGCTGTGAGTGGGAACTGGGAATGTCAGGAGGCTGGCAGAGTGAGGGGCCATCCTCTGGGATGAGGACGGAAAGAGGAGCACGTGGGGTGGGGGAATGTTTTGTGTGGCCCCTCCTCCCTCTCTAGGCAGGTGGGGATGGTGGGGTTGCTGCCCCGGCCATGCAGCCTTGCAGAGGTCAGGCTGTGGGTGGGTGGCTACCCCGGGAAGTTGCTTCAGGCTGTGCAGGCTGGATGCTGAAACAAGCACTAGGACCAGGCGGGTGGTCTCCTGCCTTGGGAGTCAGAGCACAGGAAAGGTCACAGGTCTGGGGCTGGCCATGTGCAGCCTGAGTACGGAGATGCTGGCTGACAGAGCCTGGGCTGAGAGCAGAGAATCGGGGCGGAAGGAGTTTTGGGGGCTGAGTCTAGTCTTACATAAGCATTGTATGGCTGCTGGGTTAACCAGGGGTCCCAGCCTTGCCTCAGCAGAAGGGGTAGGGGTTCTGTTCTTTTGATGCGTGTGGGTTGGGGGTTGGAGGAGGTGGGGGAGACAAACAACATGCAAGAGGTCAAAGAAACCCGATTTCAGAGTGGTCAGAGTTGGGGAAGGAAGTGAGCAGGCTGTGAGACCTGGTGCAGTCAACAGGGTCTGAGTGTGAGTGTGTGTGTGTGATGACACAGGAGCCTGTGTAGGGGTGTGAGATGTGTGTGTGAATGTGTGTGTGACGTGCCTGCGTGCATGCACCTGTGCAGTGTGTGTGAGGACAGGTGCATATGGAGTGCATGCCTCTCTGCAATGCCTGTGTGTACCTCTGATGCGTTTACACCTGTGTAAAATGCATGCGCCACACAGGTGCAGGACACCTGTGGGCAATGACTGTGTACATGTGCATGCAGTGTACAGATACACAACTCTGACACATGGGTGAGCACGTATGTGCAATGCATGTTTATGCCTGTGATGCATGTGTACCTGTGTAAAATGCATGTGCAGGGCCTATGTGCATATGAAGTGTGTGTGTGTGAAACACGTGCATGTGATGTGCATTGTGAGTGGATATGTGAACGTTTGTGTGTATGGTGTAGAGGCCGCAGATCCACGTGTGACTCATATGAGTGAGGGCGTGATGCTTGTGTGAGTTAGCGATGCCCCTTCCCGGAGCTCAGGTGTGCCCAAGGGACTTTGTGTCACCTCCCCACCCCCTCACCATCCTGGTCCAGGAGTCTGGGGCAGGCACTCTCCTCTGCCTCTCTCCAGTCTCACCGGCACAGACACAGGGACTTCTAACCACCAAGAGTTCAGAAAGACAGAGGCCCAGCTCTGCACAGCACACGCAGCCCTGTGGTGTTTTCTCCCCTTCCGGGCCCCGCAGCTGGATCGGTTTGCACTGGGGCCGCCCCTGTCTGTCCCCGCCTGGCTCCTCGCCTGCTTCTCTCCCCACCTAGATCCGCCCTGCTCCCCGCTCAGGCTCAGTCTCCTGCTGCTTTAATGAGCCCCCTTCCCCGCCCCGTGCGCGAAGCTCCTGGCGGTGCATTTAATTAATAATCTCCCGTTGCAGCTCTTCAGAGTGCACGCTGCCAGTTATTGCTCACTAATTGCAAGAGGCTAGTTGAGCGCTGCGATGAATGACCCTTCCTGCCGGATGCCTTTGCCTGTGCCGGCCTAGGCGCTGCTGGTGGCCTTGGCCTCGGGGTGGGGCTGGAAGGGCAGAGGGCTGGCTTGCTGTGTGCCCTTTGGCTAGTGGCTGGGGCAGAAGCTCACCCCTGACCTTTGGGAGCCTGGTGACCTGCAGGGCTCCCTGTGGCCTATTCCTAGTGTCCCAGCTCCACCTCAGCCCCAGGGAACCTTGGTGGACTTCCGGAACCTTCCCTTGGCCCATGCTACACCTGCCTCTCTCCCTCCCTCGCTGTGGCCATGTCCATCCCAGTATCACCCTACATTCCTGCTCTTCCCTCCTCGCCTGGTGGGGGGCCTGCCCAGGGAATCTAAATGGGGCAGTTGGCCACATGGCGGGTCGTCAGTTTCATGTGTGTCAAGATGAGTGTTTCCCAAATATATGTGCATTCTGCCCCTCTGGCAGCCGTGGAAGCATAAATGACAGCAAGGCCGAAGTGCTGTGGGTCACCCTTGGGCTGGGCCACGGGAGGAGGTGGAGGAGCACCTGCTCCGGGCCACTGGAACTGGGCAGAAGTTTAGCCTGCTTCCCTGCGCAACCCCACCACACTGGGTCTCAATGTCACCCGCCTATGCATCCAGAGGAGAAAGACTGAACAAGCTCCATGCCCGAAGCTGGGGCAGAGACAATTTTTTAAAAAGATTTTATTTATTTGACAGGTAGAGTTACAGACAGAGAGTGGGAGAGACAGAGAGAGAAGTCTTCCATCCGCAGAGTCAACCTCCAAATGGCCACAAATGGAGGAGCTGGGCTGATCTAAAGCTGTGAACCAAGAGCTTCCGGGTCTCCCATGTGGGTGCAGGGACTCAAGCACCTGGACCATCTTCTGCTGCCTTCCCAGGCCATAGCAGAGAGCTGGATCAGAAGAGGAGCAGCTGGGACATGAACTTACACCCATACAAGATGCTGGCCCTGCAGGTGGAGGCTTAGCTCACTATGCCACAGGGCCACCCCTAGCAGAGGTATTTTGAAGAGTTAGGCGTGAGGACTGATGGACAGTGGATGGAACAAGCTGATGGGCATGGCTGTAACAGAGCTTGTGGATGTCCATCCCTGCGTGTGTGTGTGCAGGTAGGAGGAACTTAGCTGCCCAGCACACCCAGCCCAGTGGTTCACCTGGGGCTGATGTACAGATGGGACTTGGGTGATGTCCTCTTTGACTTTCTTTCTTTTTTTTTTTTTTTTTTTAAAGAGATTCATTGATTTTTATTTGAAAGGAAAAGTTACAGAGTCAGAGGTAGAGGTAGAGGGTAGGGGTTAGGGGGTAGGGGATAGGGGGTAGGTAGAGGCAGAGGTAGAGGTAGAGGGAGGTAGAGGTAGAGGGAGGTAGAGGGAGGTAGAAGGAGGTAGAGGTAGAGGTAGATCTTCCATTGCTGGTTTACTTCCCAAATAGCCATGATGGTTGGGGCTGGGCTAGGCCAGGCTGATGCCTGGAGCCAGGAACAACATCCGGGTCTCCCTTGTGACTGGCAGGGGCCTAAGCCATCTTCTGCTGCTTTCCTAGGCACATTAGCAGAGAACAGGGCTGGAAGTGGAGCAGCCAGGACTTGAACTGGCACTTACATGGGATGCCCATGTCGCAGGTGGTGTCTTAATCTCTGTGCCACAGTGCCGGCCCCACTCCCTTTGATTTTCCTTGCAGGGAATACACACGTGTTTACATAATAATCATGTGCAGTCATGCCTTGCTTGGTGGTGGTGGTGGTGGTGGGGCAGGTCCTGAGAAACGTGTGGCCACTTTGTCATTGTGTGAATAACAGAGTGCACTTGCACACACCTGGGTGGTGCAGGCTGGAGCTGCGAGGGCTGAGATCGAGGGAGCACAGGCAGAGCCGGTGCAGTCAGGATGCATGGGGCTCACACACCACGTCACAGCGCCCACCTCTGAGCAGAAGGGGTACACCCTGAAACAGGTGTGTGAGGCCCGCAGAGCCAGGAGGTCTGGCTCTACCAAGGAACTGCAGGTGGCACTCAAAATTCAGCAGATCTATAGCAGGCTAATTTGAAGATATATATATACACACACACACACACATATGTATATATGTATATATAATTAATTTTAAAGTCAGAGTTACAGAGAGAGGGAAAGAGAAGCAGGGACAGAGAGAGGTCTTCCGTCCGCTGGTTCACTCCCCAGATGGCCGCAGTAGCCAGGGCTGGGCCAGGTCAAAGCCAGGAGCCAGGAGCCAGGAGCCTCATCCCAGTCTCCCATGTGGGTGCCGGGGCCCAAGGACTTGGGGCCATCTTCCGCTGCTTTCCCAGGTGCATTAGCAGGCAGCTGGATCAGCAGTGGAGCAGCTGGGACATGGACTGTGCCCATATGGGATGCTGGTGCTGCAGGTGGAGGCTTCTCCTGTTTGGCCATAGCGCTGGCCCTGGGCTGATTTTGAAGTTAATAATTTTGTATGGCCTGCGGGTGAGGTTGTAGATGTCCGAATAATCCTGGGTGGAAAAACAGATCCCCACCCCTGCTCTACAGCGATGAAGGCTGTGACAGTCAGTACAGAAGCCACAACATAGTCGTTCATTATCACAGCCGAGTCTCCTGTGCTGTGTTTCTACCGCTGACAGTACGGGAGGAGCTTTCACACACATGTACACACGCATGCACATGCACACATGTACCTACACACACATGCACGCACATATACGTAAATACACATACATGCACACATGCCCACTCACAGATGTGCAGACATGCATACATGAGCACACACATACACGTAAACACATACACGCACACACATGCACAGACGTGCAGACATACACACATGTAAACACGTATACGCACACATACACACACACGCACACACATGGCAGATGCA
The DNA here is from genome assembly GCF_051225735.1 of Oryctolagus cuniculus. Lineage (NCBI taxonomy): Eukaryota > Metazoa > Chordata > Mammalia > Lagomorpha > Leporidae > Oryctolagus > Oryctolagus cuniculus. Next base: position 69,041,489 of record NC_142872.1, read on the forward strand.
TCACATGCACTGTCACGGGGGCTCCTTCTCCAGGGGACAGGAGGTTCCCAGCTCCATTGTCATTTTTGGGAGCTGCCATGGTGTGTGTGGTCCGTGGCTGGAGACCTCTTTCTGTGGCACGTGGCTGTCCTGAAGAGAAGGAAGTGGAAAGTTCTCACACAGTGCTTGGTGTGCACCTGGGAGGGATGCCCATTGCCATTGCACACGTGTCCCTGTGCCTCCCTCCATGTGGATGAGGCTCCCTGCTCACCTGTCTTGTTGCCTCTCCAGGAGGCCACCTGTCTCTCTTCCTCTGTAGGGAGTGTGCCATGGGCTCCTGGGTCTTCCTGCCCTCTTCTTGTTGCCTTGGTGGCAGGAATGGGGGACAGAAGTGCACCATCCGAGGAGCCTGGGTGTGCCTTATGAGGAACCACCGGGGACTGTTCTGGAGGAACAGGTGCAGGGAGGAGTCACCCCACCTCTGATGGCGATGGGAGTTGAGCTGTAGGTAGGGCAGGATCCAGTGGCCCATGCCTTTGTCCTGTGTTCCTGAACTTGTCTCTCGCAGAAAGTTAGCTGGCATTTCTTTCTTTCCTTCCTTGCTTCAGCATCTTCCCTCCATCCCCCCTCCTATCCCTCCTTGGTTGGAGGTCAGTTGTCATTGACAGCAGAAGAACCCTGTCCTCATCAGTAGAGAGACAGAGGATACGTGACCCTTCACCCTCCTCCTCCTGCCATGGCTCATTCAATGGTTCTCCTTCCTCCCACCACCCAGGCATTGTGGAACCTGCATGGAGAGGCAGAGCAGCCTGAGTCCAGCCCACAGCTCCCTGGGAGCTCTGGGGGTCCTGAGAGACCCATCAGGGAGCAAGGCGCTAGGCAGGGGCTGGTGTGTCATGCAGTGCAGCTTGGTCCCCCTGCCAGCTGTGGGAAGCATCTCCCAGCTGTGACCTGGCCCACTGACCCCCTCCTCCCAGGGGACACAGCTGTCTCTGGCCTCAGGGAAGCAGGCAGCCTCTTGTCAGTTCTTCGAGAACATTCCTTGCTGACCCCTGGACCCTTGTCTGCCACCCCTGCACTGATTTCCCCGTCCTGGACTTTGACGCCTGCCTGAGGCTCTCCTCCACCCAGGGCTCTGCCCTGTCCCTCTGGGAGCCGCTAGAACTTTCTCTCCGTCCTTGCTGTTCCTAGGGTCCATTGTCACATGTCCAGGTCTGAGGCTTTTCTTTTGTGAACCCCGTGACGGTGAAATCGTTCCTCTCACTTTGGGAACTGCTTGGCCATTGTTTCTTCAAATTTTTCTTTTGTCTCCTGGGATTCACCCACATCTCTTGTGCGTGTCTTTTCCGTCTCGTGAGCCCTTCCTGCAGCATCCGGCGAGTGCTCTGACTGAACGCCCCCGTCCTGAGCTGGCCGCTCCACTCCTCTGCTCTGGGATCCAGTCCAGAGCTGGGGCCTCGCCGTGGTCAGCATGGTTGCCCTCTGCAGATCTCGGCAGCGCTGAACCCCACTCTGAATTTCCAGTCCTGCTTTTTGTCCCTTCCCTTTATTTCTGCTCTCCCTTTTCTGCCACAGGCTCTTGGGAGTATCAGGACGCCCATGTGAACCTGTATCCCCAGGATGCCAGAGTCCGTGGCTGGTGGTTCAGGAGAGGGCTCAGCCCTCCTTGTGAGTGGGACAAGGGGCCGGAGCTGACTTTGCACCATCCCTGTGTGCCCTTGCTGTTCCTGGCTCCCATTTCCTGATCCAGGATGGTGGGAAAGGAGCTGCCTACCCAGGGAGCCATCAGCTCAGAGCCCCGGACATGACCCTGCATGTATTGCAGGAGGCAGGGTGTTTAGTCGTATCCCTGTGGGCTGCTGGTTTGTGTCTTAGGAAGAGCTCGCTAGGGTCGGAGTGGGGTGGTTGTGTTAAGTGGAGAGGGTCTGAGCCAGGAGAGATGTGAGGGGGGCGGAGCCAGAGGTGAACAGGCCCACCTGGCTGAGGGTGAAGCCAGAGGGAGGGGGAACCCAGGCTTGAATACCCTTGGGTAGGGCGTGGGGAGGAGTAGGGTCTCCAAGAAGGAGAGAGCCGCGGTCCCCAGGGTTATGCCCAAGGGACATCCTTGTGACCGTTGCAATTCTTGTCTGGCCCTGGCACAGACATGTGTGGGGACAGGAGTGTGCCGGAGCCCCGAGGGCCCTGTCCCTGGGTGTGCAGTCTGCTGGTGTGAAGGCACAGAGCGCTGCGGGCTGGGGAGGGAGGCTGCCTGGGAGCACAGATCTTGTCTGGGGCCGGCAAGAAGAGGGTGGGATTCTGGTGTGAGTCACCCCTGTTGGCTGCAGCCTGGCTCAGCCTCTGGAGGGCTTGCTTCGTTCATCCGTACAATGGGGGTGTGGTGTCCACGCCGATGGGGAGGTGGGGACATGGCCTGGCGACGACTGGGCAAGCGGCTGGTAGAGACCGGGAGTGTGGGGACCCAGGAGGTTTGGCTCCTGCCTCTGCGTCGGGCACAGTGGGTTTGCTCCTCTTGTTTCAGAAAGAAAGGGAGAGACAGTGTGTGTCCGGCCACTCCGTGGGATGGGGGCGGAGCTGTCCCTGCCCGGCTCCCGCGCCCCCTCCTGCGCTCACTTAGCTCAGAGCTGGCAGCCACCCAGCTCTGAGTGAGACGTGGCAGCCAGGAGGCCGAGGCCCAGCCAAGCCCCAGATGGCTGGCGCGGTGCTTCCCCAAGCAAGACAAGGCGGGCTGGCCTGGCTGGGAGGGGCTGAAGGGGATGCAGAGCCGGGAAGCGCCACCCTGTCCGGGGCTGCGGCACAGCCTTGCACCCATCTGAAGCCTCCATAGGGGGGTGCAGGTGCTTGAAGCTTGGAGGAGGGGCTGAGGAGGGGCCGTGTCAAGGTTGTCAAGGTCTGGAGGGGACACCCTGGTCCTGGAGCTGCTGTGTGCACCTGTGTGTGCGCCTCCCCAGGCCGTGCCTGAAGAGGGAGCACTGGCAAGGCTGTAGGTTGCTGTCTTAGTCTTTAATTTTCTGTTTTCCATTGCTGTAGTTGAAAGCTGCAGGCTGGGTCATTTATACAGACAAGGAGTTTGTTGGGCTAGCGGCTCAGGAGACCAGGATCGCCAGCAGCACAGCACTGGCCTCTGGTGAGGGCCCCATGCTGCATCCTCCCAGGACAGACAGAATCCCAAGGCCGTACAGCCAGCTGCTAGCTCAGGGCACACTTCCCCTTTTTAAATAAGATTTATTTTATTTACCTGAAAGGCAGAGTTACAGAGAGGGAGAGATAGATCTTCCATCTGCTGGTTCACTTCTCAAATGACTGTAATGGCCAGGGCTGGACCAAGCTGAAACCAGGAGTCAAGAGTTTCTTCCAGGTTTCCCACACTGGTGCAGGGGCCCAAGCACTTGGGCCATCTTCCATTGCTTTCCCAGGCCATCACAGAGAGCTGGACCGGAAGTGGAGCAGCTTGGACTCGAACTGGCGCCCATATGGGATGCCAGTGTCAGAGCTTAACCCGCTCCTCCTCTTCTCATAAAACCGCAGTGCCACCCCCACAACCTCATCTGATCCCAATGACCTCCCAAGACCCCACCTCCAAGTACAGTTCATGTAGGACTTTGGGGGTGAGGTTTCTAGTGGGGGGTGGGGAGCTTTCCCAGGGCATCACGCTCGCATCTTTAAAGGTACTTTTTGGGTGAACCAGATTCTGATATGGATTTCCTGCCATGGAAGAAGAGCCTCAGCCTGCCGATAGCCCCGCCCTGCATCTCCCCTCATCCCATTCTTCCAGTGGCCACTAGATCATATCCCAGCTCCCTGCTGGCCCGGCTGCCTGAGGCTGCTATGACAAGTTCCCATGGCCTTGCTGGCCTGGAAGTTGTCATCTCACAGATTTGAAGGCTGCTGTGGTTTCAGTGGGGCCAGATGCGAGGTGGCAGGGCTGGCAGCGCCAGGTAAGGAGCCTGGGTAGCCAGATGCTGCCCCAGGGCCCAGTTTTCAGTTGACCATAGCCGTGGTCCTTTAACGCTGGTGTTCATACCTTTGCTGCTTCTTCCATCAGCCAAGGGCAAGAGTTTGGAGTTCTCAGGGCCTTGTTAGTGGGGGTGGGGAGGTGGTGTCTCATGCCCTTCCCCCTTCTCTCACTTTTGCCCTCCGTGCATACGAGAAAAAAAACCATTGGGTGACAGCTGTGAAAGCTCAGGAGGGACCCTGGCTGTAGGTACAGGGGCTGCCCCTGGCCTCTGCTGTGGGGCAGAGTTGGGCTCAAGTCAGATACAGCACTGGGGAGTGGGAGTTGATGGCCCAGGGGCAGGGCGGGGTGTGTAGAAAATTGCCTAGAGGAATCATGGCAGGATGAAGGGGTTCATACTCAGCTGCCACCATGGGATTCCTGCAGAACACAGGCCAGGTGATTAGACCACACCTGGGGAAGGCTTCTGCTGAGGAGCCTCCTGGGCTACGGAGGGTGGAGTCAGTTCTTGCTGCGCTGACTTAGCAGGGCCTGTGCATCCAGGTTTTGCAGGAGCCTGCACCAAGGGCCTAGGCGGAGGGCAGGGGAGGCGGCTGTGGTCGGGCCGGGCGGAGAGTCTCCGTCAGTGTCCACTGTTCCCATTCTTAGCCGTAACCGCGCCTGTGCCCACAGGTTTACATTGCTGAGATTCCTCGCCTGTGGCTCACCCTAGCCAATCTCTGGGCTGCTCCCCCACACCCTCTGGCCAGAGAACAAGGGGGAGGGGCTTGGCTTGCAGCCCTAAAACCCCACCGCCCCCAAACATACACAGAACAGATCTCCCACAAGGCCCTTCTGGGGGAGCGTCCAGCCAGGGCCAGCTCCTCCCACCTAGGAGACCCGGCTTGGGGGGGTGGGGAGGAGGACCAGGATGGCTTTGCCATTCACAGGGGCGGGGCCGGGGGATCTGTGCAGGGGAACATCTGTTGCACATACGTGTCCTTCCCTTATATAATCTGGGCTGGAGAGTGGTTTGTAAAAATTGTTTCCTGTTGTTGTCGAGGCTCCAGACAACACAGCTCCGGTCCTACCGCCAGGGGGGATCCTTGGCTCTGAGCTGGGGTGGGGGAGGGCGAGAGCAACCCCCCCCCCAGGAACCTGCTGCAGGTGGGCTCCTGCAGGCCAGGGCCAGTGAGTGTGGTGGGCCCCTGCCATGCCCTGCTGTCCTGGATGAGATCTCCCTGACCCCAGGGTGGTTGCTGTCTGGGGTGGCCGCCTGTCCCTGTCCCCAGGAGGCTGACCCAGACCCTGGGACCTCTGCTTCTTCCTCAGGGCCTCTCCACGCTCCTCCTGATACCTTTTGAGGCTGAGGAGGGGATGGCGGCGGGGCAGGGAGGGTGGGAGGTGGGGAGGAAAAGTAGGAACAGGCGTTGGGGCCTGCTAGGCACTGGGGCACTGCGGTGCTCCATCCTTCCAGCCCCCTGCTCCTGCCCTCCAGAGGAGAAGCTGAGGCCCAAGCAGGAGACCCCACCCATCAGCAATAGGGCCCAGCCACCTGATGGTAGCAGCTTGCCTGGCAGCCTCTGACTGGGGTTGAAAGTCAGCCCAGCAGGTGTTGGCTGATATCGGATGGGGCAGTTTTGGGATACTCTGCGATGTGGGCCCTGGAAGAGGTGGCCTTGCTTCCAGCCTGGCCAGCAGTAGCTGCAGGCCTGTGAAGTCAGAAGGCAGAGAGGCTGGGTCTTCTGGCTCTGAGACCAAAGCTCTCGGGAGGGCAGAGTTTTCCTTGCTGGCTCCACAGCCGGCCCCCAGACCAGTTTGTGGCATCTCACAAACACTCATTAACTAGGAAGGGACTTCAAAACATTTGTGGGAAAAATGCAATTGGGAGAACGATTTATTTTGTGCAAAAATTTTTGAAATCCATTGTTTTTCCTTAATACACACTTAAAAAACATTTATTTATTTGATAGGCAGAGAGACGGACAGAGGGCAATCTTCCAGCTGCTGGTTCACTCCCCAGATGCCCACAAGGGCCAGGTCTGGGCCAGGTGGAAGCCAGGAGCCTGAAACTCCATCCAGGTCTCCCACGTGTGTGGCAGGAACCTAAGCCCTTGGGCCATCCTCCGCTGCCTTCCCAGTTGCATTAGAGGGGAACTGGATCAGAAGTGGAGCAGCTGGGACTGGAATTTGCTGGATCTGCCCCAGGGGGTGGCTTGGCTAAAATGGCCCTGTACAGACCTGGGGCAGCATGTTGGCGCCCCATTGGCCTTGGGCAGGGGGACACTGGGTCATCGGGTGCATTAGTGCTGGTGCCTGAATGTGAAGCCGGGCCATCTCCCCTGGTAAGTGCTGTGCATGGGGCACCTAGCCTGCAGCAGGAGGTAAGGGAGCTGCCAGGGCCTGCGAGGGCTCAGAAGTCCAGGGGCAAGAGCCCATCCTACCTCAGCCCTGCTTGGACCCTTCCCCGGACCCAGGGCCTCCCCTGCACCTGGCCGAGTGGATCAGGCCTGGCGTGGGCAATAAGGACCAGGAAGGGTGTTCCTGAGAGCAACTGTGAGTGCTGGGCTTGGGGCTGGCCCGGCTGTGTCCCGGGGCCCCTTGGGCGGGACTGGAGGCTCTGAGGAGGAAGGCAGAGGCGCTGGGAGCCTGCAGGAGGGCGCAGTTCCAGGCTTCCAGCGCCCACTCCCCTGAGAGGCCTCTGGGCCTGACGCCCCCATGGATGAACGCGGGCCTCGTCTTGGGAGAACCTAGCTTGGGAATATAGTTTCTGCCCAGGAAAGAAATGAGGCTACAACAGGGGGCCCTGCCGGGGTGGTGATCGTGCTGCGGGAATTCCTGGGGCCCCTGCCAGGGCCTGTACTGCCCTGTGTCCACCTGTGGGGCTGCACAGCTCCCCTTCTAGCTGGCATGGCCAGCGCTCTTGGCACTGTTGAGATCCGCAGATCCCCTAATCCCCAAGTGGTCATTTGTGCAGTGGTCCCCGTGCCTCCCCATGTCCCTGCAGCACCTGCCGCTCAGGCAGCCGTGTGCCCATCTCCCCGCCTCCAGGCAGGCAGCCTGGATGCTTCATGAACTGGGGCATGCGTCAGCATGGGCCTTCTCAGCACGAGTGCTCACTTCACCTTTTCGTGCTCCAGAGGGCGTGAACTTGGCCCCGTGTATGTGACAGGATCCTTGTGGAGGCGGCCTTACCCCTGAAGATGACGTGGTTTGCCTTCCCTGGAGGGTTGGGGTGGGCGTCTTCAGAAAGTACAGGAGAGGGGCCGGTGCCGGGGTGTAGCCATTAAGCCACCTCTTGCCACGATGGCATCCTGTGTTGGAAGGCAGATTCCAGTCCTGGATGCTCCACTTCCGGTCCAGCTCCCTGCTAACGCGCCTGGGAAAGCAGCGGAGGATGGCCTTCCCAAGTACTTAGGTTGCTGCCATGCACGTGGGAGACCTGGGTGGAGTTCCAGGCTCCCTGCTTCCACCTGGGGAGTGAACCAGCGGATGGAAGATTGCCCTCTGTCTGTCTCCCTGCCTTTCAAATAAATAAATGTTTCTCAAATGTGTATTAAGAAAAAATTCTGGATTTCAAAAACTTTTTGCACCAAAATAAATTTTTCTTCCAATTCCATTTTTTCCACAAATGATTTGAAGTCCCCTCCTATCTAATGAGTATCTGTGAGGTGCCAGGTACTCGTCTGGGGCCCCGCTGCGGAGTTAGCAAGGAAAACTCTGCTCTCCTGAGAGCCTCTGGTCAGAAGGCAGACGGTGACCCAATATCTAGCCCATATGTGCGTGGTTGGGAAATGGTGTTACAATAAAAATAGAACAGGATGACAGAGTAGAGCGTGACCAGGAAGGGGCACTAAAGCCAAGGTCCTTCTGATAAGACATTTGTGTCAAGACCTGGACATCAAAAAAAGATTGTTCCAGGTGGCAGGAGCAGCAGGTGCAAGGGCCCTGAGGCAGGGACTAAGTTGAAGTGTGCCAAGGATGGAAAGAAGATCTCTGGCTGGAACGCAGAGTAAAGAAGGAATCCGTGGTGACGCGGGCCGTCACATGGCGGGATCCCACTAGAGGAGTTCGGACAGGCAGGTGCCAGATCCGATTTGGGTCACAGAGACCTTTGGGGCAGCCATGTGGAGAATGTGGAGGAGGCCCTCCCCAACCCTGGCCTGGTTTGTCCCAGCTCCCAGCCTGGGTGCTCCCTGACGCTGCTACTGGCAGATGGGGCAGCCCAGCACAGAAGGCCCTGCAAGGTCATGGGCTCCCCGGGACCAGGCTGCTTCGTGGTGCTGTGGAGTTGTGCTCAGGCGATGGGAAGCCCTGCAGGCTGAGCCTTGGGTCGGGGGGTGGATGACAGTGCACAGTAGGGTGGGGATGCTGTGTGGGTGCCCTGTGTCAGCCCCACGCCAGCTGCTGTGGGGTGTTCTGAGGGAGTCTCCTTACCCAGCTGCCCGGCGTTGTGCTCACCCTCTGCTGGCAGCTGGGCTCACACTCCAGGACTCAGGCCAGAATTGACTGCCAGGGCCATTCAGAGGTGGGACCGGGCCCTCCCCCTGGGTTGGACAGCTCTGCCCAGGCCCCACCCAGAAGCTGACTGATTTCCCATCTCCCTGTGGCTGTCTTGCCTAGGTGGGCTCCTGCAGCCCCCAGGTTGCGGCTCCTGTTGGCCTTGGGCTGGGACACATGTCTTCCGGGTTCCCAGTGCCTGTAGGAGTACCTGGTACTATGGGAGATGGGCTCCTGGCTTTGCTGCCTGCCTCTGTTGGCTCAGGGCCTGGCGCAGGAGATGGGAAATTCATGAGGTTGGTGGATGAGCAGGGAACCGTGCCCGCCTTCCCCAGGTGGCTCTGGGCCGTCACCCTCTTGGGGATATGGCTTTGGGGAGCTGTCTGGGGCCACCTCCTACATAAGGCTGCCCTGGCCCGAGGGTCTTTGCTGAGAGCTGGGTGTGTGAATGTGTGTGGGAGCAGCATCAACAGGTAAGTGTGCACAGGCTTATGTTTGGGTGTGCCAGTGTGTGCATTTGTGTTTGTGTGTTGTGTGACTGTGTATTTGTGTGTGTGTGAGTAGCATGTGTGTTTATGTGGGTGAATGTGATTATGCGTCTGTGAGTGTGTGTTTTGGTGATGTTTGTGTTTATGAGTGTGTGTGTTGGAGTCGGTGGTGTGGGTGTGTGTATTCTGAGTGTGTTGGGTATGTGGAAGTGTGTGTTCATGTGACTTTGTGAGTAGTGTGTGTTATGGGCACATGTGATGTTATGTGTTTGCGTGGATGTGTGTGTGTGGTTCTGTGTGTGCATGTGCATGTGACTGGGTGGTTTCAGGCCCCCAGACAGATCCCTCCATGCTTGTGGGCTGGGGTAGGACAGCTGCTTTGAGCCCCTCCCATTCTGTACCCCCGTGCCCATGACTTCCTCTGCTCCCAGGCCCCGCCAGGCCTGGAACAAGCAAGCTTGCTGGTCCCTGACCGCCAGGATCTGCCTCGGAGATTCCACAGTAGGTTCTTCTCCTTCGGAAAAGTGTCTAATTTCAATGAATTCATCTACTTTCATTCTATTTTAATCACCCAAATCATCTGCATATGTTCTGGTAAAACCCGCAGCCGTGCAGCTTAGGAGAAGCCCTGGGGAGCCTGCCCAGGATCCCTTTGCCGCCACCCCTCTGAAGGAATGGGAACATTTAAAAATACCATTGTGGGCCACTTCCCATGTGTTTGCATGCACCTCGATGTGCTTAGAGAAAACAGAGAGTATTGTTTGTGCGTTTAGTCCCTTTCTTTAAAAACATTGCCTATATATGTTTGAGACGCATACTGTAACTGCAATCCTCCGATTTGCATTTTGCGCTCAAAAATATGTCCTGGAGTCCTAGCCACGCTGGTGCAGAGAAGCTGAGCTCGTTGCATAACCCCCACCCAGCCTGGCATCCTGTGGACGCCTCAGAGCGCCTTGCAGGTGCTTCTCTGGATGCTTTTGCCACTACCAGATTAGATCAGTGAGTCTGCTCCCTGGCGCTCCCTGGTGGCAGCGGCTGTGTCTGCAGGTGGGTGGTGTTGGGTGGAGCTGTGGAGCGGGGCCCCTGGGCACTCTGGGTGTTCAGAGAAGCAGTGTGGGCTGGTTCCTGCACATCCGGCTCCCCTGCACGTGGGAATCGGCCTCCATAAGCTTCCTTCTCTTTCTGGCCTCCAGCTCCTTCCGAGAGCCAGGTCACTTGCTGACTGTATTTGCTCATTGTTGCCCTCCTGCCCTGCTCCTCCTTGGACCTGTCCAAGCCAGAGGTCGTGTCTGTGAAATGAGGAGGGGCCTGAAGGTTGAGTAGGAGTTTTCCAAGAATGGAGGAGGTTCAGGGCTTTTGGGAGTGACATGGGGGCAGCCAGGAGTTTAGTTTCCTGTATGTGGCGTGTGCAAGTCTTGAAGAATGCTGTGGGTCTCAAGGGGCAGAGGCCAGGCACACAGCCCTGGTGTGGGAGCTGTAGGAGACTCCGCCCTGCTGTTCTGTGGTCTGCAGCCTCTTGTCCCTTCCCTGGATGATCACGAATCACAGATAAGTTTCACCTGTGGGCCCTTTTGAGGCTGTACTGCCTTCTACCTCATGTTGCTCAGGATGACTGCTGGGAAAGCCAGTGAGTGAATTAATGTGGTGGGATTCCAGGGACATGCTTGGGTCCCTGTGCTCTGGTGTGGGCCGGATCGTGGTCAGCTCCATCGCCTCGCCACCACCCCCACCTTGGGGCCACAGACCACAGCTGTCTCTGAGGACCCACAGCAGGGCCCAGGCCAAGCTTGTCTGCAGAGCCCCTCAGCGTCTACCCCACCGGTGTTTCTGTCTATCCTTTGCCAACACCGCCCTGCAGTGATTACATAGCTGTGTGTGGACATTGGTGGCACACAGTGACTCCCACTTCTTCATTCTTTTTGCTCAAAATTGTCACAGTTCGTCTAGTTCCTTCACTCTTTCATGTAAATTTTAGAATAATCTTGTCTATGCTACGAAGTAACCTCAGATTTTGACTGGACTTGTCTTAAATCTGCAGAACGATTTGTGGGAAATTGATGATTTTACAGTTTTGAGATACTCAATCCATGAACATGGTATATCCCTCCACTTATTTATATCTTTGATTTCTCTTTATCAGCAGTTTGTAGTCTTCAGGATACAAATCTGTACATATTTTTAGATTTATATTTAAATATTTTACTTAAGCTTTGTAAATGGTTTGGATTTTTTTTTTCACCTTCTAGGAGTTCATTGCTAGAATATAGAAATTTTTTTTGTTTTGACCTTGTATCCTGTGACCTTACTTAACTCATTTATTAGGTGTAGAAATCCCTTGTGTATTCTACAGGCTCAGCTACTTAGTCTGTCATGTTGTCTTATGGATGGTGGCAGTCATATATTTCTTCCTTTCCAGTCTGTATGTTTTGTATTTATTTTTCTTGTTTATTGCATGATTGGGACTTCCAATGCATGGTTGAAAAGTAGTGGGAATGTTCCTAAGGGAAAATGGTTTATCGTTATGATTCTCGGGTTAGCTTTACGTTTCTGTGATGCTTTTTACCACATTGAGGAAGTCCCTTTCATATCAGGTGGTTGAGTGTTTTAATTCATGAATAGGGGGCCAATGCTGTGGCATAACAGGTAGGGCCACCACCTGCAGTGCCGGCATCCCATATGGGCGCCAGTTCAAGTCCCGGCTGCTCCACTTCTGATCCAGCTCTCTGCTATGGCCTGGAAAAGCAGTGGAGGATGGCCCAAGTCCTTCAGCCCCTGCACCCACCTGGGAGACCTGGAAGAAGCTCCTGGCTCCTGGCTTCAGATTGGTGCAGCTCCAGCTGCACCCTGGGAAGTGAACCAGCGGATAGAAGACCTCTCTCTCTCTCTCTCTCTCCCTGCCTCTCCTTCTCTCTCTGTGTAACTGACCTTCAAATAAATAAATCTTTTTTAAAAAATCATGAATAGATGTCAAGTTTTATCAGATGCTTTAAAAAAAATCGTTTGATGGGGCCAGCGCTGTGGTGCAGTGGGTTAAGCTGTGGCCTATAGTGCTGGCATCCCAATTGGGTGCCTGCTGGTTCAAGTCCAGGCTTCTCCATTTCTGATCCAGCTGTCTGCTAATATGCCTGGGAAAGCAGCAGAAGATGACCCAAGTCCTTTATAATGCACACAAATCCCTGGGCCCCTAGACCCACGTGGGAGACCCAGAATAAGCTCCCAGCTCCTTGCAGCCATCTGGGGTATGAACTAGCAGATGGAAGATCCCTCTCTGTCTCTCCTTCTCTCTCTATAGCTCTGCCTTCCAAATAAATAAATAAAACTTAAAAAAATCATTTGATCTGATCAAATGGTTTTCTTCTTCTGTTAATATGGTGGGTTATGTTGATTTTTGAATATTGTGCCAGCCTACATTTCCAGAATGAATTTAACTTGTTTGTGGTGTATATTTTTTATACATTGCTGTATTGGAATTGCCAGTATTTTGTTGACTGTTTTTGTGTCGATGTTAATTTTTTTTCTTTATTGAACTGTCTCTGTCTGGTTTTAGTATCAGGATAATATTGGCTTCATAAAATGAGTTGGGAAATGTTCCCTTCTGTTCTCTTTCCTGAAAACTGTTGTGTAGAATTGGTGTAATTCCTTCCTTAAGTGTGTCGTAGAATTTTCCAGTAAACCCATCTAGGCCTGGAGATTTCTTTTTTTGGAAGCTTTCAAACTGTGAGTTCAGCTTCTTTTATGGTTGCACGGTCTTTCAAGCAACTTACCTCCTTGGTGGTGAGCTTTGGTAGACTGTGGGCTTTGAGGAAATCCTACGTTTCGCCAAGGTTATGGATGATGTGTGTAGAGTTGTTTGAGCATTCCAGTGTCTTTATACAGCTGGTGAGGTCTTTAGTGATAGCCTTTAAAAAAAAATTCTGATGTTGTTCACTTGTGTTTTCTTCTCTTTTACATTTTTTTAAGATTTATTTTATTTATTTGAAAGTCAGAGTTACACAGAGAGAGGAGAGGCAGAGAGAGAGAGAGAGAGAGGTCTTTCATCCGTTGGTTCACTCCCCAGATGGCCGCAACGGCTGGAGCTGTGCTGATTGGAAGCCAGGAGCCAGGAGCTTCTTCCAGGTCTCCCATGCAGGTGCAGGGGCCCAAGGACTTGGGCCATCTTCTACCGCTTTCCCAGGCCATAGCAGAGAGCTGGATTGGAAGAGGAGCAGCTGGGACTAGAACCGGCACCCATGTGGGATGCCGGCGCTTCAGGCTGGGGCTTTAACCCACTGCACCACAGTGCCAACCCCATTCTTCTCTTTTACATTTTAGTGCCATTGGTTCTCTCTGCTATATTTTTGTATTCCGTTTCATTGATTTTTTTATTCTTATTTGTATTATTTCTTCTGCTTGCTTTTGGTTTATTTTGCTCTTCTAGTTCTATTTGAACTTTTTTTTTTATTATTCCAATTTAATGTATCTCTTGTGTTTGAAGTTCTTCATAAGCTGTTTTTGGTGATTGCTGTCAGGATTACAGTAAACATATTTAGCTTTGCACAGGCTGTTTACAAAGGGTTGGGCCAGGCCCAAGTTAGCAGCCCAGAGCTCAATCCAGGGCTTCCGCAGGAGTTGCAGGGACCCAACCACTGGAGCCACCACCCACTGCCTCCCAGCATGTGCATCAGCAGGACACTGGATCAGCAGTGGCGGAACCAGGCCTCAAACCTGCATTCTGATGTCAGATCCGGGCATCGCAAGCGCAAGCAACATCTTCCCTGCCTTGCCGAGTGCCTGCCCCTGTGGCTGTTTCTTAGATCCCTCCATTCACGGGAAACGCCATCAGACTGCGTTCTGGTTTCCGTTTATTCTGAAGTATGCAAGAATCTTTCCCACACGTGTGCAGCTTCTCTAGTTCTTTACTCCTGATAGTCAAGGTGGCCTTCTAGCTCCGTTTTCCTTTTGTCTGAAGAACCGCCTTTAGCACTCCTGTCGGGGGTTGGTCTGCTGGCAGCACAGGCTGCAAGGTCTTCCTCACCTGAGATGTCTCATTCTTTCTCTCCTCCATGTTTGCTTTATTTTCCTTTTGCAGTCAGCACAAGATGAGAGTACCGTGTGGTGGTGTTTCAGTCCATGCATGCTGTGTCATGTCTCAAAAACTCCAGGACAGTTTTGCCCCCTCTCCCCTCCCAGCGTCTTAGCCTTTTGGATTCCGTGGGTTTGATGCGACATCTCCAGTTCCCTGAGTCAGTTTTCCCCTCAGAAGTAACACAGGGTTCTCCTCTGACTGCTTTCCAGAATGTTCTGTCTGCGGTTCTCAGCAGCTCGATTGTACTATGTGTGGGAGTTTATTTCTTGGGTTTTCTTCCATTGGAAATTCGCTGTGCTGTGAATCTGTAGGTTTATGTCTTTCACAGAATTTGAGAGCTTTTCAGCCGTCATGTATTCCACTCCTTGTTCCATAAAGCGAGCTTTCTCCTCTCGTCTCAATGCTAAGTCTTCTGGTACTCTCCCACAGGCCCATCAGGCTCCTTGCCTTAAGAAAAAATGTTCACTGTCTTCGATTCAGATTTGATAATTGCTGTTGATCTCTCCTCAAGTTCACTGATCATTCTCAGCCATCTCCATTCTGCTATCGAGCCTAGGCAGTGGATTTTTTTTTTTTTTTTTAAGTTTCTGGTAGGACGTTTTTCAGTTGTGAAATTTCCACTTGGTTCTTTCAAAAAATGCCTTCTGTTTCTTGTTGAGACAGTCTTTCCGTTAGCTCTGGGAGTGTTTGCCTGTAAGTTTATGGAGTATTTTTACAATAGCTGCTTCACGGTCGCTGGTGGATCCCAGCATATGTGCTAGTCAGTCTTGGTATCTGTTGATTGTCTTTTCCCAGAGGAGCTGAGACTGGTTATTCCCATGCCAAGTAATTTTGGATTGTGTCCTGGACATTTTGCTGTTCTGCTGCGAGACGGTGGGTCTTGATTAAGCGCCGTGGAGAAGACCGATGTTTTCGCTTTGTGGGATAATTGACCCTGATTTGTTCAAGCTGCAGGTTCCAGGGTGTCTAAGGGGTTGAGGTTTCAGTGTCAGGTCCACTTTCAAAGCCTTTTCTGCGCTGTTCAGATGGTCTCATGTAGGCAACACCCAGAGGCAAGTTTGGGAGCTGGGCTTGGTCAGTTCCCGGAGCCTGGGGTGTGTCGTTCAGGGTCAGATCCACACACGCTCAGCTTCAGGGTGGGCCTTTTCTTCTGCTCTCCCTGCACCACCCTTCTTTCCCTTCCTCTAACTGAGACCTGACCTCTAGGCCTTGCATTTGCTGTTTCCTCTGCCTGGAACCTGCTTCCCCAGCTCGCTCTCTTGTCCTTGCGACCTCAGTGCCAGCTTCACCTCCTCAGGAAGCCCTCCTGAGCTTCACGTGATCCTGAACTGTTCTCTTCACAGTTGGCTCCTTCTCTTGTTTTTCCCCATGTCCTGCTTGCTTGGTGGTCGCCCGTGTGTCTCTCCAGGCGGAGGCCCCTGTGGTTTGCAGCTGGCCCAGGTCATGGGCATAGCCGTGTGCATGCACGTGTGTGGCCACGTCTGCATGGTGTTGCTGGCAAAGTGGAGGTTGGGTTCTCAGGGCCCCTTCCTACCTAGGGGATGCCCTGGCTGCAGAATCCTGGTGACCTCATATCGGGGTGCCCTGGCTTGAATACCCCACCTCTTTCCACAAAGGCGTGGGGCAAGAGGCAGGCACCCTAGCAGCCCAGCCACTGGCCTGTGTGGGCATCCCCTGCTGACCCTGGCTGGAGGTGGGCCGGGCCCGGCTTCCAGCATCCTCTGTAGGGAATCCCTGTGCCTGGCGCCTGAGGCTGCCTTGGAAGGGCGCCGACAGGCCAGGTGTGCAGACCAGCTTCTCCCGGGGCTGTGGGAGGTCTGCCCTTGCTCCTCTCTGCGCAGTGGTATGGCAGCTGGGGCGTTCTGTGCTCCCTGCTGTTGGCCAGCTCTCTGGATTCCCCTCTCCCTCCAAAAGCCCACGTCAGGTGAGAGGGCGCTGCTGGAGGCTGCAGGACAGATGGTGCAGGGCCCCTCCTTCGTTTGTGTTCCTTTCACAGCACAGAGGGTGCGTCAGGGCCAGAGCTCAGCGTCCTTGTCCCCGTGTGCTCAGGAAGGAGACACTTGACACTCACTCCGTTGCTCAGTCACTGGGGCACTGACCAGCTCTGTCTCAGAGACCAAGCCGCAGGGTGGCCCTGGGAGGCCCTGTCACCATGTGCAGACCTGGACTGGCCAGCCATTAATTGTCTGGTCCTGAAAGAGTCGTGGGTCATCCTCAGTGTGCCAGTCTGTAAAATGGGAATAATGATACCGAACTCATTAGCTTTGCCCTCACCATCTTAGTTTTTTTAAATATTTATTTATTTATTTGAGAGGTGGGGAGATGGGTCCCTCCCCAAATGCCCATAACAGCTGGGGCCAGGCTGGGGGCCAGAGCCTTCCACATGGGTGGTGGGAACCCAACGACTGGAATCATCACCGCTGCCTCCCAGGGCCTGCACTAACAGGAGGCTGGAGTCAGGAGCTGGAACTGAGCACGGAACCAGCCCTCTGATGTGGGGTGTGTGGCTGTCTTACCTGCCACTCGCCATCTTACTTGTAACAACCTCATCAAGTAGATAATACTGTGTCATTTGACAGTGATGGTGAAAAACAGAGGCCAAAAGAGGAGAAATAGCCTGCAAGCGACAGAACAAAGTCTAAAAAATTAAGTTGGGGGAATGATGGCTATGCTAATTAGGTTGACTGTTCTTAGGATGAATTGAAACATCACACCACAGGTACACATGGGTATTATGTGTCAATTAAAAATCAAAAGAGTAATTTAAGGAAGCATCATACAGATGTCAGCTGGGCTTGATTCTTTCTTTCTTTTACAGCCCAGGGGGCTCTGGGTGGCCTAGCCAGGCTGGGCTCTGAGCAGTGCCCGCTGCTCTCCAGGGTTCCTCTCTGGAAGATGGGCACAGGTCATGGCGGGGCGTTCTTACAGCAGGGACCGGCTGTCCGTCCTTGGGGAGCTGAGGGTCTGGGCTAGTGGGGCAGCTGCAGGCTCCAGCCTGGGGAGGCTTGGGCTCGGGCTTGTGCTCAGCCTCGGGGGATCACAGCTTCCAGCCTGTGGGGCCTCTCCTGGCTCTGTCAGATAGAGGGTTCGCTCCAGAACCAGAGCAGCAACACTTATGTCTGCTGGCTCGCTTTTCTCTGAGTCTTTCTGAATTGGGTTTTTTGCAGGAGAGTGTCTAAATAATATCACTGTGTTTATTTGGATCCCAGCTTCAAAGTGCGTGTTTGAGCGTGTGGATCATTCCTCCAGAACCAGGCTTTTTTTTTTTTTTTTTTTTTTAATAAAGTGAGTTAGTCTGAGCTTGAGAAAGAGCTGCAAAAGCCTGCTGAGACACTGAAGGGAAAAGGTCTGGCCTGCCCTCAGGCAGGTCACTGCGAGTTAAGCACAGAAGACCAGCCTCAAAGACTGCCGCAAAGGCAGCATCTGCGGGTGTTGTCCGGGGCTGCTGCTGCTTTTCTTCTACTTTTCCATTATGTTCACAATTAAAACAATTATTTTTTGAACTTGTGAGGTAATTCTTGCTGATAAAAAACTTGAAGCAGTGTAGAAAAGCACAAAAAGACAAGTGAAAAACAAGAAATCCTACCATCTGAGAGAGCCACTGTGGGAAACAGAAGACTGTACCACCCCCAAAGTGTGCGTCTCCTGATCCCCTCACCTGTTAACAAGGTAGGATCCCTGGCAAGGGGGTGTCAGGGTTGCCGAGGGAAGGGGAGGTGCCAGCTGTGGGGCTATGTGGTTGCAAAGGTTTTTAAAAGTGGGGGGCCTGGGCCCCTGCACCCACGTGGGAGACCTGGAGGAAGCTCCTGGCTGCTGGCTTTGGATCAGCTCAGTGCTGGCCGTTGCAGTCATTTGGGGAGTGAACCAGTGGATGGAAGACCTCTCTGTCTCTACCTCTCTCTGTAACTTTGTCTTTCAAAGGAATAAAATAATTATTTAAAAAAAAGTGGAAGAGGGAGGCAGAAGGTCAGAGTCAGAGAGAGACTGGAAAATGCTGTGTTGCTGCTGGCTTTGAAGATGGAGGAGGAGCCCACAAGCCAAGGGCTATGGGAGGTCTCCAGGCGCTGGAGCTGGAAAGGCAGGGAAATAACTTCTCCTGAGCGCCACCAGGGGGAGCACGGCCCTGCCCACCCCTGGATGTTAGCCCAGGGAGACCCACTGTGGACTTCTGATCTCTGGACCTGGAAATCTGTATCTGTGTCCTGTGTCTTCGTCACAGCAGCCATGGGAGCTGGTACTGCTGCTACTGAGTTTCTGGTGACCCATCTTCCATCTTGTCATATATACTGCGTGACATTAATAAGCGATCGTGTCCTTTGTGCTATTTTTATGATCTTGCTTCCTTCTCAGCCTCCAGAATTGGGAAATACATTTCTGATTATGTTTGGTCTGTCTTCCACCTTCTTGACTTGGATGCTCATGTTATTGATTTCCATTTAGTTCGATAACCATGAAGCCTAAGGACGTGAATTTGCCTCTGGTGACAGTTTTGGTTTCATCCACAAATTCTGATTTTCTGGATTCTCACTGGCATCACTTAAAAAATGTATTTGAGGGGCTGGCACTGTGGCAAAGTGGGTAAAGCCACTGCCTGCCTTGCTGGCATCCCACATAGGCGCTGGTTCAAGTCCCAGCTGCTCCATTTCTGATCTAGCTTTCTGCTAATGGCCTGGGAAAGCAGTGGAAGATGGCCCAGGTACGTTGGCCCCTGCAACCACATGGGAGACCCGGAAGAAGCTCCCAGCTCCTGGCTTCGGATCAGCACAACTCTGGCCATTGCGACCATTTGGGAAGTGAACCAATGCATGGAAGATCTTTCTCTCTCTGCCTCTCTCTGTCTGTAACTCCAAGTTTCAAATGAATAAATAAATCTTTAAGAAAATGTATTGTGGTTTCGATTCCAATAACCTAACAGCACCTTATGGGAAAGCTTGAAAGACTGCTGATTGGTAGGATTGGAGGTTGTTAACTTGGATACTCAGCCCTAGTATACCTCAGATATTCTCAGACCTCAACATCTATGGGTTTAAATCCGGTCTTGTCAGCATTTATGTTGGAAATTTACCATTTCAAGGGTACCCACCCCTCACCAGCACAAGTCTTAGTTACCTGCTTGCTTCTCCTACCTCCAGCCTTGCACTGTGGATGTTTCCGGCTGTCCCCGGTCCTGTCTCAGTTCCCCAGGGCCCATCCCTCCTGCCCTGGGTAGGCTCTGGGCACCTGTCACCTGCTGGCCAGCACCCAGGCCTTGTGAGGACCCAGTCTGTTCGGGCTGCTATAATACAACACCATTAACTGGGTGCTCCACAGCTGGGATGTGATTTGCCTCCTTGGCTCGTGGAGATGTTTGAACCCTAAAGTCAGAGCTTGGTGAGGCTTTGATCCACTCACAGTGCTCAGGAGCTGAGTCTAGCCGAGTCTAGTGCCCTCAGAAGGCGGTTACTGAGAGAAGCCTGATTTTGTGAGCTGGAATCAGGCTCAGGTGCTCTCTGCCTCCTGGCTCCCCTCTGCCATCTTCTGGCCTCCCCAGATGGCCCAACCAGAGGGATTGCCTGACCTTGGACTGTGAACCTCCAAAGCCATAAGTGGAAATAACCGGCCTTCCTAGCTGAGTAGTTGTGTCAGATGTTTGTTACACTTACGATGAAGAAATCACCTTTCCGGCCGGCGCCGCGGCTCACTAGGCTAATCCTCCACCTAGCGGCGCCGGCACACCGGGTTCTAGTCCCGGTCGGGGCGCTGGATTCTGTCCCGGTTGCCCCTCTTCCAGGCCAGCTCTCTGCTGTGGCCAGAGAGTGCAGTGGAGGATGGCCCAGGTGCTTGGGCCCTGCACCCCATGGGAGACCAGGAAAAGCACCTGGCTCCTGGCTCCTGCCATCGGATCAGTGCGGTGCGCCGGCCGCAGCGCGCCGGCCGCGGCGGCCATTGGAGGGTGAACCAACGGCAAAGGAAGACCTTTCTCTCTGTCTCTCTCTCTCACTCTCCACTCTGCCTGTCAAAAAAAAAAAAAAAAAAAAAAAAAAAAAAAAAAAAGAAATCACCTTTCCTTGCTGAGTAGCTACATTGGGCACTTACAAAAGGCTGGCCAACACAAGGAGGGCTTATAAGCAGAAACGTATTTCTCAGTTCTGCAGGCTGGGCAGTCCAAAGTCATGATGTTTGCAGATTGGGTAGCTGGGTCATCGCTGTGTCCTCATGTGGGGGTAGGGGCAGGCAGGAGCATTATCTCATTGGTGACCCGGTTACCACCAAAGGCCTCACCTGCTCAGACTACCACCTTGGGAGCAAGGAGTTTGGAGTTAGGAGTTCTGGAGGGACACAGGCATTCAGACCACAGCAGCAGGTGCCGGGCACCTTCCTTGGCTGCCCAACCCTGCAGAACAGGAAGAGCTAATCTCCATGGAAACTCAGCAGATGCCATCCTGGCCAGCCACCCTGAGTTACGAGCACAGGGGTGACCTGGGTGCTCTGAGCCTTGGGAAATTTCTGAAATTGCCATTGCCTGCTGGTGTTTGCTCAGCTTTTGTAAATGTTAGGTGGGTTTTGGAAGGGAGTGTGTGTTCTGTGTTACAGGGTCAGTGCATACAGAGGCAACTGGTGGCCTCTGGTGCCATGGAAACCAGGGGGAAGCCAGAGAGATGCTGAAAGAGGAAGATGTGAAGGTCCCAGTGGCCTTGGGGAGGAGGAGCATAGGCCATGGGTGCAGGGTGCGGGAGCAGCCTGCAGAGAAGGGTGGGTGTGAAGTAGGGGTTGGAGCGGGAAGCAGGACCTACATTAGGATGTGAGAGACCCAGGTGTCTTGCTGGGCTGAGAGGAAAGACCTTGGAGGGGGCGTGGCTGAAGGTACAGCAGGGGGAGGGGACAAGGGCCCCACCCAGGCCCTTGAGATAGTCGAGTGCTGCGGTGGTGTGGGCTGTCTCAGCTCGGAGGAGGAGGTTAAAGAAGTGGGGGGTCATGGCACCAGCAACTTCGGCAGTTAGGGGTGAGCGTATCCCCATGAGACACGGGCTTGAATCGTCCGTGGAGAGGGGGTCTTAAGGGAGGGTATGAGGGGGAGCGGAGGAGCTTCTGGCAGGCTCCCCCGTGATCTGGCCTCTTGATTCTTGGTGCTGGGCAGTTGCAGTGGGAGGCTCAGAGTGCAAGGGCTAAGGGGCTCTGGGGATTTCAGCCCGGGCAGCCCAGAGGGGCCAGGGCCACAGCCAATGTCCCCATGGCTGGTAAAGAATAGCCATTTATAGGCCAGTGCCGCAGCTCAATAGGCTAATCCTCCACCTGCGGCGCCTGCACACCAGGTTCTAGTCCTGGTCAGGGCGCCGGATTCTGTCCCGATTGCCCCTCTTCCAGTCCAGCTCTCTGCTGTGGCCTGGCAGTGCAGTGGAGAATGGCCCAAGTGCTTGGGTCCTGCACCCCATGGGAGACCAGGAAAAGCACCTGGCTCCTGGTTTTGGATCAGCGCGGTGCGCCAGCTGCAGCACGCCGGCCGCAGTGGCCATTGGAGGGTAAACCAACAGAAAAGAAGACCTTTCTCTCTGTCTCTCTCTCTCACTGTCCACTCTGCCTGTCAAAAAAAGAAAAAAAGAAAAAGAAAAAGAAAAAAAGAATAGCCATTTGCTTTCAGTGGTGTGTGGTCACGTCCACTCCTAAACCAGCTGGCTGTTTTCTTTATTAAAATGACTGATGCCCTGTGCTGGGGCCCCTGAGATCCATCATCCGCTGGGAGTGGCCTAGTGACGCTGTCTCCGCATGTCGCGCCTGGTGCACGCCCTCCTCGTTTCTCAAGCGCCACAGATGCTGTGTGACTTGGTTACAGAACTCAGTGACTGTGGCTCTGGGAG
Source organism: Oryctolagus cuniculus (assembly GCF_051225735.1). Classification (NCBI taxonomy): domain Eukaryota; kingdom Metazoa; phylum Chordata; class Mammalia; order Lagomorpha; family Leporidae; genus Oryctolagus; species Oryctolagus cuniculus. The sequence continues at coordinate 69,063,287 of NC_142872.1, forward strand.
GCAGCAGTGAGGATGGCTTCAGTAGCTGGGTCCACACCACCCACGTGGGAGACCTAGATGGAGTTCCAGCTTTGACTCCCTAGCAGGAGCCTTTGAAAGCATTTGAAGAGTGAACCAGCAGGTGGGAGATGTCTCTGTTTCTCAAATTAAAACAACAACCCCTTCTTGCTCTGTATTCTATTGATGACATTGAAGCCACCCTGTTTTCTGTGTTTCTTTGCCTTGTTTTTAAACCTCTTGAAATTGTCGTGAGCGGAATGAGGGGGCTCTGCTTGTCTCTGTCCATTTTCTGTTGCCACAGGCTGGATACAGCTTGCATTCAAGAGTTAAAGCTATACCTGTTAAAGGAAAGAGGTGTACCTGGGCCCATGCTTCTGGTCCAGGGTTGGGGGGCCCTTCTGGTGATGGCTTCCTGTTGGCAGAGCCCGAGGTGATGCTGGGCATCACGCACTGAGAGGCGGGGAACACATGCACGGGAGACCCAGCCTCACTGGCTTTGATAGCAAACCTGCTCTCGAGAGAAGCCACAAACATTCGTCGTGTGAACAGCTGAGCCTGTTCAGTGAGGGCAGGCCACCTCCAGAAGGTCCCACCTAGGTCCCCCCCACCTCTCTCCCTTTAAAAAAATGCATTATTTATTTTCTGTTTGAAAGGCAATTAGAGAGAGAAAGAGGAGACACACACACACAATCACACACACACACACACACAGAGAAAGAGAGAGAGAGAGAGAGAGAGAGAGAGAGAGAGAGAGAATCTTCTATCTGTTGGTTCACTCCCCAAATGACTGCAAGCCAGGAGCCCGGAACTACATCCAGATCTCCCAAGTGGGTGGCAGGGACCTAAGTACTTGAGCCATCACCTGCTGTCTCCCAGATGCATTAGCGGGGAGCTGGGCCGGAGGTGGAGTGGCAGGGACTTGTTCCATGTACTCTAGTATGGGATGTGGTGTCCCAAGTGGCCACTTCCCCAGCTACCCAAGCGCCGGCCCACTTCCATTCCCGTCCATCTCCTCCTGGGAATTACCGGTCAATGTGGGTCAAGGTTGTGCTCCCTCACTCTCCCGCCTCCAAGCTGCAGGAAGTCCACCTCGCCACTCTTTTCCGTTCCTGATGTCGGCCTCTGGCTGGCGTGCTGGCATCTCCCGTAGCTCCCGTCCCTGATGGGCGCACACTGAGTCCTCACTGGGGCTCTCTTCATTGCCAGCTTTTCCAGGAGCCTTCAGCCCCAGCTTCCTCCCAGCCCCTGGGCTGCGGCTCCTTTGGTCCTTTCTTAGCCCCATCTCAGGCCCCCTGCGTCCCCTCCTTTGGCATCACTGTGTCCCCTGTGCACCGTGGGCTCTGGGCTTTCCTTTCCACTTGCTCCACCTGCTCTCCTTCTGCCCACCCTAATACGGTAGGGATCCTGGGGGCTCCACCCGCTCCCCTCTCCTCGCACCTCCTTCCCGAGCCATCCTCCATCCGAGGCCATCCTCACGCCCTGGGGAACATCTCCATGGCTCAGGCACCTCCAGAGGTTCGACCCCAGGGTGTGGAGGGTAACTCCCACCCCTTCATCCTCCACCCTCAGTCGAAAGGGAGACCCCCTCAGTCCTGCCTCCATCCACTGGGGTTTTGGCACTGGCCCCCAGCCACCCCTGGCCCGCCTCTGGTCCACGGCCAGTCACCTCCAGAGGGGACCTCCGAGCAACCCCCCTTGCCTGTCTCACACGCTCCGCTGGCTCCAGAGTGAAGCCCACCATCCTCTGCAGAGCCCGAGGGCCCAGTCCCTGCCTTGCCTCCCCCCAGCTCTCTCTACCTCCCTCCTGCCGCCAGGGCTGTCCGGCTCTGGCCTCATCCTGTTCACTCTTCATTGCCTGAGTCTTCTCCAGGCCCTAGCAAGCATATGCTGAAGCTGTGGGTAGAGTTTCCTTTTTTATTTTTTTAAATTTTTAAATTTATTTTTGCTATCCAGACTCTGTTTTTGGCACTTTTTCTCCCCTTCTGCAGTGACCAGGGTGATGCACCTCCTGCTAACCGTTTCGTCTCTGTTTTTGAAACTTTGCTAACATCAGGTTTCTCTGAGCATCTGCGTCGGGAACCAGGACCCTTGGCCATCCTTTGGGACATTTCTCTGCCTCTCACTGCCCACCCACCATCCCTGGCCACCTGCCAGCAGAACCCATCCAACTGTGCCATAGAATTGGGACTTTTGTACACTCAACGAACAAAAATAGCGTGTATCTTCTGCTTCCAGGGTGGTCTTAGATTTCGGGCATTAGGTTTTGTAATTGTGCTCAGGATGGTTGAGACTTGACCGGTTCTGGGCGGTTCTGGCTCTTGTTGCTTTTGGCCTGAGCCCTGCCCGTCTGCCTGATTCTCATTTCCGTTCCTCCTCCTCTTGGCTGCAGGGCCTGCCTGGAGCCCGGGCCAGGGAAGGCCCCCTCTCCGCCATGTATGTGTGTGTGTGTGTCTCCAAGGTGCTGGTGTCAGGTCTCGGGGGCAGGACCCTCACGAGCAGGATTTGTGGGGTGCTCCCACCCTTGTGCCTAGAGGAGAGTGGCCCTCCTAGACCCCCTAGTCTGCACAGCAGTGGGAGATGCGGCTCTGTGGTCTGGGGGCCACCTGGCCTGTGCTGTTTGATGACAGTGCCCTCAGCAGGCGGCACCATGCATGCTGCCTCCAGTGGCAGGGGCACCTGCAGGCCTGCGGCTCGCGTGCGTGTGTGGCAACTGGAAGAGCCTCAGGTGCTGCCTAGAAGGGCATTTCCTCTGGTGGGAAGCCTTCTGCCCTTCACGGCGGGGGAGGAGGGGGCGGCTTCTTCCTCCCTGCCCCCCACCCCACCCCCGGCCTCGGGGCTGCAGCTCCTGCCGCCTCCCAGCCCAGACCTGTCCAGCTGTTTCGGTGGTGGGTGGATGAGCTTTATGGGGCGTCCCTCGATCCCTTCCAGCGCTCCCAGCCCTCTCCTCTCCCTGGCTCCCTGCTGGACAGCAGCAGTGGCAGGGGCTCTGTGTGTCTTGCTCAGAATGTTCTGGGCCCGTTGGGGCACTGTTTGCTGAGCTTGGTGTGGTTGTAGGCAGCAGGCTAACTGTGCATTTCCAGGCAGAAATCAGGCCCAAGAGGCAGAGCCAGCAGCACCTGGACCTGGAGAGCAGGGGCTGCTGGGGGTGGCCAGATGGTCACCGCACCAAGGACTGGTAAGGACTCCCGGAGAAATCTGAGTGGATGTAGGGTGAAAGCGGCACTCACGAAGCTGCTGGCAGTGTTGGAATCCACAGGGCAGGAGCGCCTCGGCGAACTCTCGTCCGCGGGACAGGGGAGGGTCGCGGTCCTTGCTGCTCCAGGTCTGTGGTCTACCAGCCGTCAACACATTCCTGAGTGTGGTCATGGGGCGCTCTTGTCCATCTGTCAGCAACCAGAAGGTCGCCATCGCCATTACGGGGGAGGTGATGTTCCCAGCCTGTCCCGGCGGAGATCCGACCGCCGCTGGCTGGCTCCAGTCTGCGTGAAGGAAAAGCAGTAGCCCACAGCTGTCTGGGACCATGGCCCTGAGCCATTGCTGTAGATGGGGAAATACCCCTGGTGTTGAGATGCCAGCTGCTGCTGTGGGTCTGACTTCTGATTGTCGACAAAGCCTGCACGTGTAAGCTGTTCTTCGTGAGCGTGCTGGGTCGGTGTGCTGGGGGGAGTGCCCAGCGCCTCGGCCTCTCTTGTGAAGACTGGTGCATTGTGAACAGGTGTTCGTTTGTCAGGACACAGCAGCACGGTGCCGTGCAATGGTGCAGCCATGGTCCATGTCCAGGCGAGGTCGGAGTGCCTGGGATTGCAGGGAGGATATGGGGAAGTGGGGTGCCGGGGTTGGGGGTCCAGCCAGAGCCTCAGGAAGCTGCCCGGGCAGGGGCAGGGTAGGTCTGGGCTGGGGGTGGCTCTGTCTCAAAGAGGCACATTCCAGGGAACAACAGTCACCTTGGGTGAGCCGGCCCCCATCCTGCCTGGTCTCCTTATTAGCAGTTCCTCTAGACGATTCTCCAGAGGCATGGCTGGAGGTCAGCAGGGCCTCTGGGCTTGTATCTTTTGCAGGGCTCCTGTGTGTATAGTCGACTTGACTGAAAATGAGTAACAGGATGCCTGCGCCCCTGCAGGGGCGGTGAGTGTGTTCATGGAGAGGCAGATTCGTGGGCCTGCTTGCCGGCCATCCAGTGCACGGGAGCACGCTCGCTGGTATTCAGGTCCATCTCCACAGCCTCTGTTGTTCAAGTGGAGAGCCTGGCCGGGTTCATGTCTACGTCTCCCAAAGGGCGGTCACAGGGAAATGCCATCACTGGCACAGGGCATGGCTCTCTGGAAGCTGTTTGCCTAGGGACGCCTTAGATTTTTTAGCTATGTATTCAGAGCTGGCCCTGGCGCTCTTCCCCGCCCCAGGCCCCTGGGAGGGAGTGCTGGCCTGCGGGCCCCCCTGAAGGCTGTATCTGTTCCCCATTCGTGAGGACCGCCGACAGAGATGTCACCTTGAGCAGGAGGAGAGTGGGAGCCGCTGTTCACTTCCTGATGGTGTTAAGTTCCCCACTGCGAACTTCCCATCCTTCAGGAAGAGCTGCACGGCTTCCTTGCAGTCTGCCACCTGTAACCTCTGCGCTCCCATGGTGAGCGCACCCCTGCGGGGTGAGAAGAGAGGCCTGATGTGTGAGGCCACTGGCGTCCAACATCGCTGGACAGCAAGAAGGACCCAGGAAGGGCCATGTTTGCAGAGATGGCTGTCCACAACGGCCCGGAGCCTTTGGCAACCTCCCAGGCAAAGATCCTGGAGCTCTTGGTCCTCCAGTGTCTGCATGCTCCCTGCAGGGAGCAACAGGGCCCCTGGGGTGGGGGGACCCTTTGCCTGAGGGCATTGCTTGGGCGCCACTGTTGCTAGGTTTTGAATGTGTCACCTGGAAGTTGTTCAGGGACATGTGGGACGCAACAGCAAAGCCGGGCTCTGTCCCAGGGAGGGAGGAATGAACTGTTTGGGGGCCACCAAAAGTGGTTTAGGGAGCAACTTTATTTTTAGAAGCTCCGACTTTTTATTTTGAAATAATGTTAGACTACTTTGGTTTGTAAAAATAGAAGGAAGAGATTGAAAAACCACATACATTCCCTGTATGCCCGTCACCTCACTCCCCTCGTGTTAACATCTGCCATCATCATCAATGGAGGGTTGAGACCAGGGACATTTGTGATGCAGCAGGTTGAGCACCACCTGAGAGACCCGTATCCCATTTGGAAAGCTGATTTGAGTCCTACTGTGCTTCGGATCCAACTCCTTGCTAATGCTCCTGGGAAGCAACATACAATGACTCAAGTATTTGAGTTTCTGCCACCCACATGGGAAAGTCAGATGGAGCCCCTGGCTCCTGGCTTCAGCCTGGCCCAGCCCCAGCTCTTGAGGCTGCTGGGGGAAGTGAAACAGCAGATGGAAGATCTCTCTCTCTCTCTCTCTCTCTCTTTGGTTCCTCTCTGTCACTCTGCCTGTCAAATAAATAAATAAATATTTTCAAAAAGAAAAAAAATAAGATTTTGGAAAAAACTAAAACTAGGAACTTTTCCCGTTGACACACTGGACGCCACCTGGCATCTGGCTATGGTATTTCTGGTGCTCCCCACCTCCCACGCGAGGTTTCCTGACCTGGACAAATCTGTGATTCCTGTGCTGGCCAGCTCTTTTCTGACACCATGTCTCCATATGCACCTGCCTGAAGTTTCCTTGTGCCAGATCGAACTTCTGCGTTTTTGGCAGGAATGTCCCAGAAGCCGTGTGAACGTCACACTGGGTGGGTGGGTGGGGCTGCCGAATGGTCTTGTTCTGGCCATCATGTTACTTAATAAGGGGCCGGCTCTCCTGTGAAAGTACTATTTTTCCTTTATAATTGTGTTGGGCTGGTTTCTATCACCTTAACTTAAAATACCCTAGAGGAGCTTCTTGGGAAAGAGAAGGTTTTATATCAGCTTATGGTTGGACATGGTTACAGTTCTGGGTCGGGTAACCCCCGAAGTCCAGCCTCTTTGGAGGCTGCTCATGGCAGGTGCAGAGAGAAGCGGGGAGAGAGGGAATAGCCGGGCAGAACCTGAAGACAAATCATCACCCCCAGTGACCCACCTCCCGGCCACCACAATTGGATCAGTTAATCCGTCAGCCACTAACATTAGGGCATCAGAGCTTAAGCATCTGCATGAGGTTGGGCGAGACAAGTGCTGTGCAACTCATAGCATCCCTCCCTGCTTCCACAAAACCCATGTCCTCACATAGAGCAGTGTAATCAGTCCCGAAGCCCCAGAGTCTCAGCTCAGCCTTTCGTTAATTTAAAAGTGCATAGTCCTAGCCCTCTTCTGAGACTTGAGGCAAACTCTCTGAGCTATGGACCTGTGTAATCAAAAGCCAGTTGGGAGCTTCCAGGACACAACTGTGAGGCCGGCAAAGGGCATGCATTTCCATTCCAAACTGGGCAGACAAGGAGGTAGCAGGGATTAATGGGGCCAAAGCAAGGTTGAAAACCTGCAGGGCTAATCTTCAGTCCTGAAGTTCTGTGCCCAGCGTCATCCCTGGCCCGGAGGAGGTGGTCTCCCCTGAGAAGTTCCTATTTCTTCCTCGGTAATTAATAGATCTCTTACGGGGAGGTGCAGGTGTTTCATTCCCCGCCGTATTCTCTCATCACGACCTGTCCCCCGTGGCCATGGTGCCTGCTGCGTGGTCCACATTTTCTAACTGACTTCCACAGCCGGAGGAGCTGCTCCTCCTCCCCGTCTGCTGAGTCTTCAGTTATTTATTTATTTATTTTTTGCACAAGCCCAGACTCACAGATATTGATTTTATTCTCTGGAGTATGCTCTGTTAATGTCCTTATTTGTTATTTTGCTCCCATTACCCCGGATTCTGCTGCTGTCCTTGTGTCTCTGTCCTTGTGCTGTGCTCAGGTGTGGTTTTACCTGGGGTGGGGAGGGAAACGTTGGGACATTGGCGGGAGCAGAGCCCCGAAGTGGCAGAGGCAGCCTGGTGGAGGTGAGAGCCTGCCGTGGCTGCAGCCTGCTCCCAGGGACAGCCTGGGGTGCATGTAGTTTGCACCCGGCCTGCAGGTGCTGTCTGCTTACTTGCCTGGCTTTCTGTGTGGCCCCTGAGAGCCCAGGCCTGCTTGTACCCACCCATCAGCAGGGCCAATGATGGGTGCCTTGTGGGGCTGTGGGTGGGGGTGTTGGAGCAGGCAGAGGTCCTGCACATCTGCTGGCACTGCTTTTCATACTGGGGACTTGCTGTGGTGTGCCTGAGCCTGGGGTCCTTGCTGAGTTGGGGGGCTCCCTGTCCAGGCTCCAGTGACTTGCAGAGTGCACAGAGCCACTTGGGGTTCCATCCCGGCTCTAGAAACTTCCCAGTGTTGGCAATGGGGACTCCAGGGCATAGGAGCCCAGCCCTCCCCCCCCCCCCCCGCCCCGATCATCACTCACCAGGAGAGGAGATAGGACCGGCAGCGTCTGAGGGCCTGGGGTAGGGGGCCTGGCCCTGGCCCAGACAACCTGGCCCTGTGAGCCCCGTCTCTACCCATAAATAAACCAGACGAGATTCTTCGTCAGATGGCGTGGCCTGATTTTTGTTTTGGGAAATCTGTACTAGCCTTGGGCCTGGCAGGGCTGCCCGCCCGGCAGTGGCAGGTGGGCAGGCGGGCTGAGGACGGTCGGCGGTCAGCCTGCCCCGGATACCACGGCAGGCCCTAGAGAGCTGAGCAGGAAAAGAAGCCGGATTTGAAGGAAACCAAAGTCGGGCCGGGCGCCAGCCTGTGTGTGCGTGGGAGGCCTGAGATGGCTGGAGAGGGACTCATGGCCCTGGGAGCTTAGGGAGGTGACTCCCTGAGGTAGGGTGTGAAAGCCAAGGCCCCCTTGCTTGTCAGCATGTGTGGGCAGAGGCATAGCCCTGCCACCCCCTCCCCTGGGGAGACGGGCGCTGGGGCGAGCAGTGGCCGTGTGCCCACCTGCATGGCCCACAGCAGCGGTGACCTGTCTTCCCTTACTTCTGAGAGGGCACAGCCACTGGGCAGTGCGGCTTCCCGTTCTGTTATGGGCACTGCCCAGAGTCCATGCTTCCTGCCCTGTGCCCGTCCCCACCTCAACAGATGGCTCGTAGGGAGTTCCAGGTTGAGGGTGAGGCCACAGGCTCGCTGCCCACCAAACCAGCCTTCAGCCACCTCCCACCTGGGCCTGCAGTGGGCACTTGTCTTGCCCTCTGGGAGGACAGTCCACCCGGGAAGCGACAGGATACTGCCTTCCACGTCCCTGGGACTCTGCATTTTCCCTGGGACAAGGGTGTGGCCTCCTCCTTAGAAGCCGCTGCTCTCCTGGAATCCCAGGCCCCATCTTCCAGCCATGTGGTGGCCCAGAGTGTGCTGGGTGCCGTGGGCAGGCAGGAGCCCCTTGGTAGGGGCCCTGGTGACTCCTCACAGCATCGCCAGTGTGTCCATGGGAATGGAGGATGCCAACAAGTAGCAGGTGCAGGCACGGGCTCTGGGGTGGGGAAGTTCCTGCTGTTGGACAGAGGGGTCCCTCGCTCTTCCAGAGGGACAGAGGGTGCCCACACGCTTCCTGCCACATTCCTGTTTCTGGGCGTGCGTTTGCCGCTCTGGTTGTGGCGTGCAAATGTCGTGTGCAGAAAGGAGGGAGTCCCTGTGGCCAGCCCCGGGCATGCTCAGCTTCACAGGAGTCACAGCGCTTCTCCTGGCCTGATCTCTGGGGCCCTGGGGAGCCAGCAGGCAGTGGCCTGCCCAGCGATGCCCCTCTTTCCTGTCTGGAGGCTCCCCGCCAGCCGCCGGCTCTGACTCTACCTGGTGCTGGTGGCTGTCAGGGCTGAGTTGGGTCCTCCTGTCTCAAATTTGTGTGTTCAAGTCCTGACCCCGAGTATCTCAGAATGCAACTGTGTTTGGAGCTAGGGCTTTTATTATTATTATTATTATTATTATTATTATTTATTTGACAGGTAGAGTCATAGACAGTGAGAGAGACAGAAAGGTCTTTCCTCTGTTGGTTCACTCCCCAAATGGCTGCCACGGCTGGCGCTGCACCAGTCCGAAGCCAGGAGCCAGGTGCTTCTTCCTCGTCTCCCATATGGGTGCAGGAGCCCAAACACTTGGGCCATCCTCCACTGCCCTCCCGGGCTACAGCAGAGAGCTGTACTGGAAGAGGAGAACCCGGCGCCCATATGGGATGCCGATGCCGCAGGCAGAGGATTAACCAAGTGAACCATGGTGTCGGCCCCTATTATTATTTTTTTTTTTAAAGATTTATTTGTTTATTTGAAAGGCAGAGTTATAGAGAGAAAGAGAAGGAGAGACAGAGAGATCGATCTGCTGGTTCACTCCCCAAATGGCCAGTCTCTTCCTTTATTATTTTTTTAAAAGATTTATTTGTTTATTTGAAAGTTAGAGTTAGAGAAAGAGAAGGAGAGACAGAGAGAAGTCTTTTACCTGGTGGTTCACTCCCCAAATGGCCACAAGGACCAGGGCTAGGCCAGGTCAAAGCCAGGATCCAGGAGCTTCTCCCAGGTCTCCCATGCGGGTGCAGGGGCCCAAGCAGTTGGGCCATCTTCTGCTGCTTTCCTAGCATTAGCAAGGAGCTGGATTGGAAGAGGAGCAGCTGGGACTTGAACTGGCACCCACATGGGATGCTGGCAATGCAGGCGGCAGTTTAACCTGCTGTGCCGCAGTGCTGGCCCCCAAGATAGGGCCTTTAAAGAGAGAACTCGGTTGAGATGAGGAGGACCCTAATCTGATGGGGCTGGGGTCCTTCTACACAGGCACCCACACATAGGGATGAAGACACAGGCAGTGGCAGACAGGTGCAAGACGAGGGAGGCCTCTGAAGTCACCAGAGCCAGCACCTTGACCTCGGCTGGGAGGGGGTGAATTCTGGCGGCTACACCTCCTGGGTCCCCAGACCCCTGCACCGACGTGCCGCGGGGAGGACTCGCTGCAGCTTCCCCTCGGTGCATTTAACCTGCAGATGCAGGATGAGCCTCGGTGGGCACCGAGGGGTGGGCCTGGGTCACAAGGCCCCTAGGTCCCAGAGCGAGGCCCTGCAGGCTTTATCTGCTCAGCTGGGTGAGTGCCCTGGGGACCCTGGGACTGTGTATGTGGTAATGCCTGCAGGTGCTGGATCCTAGGAGTACAGGTGGCCGGGGACACCTTGGCCCCATCCCCCATCGGCCCTGCCACCAGTGATGCTCAGCTTCCTCGGAGTCTTCCTCAGGCCCCCACTCCCAAATACCAGGCATCCAGGGAGGTGCATACACTAGCACTCTGGGGCAAAGACCCCTGCCACTCCAGCCCCTTGGCCACACGGCGCAGGCTCTGTGTGCACCCGGCTGGCCTGCAGGGAAGTGAAGGGGCGGGGTTTGCAGCTGCTAGGCTCCAGCTGTCATGGGCTGCCCTGGGGCAGGGTGCCAGCCCAGCAAGGGGCCTCAAACGAGGAACTTGGGCCTTCTGCTGTGGGTGCTTCTCCGCCTCATGTCCCAAGGCCATGGTCTGCAGTGGTCTGGCTGGGGAGATATGGGAGCTCAGAAGGAAACATTGTGCCTCTTGATAGTTTGGCAAATGTTCCTGCAGCCAGAGCCATTTTTCTTCTTTAGTGAGCGCGCCCTGTTACTTACGTGAATGTTAATTTGTGGCTGGGGACATTCCTCGACGCCGTCTTCATGCTGAGCACGCCCCGGGAAATGTCAGCGGGAGCAGCTGGCGGGGATGCCTGTCGGTCCTTGTGATAGATCGGTTGGCTCGGCGTGGCCTCAGGGTCTGAACCTGACCTGCTGACCCCTCTGTGTTGGTCAGGGCCTGCAGGCCAGCTCTGTTTCCTGGCGGGCCCCTTGGTGCTGGTGTGTTCAGGGACCATCGTTATGGCTGGGTAGACTGCTAGGGGCCGAGCATGGAGCCTTTTGGACCCTCCCAGGACGGACAGGCCAGGTCCCGTGGGAACTTCTCCAGGCTCCAGGTCTGGCAGGAGGCCACCTACCCGCCGGGCACTGGTCCCTGGGGCCCTCTTGTGAGCACCGACTCGTCCCACTTCCCTCCCTCGTCGTCCTCGCTCTACCACCCTCGGTTTCCCCCGCTCTTTTCTTCACACGGATCATCTGTTTATATATATATATATATATATATATATATATATATATATGCCTTTTGTAAAAATATCAAAAGACAGAGAAAAGACGAATAAGAAAGCAAAACTCAGCCCAAACCTGAACACTATTAACTCTTCATTAGGTGAGTCTCCAGACGTGTCCCCTGTCACGATAATGACAATGGTAATGGAATAAAGATGTTATCGGGTCTCTGGCGGGCACATGCAAGGCTTCTCCTTTACCCCTGCCATCTGCACTGTACAGAAGGATGTGAGGCTCAGAGGCTCCACGAAAGATAATGGGAAGTCAGCCTTGGAACTAGGGAGCAGCGTTCTTGTTAGGCTGTACCAAGCCCGGGAACAGAGGACACCCAGTACTGAGCACAGCACAGAGGACACCCAGTACTGAGCCCGGGAACAGAGCACACCCAGTACTGAGCCCGGCATAGAGGGACACCCAGTACTGAGCCCGGCACAAAGGACACCCAGTACTGAGCCCGGCACAGAGGACACCCAGTACCGAGCCCGGGAACAGAGGACACCCAGTACTGAGCCCGGCACAGAGGACACCCAGTACCGAGCCCGGCACAGAGGACACCCAGTACTGAGCACAGCACAGAGGACACCCAGTACCGAGCCCGGGAACAGAGGACACCCAGTACTGAGCCCGGGAACAGAGGGACACCCAGTACTGAGCCCGGCACAGAGGACACCCAGTACCGAGCCCGGGAACAGAGGAAACCCAGTACCGAGCACAGCACAGAGGACACCCAGTACTGAGCCTGGGAACAGAGGACACCCAGTACTGAGCCCGGCACAGAGGGACACCCAGTACTGAGACAGCACAGAGGACACCCAGTACTGAGCCCAGCACAGAGGAAACCCAGTACCGAGCCCGGCACAGAGGACACCCAGTACTGAGCCCGGGAACAGAGGACACCCAGTACCGAGCCCGGGAACAGAGGACACCCAGTACTGAGCCCAGCACAGAGAACACCCAGTACTGAGCACAGCACAGAGGACACCCAGTACCGAGCCTGGGAACAGAGGACACCCAGTACCGAGCCTGGGAACAGAGGGACACCCAGTACCGAGCACAGCACAGAGGACACCCAGTACTGAGCCCGGGAACAGAGGACACCCAGTACTGAGCCCGGGAACAGAGGACACCCAGTACTGAGCCCAGCACAGAGACACCCATTACTGAGCCCAGCACAGAGGACACCCAGTACTGAGCCCAGCACAGAGGGACGTCCAGAACTGAGCCCGGCACAGAGGACACCCAGTACTGAGCAAGCACAGAGGGACGTCCAGTACTGAGCTCAGCACAAGGGGACACCCAGTACTGAGTGAACACAGAGCACACCCAGTACTGATCCCAGCACAGAGGGACACCCAGTACTGAGCCCAGTACAGAGAGACACCCAGTACTGAGCCCGGCACAGAGGACAGCCAGTACTGAGCCCGTTCCAGAGGGACACCCAGTACTGAGCCTGGCACAGAGGACACCCAGTACTGAGCCCGTCACAGAGGACACCCAGTACTGAGGCCAGAACAGAGAGACACCCAGTACTGAGCCCATTCCAGAGGGACACCCAGTACTGAGCCCATTCCAGAGGGACACCCAGTACTGAGCCCTGGAACAGAGGGATACCCAGTACTGAGCCTGCACAGAGAGATGTCCAGTACTGAGCCCAGCACAGAGGGACACCCAGTACAGAGCATAGCACAGAGGGGCGTCCGTTACTGAGCCCAGCAGAGGGACGTCCAGTACTGAGTCTGGCACAGAGGGACACCAGTACTGAGCACGGCACAGAGGGATGTCCAGTACTGAGCCCAGCACAGAAAGACATCAGGTGCCCTCCTCCCTGCCTGGAGACCTGGGGCTGAACCCTGGGCAGCTCTGGGAGCCGCAGTGTTGAGAGACAGATTTGAGTCAACCCCTCCTGATCAGCTGGCCTCCTCCACTGTTCAGCACCTCAGAGTATGCTCTGCACAGTGATTTCCTCACTTTTCCAAAAGGGGCCCCAGCCGTCTGTGGTGGGAACTGGCCACGAGGGGGTCAGAGGGTCGAGAGCACTTGTCCCGTCACCCCTGCGTCTCCCCCAGCTCCTGCTCCCTGTTTCTGGAAGAGTCTGTTGGGAGAACCTCCTTGTGGCAGGGTTCCTGCCTCCCCTCTCTCATCACATCTAAGGTGCACACATGTGGTCCCCACAGGGGCCAGCCACCCCTCTTCTTCCTCTGGGGGAGCCATGCCCTTGTCCACAGCTCTGTCTGCCGGCAGAAGGGAGCTGTGGCCACAGCTGGGACTCACGGAGTGCCCAGGAGCACAGACCATGGACAAGGTTGTCCTTGAGCTCTGCGGAACCCTGACAGAACCCCGACCATTGAGGCCTTATCCTTCCCTGGACCAGGTTTCTGGGCCATGGGCACCCCTTATTCCAAAAAGTCCCCGTTTCTCCTAAGCTGACCAGGGCCAGTTTCTGAGGCTTGAGACATGGCAGTGCCAAGTCCAGTGCTGAGCTGGCCAGGCCAAGGAAGCAGGCAGGCAGAGAGGATGAGCACGGGACGCAGGGTCTGGCAGCCTGGCTTCCAGTTCTGCTCATGGCTCAGTCTCGTCACGCCTGGAACCCCCAGTCCTCTCTTCTCCAAAGAGAGGAGCTGGCTGGAGACCTGCGTGTGGGCGCCATCTATCCTTCCGTAATTCTGATAAGCCTTCATGTGCGAAATAACAGCTGAGAGCTGCTCAGCCTTTGGAGTCTTAGGGATTGTTAACTTATAGTTTCCATTTCTGGGGACTTCTTCACCATCAATCAAACAGCAAAGGAGCAGGCAGAAAAGCGGAAAGAGGCAGGGCGGGCATTTTCTGTATTTTACCAGGTCTGAGTTGATGACCAAGCTGCTGCCAGGCTCTGGGCTCCTGCAGTGGCACCCAAGGGTGGGGACGGAGCCCTGCCTCTGAGCCTCCCCCTATCCCACCTGGCTGGATTTGGCTGACAGTCAGGAATGTTAAGAAAGAAGGGGATCATAGTGAGAGCCAGGGTTGGGGCATAGCTCGTGTGCTGGACGCTGGGCTGCACAGCTGTAGGGTTGGACAGCCAGCCAGCCACCCGCTGGCTCCCAGTCAAGCGCTCGTCAGACCAGTGCACTACAGGGATTTCCTTAGTATTTATTGGGTGGGGAAAGGACGCTGATTCTGATTAATGAAAATGACATGTAAAAACAGATACACTTGCCATTGGCAGCAGGAAAATCAAAGCCCTGGGAAAACCTCCGTGAAACGGAGCTCACGCTGTGTCATCTTGTCAACTTTCTTCCGCAGTTCTTCAAACTGATCATTCCTGGTGTGCGTACTAAAATGTTGGGAAATCAGGTGTGTTATTAGTGAACGTTGCCCGCTTCCCGGAGAGCCCTTCCTCCAGTACTGCGCTGGCCGGTGGTCTTGGGCCCAGGTCAGCTGATGTGGTTACAAAGAGTGGTCAGCTATTGGTCTTGGGTTGCATCGGTTGGTTTAGCATGGTCAGCCATTGATGATCAGCCACTGGCCATGGTGTGGCAGCCATTGGTGTTGGATTGGGCCACCACTGGTGCTTATATGGTTAGCCATTGGTCTTACAGTGGTCATCTACTGGTCTCTGTGTGATCAACCACAGGTGTTCGGACAGGTACCAGCCTGTTCATCAGTGCAGCAGGTGTGTGCCTTCACCCACCCTTAGTCAACAACAATAGATTGATGCCAGTGAAGACCGTGCCGACATACTGTTGAAGATACTGCAACTTGGAAGTCCTGATGGTTTGAGGAAGCCCGGGAAGCTGGCCTCAAGCCCCTGGGTAATCTCAGCGTGCCCTTGAGGGAGGCACTGGGGAAGGCCTCCTGCCAGGCAGCTTGGGCTCTGGGGTCCTGATTGTGGCAAGGCTCAGGGCAGTGCTGAGCAGCTCCAGTGGCCTCTGGTCAGCCCAGAGTCCTTCCTCCAGGAAGCCAGCAGGGAGGACAACACAGGGAGACCCCACGCTATGTTCTGGGGCTGCTTCAGCCAGAAAGGGGTTTTCTTCACAGAGGTGGCAGTGGTCTTCTTGGTGGGCCCCCCAGAATCACCTTTGGGGGCAAGGTCCCTTCAGAAGAGGGGGCTGCCCTGCTTGGCCTTGCTGCCCCAGTGTCCTGCCCCAGAGAGGCCTGGTCAGGCCCACAGACATGCCCTCTTGCAGGAGGGCCTGGGCTCCGATTGTGAGACCCCATGAGTCCCCACAGGCCTTCTCCCCTGGGGCTCATCTCGGGAAGCAGCAGGATAGATCCTTACCTGGATCTAGGGGCACCAAGGACATGTGCCCTGGTTCTTTTTTTTTTTTTTTAAGGTTTATTTATTTATTCGAAAGGTGGAGCTACAGAAAGAGAAGGAAAGCCAGAGAGAGAGGTCTTCCATCCACTGGTTCACTCCCCAAATGGCCTCAATGGCTGGGGTTGGGCCGATCGGGAGCCAGGAGCCAGGAGCCAGGAACCAGGAGCTTCTTCTGGATCTCCCATGTGGGTGTAATGGCCCAAGGACTTGGGCCATCTTCCACTGCTTTCCCAGGTGCATTATCAGGGAGCTGGATGGGAAGTGGGGCAGCCAGAACTTGAACCGGTGGCCATGTGGGGTGCCGGCATCGCAGGTGGTGGCTTTAACTGCTACACCACAGCGCTGGCCCCTTGTGCCCTGGTTCTGAGTGGGACCTAGGTGCGTGTGCTCCACGAGGGGAGAATAACTGACCCTGTTTCCAGGCTAGGAGTTGGAGGCCCGGGAGCTTTGGCACTTGGCCTGAGGTCCCGGGAACCCAGACAGCCCGCCAACAGCTGCCCCACAGGGTTAATCCCCACACACCCCTGAGTGAGTTCTATTTATAGGACTGGTTTGAGACTCCAGACTCCCCTCAAACCACACATGGTGGAGATGTCCAGGACAGCCAGCTGGAAGGAAATCCTCCCCGAGCTGAACACGCCCACCCTGTGGACAGGGACTCCATGGCTCCCTCGCTTCCCGTCCGCATCTCTCTGGGGCACATGTCCGGCTGTTTGGGGGTCATCCATTCACTCATCCTGCAGGCATGTGCTGACTCCCCGCCAGGCCTGGCTGGGCCTGGGACTCCTGGGATGAGTCACAAGTGTGGGGGCTGCAGGGCTCCCACCGGCCCCTCCCCCACAGCCCAGTGACCTCATTGCCCTCCTTCCTGCTGCCTTTCTCCCCTGCCTCCTGAGCCCCTCCCAGAAGTCCAGGATGGATGCCTTGCACCCGGAGTGTGTTCACGGGACTGCTGCCCTTGCTCTTCTTCCTGTGCCTCTCAGAGATTGCACCCCGCTCAATGCGCCCTGTCTAGTATGCTGCCCCCTGTTGGAGGCCGGAGTCTGAGATCAGCCCCCCCTGGCTGAAGTCGGGTGTGGCTGGGCCATGCTGCAGGGAAGAATGAGCTCCACGCCTCTCACACTCCCTGAGGGCTGCACCAGTCCCTGGGGGCTGCATCAGTCCCGCCTCTGCCTCTTAGGTCGTGTGTGTCCGATGCCTGCCTTTGGGATGCGATCGCATTGACGCCTGCCCTGATAATCCGGGTCATCTCCCCAGCTCCAGAGCCTTGATTTAATACACCTGCAAAGACCCTTTTACTTCCCCCAACCCCAGGCTTCCCTTCACCACCAAACAGGAGTCAGGACCTGGATCACCTTGGGGGTGGGTTGTTTTTTAGCCAGCCACAGACCCGGACGTCCCCCTGGGCTCTGCCATCTCCCCCTGCCTGCATCGGACCTGCAGCTGGGAAGACTCTGCTGACTCCTCGTCCTCCACTTCCGTGGCTCTGGCCCAATGCTTTCTCCGGGCCCTGTCACCTGCCTCCTGGGCACCTGGCCTCATGTGTGTCCCCCGTCCATTCTCCCCGCGGCTGCCAGCAGGTGTCCGAGCAGAGGTAGGGGGTGGCTCTCTCTGCCCAGGAGCCTGGCAGGTTGCCCACTGCCCTGCCCCGGGCTTCCCCCAGTTTGCTGAGCCTCTCGGGACTATGCCCTTGGTGTTCCCAGAGCTCCACCCCTCAGCTGTGGTCAGACCCTGGGTCCCCTCTGCCGAGCACACTGGCTGTCTCTCTGGCTCTCGGCCAGGCCATTGCTGAGGGTTGGGGCAAGTTTTAAGTGGACCTGAGACTCCCTGTATCCCCCTGAATCCTGCGCTTCTGCCAGCCCCTGCTTACTGCTGTCACTGTCCCTTCCTAGTAGGTTGTTCAAATCACCCAGGAACAGATCGCCTCCCCGAGGGCAACAGCTGAGCCAAGGCGTGCCAAGCTGGATGTGATGTTGATGGCAGACACTGGGCAGGCCCTCTGGGACTGCCTGCACCTTGGTCCTCCCAGCTGAGCACAGGACAGGACCTCCAGGGCATGTTGGGGGTCACAGACAAAGAAGGCAGCCCCCACAGCCACTGCTACCCCTCCCCGAGTCAGGATGACGATGAGGATGTGACGGAGGCTGGGGGCATCCGGACGGGAGTTGCTGTGGATTGGCGGGGAGGGACTGCCTGCTGGAGGGCACGGCCCTGGCCAGATGGACGCGTGGCCAGGGCTGGCTGAGCTGGAGGGTCCCACAGGCAGCAGGCACACCGGCTTTCCTGGTTTTCCCAGAGAATCTGGAAATCTGGTCCCTGACGTGACGTCACATGATTGTTACATCTGAGAGGCTAACCCAAGCCTTAGCCACCCCGTGTGGGTAGAAAAGTGGCACCTGGAGGAAGCACTCTGTAGGTTGGACACGGAGTGGGCTTTGGTTTATGGACAGCGGACCAAAAGCTGAACGTGTGGGAGTTGGAAGCGTTACGGGACATTAAGGCCAGGCAGTGACAGCAGGGTGGCCCAGGGGACAGTTCCAAGCATTTCAGGGAGAACAGGGTTTACCCCATGGCTGAGCAGGGGCTCCCACACTGGGCACAGTGGGGTCCGGCCAGTTGCTGGGCTCTGGACCCTTGGAGCCCACAGACTGGTGTGTGGTATGGGTCTGGGGGCTTGTTGAGTCCGGATGAGGTGTTTGCAGCAAGGGAGGGCTACAACTAGTCTTGGGGGTGACTGACACAGATGGAAGGATTGACATGGGCAGGGACCCCCATTTATCTAAGGCGGCCGTGCCAGGTGGCGTGTGGCACACACTGTGGTCAAACCTGCATTTTCCAAGGAAAACTGGAATTTCATTTCTGGAACGTGGCATCTCATCTGTGGAGAGCACTGGATTCAGAGCAGGCCCCCTAGGAGCATGTCTGTGGGCAGACACAGCCCCCAGCCGCTGGTCGTTCTGACCTTGTTCTTGGACTTAGGGCTGCTGGAGGAGGAGCTGGCCCTTGGCCCACTTGTGATGGGCCAGACCCAAGCCTGCTGCTGATCTTGAACTCCTTCCAGCGACTTTTCTGAAAAGAGAAGGAGTTGGGGTACAGGGTGGGGTGACCAGGCAGAGCCCTTTCTGCAGTGGCCCTGGCTGCTGAAGTGGAGTCTGAGGAGGGGAGGTGGTCCAGGGTTCCAGCTGCGCTCGGGCCGTGGTGCTGGGTGGGGTCCTCGGCCGGGCAGCACTGCCTCCTGCGGCCCCTCCCAAGTCTGTTGCGTGCTGGGCATTTGAACACCTCCCCTTTACCCCTGCAGGCTGGTCTGATCCGGATGGAGGAGGAGGAGTTCTTCATCGAGCCCCTGGAGAAGGGTCTGGCGGCGCAGGAAGCCGAGCAGGGCCGCGTGCACGTGGTGTATCGCCGGCCGCCCACTCCCAGGCCCCCACCTCTAGGGGGACCACAGGCCCTGGACACAGGTGAGGCCACTGACGGCGGGCGGGCTGTGTGGGAGCCTTGGATGTCCCCGGCTGTCTGGTTGACCACATGGCATGGTGGGGGGTGCCAGTCTGGGGATCCCGGAGTAAGAAGTGCAGGCTGTGTAAGGGTCACTTCCTGCTGCCAGCTGGCCATTGTGGAGGGAGGAGCGAGGGAGGCCCAGAGTGCCATGTCTTTGTCGGACAGGCCCTCCCCTGGCTGCTGGAGGGTGACAGCCCTGCGAGTGCCCTCCAGAGCCCGCCGGGGGATATGCTGATAGCGGTCCTGGAGGCAGGCGCTCCTGGCAGCCCCAGCAGCCTCTGCAGAGAGCCTTATGGTGCTGTCTCTTTCAACTTGCAACCAAGTTGTGGGCAACAAGGTTGGGGGAGTGCCGGGTGGCCAGGGCGATGATGGGCCACCGCGCCAGCCCAGACCTCCCCAGTGCTCTATTGCAGCCAGGCTTGCCGGCTGGCCATGTCCCTGCAGCTTGTGCTTCCCAGGGTCCTGGTACATGGCTGAGGTCCCCTGGCCTTGCTAGTGAATGGGTGGCTGCAGGCTCAGCCTCTGGCCGTGGACCCCTTGCTGGGGGAGCGTTGCACAGGTGGTGGCAGCCAGGTAAGGAGGCCGGGGGTCTTGGCACAGGTGCATTGGCATGATTGTAGCAAGTGTTCCGGGGCCCCTGACTGGGCCAGCCACCCAGCGCTGCTCCGTCCCCAGATATTCCCACTTTTCCTGTGCAGTCCTGCTCATTTATTTTAGGACTGTCCACTCCCCAGCTTGACAGATCAATTGGGTGTAGCCTGGCAGGGCACCGTTCTAATTTCAGGAAACAGTGCAGGAAGCCGATCGATACTTCCAGTGGCCACTTCATCCCTGGTGACGGCTCCAGCTGGCAATGGCTGGCCCATGGGGCCCTGCCTGCCAAGCCTCCCCCAGGTTTAGCTGCCACCTCCGGTGCCTCATTCCCAGCCTTCTCTGCAGCGGGCGGGATGGAGAGTAGCCTTGGAGGGCAGGAGGGAAGTTGGTCCGGGAACTACCTTGGGCAAGTGGAGGCCTCTGCCTTCCCACCTGTCCCATGGGCTTCGAGAAGTCCTGGGTCAGAGAGCTCAGGACCTGGCCGCTGTCTGCATAGTACTGGATATTTCTGGACCAGCTTCTCTTAGAAGACTCAGGGTGGTGCTGGGGGCCTCTGCTCAGGCAGGGGGAGAGGAGCCTGCACAGTGGAGCTGGCCAGGTGCCTTTGGCTGTGCCTCTGATCCCAGATTCCATATGGTGCTTATCTGACTGAACATAGCAGCTCTTCCTCTGCGACTGGCTGCCTGGCCCGGTTCTCTGGCCCTCTGCTGATGTTCTGGTATCTTCCATCGAACTCGCCCTCCACACCCCAGCCCCAGTCCACATAACTGTAACGCAAGGTCAGAACTCAGGACAGAGAGAAGGGATTCCCAACTCAGAATGAGCCCGGAAACTAAGAGCCTTGGCAGGTGCCGAGTGGGACCAGCTGCACAGAACAGGGTGAAGCCTGCCTGGAAGGTGGGGTGGGAGAGGAGTTGAGCCCATCCTGGCTGAGGCCAGCCTGGGAGCCCAGGGTCTCCTCCAGCTGAGAGCCCAGGCTGTGGGTGTGGGCGTGGCCAGGGGCTGCGGGGTCTGGAGCCAAGTCCCCTCACCCTGGTGTCAGAATGACCCTGCATGGGTGAATTCCGTCCTCAGAGAGCTGGTTTCCCTCTGGATGTGCCTGATGGTTCCGCATGGCTCAGTGCTGAGGTCAAGTCTCGGGCTGGAGGGGTGTCGCTCCCCCTCTTCATGGAGGAACGACACAGGACCCTGCGCTGTTCTTTTGTCTGCTCGGCCCTCCCCGGGTTTGCTGCTGGTTCTTCCCGGGTTGGCTACCGTCCCTTCCACCTCCGTGGAAGGGCGGTTCCCCCTGGCCACTTTCCCCACTTCCGCGGGGGAGCGGCACACCGCCGGCCGGCTCTCTCGGGGGCTGCACAGGTGTTCCTTCAGATAGATGTTCCCCTTAGATGTTCCTGGTGCATGCCGTCTCTCTCCTCCTTTATAGTCCTCCTCCGCCAATCCCAACTCGGCTGCCCACACGCCGAGTACGCCGCTCTCCAATCAGGAGCAAGTCCTACAGTTTATTAACTGAACTGGAGGCAGCTGTGCGGAAGCTGTTTACTTCTCTCCCAGCGCCATATTGTGGGAGAGCAGATGCATAGAATAAGTCTTAATTCGAGTAACTTAGTCTAGTCCGGATTGCTCCCCACAGATCCCCCTTTCTTTTTATTTTTGGCGTTGATACGCGCCTGTCTTCGGTGTCCCGCGGCACACACTCTGCTCTACTTGCTAGAGTTGCCACAGGCTCTTACAAGTCCTATCAATCAGGAAAACCGAATCCGGATCCTCTCTTCGCCATGTTGTGAGGAGGTTTTTAGGCGCTGATGCGTGCCTGTGTTCGGTGCCCTGCAGCGCATGCTCTGCTCTGCCTGCAGGGGACTTACAAGACCTATCAGGCAAACCGAATCCAAGCCTTCTCATTGCCTTATTGTGGGGGAGACTTATTAGTGTTGGTTCGTGCCTATCTTCGGTGACCTGCAGCTCATACTCTGGTCGAGCTGCTTGCTGGCGCTTACCGCCTTAAATCAGGCAGACCGAATCCAAGCTTAATATTGTTGTATTGTGGGGAAGCCTTACTGATGTTAATTCGTGCCTGTCTTCGGTGACCTGCGGCGCATAAGCTGCTAGCTGCCCGCAGGTGCTCATCGCCTCACTTGATTAGGCAGACCGAATCCAAGCTTTCACATTGCAGTGTTGTAGGGAGGCCTTTTTATTTCTCTATTTCTCTATCTCCGGGCATTCCTATTTCTCCCATTTTACTTCTGTCTGCCAACATTCCCATTTCTCTCACTCCACTTTTCTCTTATCCCCGCAGCTTCCCGCTGCCTCGCCCTGCCGGCAGCTTCACGGCTCCGCGCAGCTTCCTGGCGCCTCGCCCCGCCGGCGGGTTCCCGGCTCTGCGCGCACGCTCCGCGGTCTCCACGCACTTCGCGCCCGCACCACGGCCTCGCGCCAATGCCCCGTGCTCTCTCTGCACGCGGCGGCTTCCGCGAATGTTTCCGCCACCACCGGCATTCAGTCCAAGTTCCCCGGACTAACCTGGCGAATCCTGGCGGCCCACCCTCTGCCTCTGGTTCCAGATCTTCGCCTCTTGCTCCCCAGGGTGACTTGAAGAATTCCAAGATGGCTTGGCCTGCACTCGCGGCTTCATCCTCCCTAACATTTTTCTCTACCCGGTGTGTTTCCCTAAGTTTTCTTCCAACAATATTCCTCCCTCATTTCTCCTGGCCTCTCCCCACAGTCCGTATCCAAGTCTAAGTTTCTTATAGGTTTCACTTTCACTTTCAACCTGCAGTCCGTATCTGAGTCTAAGTTTCTTCTTGCTTTCACTTTAAATCCTAACTTCTTTCCCACAGTCCGTATCCGAGTCCAAGCCTCCTCCAGGTTTCACTTTCGCTTTCAATCTCCTAGCTTCCCCGCCATAGTCCGCATCCGAGTCTGTGAAAGCTTTCACTTTCGCTTTCAAATCCTAACTTCTTTCCCACAGTCCATATCCAAGTCTATGCCTAGGCTTTCAATAGCTTCTTCCGGCACCTTTCTCGTCCGGCTTTCCCCTAGGCTCTTCGCTAGTCTCTCTCTCCGGTAATTTTCCACTTCTTCCCGTTTCTTCCCTCCTAGGTTTCCTATCCGTCCTAGGTTTCCTATCCGAGTCACGGCACCATTATGTCGCTCCCCCTCTTCATGGAGGAACGACACTAAACCCTGCCTAGGCTTCATATCCGAGTCACGGCACCATTATGTCGCTCCCCCTCTTCATGGAGGAACGACACAGGACCCTGCGCTGTTCTTTTGTCTGCTCGGCCCTCCCCGGGTTTGCTGCTGGTTCTTCCCGGGTTGGCTACCATCCCTTCCACCTCCGTGGAAGGGCGGTTCCCCCTGGCCACTTTCCCCACTTCCGCGGGGGAGCGGCACACCGCCGGCCGGCTCTCTCGGGGGCTGCACAGGTGTTCCTTCAGATAGATGTTCCCCTTAGATGTTCCTGGTGCATGCCGTCTCTCTCCTCCTTTATAGTCCTCCTCCGCCAATCCCAACTCGGCTGCCCACACGCCGAGTACGCCGCTCTCCAATCAGGAGCAAGTCCTACAGTTTATTAACTGAACTGGAGGCAGCTGTGCGGAAGCTGTTTACTTCTCTCCCAGCGCCATATTGTGGGAGAGCAGATGCATAGAATAAGTCTTAATTCGAGTAACTTAGTCTAGTCCGGATTGCTCCCCACAGAGGGGGTCCAGACACAGTTTGTGCTGGGCTGGGCCCAGGGCTTGTGGTGAACTCAGAGTGTTTAGCTTGCTGTTGGCCTGGGCCTTGTCGGGGGTCTGGAGTGAAAGCTGAGGAACATGTCAAAGCCACGTCCTTGGACATAGCCAAGAAACACAGCCCACTGGGCTCAGGACCCCGGGACATAACGGCAGGCATTTTCTGTGTGTGTGTGTAAATGCATGTGTGTGCAAGCTGAGTGCTGTGGGTCCCCGAAGGCTCCTTTGTGGGAAGCTGGGTCCCCAGTGTGGCAGCACTGGCGGCTGGGGCCTGGTGGGGGGGTGGTTGGGTCTGGGGGCCTCCACCCTCATGACCAGGGGAGTGGGTAGGTCTCACAAGACTGAGTTTCTTTTCGCTCTCAGGAGCAGGTGGTTGCTGAGTGAGGTCGCCCTGTGAACATGGCCCCTTCTGTGCATGGTTGTGTCCCTGTCCCTTGTTGCTGCTTCACCACATGAGACGCAGCTGAGGGTTCCATGCCAGGATGCTGGTGCCCTGCTCTGTGGATCCTCCAGTCACCAGGACTGTGAGCCACAAATGATTGGTTGTCCTGTGCAGAGTTCCCAGCCTCAGGTCCGCTGTTACAGCACCACGAGACAGACCAAGACCTTAAGGGTCGTTTCTCCCGAAGTCTGATGAGAGCCCAGTTCTGCCTGTGTGGCTCTGGCTGAGGCAGGCAAGAGGCACTGAGTGCAGTGCCCCCAAGGCACCGTCTGCAAGTGGGTTTGAAGAGTAGAGGACACACTCCTCTCTTCACTGGCCATGCCAGGGGCCTGGAAGCCAAGACAAGACACAGAGCTTGGAGGCCAGGGTGCCAGGGCGGCCTTTTGGGGCAAGGTCTCACTCTGAGATGGGCCTCTCTCAGGTGACAGGTGCCTGAGTGCCCCTTCTGACCCTACAACTACATTGGGAAATGGGGAGCTGTGTGACAGTGGCCCCTCTGGGGTGTGTGTGCACATCTGTATTCGTGTGTGTGTGCACATGTATATGTGCGCAAATGTTTGTGTATGCGTACACATATATGTGCTCATGTATGTGGTCATACATGGGTATGCTTGCATGTGATCACATGTATGTACGTGTGTGTATGTGTTTACACATGTATGGGCATGTGTGAATGTGCATGTATATGCATGTGCACGCACTTGCACACGTGTGTAAACGTGCCTGCATGCATGTATAAGTGCACTGCATGTGTGTGGTGTGCATGCATGTGTGCATGCATATTCATGTATGTGTATGCATGTGTGTGTGTGTGTGTGAATACTTGCACATGGACGTAAGCAGGACCCAACTCTGATTTCTGGCCCCATGCTCCCGTCTCTCATCCCTGCCTGGCGTTATTGAGGAGGCAGAGCTGGCCACACCCTAGGACTCTGCGTTCATTTCCTTTGGCTGTTATAACTGGGTACTTACACAGCAGGAACTTATTGTCTCAGCGTTCTAGAGCTAGAATCCAAAAGCAGCATGGCCGGGCTGGAGTGGAGGTGTGACAGGGCTTGCTCCCAGAGGTGCTCCAGGGAGACTCTGTTCCTGGCCACGCCTGTGCCGGGGTTAGGGGCTGCCTGTGCTCCTTGGCTTGTAGCCACATCCCTCCAATCTCTGCCTCTGTGATCATGTGCCCCCTTCTCTCTCTCTCTAATATTTATTAACTCTTTATTTGAAAGAAAGAGTGACACATACATACACACACAGAGAGAGATGCAGAGAGGGTGAGAGAGTGAGAGAGAAGCAGAGAGAGAGGTCTTCCACCCTCTGATCCACTCCCCAAATGGCCGCAGCATCCAGGGCTGGGCCGGGGGGAAGCCAGGAGCCGAGAACCCCATCTGAGTCTCCCACACGGGTGGCAGGGCCCAAGCACGCGGGCCATTCCAGGTGCATCAGCAGGGAGCTGGGTCAGAAGTGGTGCAGCTGGAACTCTAACAGGCTCTGATGTAGGGTGTTGGTATTTCAGGGCTGTGTACAATGCCAGCCCCGCCTCCTTTTATTTTGTAAGTGTTGGTCTCCCTTGGCCTCCCCCTTGTAGGGATGCACGTGGTTGCACGTGGGATAACCTAGGTTAATCACCTACCTGGAGATCCTTGATCCAGTCACACCTGCAAAGTCCTTTAGTTGGCCTCCTAGGGTACCAGTCCTAGGTTCCAGAGATCAGGACCTGGGTCTGTGGGGGCTGCCAGCCAGCTGGTTACAGGAGGGGACATGGACGTCCCCCATGACGCTGCCTGTGCAGGGGACCTGGGCGTACATCTGCGAGGCGATTGTGGAGCAATGACTGCCTCCAGCCTCAGCAGGCAGTGGCCCACACCCAGCAAGGCAGGGCTGGGCCGTGGCTGGGCTTCCCTGGGGGCAGCATGCAGGGAGAAGCCAGCCTGGCTGTTGGTGGGGGACCTCCCGCTGTCTCAGTCCTGGAGGAGCTGACTGGGATTCTCTGAGATCCCCAGGTCATGTGCTGCACAGCGCCATCTGCAGGGTCAAGAGCGTAAACTCAGTGTTCCTCCCGGCCCAGCAGGTAATGCCAGTGAGGACAGAAGGAAAATGAAATTGTGTCCACCTCTGGCCGGGCTTCCAAATCCCTACTTTCAGTGTAAACCTGGGTGACAGGGAATACATCTCCGCTGAAGGGCAAACAGCAGTGCGAAGGTGGCAGCGCACGGCTCCAGCAGATGAGCAACCTGGTTGGAAAGAACCCTCTTGATTTGAAAATGTGCCTCTGAATTTCCGAAAAGCACCATATGGGCCCGGCAAATCATGGCCCCGGTGGGCCCAACCTTTGCTTTCTGCCCCTCTCCTCCAGCGGCACTCCTGAGGTTCCCCATGGGCGTGGCCGTGGAGCAGAGGGTGGTTCCCGTCCAGGGACCGGCTGCGGGGCTGCCCTTCTCACAGACTCCGCTGCACACGCTGCCCTGGGCTCAAAGAAGAGAGGTCGGACAACTGTGCTCGTGACCTTGGCTGCCACCTCCTCGGGAGCAGCCCGTGCCAAGCCTCTGCCCGCTGCTGTCAGGTTGCAGTGTCCTCTCTGATGGGCTGGGGAGGCACGGCACCTCGGGAGCCGCTGTGCCTCTGCCAAGGATAGTCTGGGAGGGAGGGGGGAGGGAGGGAGGATGGGGCACCTCCGCGTGGCTGAGCTTGGCCAGCTGCTAGGTCTCCACCTGGTGGCCTGCAGCCAGCCCTTTCCACCCTGAAGCCCTGTTACTTTAGCCTTGAGCTGGGCAGGAATCCCACAGCTGCTGCCGGGGAGCTCATGGGAGGCATGCAGAGCTGGGCACTGGGGGCTTAGAGGGGACGGCGTGGGTTAGAATGGCCCAGGGCAGCTGTGGATTTTCAGCAGCCAAGGATTTTCGGGAGGCACCAGAGTTCTGTGTTGTAGTGAGCCCGTTCTGTTGGCAATGCGAGGGAGACAGGAGCAGTGGCCTAATAGGCCACAGGGCGGGGAGGTGGGCATGACAATGCGGTGACAGGCAGATCACCAGGCCTGTGCCAGGGTGGGGGTGGGGGTGGGGGCCGGGGATGCCCGTCTTCTCTTTCTGTGGCTGCTGGGACAAGTCACCACGAGCAGAGTAGCTTCACACAGCACAGCGTCCTAAGGGGCTGGCATCAGGGTGCTGTCCGGAGGCGCTGGGAGAGACCCGTTCCTCGCCTCTCCAGGCTCCTGGGGGCTGCTATCCTCCCTTTGCTGTGGCCTCCTTGCTGTGATCTCCACCTCTGTGGTCACATCACTGCCTCCTCTTCCTCGTCCACATCTGCCAAGTCGTGTTTCCCATATGAGGTCGCACCCTGGGGATCTGGGGAAGGGTGGTGTGTGACTCAGCTGACTCGTCTAAACCTCCCACCCAGGGGTCCTGAGCAGCCCGAGCCCCTGGCGGCTGTGCTCTGCGTGCCAGGCCTTTTCTGTCTGTGCCTCCAACTCAGGTGTCCCCTGGGGCGGCCCCAGGACTGTCACGAAACCCCGATGTGGCCGGTGCTCTGCTGAGCCGGCTGTCGCCAGCTCACTGCGCTGCACCTTGCTACTCTGTCCCCTGGGCCCTCTCTTTTCCTCCTCTTCATTTCGTCCCTGGGCTGTGCCTGCAGCCTGGGGACCCAAGGAAACCCAAGGAGAAGCCCTAGTTGTGAAACCCGAGGCAGCTGGGCCCAGTGCCGGAAGGCGTGTTTCCGAGCTGAGCGCACCCTTGGCAGAGGCCGCGGTTCTCCTGTCCTGCTGTGGCCCGGGCTCTGGGATGGCTGTGGGAGATGCCAGGGTGCTGACGTGGCTGCACGCCGGGAAGGGGGAGACCAGGGCAGCGTGGGGACAGCCGGGCTTCACAATCTCCGAGGCCTGGAGTTGTCTGGGGTCAGACTTGGCCAGAGCTGTGGGCCGAGTGGGAGGTACCCAACTCCCCGGCCCTGATGGCTCATGGCACGGATGGGGCCTGGGACTGGGGAGCCCTGCCTCGTGGGCACTTCCTACCCATGGACGGAGCTATAACTTGCAGCCAAGGCAAGGACTCGGGCCCACCCGTTCCACCGTATAGACAGGAGGAAGCTGGGGTGTGCTTTCCCTAGTGCAGGCTGTGGCTGGCATCTGCCCCATTGCCTTGGGTCCTCAGTTCTTCCTCTGCCCTTTGGCTGTCCCTGGGGCCCTCCTAGGCTGCCCCTCTGCCTCCCTCTGGATCAGGGATGGAGCTGAGCAGGGGATCGGGGCCTGGGAAGAACCTGGTATTTGGGGGAGCACTATGAACAGAGGATGGTGTGGCCTTGGCCCTGGCTTGCCTGTGGCCCCAACTCAGGTGCAAGGGACAGTTTTCAGAGACAGGCCTGTGGTTTGGGGATGGGGGAGGGAAGGAGAGCAGCAGATGTGGGCATCATGGGGTGGGGCAGTGTAGTATAGGGGTGGATGTGGGTGGCGCACCTCTGCCTGGCTGCCCCACCCATTGGCTCTTCAGGACCCCCTGGACTTTCCATTGTTATCCTGGTGATGAGACTATGCCCCTATTGTCCTGAGAAGGTGCCTGCCCCTACTTGCTGTGATCCATCCTTATGGCATTGGTTGGGGCGGGTCAGAGGGTTCTTCCAGGCCCCTGAGGTTCCTTGTCCTTTCTTCTGTGCCACGGACAGTGAGAATGGATGCCTGCCTGCCTGCCTTGCCTTCCATTTATGTTGTGAACCTTCCCCAAAGACTCGGCCGGTGGCTGGCGGGAATGGGTGGGCCCGAGTCCTTGCCTTGGCTGCAAGTTATAGCTCCGTCCATGGGTAGGAAGTGCCCACGAGGCAGGGCTCCCCAGTCCCAGGCCCCATCCGTGCCTGGGACAAAGCTGCAATTTGCTTGCGGGCATGCACCGGGCCTTGCATCGGCCACAGCCTCGGTGGGCCACTCTGTGCGAGTCCCCAGCACAGCAGACACCAGCTTCTGGCAGAGATGAGCTGTCTCCAGGGCAACAGTGCATGTCTGTGACGCGGGTATCTCGGGTGTGGGAGCCGGCGTGGCAGGGTGGAGCAGCTGGGCCTTCTCAGGATCCCACTGGCCCACAGGAGGCTCCCTCCCTGCCCCCGGAGCTCCCACAGATGACTGTGAGAAAGATGCAGACTTTTTGACGTGGGGGGTCCCTGGACAGGCCCCTCCGGGGATGCAGGGGGTCAGGCCTGGCCCCAGCATCGCCGCTGCAGGACAGCTCCGGGGATATCTGAGGGGACAGAAAGCTCTGCCTGGCTCCGAGTCTGGCCTGGGGCCTGGAGCCCAAGCCTCTGACCACAGACCCCACTTCCTCTCCGAATTCTCAGCAGCTCGGCAAACACCGCAGCCGGCCCCAAGCCTGAAGTGTTTTCTATAAAAATTTCCAATTTTCCTTGACCCATTTCTCTTTGAAATTAATCCGAAGCAGTGCTGTGCACTTGGCCCTGGAGGAGCACTGAGCTGGGAAAAGGTCATACAATTAGGTGGAAATGTGGCATCTGGCTCTCTCCCTCCTGCTCCCTTAGTCTCACCCTCGTCCGTGCACACGTGGAGACCTGGGGCTGGGTCCTGGAGTCGCAGTGTCTCTCCCAGAGCACCTGGCTCGGCCCCCTGGCCCCTGGGCTTGGGTGTGGGAGCCGAGCCCAAGGCTGAAGGGGGCTCTGGGCGGGGAGTCAGTGGCAGCACCTCCATGGGGTCCAGCAGCTGGGGCGAGCTTGCAGGACTGCACGGGATTTGCAGGAGTCTGGCCTGGACTGTGGCAGAGGAGTGGCCTGGAAGCTGGGCTTGGGGAGAGATGGGTGGAGCTCATCTGGGCTGGGAAGGGACCAGGAGCCCCGGCACCACAGAGGGCTCAGTGCTACCCGATCGTAGCCCTGTCCCCGAATTGTGGGAGGCACAGAGCAGTCACCGCTGCACTTCTCAGGTGGGAGACGGGGGCTTCCGGGAGCACCCTGCCTAGGCCCTGGGAGCATTCTCATTCATTCATTCATTCATTCACACCTTCCTACGGTGTGCCTACCACATGGCTGGGACTGGAGTGGTGCTGGGCAGGCAGTGGTTGAGCCAGATCAGGAGCCTGCACCCTGAAAGTCACGGGCCAGCCTGGGAGACACAGTGGAGAATCTCTTGAGCAGGTGAAATAGACGAGGGTGGGAGTGGTGTGTGGGGGGAGGGGAGGGAGACTCTCTAAGCCAGGGGTGGCAACAGTTGCACCTGCAGCCTGAAGAATGCAAAGGTCCAGCCCTGGAACAGTGCATGCAGGAGCCCAGAGGCTGAGGTCACCTCCATGTGGCCCAGGCTAAGTGCAGAAGTGACATCACAGCTGGCTCCCTTTCACTGCTCCATGCTGCCCTGGCTCAGAAGGTGCTGGCCATAGGCCCAGCCCCATTTGGCTTCCAGACTCCTGGGGTGGGGGACAAGGGCCCCAGAAGCCAGCCCCCCCAAGGTGAGCAGGCTGTGGGATGCACTGGCAGCTCCTCCCATGTACTCTGTGGGAAGGGGGCTGTGGGAGACAGTGGGCAGCCAAGGGGTTCTGTGGACGTGTGTGTGTCCACGCTTCTCTTTCCCCAGCCTGGCACCTTGGGGAGGGCCCCCAGACCCGCCATGGGGCGAGCGGAAGCCGGGACTTGAGTGTGTGCAAGGTGGGATGTGCACTGCCCCTGGGCACTGGCAGCTGCCATGCCCACAGCAACTGCCCCAAGGTGGCCTTAGCACCCCTGCCCTGGAATTCAGGATTGGCCTCGGGTTCGCTTTCTGTGACTCAGTACCTGTTGGCGACCCTGCAGCCGGCCCACCCTGGAGCCCTGGCTCTCAGCAGCCGTCAGGGAGTCCTTGCTGAGTGGCTGAATATATTTCGCGGTGCGGGCGCTTAGAGCACTCACCACTCGAGCCGAGCTGGCCCAGTTCCCACCGCGGCACCCGGGGCTCTGCCGGTTGATGTTTCTCTCGCAGGGAAGCCGCGCTGCTCTGTGCTTGCATTTGTGCTGCTTTGATTGTGGTGAACAGGAGCGATCTTCCCATGTTTGGCGACGTTGTACGTCTCCTCTGCCCACTTGAGTCCCTTGCCTGTTGTTCTTTGGGGTCCCCTGCATTGGGAGACACCTTTTATCTGTTTCAGATATTGACTTTCCGCCTTGTTCAATACAGGCCTTTCCCCCCAGGCTACGCTTCCCCTTTCTGGTGCAACTTTGTGAGCGTTTGTTGCACCAAAGCCCATCTTTCCCGACCCGAGTCTGTGCACGAGCCCTCTCTTGTCCCCAGGTAGCCGAGTCGGCTCAGGTGGTAGGCTCACCAAGGCCAGGGAGTCCTGCTATCCTACTACGGATGCAAGTCACTGGGAGGGGAGAGTACATGGCGTGTGGAGCATTTACCTGCGGTGACATTGGGTCACCGTCTCGTGGGATTCTTGCCGCCATTTGTGCCCACTTTATAGGTGAGAAAACTGAGGTGCCCGTGCCTACACAGCCAGTAAATTGTAGACACATCATGGAAGCTGACTCCTATGACCCCTGTAGGGGAAAGGAGCCCTAGAACCTAGGACTGCCTGTTTCCAGGGAAGAGCCCTGCTGTTGACCCCATCTCAGAGCCTGGAGTGGCAAGACCTGTGGGGTTTCAGACCCCAGGGATTTCAGACCCTGCCCGAAGCCCATCTAGGGCCTGCTGTGCACCTGTGCTTGGAGCTCCACTTTCTGGATGCAGACAGGGTGAGCGTGGCCACATCTCCAGGTCACGTTCGCTTCGGGGAGAGCCCTCTGCTTGCAGTGGAATTCCCAGCATTGCACGGCGTTTCTGGCACACACTTGCTGCCTGAATATCCGTAAAAACGAGGCGTAAACAGAGCTGCCCAGCAAGCCCTGCCCCAGTCCTCACCCCCAGAGCAGCCTCGCTCCCTGCGGGTGTTGGAGTGCTTCCCGGGGAGCACGGTCTGAACGCTGCCTGGGTGTCCCTGCTCCTGCACTCCTGGGCTGCAGACTCTGCTGCGGCCCCAAGTCCCATGGGATGGCAGGTGGTTGTGGGCCTTTCCTGGTCCTGTTTCATGGCTCCCGAGCAGGACTGGCTTTGTGGGCATGAAGGGCGCTCTGCTTGCTTGCTTTCATCCCATCTTGGAGCCCGAGTCCCTCTCTGCACAAAGTGACCTTGTGTTTGCATTTTGCACTGGGTCCTGCACCTGGTCAGCTCACCATCTTCCTCCCGGGCCTCTGCTTCCTTGGAGCTGGGATCCAGACCCTGAGATTAAGGCTGGTGATACACAGCAGCTCCAATTGGGAGGGCCCAGCAGATGCTGGCTCTTGCCTTCCAGGGCTGAGAGACCACACTTCCTTTATTTATTTATTTATTTATTTATTTATTTATTTTTAAAATTGATTTCATTTGGAAGGCAGAGTTACAGAGAGGCAGAGAGAGAGAGAGAGAGAGAGAGAGAGAGAGAGAGAGAGTTTTCCATCAGCTGGTTCACTCCCCAGATGGTGGCAATGGCTGGAGCTGTGCCAATCTGAAGCCAGGAGCTTAGAGCTTCTTCCAGACACCACACTTTCTAACGTTTAACCACTTCATCTCTGTCTGGGATTGTGTGCTGCAAGCCCGCCCGGGACAAGGGGTCTGGACGCCTCCAGGCTGTAGCACAGGTCTAGCCTTCGGAGATGAACCCCAGAGCTGCAGAGCCATGACTCCACCTCCGCCCTGGGGATACTGTTGAGATGGGACCTTGCGGACCCCAGCGTGCTCTGGATATGAAGCCGTCCCCCTTGTTCCTTACTCATTCATGCAACTCATGCTGGCACCCATGACAGGCACAGGGCACAGGACCAGGCTCTGGGGCCTGCGGGGCCCTGGGCAGATGCAACGGGAGCCTCTGCCTGCTGTACAAGCATGCCCTGGTTTCTGAGGAGGAGGACTGGAGACCAGGCAGGGACTAGGAGGCGGCGGCCGCTGTGTGACCCGGACCAGGGTGGCTGTGGGGACGGAGTGGCCATCTTTGTGACCAGCAGTGGTAGAGCAGGGACGTGTGAAGAGCCTGCTGTGCAGTCCCCACGTGGGTCAGAGGGGCCCACTGTCCACTGAGCAGAACCACCTTCCCACGCAGAATCAGAGAGGAACAGGGAGTGCAGCCCACAGCCCAGCTCCGCCCCGGCCTGGCAGGCCCACCGAGGCCACGCTTGCAAGAATCACCTCCCCTGCTGGCGAGTCCCTGAGTGTCTGGACTTTGCTTCCAGTCTCCTGTCCAGAGCGCTCCGGGCACCTGTTTGAGTGCATCTGCAGATGCCCAGCTGGGAGAAGCCCCGCCCTGGCTTCCAGGCTTTCTCTGGCCAACTGCGGGGCCTCTGGGGTGTGCCACAGGGACCTGAATTCAACCTCTTTCTCCAAAGCCTTTTGACAGTTCGCGTGGCAGAAGCCGGGGCCAGGATTGGGGTGCCCAGGCTTGGAGGAGGAACCAGTGGACTTGGCAGTTGGCAGGTGAAGGAGTCAGGGGGACAGGCTGGTCTGGCCTGCACCAGCAGGAGGAAGGATCCAGGCCCCCAGTGGGCCATGGGGCAGGGCAGGACTCGGGTTGACTTGACCCAAAGTTCACTGCACAGGGTTCAGGTCAGTGGCTCCAGGGGCTCAGGTTAGAAACAAGGGCCTGACCGCCTGCTCCACCTGCCCACCCAGCCTGGAGCCACAGCTATGGGCAGTCTTGGGCTGCGCTGTATGCAGAGGGCATGGGGACCTGAGCCCCAGCACCCAGACCCAGGAGGCCAGAGCTGGGTGACACAGGTGCCCTGGAAGGTCAGAGTCCCCATGGGCGGAAGCTTGTGTCCCTGCAGTCTTGCCTGGGCAGGGGGTGGGGGTGGGGGTCATGCATCCACAAGGGGCAGGGGTCTTAGATGGGAACAGCTACGGCAGCCAGCCAGGCGGTGTAGGCAGAGTGGGCTGGCTGTGGGGGGGCACAGCTGGACGTGTAGGTGGCTGATGGCAGGAGGACCTCTGGGGTTTTCCAGAAAAGCTGGAAATCAAGATTTTATGTGAAACCTCTTCGTTTGCAAGCTTGGCATAGAATTCAGTGTTTCTGGAAGCTGTGTATGGGCCAGGCAGCCCCGGGGCCTGGAGGGGCCAACTCTGGTATGTGTGGGAGGGATGGGGTGGGGGGTGTCATTTGGTGGCTTCAGTGCCAGGGACCTTCACTCGGGCCCACAGTGCTCAGGTGGCAGCTGGGACCGAGCCTGTTGGCTGTGGCTGGAGCTGCCTCGGAGTTGAAATGGACTTCAGAGGAGTTTTTATTTTCATTTCGGGAATGCTGTGAGAGACCATCCAGCGGTTCAGTTTCTTCTGTGAGCAGAAATTGGCGGCTGCTGTTTTTCTTGGAGGCTAGCACCAAGGCCATCTGTGGACCATTAGCAGGGGCAGCTGGGGCGACTGTCCAGGCCCGACATGGCCACGGGCAGATGGGCTGGGGGACAGCCCTGGACCCTTGGAAATGGCCCCAGCCCGTGGCAACACCAGGATGGCACGCAGCTGGGGCGGACAGACCCCATGGCGGCGACAATGCCTGGCGCTCTGTGCCAAGGTCGAGGGTTTGCTTCCCCAGGCCCCTGGCACGCCGGACACCAGCATGCCAGACGTTCCCCAGGCCCCTACAACTTGAGCAGCAAGAGGTTGATCCCATCCCTCGTATCTAAAACTCCCCTCGCTCAGGGGTGGGGTCATAGGACCGTGTTCCTCTGCTCCGGGCAGTGTCCCAGGAGCGACTTACATTCTTGGCGTTTGTCACCACTGGGATAAAAGCGGGCTTGGATCTGTCCCGGGACCTTGGACTGGGAACAGCCATGGGGTTCTCACACGCATGAGGACTGCCTTAGGCTGTGTAGACACCTCGGTGACGGGGACTCCCGGGGCCTGAGCCCCCTATCCTTGGTGTCCTCAGTGCCTGGGATGTCGTGACTGCCCACAAGGGTGGTGACAGCCCTAAGCTGAAGGCTGGGCAAACAGTGTGGGGGATGGGAGCCCTGTTCAGCCTTGGCTGTCTGGGTCCCTGCTCTGGCCTGGCTTCAATCTCATGATTTAGAAATGGTTTTAATTTATTTATTTTCACTGTATTTGAAAGAAAGAGACGTGAGAGAAGGGGGAGAGAGAGATTTTCCATCCACTGGTTCACTCCTCAGATGCCTGCAATATAGCTGGGGCTGGGCCAGACTGAAGCCAGGAGCCAGGAACTCCCTCCAGGTCTCCCATGAGGGTGGCAGGGGCCTTGATCTGCTGTCTCCTGAGGCGCATGTCCACAGGAAGCTGGGTCAGAAACAGTCCTTGTACCCCTCCCCTCCCAAATGCTCTATTTGGCTCATACACCGTGGCTTCAACAACTTTTAGAGTGTACGTTTAAAAATCAGGAGGTTTAACAAGGAAACTCAATTTCCAGTTTTTTTGGAAAGATTAGAAGGCCTGACAACCATGGGAATGTTCCTGCAGAGGTGAGTTGGTGGCACCATGCCTGTTCCGTGTGGGATAGACGAAGGCCCTCTCTCCTACAGCCCCCCACGCATTCTGGTCCTGCCTGCCCTGGTTGATAATGGAGTTCAAGGCTCCTAGGAAAAGCTTACCTGTAGTTGGTGCACAGAGTGTCTCTCTTGGTCATTACACACACACACACACACACACACACGTGCACAGAGCAGACACACCATGTCTTCCTTCAGGCAGGAAGTGCTGGGATAGACCATGCCGTTCGCTGAGACCCATGTGTGTCAGGCCTGTCTCTGGTCAAGTCTTGTTCCCTGTGGGCCTTAGCTGAGGCCACAGGCTCAGAACAAGACTCTCCAGGTCATTGTGGAGGTGGAAAGACTGCTTGAGAGAGCAGCTCACCATGCTGGCCAAGGCCAGGCTGCAGGAGGCACTGGGGGACAGTGAAGGGAACCGGTGGGTGGCTGCAGCCACCACCTGGGCTCCGTAGCATCTATGCGAGAGGGCCCAGTAGGATCACAGGTGAAGGACCCTATGTCACTCACACCATGGCAGCCTGGTCCCATCCCTGCTTCTGCAAAGCCATCTGCTCCCTGTGTGTGATGATGCCAGGGTGGGTGGGTGGGGCACCAAAATTGGCCTCTGTGCCTCCAGTGAGGGCCAGCAGTGACCAAGGGCTGGCTCCAGGGGGACAGAGGGGTCTTTCCACTGGCTGTGCTTTGAAAGGGGGCGAGATGAGGAGCTTTGCCAGCTGCTTCTGAGCCAGGCCCTGGTTGGTTGGAGAGGGGACAGGAAGTGGGCAGATCCAGGGTGAGTGGTGGGAAGGGTTTGAACTCCCTGGTGGAGGGGAGATGCAGTGAGGTGATCTGAGTGCCATCTGCTATCAGGCACAGAGGCTGCGCCTGCAGCTCCAGCCCTGACCCCTCTCCCCAGCCTCAACTCCATACCCTGAGCCTTTCTTGGTGGTTTTCACCAGGTGGCCCTAGGGCTGTGGTCTCAGGTCAGACGCCTGTGGGCCCAAATCAAGTCCCACTTCTGAGCCTTTGAGTGGGCCTTCTTCTCCCTCAGGCTCTGGTGATGGCCTGACATGGTGCTCAAAACCATAGTGGGTTCCCCGTTCTGGGAGAGACTCGCATGCAGGCACTACGGAGCCAGGCGTATGGGGCCCCCTCTTGGCCCTGAGGGTTCCTTCTGCACTGCTAGTCCCTGATGGGAAGCTTGGAGTCCATAGATCTGGATCATTGCTTTCAGCTCCTTCCTCATCCCCAGCGGATCTGTGGTCAAGCCTGGCCAATTCTACTCCTAAAATGCCGAGGTGGTGATGGGGCAAATGGCACGGCCACAGCCTCCATCTCTGCCTGGTTCAGCCAAGGATGTGAAGGCCTCACTGTCCAGTGTCAGGATCCACCCATTTATCCTTCTGTCATCCATCCATCTGTCTGTCCATCCCATCACCCACTCATCAGTTCATTCCATCACCCATCGACCCATCCTTCCTTCCTTCTTTCCTCCCATCATATCATCCATCCACCCATCCCATCTCCCTCCCTCCCTTCTTCCCCCCTCTATTCAATCATCCATCCACCCACCCATGCATCCATCCGCTCATCATTCACCCACTCATCCACTCATCCATCCATTCAATCATTTATCAATCTATCACTTGCCCAGTGTTTATGAGCGTCTCTGTGCCAGCCCTGTGATGGACACTGGCACAATCTGTTCTCTGCCCCTGAGTAGCATGGACTGGGGAAGAGTCAACCACAAGGATTAACCACTTTTGGCACCCTGGAGAGGTACAAGGCATGAACAACTGACGTTGTCCTAGTTGGGGTGAGTTCAGGAAGCTGGTCAGAACCCATGAGAAGCACTAGCCAGGCCTCAAAGAGATGGTTCTCTGGCTTCAAGGACAGGACAGGGTATACTGGTCTCAGAATTCTGTCTTTGAGATCCGGCTACCTGTTTCAGATCCTGGGATCCGGCTACCTGTTTCAGATCCTGGGATCCAGATACCTGTTTCAGATCCTGGGATCCGGCTACCTGTTTCAGATCCTGGGATCCGGCTACCTGTTTCAGATCCTGGGATCCGGCTACCTGTTTCAGATCCTGGGATCCGGCTACCTGTTTCAGATCCTGGGATCCGGCTACCTGGTTTAGATCCTGGCTTCTTCCTTTGTACCTGTCTGTGCCTCTGTTTCCCCACCACAAAAGATCATGGGTTTCCCCCTGGGAGGCTGTTGGGACGATTAAGCCTTGTCTTACTTGTAGGAACCCGTGCAGGGCCTGGTGCATCCTCAGTAATGAAATGTTTTAGTGGTAGCCGCAGGGGAAAGCCCCACCTCCATCCTCATCACTAGGTTGCATTTCCCATCCCAGCTCCTCCACTCACCCTTGGAGGGGCACAGCGCACAAATGTTTAAGCTGGCCCTTCCCTGTCCTGCTTGCTGCTGGGTCCATTTGATGGGATGAGTGGCTTCCTTAAAGGAGTCCCAAGGTTTGGGCCCCTCTGGCTGCTTTCCGTGGGTTGCTGTCCACAGTACATCTGTTTAGTAGCTATTTGCTGGGGTCAGCGTGGGGCAGACTTGGGCCAAGATCCGTTTGTCCCCTGCGTCATCCGCAGGCACAGTGCACGATGATCCAGGGTCCAGGCCAGAGGTGGCTGAGGCTGGTGACTCTGCCTGGTCCGTCAGGCAGGTGTTAGTTAACTGAGCAGTTGTGAAAGGCAGATGTCCTATCTGTTTTTGATTGCTGTCACAGAGCACCCGAGGCCGGGTAACATACGAAGAGTAGAGGGTTTTCTGGCTTACAGTGCTGGAGGCTGGAGGTCCTAGAGCGTGACACCAGCATCTGCTTAGCATCTGGTGAGCGCGTCGTGCTGTAAGCCAGCAGGGCAGCGGCCACCACGGGCAGAGCCAGCTGCCAGCTGCCAGCTGGGGTGAGGCTTCCTCTTAGAAAGCCCCTCCCCATGACCTCACCGAATCTGAT
This sequence comes from Oryctolagus cuniculus, assembly GCF_051225735.1. Lineage (NCBI taxonomy): Eukaryota > Metazoa > Chordata > Mammalia > Lagomorpha > Leporidae > Oryctolagus > Oryctolagus cuniculus. The sequence continues at coordinate 69,101,395 of NC_142872.1, forward strand.
TGACCTCCAGAAAGCCCCAACCTCCAGTGTCACTCACGTGGGGGCTCCAGGGATTAAGTCTGCAGCACGTTGGCTCTTGGGGGACACACGGAAGCCGTGGCACTAGGGGTGTGGAGCACCTGTGGCAGTGCCTCCCCTGTGCACCCCGGGACCTCATGGAGCTAAGACCAAGGCAGCCACCAGTCATGGGCCGTGTTGGACACTGTAGTAGGTTCTTTTCACACAAATGGAGCTGCTACGGGAGAGTGTGTCCACAGGTAGATTTCTAGCCTTCCATGAGAAATCAGCACCTTGGTGGCATCCGGCTGGCCCTGCTCTCTGGTGCGGCCCTGGTTGGGTAGGGGTGGGCGTCACAGGCCGCCTTCCCACAGCCCCAGTCATCTCCACCCTTCATCACTGTGCTTTGTCTTCCTGTCAGCCACAGTAGACGGCCCTGGATTCTCGGTATCATCAAGGGTTGTTGTAGGAGAGCAGGCAGAGAGGGCTGTGAGCTCCCTGAGCAGGGGAGGGGCTGTGCCCAGGGGTTCAAGGCTGCACGGGTTCCTGTGTCCCCTTGGAGCTCCTGAAAGCATGGGAGTTGCTGCCTCTGGCCTTTTACAACTAAATTGGCTATACTTCCTCTAACAGTCACAGCTGAAGCCACTTAAGAGGGTGTAACCTGGGGCAGGCTGTGCAGCCATTGTCTCTGTGCATTCCAGAACATTCTCATCACCCCAGATGGAAACCCTGTGCCCATGAACCAGTCATTCCCTGCTCCTCTTCCCTCCAGGAAGTTCCCTTCCCTGGCCACCCTGAGCACTTCCTGCCCGTCTGGATTTGCCTGTCCTGGATATTACATATGCATGGAGATTTATCAATCCAGGGTCTGGCTCTGCCCTCTCATCTTCTAGAAATAACCACCCGTGGAGCCAAGTCTCCAGGTTCCTGGACAGAGGCGGGGGACCAGTGCTGTGGTCCGTCTTGCATTCTGTAACAAACACCCGAGGCTCGCTAGTGTGTAAGGAAGAGAGGTGTCTTCAGCTCACTGATCTGGAGGCGGGAAGTCCGAGGTTGGGCAGTGCCATCTGTTTGGGCTCTGGTGAGGCCTCGTGGCCCAGGGAGAGCGTGGGAGAGCTGGGAGATGTCACAGGGACCAGGGACCAGGGACCAGGGAGAGGCCAGTCTCCCCTCTTCCAGAACAGTCTTCTCATGAGGACTAACCAAGGACCCATGAGAGCTGCACTAGTTCCTCCCATCGGGAGTAGAGGGGTGCTGCCCCCAATGACCTATGACTTCCTATGGGCCCCGCCTCTTAAAGGTGCCACAGCCTCAAAATTGCCACTCTGAGGATCAGGCCTCCAACCACACCCAAAGCAGAGCACTGCCCTCTGGGTCCTTCTGAGTTGTTTCTGGCCGCGGTGACTTCTCTGAGCTCCGGGTTTCCTCCAGTATTCGTTTCTTCAGAGCATGTTTAGTTCTAGGGCCTGTCCCACTTGGTCGTGCAGGCCAGTTCTCAGAAGGACTCCAGGGAGGGTGTGAAGTCCCAGGGCCATCAGGTGACAGTAATAATACTGATGACTACCAAGTACTGCCATACTACCTCTGACCTGTAAGGTGGGTCTCTAGGGCAGAAGGAAGGCTCGGTGCAGGGCACGGGGAGACTGGTGCACCTGCCTGCCATCGTCATTGAATATAGAGACGCGGCTGGGGCCAAGTGTGCAGCGTTGCTTTGCTTCTCTGTATCAGGTGCTGCGTCTCCCACACCCCCTAGAAATAGGCAACACCATGTAGGGGCCAGAGTGTTACGGTGGGCCTGTGCAAAAAAGAAAAATCTGGCACCAGCCTCGACCTAGGGGATGGCTCCTGTCAGCTCCTCTGCTCAGAACTGACACTGGGATAGCACATGATCGGGGTTCTGCTCACCAGTGCAGTAGCTGGGAATTCTGGGTCCTTGTGGGACACAGCAGTGCCTATCCCACCCAGGACCCTGAAGAGAAGCAAAACATCCTTGCTGAGGCTGAACTGCAACTGCCGTCCAGATTCTGAGCTGGTGTGCACACGCATGTGTCTCTGTGCCTGTGTGCGCACGTGTCCTCCTCTCTCTAGGCCACAGCCAGGGCCGGGGCAGCCAGCACCTCTGTGAGAGACGCCTTTGAGAAAAGGGCATGTCATTGTTTAAAAAATAAGAAAAGTTAGAAAGGAGAAAAAGGAAAAGGGGAGAGAAATTGAGATAGTAGAATATGATGTGGAAACAAGTCCACACACGATCAGAAAGCAGAGTCAGTGTCAGCGGATGAAAGCCACACAAGCCAGAGGTTGTCGTGTCAGATCAACAAGACAGGACCGTACCAGCTGCAGACGAAAGGCGCAGAGGCGAGAAAAGATGGAAGTGAAAGTGTGAATGCCGAAAGGCAGGCAGCCGGAGGCGAGCCACGAGCCACAATGGGACATCAATCTCCGGCTCAACAGACTTCAGGCTGGCAGCCGCCGCTGGGGGAAGGTGGGTCAGTGCCTAATGAGAAAAGGTTCATTTCCCCGGGACGGCGCGGCCGCTCCGAAGAGGCATTCATTTTGCAAAGCCGCCGCCGTGTATCTGATGAGCGCTTTGATAGAAATTGAGCAATGGACATATATATATAATTCTGCCAAGAGTTCAGCCATTCTTTCCAATTAGTATTGGATTAAGCAGCCCCCCCAAAATCAGCAAAGATAAGGGAGCCCTGAATAGCACACAGAACAAGCTTGATATAATGAATGAAGATACATTTTGCTCTGACAAGTGGAGGTTACTCCTTTTTCCCAAGCACGTATGCAGCTCTTATAAAAATCCATTAATTAAGTGCAAATCTCATGAAGATTCAGAGAACGGTGTGGATGCAGGGCCTGCCCCCACCCATCACGCCTCCAAATTGGAAATTAATGACCCCCCCAAATAAACATCCTCGTTATTTGGAAATGAAAAAGAAATCTCTTAAATAATTCATGGGTCATAGAAGAAATTACAGTGGAACTTTAAAAATACTTGTAATAAAAGCACTAAATATCAACACTGGGATGGAAATTTATATGGGGAAAGAAGAAGGCTGCATATTAAGGAGATCAATTTCCAGTGCAGGAAGTTGGGGAGGAGAAGCCCACGGAAAAGGGGGAAAGCCCGCGCCCCACGAGCAGAGACGTGTGGTACAGGAGGCCTCTGCTGCCTCACAGCCGTTGCTGTGAGCACGGCGCAGGGCTGCACGGCCATGTCTCCTGGTTTTTCAAGAGAAGTTAAAGCAAGTCATTCCCCGTGAAGTTCCTGAATTTCTACAGTGCGGTGTGGCTGCAAGAAACATATCTGCAGGGGCTGATTTGGCCTGGGTTGCCCCCCCTTTTGCGACCCCCACTCTTAAACAACAGGGAGAGGAGCTGTTCCCCTGTACTGCCATCGGGGTGCATTGGTGCTGGGTCTGCCTTGGGCCCCTGGAGCTGCCTCTGCACACAGCACCCACACCATGGGCTGTCTTCTGTCTGGTCCGGTGTCTCAGTCCATTGTCTCTTGCAAATACTCAATGCTGCAGATCGGGTATGTTGTTGAGCAAAAGAGGTTGATTCTGGCTGATAGTTCTGGTCCAAGGTCCAGGGGCCACATCTGGTGCTGGCTTTTTGCTGGCAGGGTCTGAGGTGGTGCTGGGCATCACATGGAGAGAGACAGGGATTGTGTGTGTGTGTGTGTGTTTCCTCCAGTTTCTCTCTCCCTTCTTGTGAAGCCACTGGGATTGAATCATAGGGCTCCTCCTCTATGACATTATCTGACCCTAATCAGTGCCCAGAGGGGGCCTCTTGACCCCTTCACAGGGGCCCCTTGGTAACTCAGTATTTAAGCTGCCGAGGAATAGCCAGACTATTTCCCCAGCGTGTCCTGAGCATGCTGTGTCCAGGGCTAGTGCCCATCCAACTGAGTCCCCAGAGAGCCCTCTTCTTGTTCCCTTAAAAAAACGTTTGTAGTTATTTATGTATCCAAAAGGCAGAGTGACAGAGGCAGAGAGATCTTTTATGTGCTGGTTCACTCCCCAGATGGGACCCAAGGTTTCGGGCCATCCTCCATTGATTTCCTAGGTGAAGTAGCAGGAAGCTGGATCAAAAGCGGAGCAGCCAGGACTTGAACCTGCGCTCTGATATGGGATGTCAGGGTCACAAGTGGTGGCTTAACCTGCTGTGCCCCACGCTGGCCCCTCTCCTGGTTCCTGGTTGTTTGCAAGAACCAGTCTTTGTGTGGGCTCCTAGATTCTGTCTCTCACCTGAGGACTTGGGGTTTATTTTATCCAGAAATTGGGAGGGCAGTGAAGGGCTCTGAGCCCTGCTTATTTTGGCTGGAGAATGACTTCTCCCTTGGGTCCGTGCTGAAGTGGATCCTCCACTGGGCAGAAGCATAATTCCTGGAGCTTTTCTGGCCTCAAAAGTGGCAACCCTGCCTGGCTTTCCACAGCTCTACTTCCGGGATCCTGTGGATATCATTTTTTTCCCAAATTCCTGCAGGGGCGGGAATAACCCAGTTACAGGTCGGAAAAGGAAGGCCCGGAGCTGGCACAATTAGGGAGGAGAGTCACTGGGATTGGAACCCTGGTCTGTCTGATGCCAAACCTGGGCCCTTTCTGCTTCAGTAGCTTCAGGTGCGTGCCCAGTCCCTGTGAAGGGTGAATGAGCCTTCATTCACAGGTGTGACCTGTGAATACAGGGACATAAGGGGAGGTCTTTGCTCTATCCCTGGTGTGGCCAGGAACTCTGGGTTTCACCTATCCAGTGTTTTAGCCAGGGCTGCATTGGCAGAGGCCACGTGTGGGAGGAGAATGGGGGTCAGTTGGTGCTGCTGTGGGAATACAGGCAGGCTGAAGGTTAGGAGCAGCTATGTGGTGGGGTTTGTCACCTGGGCACTCACACGGCTTCCCTGGGCCTTGAGCACTGTGGACACCAGGTCAGCTGGGCTTCAGGTGTGGGCAGTCACTGGTCACACACTGCTGACTGGAAACGGCTTTGAGGAGTCAGATATCAAGGAGTCCCAGCACCTCTGCTTCTGATCCAGCCTCCTGGTGATGCACATCCTGCGAGGCAGCGGTGACAGGTCCAGGACTCAGGCCCCCGCCATCCACATGGGAGGCCCAGGTTGAGTTCTGGGTTCCTGGCTTTGGCCTGGCCCAGCCCTTCTGGGCATCTGGGGAACGGATCAGTAGATGCAAGTTCTCCCTGTCTCTCTACCTTTCAAATAAAATGAAAATGAATTTTTAAAAAAAATTAAAGAAGAGAAAAGAAAGGAGAACAAGGATGTGCTTATAGTTTGTTACACTGACATTTTAATTTCCCGTTTCTGGTTCTGTTCATTTTGTTCCTGTGGATTCAGTTGCCATCTGTTGTCATCGCCTTACATCAATATGGCTTTTTCCCCATCACCTCCTTGGTGCTGTTGTTGTCAAATATGTTACGTTTCTATAGATTGAGGCCCAACTGTGTGTGTTTGTGTGTGTGGGAGAGAGAGAGAGAGAGAGAGAGATAAGGAGAGAGAGGGAGAGAGAGAGCGAGAGATTTTAAAATATATGTAATATGTGCTTTTAATACAATTGCATTTTCTTTCAGTAAAGGGAAGAGAGGAAAAGAAATATGCATTTATACTGCCTTTTATAATTGAACAATTACTTTTACTTTTTTTTAAATGTGTGAATTTTAAGTATCTACCAGGGCCACTTGTTTTCAGCCTGAAGAACTTCCTGTAGTATGTCTCCTGTAATGGCTCTGTTCCCAACACATTCTTTCAGCTTTTGTGGATTGTCTAGATTTCACTTTCATTTTGAAAGATAGTTTTGCTGGAGATAAGATTTTTGATTGGCAGCTTTCTTACTTTGACTGTGTTGTTCTACCGCCTTTTGACTTCCATTACTTCATATCCGAAGTCAGCTGTTAACACATTCAGAGTTCCCTTTGGAAAATCAGTGTTCTCTTGCTGCTCTCAAAACTTTCCTTGGCCCAGCATTTTTCTTGTGGAGGCTGTGTGTGTGGATATTTGTTGAGTTTCTTGGACACAAACACTGATGATTTTTATCATATTTTTAAAGTTTCATTCCCTGTTTCCTCATTTTTTTCTTCCCCTTTCTCTCTCTCCTCTTCTGCTAGTACCCCCAGTAGCTGGTGGGAGTTTAGGGCTGTCCCACATTTCTCTTCAGTTCTCTTCATTTCTTTCCATTCTTTTTTCCCTCTCTCATCTTCAAATGTTTGTCTATTGGTCTATTTCCAAGATTCTGTCTTGTGCCAGCTCAAATATACTTTTGTGCCTCTTGGTTATTAGACATTTAAAAACTTTCTTTTTAAAGATTTATTTATTTATCTGAAAAGTAGAGTTATAGAAGAAAGAGGCAGAGAAAGAACAAGAACTTTTGTATCTGCCACTACACTCCCCAAATGGTCATAAGGATAGCAACAGGGTCAGACTAAAGCCAGGAGCTGGAACTCCATCCGGGTCTCCCACATGTGTGCCAGGGCCCAAGCACTTGGGCCATCTTCCATTGCTTTCTCTGGCACATTAGTGGGGAGCTAGATTGGAAGTGGAGCATCTGGGACTCCAACCAGCACTCATACGGGATGTCGGCTTCACAGGTAGGTGGTGACTGAACCTGCTGTGCCACAGCGCCGGCCCCTCTTGTACTTTTCAACTCCAGAATTCCCACTGGGCTCTCACTGATGACTTCTTTCTCTTTGTGGGTATTCCTTAGTTGATGACACAGTGCGCCATAGCTCCTTCACTCATGTTAAGAATGGCTTAGAGAACTAACTTTACACATAGTTAAAATTTGCTCTGTTGGGTCTGCCATGGAGGCTGCCCCAGAGGCAGTCTGTCGCCTGCTTTCCCTCTTTTTCTCTGTGTACCGTCTGTTGTTATTGTTGAAACCTGGACATTTTAGGGAGTATATTGTGGACCTTGAGGTCCTGATTCCCCTCCCTTCCTCTTTTCTAGAACTTGCTGCCGGCTTATTTATTTGCTCCTGGACTTGGCTAGACAGTTTCAGTGAGGTCTGTCTCCCCACAGTGAGATGCCCCAGCCACCGATCCTCCCCCGAGAGGACAATTATCCTACACCGTCCTTCTGGGTGACAGTGGCCTAACAGGCCTCCCTTTCCCCAGCTTTCTCCTGAGCTCTCTGCTAAGCTGTCTGCTTCATTTGGTATCACATTCATCCCTTGGGCTGCCTGAATTGATGACTGATCCCTCTATAATTTGCAACAATGTCTGGGATATAAATTGCTACATAGTCTGATTCCATTACCAGGAGGTAGGGCTAGTTTAGAGGACAAACAGCCACACCTCCCTTAACGATGGGTCTTTTTTCTGGGAAGTGCTTTGCTGGTGGTTTCTTCATAGAGTTTCCACACAGTCAGTTGGCTACAATGTCACTAGGAGCTAGAATATTACCAAATCACCCTTATTGTATGACTGTGTGCATACATCTAAGAGAAGCATTCTTAGCTGTGTGTTTTCCTGTTTCTTGCTAGTTAACTGGCTGGCCTGTGGCTTAGCGTATTGTCTTCTTGGAGCTATCGGCCTCCTCTTTTTCTTTTTTCTTTCTTTCTTTTTTTCTTTTTTCTTTTTTTTTGACAGGCAGAGTTAGACAGTGAGAGAGAGAGAGAGACAGAGAGACAGAGAGAAAGGTCTTCCTTTCTTCAGTTGGTTCACCCCCCAAATGGCCGCTATGGCCGGTGCACTGCGCTGATCCGAAGCCAGGAGCCAGGTGCTTCCTCCTGGTCTCCCATGAGGTGCAGGCGCCCAAGCACTTGGGCCATCCTCCACTGCCTTCCTGGGCCACAGCTGAGAGCTGGACTGGAAGAGGTGCAACCGGAACAGAATCTGGCGCCCCATCCGAGACTAGAACCCGGGGTGCCGGCGCCGCAGGTAGAGGATTAGCCAAGTGAGCCATGGTGCCGGCCTCGGCCTCCTCTTAAACCTGCTACCCAAATCCAGGAGCGCATTCAGGGTTGAACTTCTCGACTCCATTTCAGATGAATTTGGCCTTCCTAGGAGAAACTTCAGATCTCTCATTGTCAGGGGGGTGTTGTGTCTTTTCCTAGGCAAAGTCCTTGAGCCTCTGCTCCAGGCACTGAACCCAGGAAGCGGCCTCCAGTCTTCTCGCTGCCGCTCGCTAACTGAGACCTTTCTCCAACAAGCGAGTCGGGGGGAGGGCACTGGGACCCTGGCACTCGCACCTGCTGCACTTGGGATTAGAGCCTATGAGTTGGGGCTGGGTGAACAGAGCACCACCGACACTCACTAGCAATTTCGCCCCTGAAATGTGGACTCAGAGATGTGAAGGATGCTGGTGGCCGGCCTGTAACTCTTGTTGGGAATCTGAGGGATGGGGGTGGGGGTTGTCTCACCTTCCTGGCCACACCCACTGCACTGAGACTTCCCCTTAAGCACACTGGCGGGAGCAGTGCTTGCTGCTGGTTTTCTTGAACATGCGATGCTTCTTCATTAGCTGTACATCTTGAGTACGCTTCCCAGAGCTTTTAAGTTGTTGGGTTGGTTTATTGCTGAGTAAGTTTCGCCAGTTGTGTTGCCAGGGTGCATGGGTACATGCCACTCTGGGGACAGGTCCTCCTTCACTTTTCCAGGGCCGCAGCAACAGGCAAAGGAGGAGACCCCACTACCTGTCAGCACCCTTCAGAGTGTGACTGATGGGGCTGCCAGTCCAGTGTAACCAGGAAAAGGAAGCGAACTGGTCTTGTGACTGAGACAGCAGGTGCAGCTGCTTGAACAGAGCTGGCGGGGCTCTGTGTCTCGCCTCCCCTCTCGAAGCGGCATCTCCTGCGTGGACTTCCTTCTGAGACAGGGTCTCCAGGCAGCAGCCCCAGGCTTCCTCCGTGAGTTTCATAGCCGAAAGAAGGAATGTTTTCTCTCCCAGTGTCCACGTCCCCTGGGAGGCCACTGACCCACCTCATTTCAGCCATGCTCCACCCCCTGCACTAATCTCCACGCCAGGTGGGTGCCTGGGGCCAGCACACTCACCAACACCACAGCAGGTGCAGCAAGACCTTCTCCCCCAGTCCAAAGAAGAATCAGCAGGTGGCACTGTGCCCCATTGGAACAGTGCATGTGGATGGGAATGTGGGCATCTTTCCTGATGCACATGCCTGGCTCACCGTGGCTGCTCTTACACTTTTTCCTCAACTTCACAATTGCGTGGCGGTGATGCCCATTCAGTGGAAAGCACGGTTCAGGTTTTACATCTTTTTCCAGCCAGCACAGTGCGCTCCAGTCCTCTCCTATGCTGCTGGGTGGCAGCAGGGACTCAGGCTCTCAGTCAACCCTGTGGTCACCAGGGACACGACTACTGCTCTGCAGTGCACTGTGCAGCTGCGCTAGGATGCTTACAGTTAGGTGGACTCAGTGCCATTTTAACTTAATGGTTTTTGTTTCAAAATTTTATTTATTTACTTGAGAGATTGAGTTACAGACAGTGAGAGGGAGACAGAGAGAAAGGTCTTCCATCTGTTGGTTCACTCCCCAGATGGCTGCAATGGCCGAAGCTGCACCGATCCGAAGCCAGGAGCCAAGTGCTTCTTCGGGCTCTCCCATGCAGATTCAGGGGGCCCAAGCACTTGGGCCATCTTCTACTGCTTTCCCAGGCCACAGCAGAGAGCTGGATCGGAAGTGGAGCAGCCAAGACTAGAATTGGCGCCCATATGGGATGCCGGCGCCACAGGCAAAGGATTAACCTACTGTGCCACAGCTCTAGCCCCAACTTAATGATTTTTTAAAAGATTTGTTTATTTATTTGAAAGGCAGAGTTACAGAAAGAGAGAGAAAGAGATCTTCCATCCACGGGTTCACTCCTCAAATGACCACAATGGCTGGGGCTGGGCCAGGCCAAAGCCAGGAGCCAAGAACTTCTTCTGGATCTCCCACATGGGTGCAGGAGCTCAAGCACTTGGGCCATCTTCTGCTGCTTTCCTAGGCGCATTAGCAGGAAGATGGGTTGGAAGTGGAGCAGCTAGGTCTCGAACTAGCACCCATATGGGATGCCCATGCCACAAGCAGCTGCCTTACTTGCTATGCCACAGTGCTGGCCCTCACTTAATGATATTTTCAACATGCAGTAGGTTTGTCAGGATATATTTACATCCCATCATCAGTCAAGGAGCACCTGCCACTCATTTTCACGCACCATCAGTCTCCCTGACATACACGAAACTTAACCAAGCTCATGAGAGTCACCTCCCTCAACTGCACTTTTCACTCACAATGAATGGCCGCATCCTGAAAAGCCAAGTTGCACCAGTGAAATAAAGCACAAACTTGGATTTGGATCAAACGTACATTTTATCCAAGCTGCTGTCTTTGGACTTCCATCCGTTGGGGTTGCCCAGAGGCCTCTGACATGGCGATTCTCATGTCAGTTTGAACATCACATTGATTTGACTCTGTTTTGATGGCAGGCAGGCTGCAGGCTCAGACCCATGGAAATGCAGAAACATGCGTGGGGCTGCCTGGGCCTCATCAGATGAGGGGACACTCGCTGGGCTGCATTGTGGTCACCTCATTTTCTACAGGCGTGAGGTCATCCTCGTGATGGGTGCCCTGCAGAGGCTGGCTGGGGCAGTAGTCAGTGGCCATGGGCCCACAGTTGCCCCTGCTGGCCGCCTGAGATGTGGGAAGCTCCCGCACCCTCCTGCGGGAGGGGCATAGGATTTCCCATTATCAGTGACGAAGCCCTCGGTTCTGGAAGCTTTACCCCTCTCTTCTGCTCATCCAGTTTCTTCCTGGCCACAAGACACCGTTGTTCTCAGGCAGCTTCCACACCCCATCCGTCTGGGAAACCAAGAATCTGCCCATCCAGTTCTGAGGGCTGGGCTTCCTCCCCTGTCCCAGACCTGGAGACCCTGTCCTGAGCTGAGCCCAGCCTGCTAAGGGTGTCTCCTGCAGTGCCATGCAGCTCTGCTCAGACACTTGAACTCTTGTGTTCCTCGTCTTTGCCTACACAAAGCCTCTGGAGAAGGTGGGATCGGAGCTGTCAGTCTCACAGTGGCTGTGGCTGCCTCCTGTCAGTGTCTGGTGGCCTCGCCTGTGAGGATGGAGGGCGGCAAGGCACCAGATCCTGCCTTGATTTGCATCACAGGAGCTCACTTGATAGAGGATCCTGTTCCACAGAATTTCCCACCAGTCTGGCAACAGCAATAGCATTCTTTTTTCAAAAGAAAGATTTATTTTATTTATTTGAAAGGCAAAGTTATAAAGAAAGAGGGAGAGGCAGAGAACTTCTATCCACCGATTCACTTCCCAAATGGCCACCAAGGCTGAGGCTGGGCCAAGCCAAAGCCAGGAGCCAGGAGCTTCTTCCGGGTTTCTCATGTGGATGCAAAGGTCCAAGCACTTGGGCCATCTTCCGCTACTTTCCCAGGCACATTAGCAGGGATCTGGATCAGAAGTGGAGCAGCTGGGACTTGAACTGGTGCCCATATGGGATGCTGGTCCTGCAGGTAGCGGCTTTACCCGCTATGGCACTATATTGGGCCCAGCAACAGCTCTGTTTAAAATAAATTATTTGTTTGAAAGGCACAGCTAGAGAAAGATAGGCAGTGGCGGAGAGATCTTCCATCCACTGGTTCACTCCCCAAATGGCTGCAACAGCTAGAGCTGGACCAGGCTGAAGCCAGGAGCCAGGAACTCCATCCAGATCGCTCACGTGAGCACTTAGGCTATCCTCCGCTGCTTTCCCATGTGTATTGGCAGAAAGCTGATCGGAAGCAGAGCTGCCAGAACTCGAGCCGGCACTCTGATAAGGATGGCATGCTGGCACTGCAGGCAGTGGTCTAACCTCCTGTGCCACAAATGCCAGCCTTGGCAAGAGCTTTCAAGTTTTCCAAAATGGTTTCTCCAGCTGGATTTTTCTTTGATGACGTCATGGGTCCATACCCTAGAGCTTTGTGTTCATCTGTTTCCTCTTCTGTAACAAAACAGGCGAGACTGGGTCATTTATATAGAACAAAGGTTTATTTGGCTCCTGGTTCTGGAGGCCTGGAAGTCCCAGAGTATGGCAGCGGCATCTGCTGGGCTTCGGGTGAGGGCCTTGGGCTGCATCACAGGGTCAGACCAAGCCAGCGCTGGAGCTCAGGTCCCGCTTCCTCTTACAAAGCCCGCAGCACCCTCGTGGGGTCTCCACCTTCAGGGCCTCCCTAATGCTCCGCCTCCAAACACCACCCACAGGATTAAGTTTCTGTCACTCAAACCCTGGTAGCAAGAGAAGCCAGCAGCACCACTTGCAGTGTCATCTGTGTCTGTGCCACACTCTGATGACTGCTGCCCGTTTTCCTGGCCCAGCACCTGCTGTCCAGCAGACCCTCAGCCCAGAAGGCTCTGCCCCATGACAGCTGTTGCTTTCATCACTGCTCACCCCCATGTCCATCCAGCCCCTCCCCAGCTTCCTGCTGGGGACCAAAACCCCTGCTCTGTGACTAACTGGACGGTGCTATTGTCCCAACTTTGCACCTGCACAGATGCTCCCTGTCAAAGCTGGAAGAAAGCTGGCAGTCCTAATTCCGGTCTGGCTCACAGCGATGGTCACCAGCCAGCCAGCTGGCCACCAGTCCTGGACAGCCTCCCTGCCTTTCGCCATCACTGTCCATCTCAGTCCTGCGGTGCTGATTCTCACAGCTTCATGGAGATAGAATTCCCCACCCATGTACAGTATATAATTCAGTGCTTTTTAATATCCGCAGAGTTGCCCAGCCATTGGCATGGGCGATTAGAACATTGTCACCACTCCACAAGACCCCACAGCCCTCAGCTGTCGCCCTCCAGTCCTTTCAACCCCCACCTTCTAGGCAGCTACTGATCCACTTCCTGTCTCTATGGATTGGTCCTCAGCCAGCGAGGCTCTGATATCTGTCCTCCTGTGCCGTCAGCTCAGGCCACGGTGTCCATAGACTCTGCAGCCCCCTTGTCTCGTGGAGCCATGGCTGCCCTCGCTGTCGCTGCCCTTCTTCCAGTGCCCCCTGCACGGGCTCCTCCTTCCGCTTGGACACCCTTTCCTTGATGGTGCTGTGGCTCACTCCGTCACCTCCCGTGAGTCCTTGCTCATGGTTCTGCCACCCCCTCCCCCATCCTGGCCCTGGTATCCCCATCCTTCTGCTCTTCCTTTCCCGGGCACTCCCTGTGTTCCCACAGACTCTGTGAATCGCTTAGATGTTGTCCATCCCCTCTGCCAGCTCCACAGTGCATCCCCGGCATGTCATCATCCCATGCTTGGGGCATGACTGCTGGGCCTGCATCCCAAGGAAATGAAATCAGTGCATCAAAGAGATGTGTGCACCCCAGTTGATTGCTGCATTGTCCACAGTAGCCAAGATATGGGGTCAGTCTGAATGTCCATTGATGGAGGAACCAATGGAGAAACTGCTGTGTAAACACACAGTGGGATGTGATTCAAAGAATGAAGTCCTGACATGTGCAGTGACATCGATGGAAGGGGAGACTATTGTGTTAAATCAAAGACACCAGGACTGGTGCTGTGGTATATGGGTAAAGCCGCTTGCTGCCTGCAGTGCCAGCATCCCATGTGGGCTCCAGTTCAAGTCCCAGCTGCTCCACTTCCAATCCAGCTCTCTGCTATGACCTGGGAAAGCAGTGGAAGATGGCCCAAGTTCTTGGGTCCCTGCACCCATGTGGGAGACCCGGAAGAAGCTCCTGGCTCCTGGCTTCAGATAGGTGCAGCTCCGACCATTGCAGCCAATTGAGGAGTGAACCAGCAGATGGAAGATATCTCTCTCTGCCTCTTTCTGTGTAATTCTGACTTTCAAATAAATAAACAAATCTTTTTTAAAAAAATCAAATGCACCAAGCGCAAAAAGGTAAACCCTCCAGGGTCTCACTCAACACATGGAGTCTACAAAGTTGATCTCATTGAATAGTGGGGCCGGTGCCGTGGCTCACTTGGTTAATCCTCTGCCTGCGGCTCTGGCATCCCATACGGGTTCTGGTCCTGGTGGCTCCTCTTCCAGTCCAGCTCTCTGCTGTGGCCTGGGAGGGCAGTGGAGGATGGCCCAAGTGCTTGGCCCCTGCACCCGCATGGGAGACCAGGAGGAAGCACCTGGCTCCTGGCTTCGGATCAGCGCAGCACTGGCCATGGCAGCCATTTGGGGGGTGAACCAATGGAAGGAAGACCTTTCTCTCTGTCTTTCTCTCTCACTGTCTAACTCTGCCTGTTAAGAGAGAAAGAGAGAGAGAGAGAGAGAGAGAGAGAGAGGAAGGAAGGAAGGAAGGAAGGAAGGAAGGAAGGAATAACAGTGCTCACCAGAGGGCGGGGGAGAGGGTAGGAAGAAGAGGAGCAGGGTGGTCAGATAGCAGGGACCAAAAAGTACAGTGAGGCCAAGGGATGAGCTCCGGTGCTCACAGCACAGGAGGCTGACTGTGGCTCTTTGTGATTCGCCAGCTGTTTTATTTATTCATTCAGTGAGTACATTTACTTATGTAGACGCAGAAGGAGACACCTCCCGCCCCCTTGAGAGAGAAACAGGCAGCTCCCATGTCCCAGATGCCCTCAGTGGTCCAGGGGTCAGGGGCTTGGCAAAGCCAGGAGTCTGGAACTCAGTCCAGGTCTCCCACATGGGCGGCAGGGAGCCAGTCGCTTGAGCCATCACTGCTGCCTGCCGGAGTCCGCCTTAGCAAGAGGCTCCAGCGAGGACCCAGCACTGAGCACTGGACCCAGGCGCTCTGACGTGGGGTGCAGGCATCGTAACTGCTAGGCTAAACCCCTTCAGGTGCTCCGTAAAGAACTAGAAGACAGAGTTCAAAGGCTCCCAACACAAAGCAATGATAAATGTTGGGGGAGGTAGCAATGGTGGTTACCCTGGTTTGGCCATTATACATTGTATATATGCATTGAATGCTCAAGCTAAACCCCATACATATATGCAATGATTAAAAATTGAAAAATGAAATCTCACAATGTTGACAGCAATCATAGTAGCTGGGGGAATGAGCCCCTGGCACCCACAGATGACAGCCAGGCCCGCACCTGCTGTCTCACCGGCTGCGCCCTGGGGAGCCAGAGCAGTGCCCCTGTGCTCCAAGACTGCCTTCCAGCCCAGAGGGGCGTCTGTGACCCCAGGCTGACCAGAAAGCTTTCTGTGTCCTCCAGGCTGCAGGGTGCTGGGCTGGAACCTGGCCTATACCTGTGTGTTGTGGGCTGCTGGAGGCTTTTGCAGGGCAGGGCAAGGGGGCGGAACCTCACACCCTGGTTCAGTAACTACTCTGACACCTGTAAGGCAGCAGCCGAAAGAGAGGGTGGAGACGGGGGCGCGTGCGTGGGATAGGGGAGGTGGGGGGGTCCCCACCCTCGGCTTTGTCCTTCGTTTGTCAATCACTCAAGTACAAGAAGCTGCCGGTGAATTCAAGGATGAAGGGAAAAGTGGGGGTCTCAGGGGTTCCATGTTGTCTCCTTTGCCTTGATGTTTTCCAGACAGAGCGAGCCACATGGGAGCACAGAGAGGCATGCAGCCTCCACAGGAAACCCTTGCTGACCGTCCGGTGTGGTGACCTGCTGGCTTCTCACTGCAGTGGCCGCTCTGCTGCCCTGGAACTGGGGAGTGACACAGAACTGACAAGCGCTGGCACTTGTCATCTAGGGAGACTTCTCCAAATAACTAAACGGTGTCTGTTGGGATTGGTTACAACAAACATACTCTAGACTGGGCGTGGTGCTGCTTAAATAGTGTTTGTGTATCCTACTCCTGTAGGCTGCAAATGCAAGGTCAAGGCACCAGTGGTTTTGGTGACTGGTAGGGGTCCTGCTTTCTGGCCCGCGGCTGCGTCCTTGGTGGAAAGAGGACTAGAGAGCCCCCAGGGGTCCTTTTTATAAGGGCACCAAACCCATCCATATCCATCAAGCTCTACCCTCATGGCTGCGTTACCTCCCCCAGGCCCAATTCCATTTCACAGGGTTACGCCCCAAGATAGGGCTTGTGGGAGACACGTTTAATACAGTGCTCATACAGGGGAAGCCCTTTCTGGAAGCCTTCGGCAGCCATCCACCCCTCTGCTTTCTGCTGGTATCTCTTGCTCAGGGTCCCAGGGCCTGGGACGCTGCGGGGCAGATTTCCCAGTGGAGTTGGGCTGCCGATGCCATGTTTGCCCTGCGGTGGCATGGCTGGGACCACAGGCTGGTGTCTTTCCCCTGCAGGGAAGAGCATCTGCCCTGTCTGTGCTGACGGGGGTGGGGCTGCGTGTGCTTCTTGGGTCCACAGTGGAGAGGCTCAGAGGGAGGGCAGAGAGCAGCGGTGCCCATCACTGTAGTTGGGAGCTGAGCCCACCTTGAGGTCAAGGCTTGGACAGGGCATGGTCAGTATCTGGAAGGACATGGGGGCGTGGCTGGAATGGGAGGGTAGCTGTGGCCAGGACCAGGGCCAGGGGGACACAGGGCAGTGGGGCAGGGGGTGTGGAATGGAAAGCAGGACCGAGGTTGAAGGATGCCAGAGAAGGGGCTGAGCCAGAAGCGGAAGGCCAACCAGGGCTTAGGGTAAGGGCACTGTGGAGCAATCCCATGCAAAGAGGGTCCTGCCAGGAGCTGCATGTGGGGCTTATGTACCCTGCCTGGGCCAGGGACAGATGCCACCAGGTTGATGGGTGTCCATCTTAGACTTGGCCATGAGTCTGGGAAGAGGCATGTACCTTGCTTCCCTTCTCCACCCACGCCCCTTCCTTGCCCAAGACCAGGCCGGGCACACGATTCCCTGGCTTTCTCGGGACACCTAGGACTGCGCTAGGAGCAAGGCCTCTCCTCTGAGAACTTTTCTGCAGGATCAATCCTCAGAATGCAGCCAAAGGAGCCAGGCAAGTCTCCTAGCTCTCTGGTGAATTCTCCCTGGGGTGTCTGATTTCCACTCGGCCAGGGACTGTCTCAGCTGGCACAGACTGGCATGTGGACCTCGGTATGAAAGACGTCTGCTGCATGTCGCACGTCCTGAGCTCTTCCTACTGTCCCGAGATGCAGGGGTGAGCTCGTTTTCTTGCACCTTGCTCCTTCATCCCTGCTGTGCCTCGACATTCGAGTACCTGCCATTGGCCAGCGCAGGTGGCCCAGGGATGACTTGGACCCAGCTTTCCCCGCTGGAGCTCAGCCTGGAGGGGGAGATGAGGACGTTGATGACTTTGTAATTCCACGCGTTCAACGTGTACAGTAGATGGAACCACAGAGTTCTGGGAAAGGCCAGACAAGAGAGTGATTTTCTCTGTGGAGGGGTTTCGAGCTGGTGTTGGAGCAGGGTTGTCTGCCAGTGTCTTATTCTGATTTCTGTTACTGTAACTGAATAACTGAATGCCTCAGATTAGGTCATTTATAAAAGGTAGAGGCTCACTTAACTCATTATTCTGGATGCCAGGGATTCTGAGAGCACACTACCAGCCTCTGCTCTGTCCCTGGCGAGGGCCTTCTTGCTGCTTCCTAACGGAGCCGAGGGCATCCCGTGGCGAGACACAGCAGGCTGTGTCTAATTTTACAAACTAAACTTTCTCGTGTGTATGTGGGTGAGGGTTCTCCGTCATCCGAGAGACAGGATGGAACAGAACCTGTACGGGTAGGGCAGGTGAGGGAACCCTGTCTCGTAGGCGGGGACGATGGCGCAAGGTCCTCCCTCCAATGGCTGAGAAGAACATGCGTGGGCGCAGTGTTTTGCGGGCTTACGCGCAGACTCAGTGGCCGGGATCGCCCTTTGATTGAGTTGTCTGCAGCTCTGCCAGATGTGCTTCGGCTCCGCTGGCCCCAGCTGCTGGGAGTCAGGTCTTACAGTCAACAATCGTTGGCTTCCAGCAGCCTGTAGTGACAGCAGATATTTTTCACTTGCATTTGAAAAGCGTCCATGGATCTCTTCGGACAAAGGTGCGTGTGCTTGTGCAGTTTCCCCGTGCGCCCCTCTGCAGACCTGCTGGAAACGCTGTGTTTGTGTTTCTTGTCAGCGCAATGAGTGCAGGAATCTGAAGTTCAAACATTTGAGCCGTGAGAGTCTCTTGGAGCTGGAGGGAAGGAGACATAGGAAGAATGTGTACAAATGTGGTCGTGGGAATTGGCAACAGCTGTTTATTTAAGAGGGCCAGTGCTGTGGCATAGTAGGTTAAGCTGCTGCCTGTGAAGCCAGCATGGGCACCGGTTTGAGTCCCGGCTGCTCCGCCTTCGATACAGCTCCCTGCTAATGCACCTGAGAAAGCAGTGGAGGATGGCCCAGGTGCTTAGGCCCCTGCACCCGTGTAGGAGACCTGGAAGAAGCTCCTGGCTCCTGGCTTCATCCTTCCCAGATATTTGGCTGTTGCAGCCATTTGGGGAGTGAACCAGCAGATAGAGGATCTCTCTCTCTCTCTTTCTCTCTCTCTCTCCCTCTCAAATACATAAAAAAATAAAATAACAAAAAATGGTCAAAAACTTGACAACTTGAGGCTGGTGCTATGGCATAGTAGGTTAACTGTCTGCAGTGCCTGCATCCCATATGGGCGCCGGTTTGAGTCCCAGCTGCTTCTCTTCTGATCCAGCTCTCTGCTGGATCTAATAAGCCTGGGAAAGCAGCAGAAGATGGCCCAGGGGCTTGGGCCCCTGCATCCACATGGGAGACCCGGAAGAAGCTCCTGGCTCCTGGCTTTGGCTGGCCCAGCTCAGGCCGTTGTGGCCATTTGAGGAGTGAACCAGCAGGTGGAAGACCTCTCTCTCTCTCTCTCTCTCCCTCTCTCTCTCTCTCTCTGACTCTGCCTTGCAAATAAATAAAATGTAAAAAACAAACAAACAAACAAACAAAACCCAGCAACTTACTGTGCTAGCAATGGACTCAGGACGTCTGAGAACCTTCACACCCTTTCCTGTTCCATGCTAATCTGATGCACAAATGTCGGGGCCCTTCACGAAGCGCATAGAAAAACGGAATTCAAGGACAAGTTCATTTTGGTGCCAAGAACTTTGGAAGCCCGTGCCTCTGCGGGGGTCTTCACAAAGCTCATGGAAAACATATATTGTGAGCCAACTACGCATGGATTTCAAAGAATGTTTGCCCCAAAATAAACTTGTCCTTTAATTCCCTTCCCACAAGCGTTTGGAAACATCCTGGTGTGTGAGTGTTCTTAGTGGCACTGGACTGCAGCCAGGATTGTCTGATTTTACAATCAAGAGACTGAGAAAAGACTCAGAACATGATAGAGACTCCCCTAAAATGTCTGAGTTCAAATGTGACAGTCCTGGCAAGACCAGCCTTCTTAGGAAGGCTTGGAGAGGCAGTCTCCAGAGAGGAAGGCCCAGGACTCACGTCCTGGCGTGGATGCACGTTAGCTGGGAAATGAAGATGTTGTCACTTGGATGCTCCTGTATGGAATGAGGATAACGATCGTGGCTCACGTGCTGAGCCGTTCAGAAGAACAGGTGGCATAGATGGAGATCATCTGAGCCATTGTGCGAGCCCTATGTGTGTGCTTGCCTGGTAGGAGCCTGCCTATTTCATGTGGCGTCACCTAGCAGCCAGGTTGTAATTTTAACAGGATGGACCCCACACATTGCTACATTGTAACAAGCCTCCCTCCCCATCGGGCAACTGCAGCCTTATTTTCTCATTTAATGACACAACCAAGTATTCACAGGGCATGGAACCCAAGAAAAATGTAAACTTTGGTCTGGGAGCATCCAATGTACTTTTTTTTAAAGACTTATTTATTTATTTGAAAGCCCGAGTTACACAGAGAGAGACAGGGAGAGAGAGAGAGAGAGGTGTCTTGAATCTGATGGTTCATTCCCCAATTGGCCACAGTGGCCGGAGCCAGGAGCCAGGAGCTTCTTCCGGGTCTCCCACATGGGTGCAGGGGCCCAAGAACTTGGGCCATCTTCTACTGCTTTCCCAGGCCATAGCAGAGAGCTGGATCAGAAGTAGAGCAGCTGGGACTCGAACCAGTGCTCATATGGGAAGCCAGCTCTGCAGGCAGCGGCTTTACCTGCTACGCCACAGCGCTGGCCCCTCCAATGTACTTTTTTAAAAAAACTTTTATTTAATAAATATAAATTTCCAAAGTACACCTTTTGGATTATAGTGGCTTTTTCCCCCCATAACCTCCCTCCCACTCGCAACCATCCCATCTCCCACTCCCTCTCCCATCCCATTCTTCATCAAGATTCATTTTCAATTATCTTTATATACAGAAGATCGATTTAGTATATACTAAGTAAAGATTTCAACAGTTTGCACCCACACAGAAACACAAAGTATAAAGTACTGTTTGAGTAGTAGTTTTACCGTTAATTCACACAGTACAACACATTAAGGACAGAGATCCTACATGAGGAGTAGGTGCACAGGGACTCCTGTTGTTGATTTAACAATTGACACTCTTGTTTATGATGTCAGTAATCACCCGAGGCTCTTGTCATGAGCTGCCAAGACTATGGAAGCCTCTTGAGTTCACAAACTCCGATCTTATTTAGACAAGGCCATAGTCAAAGTGGAAGTTCTCTCCTTCTTCAATGTACTTTTAAAAGGTGTCTAAAATGTAGGCAAACCTGATTTGGACAGTGTGGCTCCTAAGGCAACTCTGGATCCATTCAGAGAATGCCTTAATGCCCCTTTATGCTCTGATTTGCTTGTTGAGTTATTCTGTTACCAGGATTCCTGGTGGCACAGAACTCTGCCTGGGTGCCAGGAACCATGAGGGAACTTGAAACCCTGTCTGTTCCCGTGACACTGTCCCTTCTTCTGGAGTCTAGGCTCAGGTGTAGTAAACAAGCAGTCTGCCCTTTAAGCAAGAGCTTCTTTGCTCTGTTTTGTAATAAAAGGAAGGAAGGGAGGGAGGGAGGGAGGGAGGGAGGGAGGGAGGGAGGGAAGGAAGGAAGGAAGGAAGGAAGGAAGGAAGGAAGGAAGGAAGGAAGGAAGGAAGACTATTTGTATACTTGAAAGGTCGCAATAGCCAGGGCTGGACCAGGCCAAACCCAGGAGACTGGGACTCCATCCAGATCTCCCTCATGGCTGGCAGGGGCCCAAACACTCAGGCCATCTTCTGCTGTTTTCCCAGGTGCCTTAGCAGGGAGCTGGATCAGAAGTGGAGCAGCCAGGAGAGGCATCTGGTTTGTACTTCTCTAAAGCAGCCTTATTGAGGTATCATTGGTAAACAAAGTCCCGTGCCTAGTCCATGTGTGATGAGCCAGGACACACCCAGACACTGGTGGCACTGCTACCCAGCTGAGATTGTGGGCCCACTTCCAGGTGAGTTCAATCAAGAAAGGCACCGGCAGGAGCTGTCACACACTGAGTGTACTTGCAACAAACGAGGAGGCCACGGGAAACTGTTTGCAAAGCTGTGGCTCCCTAAGCCAGGGCAGCCCCGGAGTCTTGTGTTTAGGGGTGAATGAACATACAACAAGAGGAAGTGCTTGACATTGACATGGAGGGGTGGGAGCACACCCCCGTGGGCGTAGTCTACACACACGGGAGCACCCCTGTGCTGTGGTGTGCGGTGTGCGTTGTAGTGGTGAGGCTGAAGCAGGTAGGAGGATTCGAGTGATGTTCAGGTTGCCTTTGGGTACTGCCTGGCTCCTGTGCGCAGGCGTCGCACCTGTAGTAGGGTCCAGGCATGCACTTGGGGCAGTGGGGTGGGGGTCGCATCTCCCCAGGACCTCAGTGGAAACCTGTGGATGGCTTTGGGCAGCACCATAAGCTCGGGGAGGTTTAGAGTCTCGAGGTAGAGAGGAGTCCTGGTGAAGACTTTTGAGCAGCTCAGGGCATCAGCGGGTGACAGTCCCACCCACAGCTGAGGTGACAGATGTATGCAACAGCCCTCACCATTTCCCTGTAGCCTCCCCACTCCTCTCTGCAGTAACACCTAATGTGGGACCAACCCTCCTAACAGATGCCAGAGTGGACAGTACTGCCTGGCTGACGAGGGCCCCACGTTGTCCGGCCACTGCAGAACTCACTCGCTGAGCTGACTGAAGCTTTACACCCGTCAGGTGACAGCTCCACCTTCCCTGCCCCTGCCCCCTGCCCCATGACTCCGTTTATCTGCTTCTGTGAGTCTGACGGTGGCCAGGAGTCCCCTCTCCTGCAGGGGATCCATTCAAGACCCCACGGCTGCCTGAGACCACAGATCACACTGAACCCTATCTAGCCTGTGGTTTTTCCTACAGTTTTGATAAAGTTTAACTTATAAATTAGGTACAGTGGGGCCAGCACTGTGGCGGAGTAGGTTAAGCATCTGCCTGCAGCACCGGCATCCCACATAGGCACCAGTTCGAGTCCTGGCTGCTCCACATCTGATTCAGCTCCCAGCTAATGTACATGGGAAAGCAGTGGAAGATGGTCCAAGTGCTTGGGCCCCTGCACCCGTGTGGGAGACCCAGAAGAAGCTCTGGGCTCCTGGCTTTGGATCAGTCCAGCTCTGGCCATTGTGGCCTTTTGGGGAGTGAACCAGCAGATGGAAGACCTCTCTCTCTGTCTCTCCCTCTCTCTGTAACTTTACCTCTCAAGTAAATAAATAAATCTTTTAAAAAATAGGTACAATAAGATACTAACAATAAAAATACAATGGAAAAACTATATAAAATTATTTAATACAAGTTATGTAAAACATATGAATTGTTTGCTCCCAGAATTTTCCATGTGCTGCTTTAGGATTCTGGTTGACTGTGGGTAACTAAAATCACAGAGAGGGACATCAGATAAGGAGGGGACCACGCTGTGCCCGTGAGCGTGTGCTGTGTTTGTCCTTTGAGTTCTGGCCCGTCTGGAATGTGTCCATGCACGTGGTCACAGCCTTGCATGTGCCCAGCAGGCCCAACCCCACTCGTGTTCTGAGAGCCCCCGGGTATCACAGGATGAGGAACGGGAATCTGCTTCCAGTGCATGTTGATGAAGCCTCGTGCGGACCCTAGTGCCCCGTGCGCAGCAGTGCCAGCCAGGTCCACCACTGCCGGCAGCTGGGGGCCGCAGAAGTAGGGCCAGAGGTCCGAGTTGTTGACCCATGTGCCACCTGTGAGCCTCACCCTCCCTGTGCCCCTGCACCCAAAAGAACGTGGCAGGTGTGGGTCTCGGACCATGTCTCCCTCAGGGACAAGAGCCACCTGCACAGTTCACACAGCTGAGCCGGGGGAGCCTTAAGGTCAATGCCTCATGCCCAGGGCTGGCTGGGCCCTCATGATGCCTGCTGGCCCCTAGTAGCAAGGCCCAACTTTCTAGGGATTCCACTCGGCCCAGCCATCCACTCCCCTGCCCTGTGCACCACCGGCCCACCCACTTGCTCCTCCCGCCTGCCCACCTGCCAGATACACCTCTGGCTAAGCCACTTGCTCCTGTGCTGGCCCAGCCCCTCCGTCCTGCCCCTTAGGGATTTGGTGGCAGAGTTGTCCTAATGAAGCCAGCACAGGGCTGCCTTGAGAGTTTTATAGAGAAGGAAATCATGGTGCTTTGTGAGGATGGGGGAGGGGCGGGGACAGGAAGGACCTCAAGGGGAGAGCTCAGAACATTAAGTCAGCAGAGAGAGAGGAGCTGAGCGTCAGTAAGAGGCTGGCAGCAGGCAGGGGCTCCCAGCGGCGGGGGCTCCATGAGGAAGGGGCACTGTAGAAACGAGCCTTTCCATGCTTAATCACAGATTCCCATGGTGCTGGAGGCCTGACACTGAACTTGGACAATTAACGTAATGAAACCTTTTCATGGAGCCCAAGGCCTATTTCCTACCTGGAGATGTCTGGAAGCAGGAGTGGTTTTGTCTTCTCGGAGGTGATTTTGAGAGACAGCTTCTGCGGGGCTGGGCCTGGGGGATGCACCCTGGAGCCTGGTGGGGGCAGGACCCAAAGAGAGACCTTATGCTGATGGCCTGGGAAAGCTGGGAGCTGCTGCCCTGGTTGCCTGGGAGATGGGAGAGGGGCCTGGTGTTTGTGACCCGTGCCTATATTTTGGTCAGTTCCAAGCCACTTGGATCTGATTCTCTGGCTGTCTCTCGTTTTTCTCTGAGACTGGGACAGGGGCCTCATGGGCCCTCTTGGCTGCTCAGTCTCAGCTCGTTAATGTGCATCAGATGTTTGCTCTGTGGGCTGGGGCTGGGGCGGTTATGCCCCTTTTTCACATGAGGCTCGGAGAGGCAGAGCGGCGTGGCCATGTCCCACGACTGGGAGGCAGTGGCACCAGGAGCAGAACTCAGGACACCTGTCCTCGCCAGACTGACTGAGCCGGCCCTTGAGGCTTTGGCAGACCCTGGGCTTCCTCACCACGCAGGGACACCAGCCAGGCTTCCTAGTTCAGTGGTTATAGATGCTGGATGTGGACAGGTGTGAAGGCACCACCCGAGGCCAGGGTTTCCTGCAGGCGTTTGGGAACGGGGTTTGGTTGGTTGGGATGCTGCTGACCTGCATGCAAGGACAGCAGACCTGACGTGTCTAGGGGGTACTCGGGCTGCAGGCCCCTCCACGGCCCAGTGCACCTGCCCACCTGCTGCTGTTGCTCCGAGGCAAGAGGCATCAGAGAGCTGGGCTGTGACTGTGCTGAGCTGAGCTGAGCTGAGAACTGGGCCCTGTGGCGGGGATTCCCTCCGTGTCACACCCACACTCGCCTTTGGCAGGTGGAGGGAGACACAGCTGGGGCCCTGGCGGAGGTAGGGCCTTCCTGGCTGGAGAGCACAGGACCCTGGGCCAGTGCCAGGTCCATCGTGATGGCCGTGAGGACTGCCCTCTTGCATCTGTGGTCACTTTGATATTCCTTACCTGTTAGTCCTGGAGGGTGGCTCCATGCCCAGAGCCCAGACAGCCCTCTAGCTCAGCCCCCTCTGGGGCCTGACCCCTTGTGCCTCCACGACGCCCCTTCCCATAGGAGCCTCAGTGGGCCCTCCCTGCTCCTCGAGGCTCTGCCCTTGACCCCCTGGCAGTGAAGGGCTTCCCAGACAGCTAGTGGCCCCCTCAGAAATCCAGAGCCCTCCTCAGCCCTGCTGATCCCCGGCTGACACTGCCTCAGTCCTTGGCAGGTTTGCCCACTGGATGCACCCTTCCCTCTCCCATTTCCTCGCTGAAGCCAGGGCGAACAATAGCCAGGTCACTGTGTCCCCTGCTCAGGGCCCTCCAGGCTACTTCCCACATCCGCAGAACATGCCCAGCTCCTTCCCTTGGATGCCTCCCTGTGCCCCCCCCGCTATCCCCTGGGCCACTCTGTTGCCCTTCCCACTGTCTGCTTCGTGCCTCTGGCAGAAGTCTTGCCTGGGCCAGGGAGGGGTGGCTGCCCCCTCGTGGGCCTCCCTAGCCGGGGGCTTGCTCTTCCTGAGCCCTCCCCGGTGTGTGTGGGGGTGTCCGGTTCCCCCTCGGGTGTCTGGGCCTCTCATCCAGGAGTACATCTGAGTGATGTCACACTGGTCCTGCTTCCCCTGGGATCCCTGGGAGTGCACTGACTGACCCACGCTGTCCAGCTGGCAACCTGAGCCCCATCACCAGCAGCTGAAGGCTGCAGGCTCACCCTACTCCTCGAGGAGCCCCCCAACCCATCCCCATGCTGCTGTGTTGGTTCCTAGAGGCCGGCCCAGGAGGGCAATCCCAGGCCATTTCCACCGCAGGCCTTGGCTGAGTGGCTTAGCACAGGTAGGGCCGGGTCCCTGCCCTTCCTGGCTAAGGTCCACCCATGGCTACCCTCTGGGTCCTGGCCCAGGACGTGCTTTGAGGATGGACTAAAGGCTGCAGCGACACAAGAGGGCGCACGCCAGCCCCCAGCTCACTGCCTCCCTCCTGACTTGAACCCGACTCGCGCCTGGAGTCCTGTTGAGATGCCCTTGGCTGGTGTGAGTGTGATTGACACGTGTGTGTGCCCAGTCCTAGAACTGGAGCCTCCAGAGGAAAGGCTTTCGCCTTGTGTGCTATGCAGCTGTACCTGAGCACTCGCCTTTTATGATGTTCACGTGAGTGCAAGCTCGCCGTGCAGGCTGCACACCGAGCGGTCGCCTCCCTGCATTTTTGCTGTCACTGTGCCGTCGGCTTGTCGGTTGCTGGTGTCAGTACTCACTGTCTGCCCGTCCTAGCAGCTGCGTAGGTGTTCCACTCTATGGACAAATTCGTTTTTAAATTCAAAAAATATTTTTTTCATTTTATTTGATAAGTGAGAGACAGATACAGAGAGAGAGCTTCCACCTGCTGGTTCACTCCCCAAATGACTGTGGCATCGGGGGGTGGGCTAGGCTGACCCAGGAGCCTGGAACTCCATTCAGATCTTCCATGTGGGTAGCAGGAACCCAGGTACTTGAAGTCTTACCTGCTATCTCCAAGGGTGCAGAT
Source organism: Oryctolagus cuniculus (assembly GCF_051225735.1). Taxonomy (NCBI): domain Eukaryota; kingdom Metazoa; phylum Chordata; class Mammalia; order Lagomorpha; family Leporidae; genus Oryctolagus; species Oryctolagus cuniculus. The sequence goes on from NC_142872.1 coordinate 69,127,643, forward strand.
TAGCAGGAAGCTGGTTTGAAAGCAAAATAGCTGGGACTCCAACCAGGCGCTCCCGGTATGGGATGCAGGCATCCCAAGCAGTGACTTAAGCACTACACCTGCCGCCTGCCCCTGTGGATAGCTTATGTAACCAGATCTCGGCTGATGGGACTTCATGGTTTTGAGTATTTGCCATTTCCAGTAATACTGCATCAGAAACCTTTACACTTGACCTTTTGCCCACCTGTGTGAGGATATTTGTAGGATTAAATTGTACAACTGGAGTGTTGGTTCAATTGTGCATTTTTAAAAAGATTTATTGATTTGAAAGGCAAACAGAGACAGAGGGAGAGGAGAGACAGAGAAAAAGAGAGAGAGATCTTCTATTTGCTGGTTCACTCCCCCACATGGCTGCAACTGCTGGAGCTGGGCCAGGCTGAAGCCAGAAACCAGGAACTCCATCTGGTCTCCCATGTGGGTGACAGGGATCCAAGGACTTAGACCATCTTCTACTTTCCCAGGAGCATTAGCAGGGAGCTGGGTCAGAAGCAGAGCAGCTAGAACTCGAACTGGCAATTTGATATGGGATGCCATCCTTGCGAGGAGTGGCTTAGCCCACTGTGCCACAGCGCCAGCCCGTGTGTGTGTGCATTCTAAAGTCTTGATAGCCATGGTCAGGTGGATCTCTCAGGACAGTGAGCTGGATTCATTTCCCTCCACGTGGGTTCCTGATTCACACCTTTTTATTTTGGCAATCTGGCAATAAAAGGAGTATTGCCAAATACTCCTTTTATTCGGGGTGAGGTTGAACATCTTTGCATATATTTTAAAACTGCACACATTTCTTTTCTGAGAACTGTCCATGCAAACCATTTGTACATTTCTGTTTTTTTAAGATTTATTTATTTGAGAGGCAGAGTTACAGAGAGAGGGAAAGGCAGAGAGAGGTCTTCCATCCGCTGGTTCACTCCCCAAATGGCTGCAACAGTCCGAGCTGAGCCAATCCGAAGCCAGGAGCCAGGAGCTTCTTCCATGTCTCCTACGTAGGTGCAGGGTCCCAAGCACTTTCGAAAATCTTCCACTGCTTTCCCAGGCTATAGCAAGGAGCTGGATTGGAAGAAAAGCAGCTGGGACATGAACTGGTGCCCATGTGGAATGCTGGTGCCATAGGCAGAGGCTTAGCATATTAAACCACAGTGCTGGCCCCTATACATTTCTGTTTCTTGTTGATTTGTAGAAGCACTTTACATATGAAGAACACCAGTCCTTTGTCTGATGTGCATGTGAGGTTGTGTGATGCTGAACCAGGGCTTCCCAGGGGAAAAAAGGAGCTTGGTGGACACTGTTTGTGTGGAGCCCCACTGCATGTGTATTGGATCCCTGTGTGACATCTGCTAGGAGCTGTCTTCCAGGAGGGGAACAGGATGCCAGCAAGCAAGTGGGGTATGAGCTGCAGCCCAGGGGGCTTCGGGCACTGTGGGACAAGCACAGGTGGGATTGCAGAAGCTTCTCAAGACCAGACTGTCCTCAAAGGCTATCCAGACACATTGGAAGAGGATACCCTGGAAACGGGTGCTCGGGCAGGGAGCTGAGGTTGCAAGACTGATCCCCCAGGCCTGGGCTTATCTCATCTCACGAGACCGCCCTACTCCCATTATCTTTAAATTGCTTGCCAATCCTGGAAGAGGAGACTTCACATACAAACCCAGATGTCTGGCTTATTTACAAGAGTAAGGCGGCCCTGCCATATGGTCACATGGCCTTCTTGCCCCTGCCGGCCGCCAGGGACTGGAGGCAGCCTGCCCAGTGCCCACCGTCACCATGCCCGTCATCCCCACTGCACCCCTGTTCTGAAGTCCCGCTTCCACGTGACTCTCCTTCTGGGAGCAAAGTATTACTCAGTCAAGAGTGCAAAAACAAAAGCTAAGCCAAGAGGGCCTCCTGTTCCAAGGGAAAACGGGAGACAACGTGTTTCTTCCCGGAAATGCAGACGGCTCCTCTGTGCTTCTCAAGGAAGCGGTGTTCGTCTGGGTCAAAGAGAGGGCCATTGTGAAGATCACCAGCGTGGCTGCCTGGCCCGCTCTGCAGCCACCCAGTCCGTGTGGCCGGCAGGCAGGGACCCTGCGGTCAGCAAGGCCCAAATGAGGGCTACTTTTGTCCTGTGGCCCACAGCTTATTGTCTGGGTGGCACCTCCGGGCTGTCGCCATGTGCCGGGAGCCATGGCAACGGCTTTCACAGGAAGACAGGGGAGGTCAGGGGCAGCATGCACCCACTGCGGCTGCAGTGAGCATGCGCCGAGCCCACCTGCTCCCCTGAGCAAAGCTGCTTCCCTGCTTCTACCCTGCGTGCACCCCCTTTTGAGGGGCGGCAGCCAACTGCTTGTGCATGTGAAAGTGTGTGTGCTGGACTATGCACACACGTGAGTGCACACATGTGAGCAGGTGTGTGGATGTGAGCACACAGGTGAGAGTGTATGTGTGTGTGCTTGTGCATGCGTGTGTGCCGGAATATGCACACATGTGAAGGTGCACACACTGTGAGCAGCTGTGTTCATGTGCAAGTATATTGGACTGTGCGGGGGTGTGACACAGTATGCACGTTTGAGTGGGCACACGTGTGTGATGGTGCATGGCCCTCACAGGCTATGGTGAGCTGATGCTGGCCAGGGCCTGGCCAAAAGCTGCTACCTAAATACTTAATGAATGAGTGGATGAACAGACGAATGAATGGAGACGTAGGTTTGGGGGTCAGAGGAGGGGGTGCTGTGGGCTTGGCCTGGTAAAGGGCCTGGGGACGGGTCAGGGAGGCGCAGGAGGAGGAGCAAGAGTTGTGGGGACAGAAAGGGACTCTGGGGACGGCACCTGTGCCCCAGGAGCAGCTGCTGCCCAGAGGCAGAGAGGGGTCTGAGTGGCACTCAGAGCAGGAGGCCTTAGCCCTGTGCACAGACCAGAGCGGCCACTCACACAAGCGTCTTGGTGCTGGCTGCGGCCTGGCGGGGTCACATTGGCCTTTAACCAGGAAGGGGGAACCCCAGGCGGCAGGGAGTGGCAGTGATGTCTGCAGGCTTGTCCTCTGTAGCCCTGGTGCATCCCAGCCAGGGCCTGGCCCTGCGCCTGCCTCTCCCACCCCTCCCGGTTCTCAGGGAGGCCTCCGGTCTGGGCTTGCAGTGCATCCTCCCCCCCCTCCTTTTGTGAGGAAAAGCCCCTGCCAGGCTTGGCCCTGGATTAAATTCACAGGATTCAGCACTCACTCTGATTTCTGATTTCCTCCCTCCCTAAATGGGGCTGATCAAATTAAGCCCTGTCAACACCTTGGTTCCACAGCCGGCTTGGTACTGTGTGGGGCGCTTTGGGGAATAGGGGGAACCCCTGCCGTCTCCTTCACTGCAGCTGGGGTCTTGGCTAAGGCAGTGGCCTGTCTCCTATCAGAAACCCGCCCCCTTTAGCTTTGCCCTCTGCCATCTCCCAGGGCACTTGCACCCCGACCCCCGGCACACTGTTACAGACACAGGCCATGGGGCTGGCATCCCCCGGGCTGTACTGGGCAGCCTCATGTCCAGGGTCCCTGAGAATGGACCCTCCACATTCCAGTAAAACAGCCCAACACACTCTCCCATTTATTTATTCATTTATTTTTTAAAAATATGTGTTGATTATTTTTTAAATATTTATTTATTTATTTGAAAGTCAGAGTTACACAGAGAGAGAAGGAGAGGCAGAGAGAGAGAGAGGTCTTCTAATAGCTGGTTCACTCCCCAGTTGGCTGCAACAGCTGGAGCTGTGTCGATCCGAAGGCAGGAGCTTCTTCCAGGTCCCCGACGTGGGTGCTGGGGTCCAAGGATTTGGGCCATCTTCCACTGCTTTCCCAGGCAGTTGCAGAGAGCTGGATTGGAAATGGAGCAGCTGGACTCGAACCAGCGCACATATGAGATGCTGGTACTGCAGGCGGCGGCTTTACCCACTATGTCGCAGCATTGGCCCCAACACACTTTCCCATTTAGAGCACCTGGATGTGGATACCTGCTGGTGGGGTATGGCTAGGGCTGCTCTGACGTGGGGACTCCAGACACCAGCAAGGCACTAATTCCTGCTGGAGGCACTTGTCAGAGCAGAAGCAGAGGGGGTGGGGGTGGGGGTGTCAGATTCCAGAAACCCTTAGGCGTGTAGGGTGGGCAACTTTGCAGGATGGGGAGAAGCAGTGCGGGTTCTGGGTGGATGCAAGTGCCCTGTCCCAAGGAGAAGGAGTGGCTGGGGCAGATGAGATGCCCAGACCCACAAGGCTATGGACATGCTGAGTGTGCAGTGCCAGAGGGCCTTCCAAGGAGCACGGCCCAGGAGGCAGCCAATGTCCACACCAAAAACCGGGGCGAGTATCCAGCCAGCAGAGGGTTTCTGGCTGTTGAAGTCCTTTACAGGCTATGGGGCTCCATCTGAAACCTGGGCCATCAGCACCCCACTTACTAGCCTTGTGCTTCCCCCACATCATAGACAGAATCCCAGGAAATCCTCCCTCCTGTGGGGACCTGTGGTGTCTGTGTTTTGTTCTGAAGTTCACAGTGTTTTCACGCCAGTCTCGCCCCTGGCCCCCACCATCTGCTCGCAGTGGGCTGGGGAACCTCATGCCCAGATGACTCTTTTTCAGTTCCCCTTCCCAGCCACCCACCCAGCACAGAGCCCGTTTGGTGCCCTGGGATCCTTGTTAGCTTGAGCAGGTGCTTAGCAGGGCAGGGTTCGGCCGTGTCCCTGAAGGCCACATGAGCTGGTTGTTGAAGGACTGTCAGGAATCCTTGGGGCTGGGTGGGCTGCAGAAGCTGGCTGGAAGGTGGTGCCAGGAGTCTGGACAGTTCAGGGGCGTAGGGGGCCAGGGAGCTTGGGAAGCTCTATGTGCAGGTAGGCACAGGGGCTCTGAGAACCCCTGGCCATCCAACATGGCCCTGCTGGCTTGTGCCAAGCTCAGCGGCTCCATACCTCTGTCCCACACTGTGACATCACTCCCCAAAGACACCTATTTGGGTGCTGAACCCAAGCCTGGCTGCTTTCCCTGGGCCACAGACCTTAACCTCACAGCAGACTGTCTCCTCTCTCTATGCTGGGGTCCCTCCAGAAAGCAGGGCGGGGTGCCCGCACAGGGAGAAGAAGGGTAACACTGACTGATGCCTCGGTTGGTCTGGGCTGTTCTGGCTGCACCCCCAAACCATGGAGTCCAGCTTGGGCTGGCGCGGGTGGTCACAGCCGTGTGTGTGTGTGTGTGTGTGTGTGTGTGTGCACGCATTAGGACTCGTGTGGATGTAAGGGACGGGAAGCTGGATGATGAGTGGACTCCATCAGCTGGAGCGCCCAGAGCTGCGTCAGCTTCAGCCGCGAGTGAACTTGGAGACCTGCGTGGTGGCCCCAGCAGGTGGCTGTACTCGGCTCCTGGCCCAGCAGGTGGCTGTACTCGGCTCCTCTCAGGAGGAGGAGGGTGTTTAGCAGCTCAGGAAAGAGTCTGTGCGAGGGGCCTCCAGGAAGTTCCTGGGGATATAGAACAAAAGGGTAAGTTTATTTTGGTGCAAAAAACTGTTCAGTCCACCCCTAGTGTTTTCATGCTACACATTTCCATGAACTTTCTGAAGCACACCAGCAAACGACGCGGGGTTGAAGGTTGGCCCTGCTGAGGCACAGGGGCTGGGAGTGGGGGAGGCTAACTCATCAGAGGACAATCCAGGAGGCACCCAGGCAGGGGCAGGAGGATGCCGCCAGGCTGAGTGCAGCTCTGTGTCCACCCCTGAGCACTGGCCATCGCCCCTCTGCCCTGGGGATACAAGCGCCACGGGCCGTATCTTCCCGCATCTCCAGAGCTCCGTTATCCTCCCTGACGTACCTGGGAGATCAGGCAGGCCCACAAGTTTATGGAGCTTCCAGCCCTGGGCTTTGGCACGGCTGTGAGTGACCCCACGGGGCCTGATGGACGCACGCCCCAGGAGCAGCTCCCCACTCCCCCATTCCACCGCGAGCCATCGGAACGACCCCCTGGATGAGCCACGTCTACTGCAGTTGGGAAAATTAATTGAGATTGGGTAATAAAGTTAGAAAGGGCTGCCATGAAATCATGGTAATGAGCCTCTTTTAATCACGCGCGCCAGGGGGGCTCTGTGCTGATGGCCCCTGTGGGGCTGCGCCTGCTCTCGCGTCCCAAAGCCTCGGAAGAGCCTGCTGCCACCGACCACGCCCCTGCTGGGCCTGCTCCTGCTTCCGCGTACGCAGGTTTTGTCTTAATGGCCACTGTCCCAGGAATCTGCAGCCCCAGAGTGGTTTTCTGTGGCAGTTGATGAGGGAGGGAGGTGACTTTCTTCCAGCGTGTGCTCTGACAAGCGGCTGGGGCCCTGGGCTTGGCCCTTCCAGGACCCTGGCCATGGTTGTCAGTGGGAGGAGCCAGGCTGGGTTCCTGGCCTGGGTGTTTGCTCACACGGGGGCCTTACTGTACTGCTGTAAGCCTCACTCCCCCTCTTCCTGAGCAGCAGTGTGGTCCCTGCTCCACGGGGCCGATATCATGAGGGGTTAGGCCTCGGGGACTCCTGAGCACTGGGGAAGGAACGGGGGTTTGTTCTCTGCGTGATTCATGGCTGGGGGTAGCAGCACAGCACCTGTGTCCGCCTGAGGACACCCAGCAAGTGCCGGCAGAGGCCAGGGGAAGTGGCTCATGGGAGGCAGGCGAGGAGGCATCAGGAAAGCCTCGGAAGCCTGCTCAACACCAAATCCTAAGCAAGCATTGAGCTACATTTTCTTCTAGCACTTCTGTAACTGCATCTTGATTACCCCAGGTCACCGATCCTCCTGCAGTTGGAGTAAGGCGTGAGGCCAGAGTTGGATCTTTTGCACTTACCGTCTAACCAGTTGTCTTAATGTCATAAAAACAAACACAACCTGCACCTTTTCAGCCCCAGTGCCTGACTTCTAACCTCTGGGGAGCACTATGTGGGGGTGCACCCTCCACATCTGCCCCCTCACCCGCCAATGGCACCCACGTTGTTTCCAGAGGCCTTCAGTCTGCTCTCAATTGCCTCCTTTCCAGCTCACAGCAAGAGAGGGCTGTGGGACAGGGGTTACTCTGAGGAGGACGCTGGAGTAACCCGTGGCCACCCTGTGTCTTTAGGATGTGCACCGTCAGGTGCTCTTGCATGTACCTGACCAGGGCCAGGCCCCAAGACTTCCCTTCCAGCCTTGACTGCCACTGTTTGCTTCCTTTATCGGTTGCTGGCCTTGTGCATTTGCCATTGGAGCAACTATTTATGATTTACATGTAAATGAATACCGGCCGTGATTACTGTTAAAACAGAGGCTAACACACACCAGCTGTGTAAGGAGAGGCTGGCACTGCCCCTGGTGGATGGAGGCTCCAGGAGGAGAGGAGTGGATGAGTCTCCGAGTCACAATCTGATGTTGCTTTGCTGGGAGTTGACCAGGCCCCTTCTGGGGACGTCGTGAGCAAGATTACGAAGTGAATCTTGGGAAACACAGGGCCCAGGGCAGGTGGGTGCCTGGCAGGGCTGAGGTGAGCACCAGGTGCTGGGTGTGCAGCAGAAACACAGCCAGAGGGAGGGGGCAGCTCTGCACCTTCTGCTTCCTGGCTCAAGTGGCCGAGCTGCAGCTCTGGGGGAGCTGAGAGCCGTGAGTGTCTGTACAGCAGGAGGAAGAGCCCCTCCCTGCACATAGCCAGACAGGCCAAGTGCTGATGGGTGCCCGGGCCTGGGTCAGGAAGATGTCCCGAGCGGAGTGGGCTCTGGGAGATGATCATCTGCCTCTTGGATGCGCAGGGCTGCAGTGAGGCCCAGCTGCCCCATGTCACCCTTCGTCAGCCTCCAGGGCATTGCCCTTGTCCTGTCTTCTGTGCTGGGCTGCTGGTCCCTGTACTGGTGTCTTCCCTTTGCTTGATTGCCTCTTTGTCTTGCTGGAGTGCATCCTTCACTACCTCTTAGATGGTGACGGCTAAGACTGGGACAATTCCTGAGTGTTGAGGACGAGACTGGCTTAACTACTTGGAGTGCTTGACGGGTAAATGCTTTGAGGACTTACAGGTCTGGGAATGTTTTTGTTCCATTTTTCATACTTGTTTTGGAAAATTTGTCAGGGTTCAGAATTCCAGTTGGAAAATGATTTTTCTTCAGTTTTGAAGGCTTTCCTCCTTTGTTTTCCTTCATCTAGCTGCTTTTGAAAAGTCAGAGTCATTCTGAATCCAACCGTTTGTCCCTGCACTTCTGTAATCAGCTTGTTCCCTCCCAAGCTTGTAGAGAGTTCTGGAATCTCATGATGACGCGCCAGGGTGTGAGTCTGTTTTGCTGCTGTGTTGAGGTCTGCCTTCCAGGGTGGCATTTTCTTGCATCATGTCACCAACCATTTACTCTGGAGCTTCTGTTTTCTAGCTGATGGCTCTCTCGCTAGGTCCTCTGAACTTCCTTTCCTGTTTTTTTCTGATTAAGTCTCCATCTCACTGAGAGATCTCTCAGTTCTGTCTTCCCAGTCGTCCCACTGAATTTTCTTTCTTTTTTTTTTGCTTTATTTTAATCTTTATTTAAACAATCCAAAGGCAGCAACTTCTTTTTTTTTTTTTTTTGACAGGCAGAGTGGACAGTGAGAGAGAGAGACAAATAGGTCTTTCTTTGCTGTTGGTTCACCCCCGCAATGGCCACTGTGGCCGGCGCACTGCGCTGATCCGAAGCCAGGAGCCAGGTGCTTCCTCCTGGTCTCCCATGCGGGTGGGGGCAGCTCTGCACCTTCTGCTTCCTGGCTCAAGTGGCTGAGCTGCAGCTCTGGGGGAGCTGAGAGCCGTGAGTGTCTGTACAGCAGGAGGAAGAGCCCCTCCCTGCACATAGCCAGGACAGGCCAAGTGCTGATGGGTGCCCGGGCCTGGGTCAGGAAGATGTCCCGAGCGGAGTGGGCTCTGGGAGATGATCAAGGACCTGGGCCATCCTCCACTGCACTCCCGGGCCACAGCAGAGAGCTGTACAGGAAGAGGAGCAACCGGGACAGAATCCGGCACCCTGACCGAGACTAGAACCAGGGGTGCCGGCACCGCAGGCAGAGGATTAGCCTATTGAGCCGCGGCACCGGCCCAAATGCAGGAACTTTTGCAATGCCTTACTAGAGGGCTGCCTCACACTGAGCCATCATTTCTGGAGAGGAAGAAACTGTGGCTTCAGGCACGTGACTGAAGTTTGGCCATGTCCCGTCAAGATCCCAGGGGCAGAAAGCTCAGCACGAAGAATTCTGCCCAAGCTTCTCAGACAGGTACTTCTTCAACTCTTCCACCACTTGCAGAGGCTCAGGGAACTTGAGTTTCCGTGGGAGGCCCTTAATCCCAGTCCAGAGCTCCGCGCGGCTGCCGTCCAGGCAGAGCAGCATCACCTCAAGACTGCCCCTCCGAGGCTTGGAGGGGTTCACCGTCACTGGAAGCTCCGGCACCTGCAGGCGCAGCGCCTGGCTCAGGGCCGCGGCGCTGCGCCCATAGACGCGTCAGCTCATGCAATGCTCAATGACGATCTCCCCCACTCCCTGCCCGCCGTTTGCCAGCTTCTCCCGCTTCTCCACGGATGCGACAGGGCGGCCTCGGCTTTCCGCTTCCTCTTGCCCGGAGCCATGGTGACTTTTACAGCCCTACCGGAAACAGAGCCGCCCTCTCTTGAAGGAGCAGAAAGCGCCCCACGGCCTCCCACATGACCCAGATTCAGGGCCTCTGAGTTGGTCATTTCTGCTGACATGGTTTTTTTTTCTTTCTTTTCTTTTTTTTTTTTTTAAGATTTGTTTATTTATTTATTTGAAAGTCAGAGAGAGAAAGAGAGAGAGAGAGGCCTTCCATCCGCTGGTTCTCTCCCCAATTGACCGCAACAGCTGGAGCTGAGCTGATCCGAAGCCAGGAGCCAGGAGCCAGGAGCCTCTTCCAGGTCTCCTATGCAGGTGTAGGGGCCCAAGGACTTGGGCCATCTTCTACTGCTTTCCCAGGCCATAGCAGAGAGCTGGATCAGAAGTAGAGCAGCTGGGACTCGAACCAGCGTCCATATAGGATGCCAGCACTGCAGGCTGCGGTTTTGTCTGCCACGCCACAGCGCCGGCCCTGATATGGTTTTCATTTCAAAGAACTCTCCATCACTCTCCTGTTCTCGTCTCGTGAATGTCACAGCTCCTTCCGGCTTTCAGACAGTGCCCGTAACAGCTTCCCCATCTTCCAGTGTGGGCCCCGCCCATTTTCCTCTCTGGTTGAGCTACAGTATCCTGGGAGGCAGTCAGGGGAGTGGCTGGAGTCCTGATACCCGTGTAGCCCTCGCGTCTTCAGTGTGGAACCTTGACCCTCAGCTACACCTGATGCCTGTGGCCCAGAGACCCTCTTTTCCACCCTTCTGGGGGAGAATGAACCACAGACCAATGCCAGTGCACAGAAGGGGCTGTTCCTGCAACACAGACTGCCAGGCCTCCAACTGCAACTCACTTCCAGCTAACCCCTCGCCACTACCTCTGGAGGGACATGGTGCCCTGAGCTCTGGGCTTTGGCGGAGTCAGAGATGCACACAGGGGAGCAGCAGCTCCGCCTACCCACCTCAGCGTCCATCATCGCAGACAGCTCCCGTGCTTCCCAGTCCCTCACTGTTCCCTTGCCGTTTCTTCTGCTGCTGATCCCTCTGGCTTGTGTCTTAAAAAAGAAAAAAGCTGTGTGCGCGTTCAGTGTAGCAGTTAGGGCACCGATTGAGACACTGGCATTCCGTAGCAGAGCACATGGGTTTGAGTCCCGGTTCTGCAGCTGATTCTGGGTTCCTGTTGCTGTACAGGCAGCCTGTGATGGCTCAAGAACTTGGGTCCCTGCCATGCCCAACCCACCCAGCCTCTTCCATATGGACATTTGGAGAGTGGACCAGAGGATGAGATCTCTCTCTGCCTCTCTCTGTCTCTCTCCTTTTCCAATAAGTTAGATGATTTTTAAAAATTTAAAAACTCTCTTCACTAAGGTTTCAATGGCGTTCCAGCCAGGAAGGAGATACATTAGATGTGTGTCCCATCCGGCTTTTCACCCAGAAGCCCTGTGCATGCGTGGACCTGTGTGGCGACTTCCTGCGAAGCCCCGTTCGTCTGTCTTTCCTGACCCCAGCACCACGACGCTCACTTACTCGATTTCATTTCCTGTTCTGTGAACTTGAAAGACAGGCACCTGCCTGGTTATTGTTCTTCCTCCACAGTTCTCTGGCTGTTCTCACGTGCATAGTCTCCAGGCGAATTCCAGAAGTGCTTCGTTGGATTTCACAGTTCTGTGGTGGAGATGGTGTTAAATCTACAGATCTTTCCCACCCAGGCTTATGTCGCCGTGTCCCCATGTCCTGGGGTTTTTCCTTTGTATTGGTGTACACCTGTAGACTATGTCCTGTTACTCTTGTGTGGTCTTTACACACCCAGTATTTCTGTTTATTCCTGGGTATTTTGTGGATTTCATTGCTAAGTTGAAAAGCTCTTTTCTCCACTCTGCTTTCTAGCTGGTGTTGCTATGAACACACAAGGTATTGATCTTTGCGTCCCTACTGTAGGCAAGGTGGGAGTTTTCTGTTCCGTGGAGGTTTGGTAGAACTCCACTGGGAAGGCTCTGGGCTTTTCCAGCTACTTCTCAAGGTCATGATTTATTCAGGTTTTCTACTTGAGCCAACAGTTGGAATCTGTTTTCTGTTTAGTCTGGGCTCATTAGAATGGTGCTTTGGATTCCTGGAATTTAGGAATTTTTTTAAAGATCTGTTTCTTTATTTATTTGGAAGGCAGAATGAGAGAGACAGAGAAGGAGAGACAGAGAGAGAAAAAGGTCTTCCATCTGCTGGTTCACTCCCCAAATGCCTGTAATAGCCAGGTGTGGGCCAGGCAGACGCTGGGAGCCAGGAACACCATCCTGGTCTTCCACATGGGTGGCAGGGGCTGAGCATTTCAGCCGTCTTCCTCTGCTTACCCAGGCGCATGAGCAGAGAGCTGGATCAGAGCTGAGACTCAAACCAGTGCTTCAGTACGGGATGCTGGTGTTGCAGGCTGTGGCTTCAGCTGCTGTGCCACACGCTGGCTCTGCCTTTAAGGTTTAAGGGGTTTCCTTTTTATTGCTGTTTCTGATTTCGTCTCAGTTGACACTATTTCTGAGTTTTCTTTGTGTTCTAAGGTGTGATCAGCTTTGGAATTTGGTCTACACATGTTTAAGAAGGGTGTGCTGGGGTTGAGGCTGTGGCATGGTGTCTTCAGCCTCTGCCTGCAACTCTGTCTTCCCAGGGTGGCACCAGTTTGAGTCCTGGCTGTTCCACTTCTGATTCAGCTCCCTGCTAATGCACCTTGGAGGACAGTGGAAGATGACCCAAGTCCTTGGGCTCCTGCACCCATGTGGGAAATCCAGAAGAAGCTCCTGGTGCCTGGCTTTGGCCTGGTCCAGTTTACAGGCTGTTGTGGCTATTTGGGGCGTGAACTGGCTGATAGAAGATTCTCTCTCTTTCTCCCTCTCCTCTCCTCTCCTCTCCTCTCCTCTCCTCTCCTCTCCTCTCCTCTCCTCTCCTCTCCTCCCCTCCCCTCCCCTCCCCTCCCCTCCCCTCCCCTCCCCTCCCCTCCCCTCCCCTCCCTTCCCCTCCCCTCCTCTCCTCTCCTCTCCTTTTCCTCTCTTTGTAACTCTGCCTTTCAAATAAATAAATACATATTTTTAAAAGGGGGTACGTGCTTTCTGGTTGTTGGGTTTGAGTACCAGATTGTCTTATTCAGTGAGAACCTTCACGTATTTCTGTGAGCTCCTATCTAATCCATACGATGTTTTCAGTAATTGTATTAAAGTGCATGTGTAACTGTGCACTGCTCCCTGGGCCCTGCTGAAGCTGTTAGGAGCCCCAAGCTGTATGTCTGCTTGTCTTTGCCATGAGTATTTATCAGCCCACCCCCCTGAATGTCGTGGATTCCTCTGACTACGATAACACCCAGCTTCTTTTTGTTGGCAGTTACATGGCACGTGTTTGTTCGCCCCATTTGTTTTAGCCACTCCTGTCATTGTGCCTTGCACGAGTAATTCGTAGCTGGGTTTTGTCCCAGCACAAGGCCCTCTGCCTGTCATTGTACTTTGTTTCCCCCTCCCTCCCACCCCATTTGTTTTAGCCACTCCTGTCATTGTGCCTTGCACAAGTAATTCGTAGCTGGGTTTTGTCCCAGCACAAGGCCCTCTGCCTGTCATTGTACTTTGTTTCTCCCTCCCTCCCACCCCAGTCTGGCCTGCCTGGCCCTGCTGCACCTGCCCATCCTACCAGCCCGACTCCCTGCTCCCACGAGGACCCTGACCCCTCTCTGAATCCCTGCCACACTCCTGTCTGTGGGGCAGTAGGGAAATGGAAGTTTTCTGACCCTATGGCCTCTCTCTGCGACCTACCATGGGGCCTTACTGGCAGGCTATGGAGAGAAAGGTTGGGGAGAGGCTGTCTCAATTTAGGGAGAAATAAGGGAACGTTCTCCCTGAGGAGCTGACACTTCAGCTGACATCCGAAGGGCAGGAGAAAAGAGGGCAAGGTCATTGCCTGGAGCAGGCACAGTGCATGGCACTGGGCTGTGCCTCTTGACTCCCAGTGGTGTGCGTGTGAGTGGTGGCGGGTGCCAGTGGGGAGCAAGCGCGTCCCTGCCTGCAGGGGCTCTGGGGGCAGCCTTAGTGGTAGCGAGAGCTCAACTTCGAGGACTGAAGATCGTTTCTCCTGGGCCTTGCAGGGGGCTCCTGCAAGGCCTGGTAGGGGCTTCAGTTTGGGCAGCAGCAGACAGGGCAATCCAGGTGAAGGGGCTGGCCCAGCCAAGGGGCTCAAGGCATTGCACAGGGGGTGGTGATACCCAGGCGCCCTTGACATTGCTGAGCTGGCGCCTGCTGCTGATGCTCCTGGGGCTGCAGACCCAGGCCCACATCCTGCGTCGCCAGGCTTGGTGTGCTGCTTTCCCAGGCTAACCCTTGGTGCTGAGGAAGTGCAGGAGCCACAGGATCTGACCCAAAGGCCTGGCTGCAGGCCCCAGGCCGTGTGGTTTGACCGAGGGCTCTGATGATTGTCTTATCATTCTGCTCCTCTTGTTCCTTGCCACGTGTCTGGTGTTGCTGTCACCAAGCGTCGATGCTGGCGAATTCTTGAAGAAAAGAGACTCCTGTGACTTGTGTTCTTGTGGCTGGAGGGCTCAGATAGCATGGTGCTGGCCTCCTTGCAAGGGTCCCCCGGCGGCATCACAGTGCCAAGGTTGGCATCACAGTGGTGGGACATGCGGGGGACAGAAAGCCAGACAGAAGGTCCCGGCTACTCTCTCAGAACAACCTGCTCTTGGGGAACTAATCCAGTTCCACAAGACCCGACTCACTCCTGTGATGACCCATTCTTGAGAGTGGAGATCCAAGGATCTTGGGACCTTCCTCCAGGCCGCGCTTCTTAAAGGCTCCATGACTTCAACAGCACCCACCCGACTGGGGACCAAGCCTACATCACATGAACCTTGGCAGGGAGGGGGTGGGGGGTGCATTCAAACCACAGCCAAACCACAGCATAACTGAAGTGGGGACAAGCGTGAGAACAGGGTGCAGTCAGTGTGGGGACCTGGCTGATGGCTGAGAGAGCACATATCCTGAGAGGGCTGGGCAGCTCCCAGGACATTGGCAGGTGCAGCCCTCAGCCCTCGCACTCAGGGGTGCAGGCAGTGTGCTTTGCCATCTAGGATTGTAGGTGATCTTGGCTACTCTGACCTGCCTGCTCCCTGCTTCCCTGCCTGGCTGTGGCTTCCTCACTCCCTGCGGAGGAGTTCTGCTCCCCCCCATCCGGTTTTCTCACCAGGCTGCTGATGGGTTCTTTGCTGGGAGCCTTCTCTTCCATTCCAGACACTCTAAAAGTGGGGACGGCTTGTGGATGCTTCCTGCTGCCTTCAGGAAGGGTCCCCGGACACAGGGAATGCCGGGAACTAGTGCGCTCTTTAGTCACAGATGGAAAAGGTAGGGTCCTGGAGCTGGCGCTGGTGCTGTGGTGAACCACAGCTTACAATGCTGCCACCCCAATCAGAGTGCTGATTTGAGTCCCAGCTGCTCTTCATCCCTTCCAGTTTTCTGCTGATGGGCCTGGGAAGGCAGAAGGTGATGACCTGAATATTTGGGCCCCTGCCACTCATGTGGGAAAACACGATGGAGTTTCTGGCTCCTGACTTCAGTCTGGCCCAGACCTGGCTGTTGTAGCCATTTGAGGAGTGACCCAGTGAATGGAAGACTCCCCGCCTAACCCCCGCCCACCCCATGTGTGTATGTGTGTATGTGTGTATGTATGTCCCTTTCTGTTGCTCTGCCTTTCGAATAAATAGATGTCTTTAAAAAAAAAAAAAAAACAGAAAACAGTGGTGCAATACTAATAACTCTGCTTGAGGTGGAATCACATTTCCAAAGCCTTTTTAGAACTCTGCCCTTCTGCACGCACCTGTAGCATGCCGCTGAGTTGGAGGCTGTGCCTGCCTAAGCAGCTTCACGGTGGGCCCCGTACCAGCCCCGGCCAGGGTGAGGGTCGGGGGCACACAGTGATGCCTGCGAGGACAGGACGCATGGAAGGAGGTGGCAGACAGACGGCAGTAACCCAGGCCCTCAGTGTATAGACCAAGGTTACCCCGGGGGTGGCCCTACCTCCTGATTTCTCAAGAGAGATGGAATATTCTAGATTTTTTTTAAACGTGAACGCATGCAGCTTTCAACTGTCAACCAAATTGGGTGTTTCTTAAAGACCTTGCTGGCCCTGCCGAGGGGCCTCCGTGGCCTGGCTGTGCCCTGTGTGGGGCCCTCCACTTGCAGGGGCGGAAGGGAACAGCCAGTCTGTTTCCCAGGGGAAGAGTTCTCTGTGGAAATTACTGTCTTCCTGCCTCCCAAGGTGGTTCTGAAGGTGAGCAGCTGTCCTGCTCGTGGGAAAGGCAGAGAAATAAATGTATAAAAATAGAGCGGCAATTCCTCAGCCCCCTTGGCAAGGTGGAAGGCATCGGCATGTCCCCAGGGAGTACAGGGCTGACCCTGTGTCCGCTGTGGGCTGCTGAGCCGAGTGGTTGCATTCTGTACGGGCACTGCCCCCGGGGCTGCCGGCCCCAGAGCGGCACTTGCCAGTGCATCCATGTGTGCAAGCCCATGTGTGTACACATGTATGTGCATGTGTGTGAGCGTGAGGGACAGAAACCTAGGCCGCTGCTCAGCCCTGCCCCCAGCTGCCTGCTCCTCTCTGTCAAAGCCCTCATCTACTTCCACTTCCACTCCTCCCCAGGGTGCTGCCTACCGCAGCCCCTGCCTCCCACCTGCAGCTCTGAGGCAAGCAGCAGGGGGAAGGCGAGAGCTCCCGGCTGAGACTCGGTCTTCCCAGCTGTGAAATGGGGACAAGGCCTCACACCTGAGACCCCAAGCCGACCCTAGTGGTCAGCACTAGACGAGGAGATGTGTGCCTGGGGCCAGGTGGAGGGGGCGACCTGGTGCCAGGCTGGGTGAGTGGCTGGGCCGCCTCCAGAGCCTGTCAGAGCTGCCCTGACCCGTATGGTGTGGCCCCTGCTCTTATCCGTGGTGGGTAGAGGGGAAAAATGAGAAGAGTGGAGGTGCTATGGTGGGGGCAGAGACAGCTGGGCTGGGCTCTCCCCCCATACCCAGGCTGCAGGGAGGCTGGACCCAGACCCTACCCAGGGGTTGGTGATGTCATGTGTGGTTCTTAGTGCTCCCAAGGACAGGAGCCTCGGAGCACCCGCCCCGGGAATACCTCAGGGAAGCAGGACCCTGGAGTAAGGGCCTGCCTCGGGAGGCTGCCAGCCAGGGCCCTGGCACCCAGGCTCGGCAGGCACTGGGTCGTGTGACTGAGGCTGCCATCCATGGCAGAGCACCAGCCCACCCAGCTTCGCTGCCACCCCCAGAGGGCTGCAGAGGAGGGCTGAGAACTGGCACGGGGGTCCCAGGAGCACTCCAGACCCAGCAGGAAGGCAGAAGCCTCAGCTTTGTGGACTGTGGGAACAACATCCTGGGGTCCTGGTCTGGCCGCCCACATAGCCAAGTGCTGGGCCTGTGGGGGAAGACTGGGGGAGCTGTCCTGAGCAGCGCTCACTTTGGTCCATGCACCATCTTAGCAGCAGTGGCAGGTGCATTTCACCCGGTGGGGGGTGGGGGAGGCCTGGACAGGAGGAGGGGCTTGAGCCTGAGCAGAAGGCCTGGGAGGGGGCTGGGCTGTGGGACATAAGCTATCCGCTCTGAGTGTTGGTTTCCCAGTTTTAATGGGGCCGTGGCACCTGGGATGCCCACCCCTTGGGAGTGCGCGAGTAGGTGGAGCGACCCAGCTCTGCCCACTCTCACTCTGGGCTGTGCTTTGACCTCTGTTCCTGGGTGCCAGCCCCGGGCTTCCCACAGCTGTGGTAATCTCACAGGGGCACCGTGGCCCTTGCTGTTAGGAGCTGGGGAAAGGGCCAGCCTTGAAGCCACCGAGGTGTTGGTTTGAGCCTGCGGAGTGGGAGCCCGCTTGGCAAGTCCCCGTTGCCCGTCCCTGGTTCTAGCTTGCTCTTCTGTGAAACGGGCACCTGAGTTCAGGGCGCTGTGCTGAGCTGCATCCTGCAGAGAGCCTGGCTGCCGCTGAAGGCTGGGTCCTTCCCTTGCAGGGGCCTTGGCAGGCAGCCTGGACGGCCTCAGCCGAGCGCTGGGCGTCATGGAGGAGCGCGTGAACAGCTCGCGGCGGAGGGCGCGCAGGCACGCCACGGACGACGACTACAACATCGAGGTCCTGCTGGGCGTGGACGACTCCGTGGTGCAGTTCCACGGGAAGGAGCACGTGCAGAAGTACCTGCTCACGCTCATGAACATCGTGAGTGTGGCCGTGGAGGCGGGCTGACAGGGGGACGGGGGGGGGGGGGGGGGGAGGGCGAGGCTGGGGGAGGGCGGAGCCAGAGAGGCTCTGGGGTGGGGAGGGGTGCCCAGGTGAGAAGGCGTGAGCGTCCCCAGCCTTCCTAAGCCTCAGTGCGCTCACCTACAAGGGGGCAGCATTTCTGCCTCGGCAAGCCTGTTGGCGGGCTAAAGCCGTTTCTCACGCTCCACGGTCGTCAGCGTACCCGTTCTCTTGATGTTTGCTCTGACCCGCAGCCCGCTTCCTGTGAAGAGGCAGCCGAGTGTCTGTTAGAACTGACAGGCGCCAGTCCCGACTTCCCCTTGATGTTGTCAGAGGGCCTGAAGATTGAAGAGGGGGTTCCTTTCTCCCCGTGAGCCTGGGCTATTGAATGAGGGTTCCTGTGTCGCCTGAGTCTCCTGGGGTGCCTGTCCTGTCTGCCCAATGCTGAGTGAGGCAGGGCTGGCCCTCACCACGGGCTGGGCACCTGCTGTGTGCAGTGGGGAGACCCCTCCTCTCTACCTGGCTCATGCTGACCCGAGCCACTCTGGGGATGTGGGTGTTCAGCCTTCCAAATGCAGGCGTCCAGGGAGCGTCGTCCAGCTGGGACAGAGAGAGCCTGGTCAAGGACATTGTGGCCTTGAACTTGAGGGACCCTTGGGTGGGTGATTGGTGGGGAGCAGTCTGAGCCGAGGCCAGGACTTACAGAGGGCTGGATATGGCGGCCAGGAAGGTCTAGAGTAGAATGGAGCGTGTCACCACGAGGTGTTTCCCAGATCTGGCTGCAGGAGGGCAGCAAGGGGCACTCAGCTCTGCTTCTCTGAGCCAGGTGGTGAGCTCCTGGGGACCCACTGGCACGTGGTCGGAGCCCCAGGCCCCCCTGGGAGAAGAACCAGCGATGGCAGGAGGGAGGACTGAGGCAGCTGAACGCTGAGCATGCACCTTGCTGTTGGCCTGCGTGGACGAGCCGTCGCCCCCTCTGCAACTCTGCCTCTTCCCCTGCAAAGTGGGCTGGGGGCTTTTGCTTCTGAAGTGTGTGCTTAATTCTGCAGACCGTGGCCACACTTAATCTCGTATTCATTTTGAAGATGCATTTAATATAATAATAATAATAATAATAATAATAATAAAAGCATGAGTGCCGTGTTGAGCTCCTAATGGGTGGCTGTGTGCCAGCTCTGTGTGCTGGCTGTGAATCAGGAAACATCTTCAGAAATCTTTGCTCTGAACCTGTAAGACGAAAAGGCGTAAAATCTTGTCTGTCTCCCTCACCCCTGCCTCCCCGCCAAGCATTACACTGTCTTGTAACTCTGTAGAAAACAGGACTGTGCTTGGAATTAGAGTCCAGGTCCACTTCTGCTCTCACCTTTTCCAGCTGTGCTGGTGGGAATGCCGCTGCAGTCTGTGAGCCTTGGTTTTCTCATCTTTGAAATGGGTCAGTAATTTCTGTATTAGTCGCTTTTGCATCGCTCCACCAGATTTCCTGCTCGGGTTCGACTATATGGAAACTTAATTCAGTTATGGTGTTTATAGGCGGGGCCTTCTGGGGGTGATCAGAGTGGCTTAGTTCACCAGGGTGCAGCTCCTGTGACTGGGACCTGGTGGCACAGACGCCCACACATGCACCCTCTCTCTTGCCATCGGGTATCTTGTGCCACCTTGGCACTCTGCCAGCCACAATGCCATCCCCCGAGGCCAAACTGAGGGACGGTAGGCCTCCAGGGAGTCATGAGCCACAGCTAACCCCTCTCCTTGATAAAGTCAGCTGGCCCTGGGGGACGTCATTAGAGTGATGAGGCGGAGTGACCAAGGCCACACCAGGGCCTGGGTGCTGGCGGGGTTTGGTTAGCACAGTGTCGGAGGCTGGAAGTCCAAGGTTGGTGGCCCCGTTGTTTGGCCTCTGGCGAGGGCCTCGTGGTGGGTGACATCACAGCAGGCATGCGTGTGGGAGGGAGCGATCACAGGGTGAGATGGGCAGCCAGACAGGGGCCTGAGGGACAGGCTGTTCTGTTCTAACAGATCCCTCCAGAAAGAACGGCTCACTCACTCCACAGATACAGTGCCTTCTAAGGACAGCATCCCCAGTTACCCCACCACCTCCCGCTCACTTGGCCTCCGCCAACCTCGCCACACCGTGGGCCTGAGCTCCTGGCTCATGAACCTGTGGGGACAGACACAGCCAAACCCCATGGTTTCCATCTGGGGGATGTGTTGTGAGCGTTAGATGAGATATTGGAGGTGGGTGTGTCTTCCGTCTCTAAGTGAAGTGTAGCCTTGCTTTCGTGACGCCGCTGGTAATTAGCTCAGCCACAGTGCAGGCAGAAGCTTTCCCTGGGAGTCGGGCATCCACCTTTGCGAGGCTGGGGCCAGGCCCACCTTTGCCCTGGTGTGAAGGTCCCTGTCACAGGCAGCTGCTCCGAGGTCTAGAAGGTTCTCTGTTTTAGCAGTCGACTTTGGTTCATTCATACTCTTGTGAGCCAGTTGTACCCATTTTGGATAATGAGACGGTGAGTTTCTAGAAAAGCATGAGAAACATAAAAGTTTTTTTTATCCTTTTCTCCTTTTTAATATATATTTATTTATTTGCGAGGCAGAGTAACAGGGAGAGTCAGAGAGAGAAAGGTCTTCCATCCGCCAGTTCACTCCCCAGTTGGCTGCAACGGCCAGAGCTGGGCTGATCCAGAGCCAGGAACCAGGAGCTTCCTTTGGGTCTCCCACGTGGGTGCAGGGGCCCAAGGACTTAGGCCATCCTCTACTGCTTTTCTAGGCCATAACAGAAAGCTGGATCAGAAGTGTAGCAGCCGGGACTTGAACTGGTGCCCATATGGGATGCCAGCACTGCAGGCAGAGGCTTAACCTACCACACCACAGTGCTGGCCGCTTAAAAGTTCTAAAGTTACAGGTTATCATCACAACAACAGCAAGATTCCTAGGGATAAATCCAGCAGTTGAGAGAGAGTGGTTGGCCCATGCCTATTTTTCCCGGGCACACAGATGTGCATTTACTCCAAAACGTTTGTTGGACGTGTGCTTGTCCTACACATAGTGGCGGATCCTGTAGGGCCAGCGGCATGGCAGAATCCTGGGGCTCAGGGAGACTCGGGGGTGGGGGTGCGTGTTTGGGATCTGAGCTCCACTCCCCCCGCCACAACCAGGCAAGTTCCAGCTGGCGTTGCCCGTCCAGGAGTCCAGGAGAAGGCGGAGCTAAGGCTAATGGGACTCTGCGGTGGTCTTGGGAGGAGAGGTGATGGGCAGGTGGCACTGCTGGAGAGAGGAGCTTTGGTGGTGATGCAGAGGCGCTCGTCCCGTCCTGTCCACTCGGTGGCGCCTGAGCTGCCCTGGCTCTAGCTCAGTTGGCATGTGGCAGGTGCGAATGAAGACCTGGATGTTGAATGACTTTGTTCCCAGTAGAATGTTCTAACTGTGGTAGAACACACAGAACATAAAGGTTCCTGTCTTCACCATGTTGAAGCGCGCATTCCGTGGTGCCGAGCGTGCAGCCAGCACCATGCTCTGTCTCCAGCTTCCTTCTCATCCCGTGGGAATGTCCCCTTAAGCACTGACTCCTCCCTCCCCACCAGCGCAGCCCCTGGCACCACCGCTGTACTCTCTGCCTCTGAACATGACCCCTCTGAGTATGTGAACTCATACATGAACATGACCCCTCTGAGTAAGTGAACTCATACAGTGCTGGCCCTCGAGGTGCGTGTGTGTCTTTTCTTTTTCAGGGCTGAGTAATATTCCAACTGGGTATGCACCTCATTTTTTAACAAAAGATCTATTTATTTATTTGAAAGTCAGAGTTACACACAGAGAAAGGCAAGGTAGAGAGAGAGAGAGAGGTCTTCTATCTGCTGGTTCACCCCCCAATTGGCTGTAATGGCCAGAGCAGCTGATCTGAAGCCAGGAGCTTCTTCTGGGACTCCCACGTGGGTGCAGGGGCCCAAGCACTTGGGCCGTCTTCTACTGCTTTCCCAGGCCATGGCAGAGAGCTGGATCTGAAAGAGGAGCAGCTTGGACTTGAACCGATGCCCATATAGGATTCTGGTACTGCAGGCAGTGGCTTTACCCACTATGCCACAGCGCCAGCCCCACCCACTCCATTCTGTTCATCTGTTCATCACTGGAGGGACACCGGGCTTGCCCCTGACTCGTGGCTGTTGTGAGCAAAGCTGTGACTGTGGGTGTGTGGATGTCCGATTGAGATCCTGTTTCCATTCCTGGGGCCGATGCCCAGGAGGGCCTTGCTGGGCCCTGCGGTGGTGGACCTCAGGTTTAGTTTTTGGAGAAACAGCCCTGCCCATGCTGTGGGACAGTGCCCAAGGGCTGGCATTCCTCCATGTCCCTGTGTGTACTCCTTACTCCTGTCTCCTGGTGGGTAACTGATCCGTAATTAACTTGCACTGGGATTGAAACTGTAGGTGTGGTGAGTGTCTCCTGCACTGATCAGCACAGCACAGTCTGGGGAGATCCAGGCACAGTGGACCCGCCCACCCTGATATGGGCGGACCCTGGGGCCACAGCCCTGCATGGCCCTCGAAGGCCTGGCCAGCACCACTGACCTTGTGGCCCTAGCCTGTCCCCAGATGAGGGCCATCCTGCTCTGGAAGCAGGATGTGGTGGGGTCCCAATGGCTGGGGCCCGGGATGTAGACTCAGAGGGAGGGGCTGCGGTGGGCGGTGGCAGGCCTGGCCCCACCCTGGGTGTGCCCAGTAGCCTCTGGCTCCCTCTTCTTCTTCTTCTTCTTTTTTTTTTTTTTTTTTAAGATTTATTTATTTATCTGGGGCCGGCGCTGCGGCGCGCTGTGGCACAGTGGGTTAAAGCCCTGGCCTGCAGCGCCGGCATCCCATATGGGTGCCGGTTCTAGTTCTGGCTGTTCCTCCTCCTATCCAGCTCTCTGCCTGGAGAAGCAGTAGAAGATGGCCCAAGTCCTCGGGCCCCTGCGCCCGCATGGGAGACCCAGAAGAGGCTCCTGGCTCGTGGCTTCCGATTGGCCCAGCCTTGGGTGTTGTGGCCATTTGGGGAGTGAACCAGTAGATGGAGGACCTCTCCCTCTCTGTCTCTACCTCTCTCTGTAACTCTGTCTTTCAAATAAATAAAATAAATCTTTAAAAAAAGATTTATTTTATTTATTTGAAAAGAGCAGTTAGAGAGAGACACAGAGAGAGATCTTCCATCTACTAGTTCACTCCCCAAATGGCCACAACACCCAAGGCCGGGCCAATCGGAAGCCAGGAGCCAGGTGCTTCTTCAGGGTCTCCCATGTAGGTGCAGGGGCCCAAGCACTTGGGCGGTCTTTTGCTGCTTTCCCAGGCACATTAGCAGGGAGCTGGGTCAGAAGTGGAGCAGCCAGCACTTGAACTTGTGCCCATATAGGATGCTGGCACAATAGGCGGTGGCTTTACCCACTACACCACAGCACCAGCCCCCTGTGGCTCCTTGTTCAGCGAGGGTGAGCTTGGCCTACGGGGCACCCTTGAGGATCTCTTTATGGGGAAAGGTTGGTTGAGGTAGGGGTCCCGGCAAGGGGCAGACAGGTAAAGTTCATCCAACACCCCTGTTCCCCACTCAGCTTCCCAGCCTCCCTTGCAGCTAGCTGGGGGCTGTGTGGCCAGTTTTGTCTAATGGCCCATGTGCAAGGATGCTCCCTGCTTCTCTTTCCCTGTCATGGCAATCTTGGAACCCCCTGTCCCAGAAGGCACCGCTGCAACGCGGGATGGGGCTACCCAGCCCACCCTGGGCAGCGAGTTGAGCCAGGGCGTGCCCATGGGCCCCCGAGCCCTGGAGCATGCTTTGTTTCTGTTCCACGGCCTGCCCTGTTGTGTCCAGGCCAGGGCTACTCCTGTGAGTGAGACAGGACCCAGAACCTGTTCCCAGGCTCTGCTGGGGAGGGGCCCCAGGCAGTGCTCAGGGAAACTTCAGATAATGATAAAGAGCAGGGAGAAGGAAGCAGGACTGGGAAAAGTGGGCTATTCAGCTCCCGTGCAGGAAGTGGGCAGCCAGCAAGGACATAGGGAAGGACCCTGGAGCTGAGACTGACATTGTGGTGCCTGTGGGGGGGCTGTGGGTTAAGAGAGCGGTGATGCAAAGGCCCTGGGGCCCCTTTGGAGAAATGAAAATGGGCTGGTATGGCAGGCAGGAGGCAAGGTTGGGAGGGAGGCCAGAGGCGGCAGGGCCAGTCACAGTGGTCTCTGTGGCGAGGGAGTGAGAGCGGGCGAGACGTCTCTCGGGCTGAGGCTTCCTTTCTGCACGCATGGGGAAGACAGTTTGTCCCTGTTCATGGAGGAAAGGGGATGAGTGGAGGTACCCCGTCTTCATCTCAGACTCTCTGGAGGCCAGAGAGGTTGGGATTGCTCTCTGTGTGCTTCGTGGGAGCCGCCTGGGCGTGCAGAGGATCCCCCAGCATTGACACCACCCCCTCCAACCCATTCTGGCACCCTCGCCACTCCAGGCTCCTTCTCCTCCTTAAATCTCGAAAAGTAACATTTTTGCTTATTAAAACGTTCTATATTTAACACAGATGATGTTTTATTTACGAAGGAACATTAGGTTAGATTTATGAAGGCACGCGAGGGTTTTCTCCCAGCCGTGATCTACCGCCTCATTTTCACCGCGGCACGGCACTGCGCCGCTGGCCGCCTCGCTGTGGCCGCCGCGTCCTTTGTCCGGACCGGCTTCGCTGCAGGACCTGCTCGGGGAACAAAGCCCATTTCCCGGTGAGAGGTCAGAGATGCCGCGAGCTGGGTGACCGCCGTAGAACTGAGGCAGCCATTCATGTGTAGTCATTTCCTCAAACTCGCTTCCTAGAAGTCCACTCACAGGTCCACAGGTGGGCAGCTACTCCGGCTCCCTGCGCCGGGGCCTTCCCTGAGGCAGGGCGCCACCTGCTGGTGCTCCTGGGAGCAGGTGCCCATCGCGCCCGCCCCCCAGTCCTTTGCAGCTGTGACAACCGGGTGGCACAGCTGGGCTGCATTTTCCTGATGCACCTTGGATTTATAGGGCAGATGAGCTTAGATCCTTAGGAATGTGTAGATTTTTTAAACTGAGACCATTTGTGTGTATGTGTGTGCACCTGTGACCCACCTTAGCTTCCTGGGGTTTTAGTTTCTTTCTTGTTAACTCTGGAAAGTCTTCATATTCAAATAAGGGACCTTTTGTCCGTCACATGTGTGGGCATATTTTCTCCACTTTTGTTGTTTGCCTTTGGCTTGTTCTGTTTGGAATAGTTTTTTAAATTATTTATTTATTTATTTTCATTTTATTTGAAAGGTAGAGACAGACAGACACACATACACAGAGGAATGCGGGGGGGGGGGGAGGAGAGCGAGCGAGGGATAGAGATCCATCTTCCGTCTTCCATCTTTTGGTTCACTGCCCAGATGCCCACAGTAGCCAGGGCTGGAGCAGGCCGAAGCTGGGGCCAGGAACTCAATCCAGGTCTCCCACATGGGTGGCAGGGGCCCAACTACTTGAGCCCCCCACCCCCACTGCCTCTGGCATTGTGTATCAGCAGGGTGCTGGATTGGAAGCAGAGGAAATGACTCCAACCAGGTACTGTGATGTGGGGTGCAGGCACCCCAAGGGGCGACCCAGCCATTGCCCCAGATACCCTCAGGTGGCTTCTGGCAGCTGACATGGTGGCGCATGGTCCAGCCCAGCCCCCTTGCCCCCCCCCCCCGCCATTTCTGCCTTGCTTGCCCCAGCCTTCTGAGCCTTCACTGCATTTGTGTGTGGCCATGGCTGCCAGGGGCTGTGGTCAGCAGCGGGGGTTTCTCTTAGCCCCTCCAGGGTGTCTGCAAGGGAAGAATGAAGGGAGAATTCCCGGGAACCAGTCTCCTTAGGTGCACTCTGTTAGTACCTCTTGTAACATCTGGCTGTCTCCAGGTCGCCAGGATATTATCCATGCCCCCCACTTGGGGGAGTGCTGGCCCGTAGGCAGAGCAGGTATGAAACTCCTGGGGCCTAGCGCAAAATGGAAATACAGGATCTTTTGTTCAAAATGCAGGGAACAGAGCTATAACAATGTGTATCAAGCCTCTGGCTTTCTCCCTTCCGTCTCTCTCTCAACCTGACAAGGGTTTTAAATTGACTTCCTAATATCATTCCAAGTAAAGAAAATTGGCATTTTAAACTGTGATCATGTATTTCGTTGTTCCTCTTTATATTATGCAATGCCTATCTTAAATGCAAGTGTTATAGCATTTCGCTTGTATTCGGAATCACCAGAATTAGGCACATTTGTATTTCAAGGCTTATCCCTGGGGCCAGTGCTGTGGTGCAGTGGATTAAACCCCTGGCCTGAAGCGCCAGCATCCCATATGGACGCAGGTTCGAGTCCTGGCTGCTCCTCTTCCGATCCAGCTCTCTGCTCTGGGATAGCAGTGGAAGATGGCCCGAGTCCTTGGGCCCCTGCACCCTTGTGGGAGACCCAGAAGAAGCTCCGGGCTCCTGGCTTTGGATCAGCACAGCTCCGGCCGTTGCCAATTGGGGAGTGAACCAGTGGATAGAAGACTTCTCTCTCTCTCTGTCTCTACCTCTTTCTGTAACTCTGTCTTTCAAATAAATAAAATAAATCTTAAAAAAAAAAAAGGCTCAACCCCAAGGGCACCCCAAGCTGCCCAGCCCTGATGGGTTGGAGTAGACACCTCCAAGAGGCCACCCCATCAGGTCCCAGGGGGCTTACAGGCTGTGCTGGCACAGGCCCAGACCCCCTGAGCTTGCAAGACAGGGTGCACTCAGTGGGGTCTAACAGCTGCCAGCCCCCCTCCTGCATGCTACACAGGAAGAACACGCGGCCCCGTGTCCTGGCTAGGGCAACCCCTCCTCCCAGTGCCGCTGCTCTGACCCAAGGCACATGGCCGAAGGTCATTGTACCTGTGTGCTGGCACACTCAGAGGCACATATGAGGCCAGCCGCCCACCAGGTGTGCCCACCCACTGCGAGCTCAGCATGGGAGGGCCACTGCAGTGCTCTGCCCTGAGAAGCCATGGATGCACTTGCCCCTCCCTGCACCTGCAGGGGCAGAGGGCAGCCAGGAGCCTGCCCTGGGAGGTGGGGGGTGCCATACCGGCGCTGAGGTGCCAATCCCCCAGCCTCCCCCTGGAGCACCCCTGTTGTCTGACAGGTGCCCAGAGCAGCCCTCCTCAGGGGCCCATTCCACGCCCCCTCCCCAGGCTCTGCTAGACTACATCCTGCGTGTTGCACCTTGGCCCCAATCCCCTCTGCTCTTGGGTTCCTGCCCTGCAGCGCTCTGAGCCGGGCCAGCCCGTCGGCCATACACTCCTCCTTGGAGGCCCTGCATGGGGGGCTCTTTCTTCTCCTGCAGCCGCAGCCCTTGAGGTCTCAGCTCTTCCCTGGGCTCGGTGGGCCTGAGTGGGGTCAGAGGCTAGGAGCTCTCAGCCATGGTTCTGATTGATGTCTTTTCCGGAACTATAACAAAACCCCAGGGGTGGGGGCTTTGGCAAAGAAAAGAGGGCCATTTGGCTCCCAGTTCCGGAGGCTTAAGGGCCTGGGGCCAGCGGCAGCAGCACTGGGCTGGGTGGTGCCAGAGTGGCAGGAGCGTGTGTGGGTAGGAGAGGGTCCACGGTGAGACGGGACGCCAGCCAGACACCTGTGGGATGGCCAGGCTGCCTCCTGAGCGCTCCTTTCTTCCCTCTGGGGCAGCTCCTCCCGGGCCTGCTGGTCTCTGCGTGGACATCCTGGCCACCTTGCCACAGTGCCACAGAGCTGCCAGCACATGGGCCCCTGGGCGGGAGCCACGTGGAGACCACAGCAAGCCCTTGGAGAATGGGGTTTTGTCGCCCAGCTGTGTGACGGGGCTGTGAACCCTGGGGCAGAGGCACGGCCACCCGGCCCTGCTGAGGACCCAGTTGCTCCCACAGCTGGCCTCCCTCTGCCCCCATTCTGCTCCACCCTCCTGCTTTGTCCTGGGCAGCAACCTCCCTGGGTGCTCCCTGCCGGGCTTCTCCCAGCGTGGGCACTCAAGTCCCGTTTGGCCCATCCTGCTGCCCACTGCCCGGGTGCTCCCGGGCAGAGCTGAGGTCCAGGCCTTTGAGCATCCCTGATCAGAGTGCTGGTTCGAGTCCTGGCTGCTCCACTTCCAATCCCACTTCCTGCTAATGTGCCTGGGAAGGAAGTAGCTGATGGCCTTTAGAATGAACCAGAGGATAGAAGATGTCTCTTTCTCTCTCTCTGTCCCTCTGCTTGTCAAATAAATAAATCTTAAAAAATAAATAAATAAATAAATAAATAAATAAATAAATAAAATTAGGAGCCGGCGCTATGGTGTAGCAGGTAAAGCCTCCGCCTGCAGTACCAGCATCCCATATGGGCGCCGGTTCGAGTCCAGGCTGTTCCACTTCTGATCCAGCTCTCTGCTATGGCCTGGGAAAGCAGTAGAAGATGGCCCAAGTGCTTGGGCCCCTGCACCAATGTGGGAGACCTGGAAGAAGCTCCTGGCTCCTGGCTTCGGATTGGCACAACTCTAGCCGTTGCAGCCTATTAGGGAGTGAGCCAGTGGATGGAAGACCTCTCTCTCTCTGCTTGTCCTTCACTCTCTATGTAACTCTGACTTTCAAATAAAATAAATAAATCCTTAAAAAATGAAATGCATAACCCAAGAATATAATCATTTATTTTCTTTACCAGTTATGCACTGTGGGTAGCCGTGTGTGCCGTGTGGCCAGCGGTGCAGTCGATTAGTTCACACCAGCACTGCCACACACGCAGGAGGGGCACACTGAGCTGCAGCCTCAGGGGCCGGCTGCGACTCCCCTAAGTGGTAGTTTCCAGCCCCATCGTGGTCTGGGGGGACCACCGCCACATCTGTGCTCTGTCATTGACAAAGTATTGTCTGCACATGTCTGTGATATGTTAACATTAAAAAAATTATTTATCTAGAAGGCAGAGTTACAAAGCAGAGATAGACAGAGGGAGATCTTCCATCTGCTGGTTTACTCCCCAAATGGCCACAAGAGCTGTGGTTGTGCTAGGCCAAAGCCTGCAGCCTGGAACTTCATCCAGATCTCTCCTACATGGGTGGCAGGGGCCCAAGCACTTGGACCATCTACTGCTGCTTTCCCAGGTGCATTAGCAGGGAGCTGGATTGGAAGTGGAGCAGCTGGGACATGAACCGGCACCCACAGGGGATGCTGGCATCGCAGGTGGCAGCTTATCCCACTGTGCCACAGTGGCAGCCCTAGCATTTTTAAAAGTGAAGTCTATCTGTGCCAAGACTTCAAGAAGTATAAAGCGTGGACCCAGGTTGCCTGCTCCTGTGTGGCTTATTGCATCAAATGGAAGCACTCATCTCTGTCTTCAATACAGAGGAACCCAAGGCCTCAATGCGGTCCCGAAATTTGGAGCTGCACTCACTTCAGATGCGAGCCAGGCTACGTGGTTGGAGACAGCCAACCCCTACCCTAGCCGGTGTTTAGCCTGCTGCTGCTGGGAGCACACACCGGGAGTCCTGCCAGAAACCAAGTGCCACTTCTTTTGGGTGGCTAACTTTTTTATTTTTATTTTTTTAGATTTATTTATTTATTTATTTGAAGGGCAGAGTTACAGAGAGGCAGAGGGAGAGACAGAGAGCGAGATCTTCCATCAGCTGGTTCACTCCCCAAATATCCACAAAAGTCAGGGCTAGGCCAGTCCGAAGCCAGGAGCCAGGAGCTTCCTCCAGGTCCCACATGTGGGTGCAGGGACCCAAGCCCTTGAGCCATCCTCTGCTGCTTTCCCAGGTGCATTAGCAGAGAGCTGGGCCAGCAGTGAAGCTGACTCAGCACTCCAACATGGAAGGCCAGTACCACCAGCGCCAGCTTAACCTGGCTGGGGTCCTTGTGTTTGGAATGGAGGTGTCACCTCCTCAGACACGCTCTGAGCTTCACAGCATCCCACAGCCCCTTGCAGCCACGCTTTGCCTTGCTGTCTTCAGCCCACCAAGCCCCTGTACCTGGAGCAGCCCTTCCCTGAAGGCCATCTCAGGGATCTCCCACTGGGCCCGAGCTCTACCCTCAGCCCACCCCAGCCTTGACCTGTGAGGTCACGTTAGGGGTTCTTTACAGGTGATCGGGTGAGCTGGCCCTAGCAACCATCTTAAAACAACTAAGCAGGAAGAGTGGGTTCCTGGGCAGCTCAAGTTTCTCCAACCGTGTCGACTGCTTGGGAGACTTCCTGAGCCGCGCAGCCCCTCCTCTGCTGGGACAGACATGCACCCTTGTGCCCTTTGACCCCCACCCCCACCCCAGAGCCTGGGGACGGTCCTCTGAACCGCGTGTTCCGTGTTCCAGAACGACTTCTGTTGAATGAATGATTGCTCTCCATGCCGGGGCTCAGCTAGTTTCCTCTTTCCTAATCTAATGCGGAAGTTGGCCTGCACTCCCCACACCCTTGCCAGTTTGCAAACAATCAGGAAGCAATGGTGCAGTTTCTCACCGGCTTGCGAGACACCGGGGCCGCGTGGTGCCGGAGAGGCAGGCAGTGGTGGGACTGGAATGTTCTTTGCTGGTCGCAGGGGAGAGTCGTCCCATGCAGTAGCCGCCCAGCCAGCCGCAAGGCGTCACCCGAGCCCCCTTTCACGTGTCTTTGGCTCTGTGTTCAGAGAAAAACATCTCTGAAACTAGATGCTAAAATTGGAGTTCCTGAAGTTCAGGCGGAGGCAAGAGGCCCCCCAGGCACCAAGCACCGGGGACACCGCACAGGGTGGAGAATTCTGAGCAAAAGCTCCCAACCTCCCCCACAGCCTCCCAGGCCCTTTGGCCTGCTGATTCTGTGGGCCACGGGGCGGGGGGGGGGGGGGGGGAGGATGTTCCTGGCCCTGTTTCTGTTCCTCATGCTTGTCCCGGTGGCCTGAGAGCCCGCCACACATGCCACCCAGGGACACGGCCGTGGGGGCCAGTGGTGTGCGTGAGGGAAGAAGGCAGGGCGCAGGGCATGGGGATGCTGGCGGGAGCCAGGCAGGCGGACCTGGCTGTGGCTGCAGGAAGTGGCAGGCACTGGGGCAAAAGGTGAGGCCTTGTGCTCCCCCGCCACCGCCCCAAGATGTCCTGGGTTTCATTCACTTGTGGTTATGCAGGAAGAAGCAGGCCCAACTGTTGCCAAATCTTTTTTTTTCCTCTGAGAAGCTGGAAATCCAATTTTCATGGGAAAGCTAATTATTTTTCAATGTGAGCAACAGATTGAAATTAAGAACCTGAAAGGCACAGGTGGATCCAATATGACTCAGAACAACTCTGCTGTGTGGGCGGCCGGCTGCTTCCTTGGTCCTCTAGGAAAGGGCGGCTGCTTGCAGGTGGTGGCACCCCCCCCGCCCCCTCCCCCCGCGGCTGTTGTGAGCCTCTCTCGGGCTGCACAGTGGAGTGTCCCAGTGTGCGCTGTCCCTGGTCACTCGCAGCAATCCCTGGGCTCTGGCCCAGGGCCCCATGGTTGGCACTGGGCTGTGGATGTGAGAGAGAGGTACCTGACACCCAAGGGGCTGGGTGCAGAGGAGGGCAGGGCAGAGGGACAGCCAGGAATTACGCTCACAGGAAAGTGGCCTGGGAGCTGGGACAGGACCTCTTGGACCAGGGCCGCTCCAGCCACCGCTCACCCCAGGGACTCCCACAGTGACACAGCTGGGCAAAGATGCTCTTCGTGGTCTCCCCGCACTGCCCCAGCCGCCGGGGTCCTCTCTCCCTGAGATGCCACCAAGGCCCTGAGGGACTGGTGTGGTGGTGGTGGTGGTGCCTCTGGCCAAGGCATGGGTTCTCCCAGAATCCCCCAGGGCATGCTCTCCCTGCCACCGCTCCTGCCAGCGTCTGGACAGCATGCGACCTGGCGGCCTCTCGCCTCCTGTTTCCATGAGCCTTCCTGTGTGTCCCCTGGGCTGCCCCAGTTACGTGTCCTCCGTCCACAGAGTGGCGTGCCCTCCTGCGCCGTCAAACACACAGCACCTTTAAGAGAGTGTTTCCTGGGTGCTGGTAATGCCCCCCACAGAGCCCTCACTCCACAGGGTGGAGAGAGGCACAGAGCCGTAGAGGGAACGCTGCGGTAGGGGTCCCCTGCACCCCCATCCCTGCCGTGTGGCGTCCCCCACCCCACCCCAATGACAGCTGATGCGGGAAGCCTAGGAGCAGCCTGTCCTTGGCCTCCCCTGGGGAGCTGACGGTTGTCAGAGCGGGAGCTGGCGTCCCCATGGACAAGGAGGGCCAGGCACTGTCACTCCTCGATGACAGTTTGAGGCAGCTGTGTGGCTTGTTGCGAGCAGGCTCCAGCAAAGAGATGACAGCTGAGCCACAGAAGCAGACAGGACGCGCCGGGGAGGGCTGTCACTCCCGCCGCAGCGACCCTGGCTCCTGCTCCCTTGCCTGGCGGCTCTGGGTGGTGTTTCTGGGCTGGCTTAGGGGCTCACATAAGGGAACCACAAGTTTCATTTCAGATTCAGAGAGGGTCTGCCTGCCTGAGTTTGCTTTGACGGTGAAAGGTTTGGCACATAGCAGGTATCTTTTGAATGAATGAGTAGATGGATTCCCAACCCACAGACTCCTGTAGAAGACACAGATTCCACTGGTCAGTGAAGTCGCAGGACCACCTTCTGTGTGCCTGGGCTGGACACCAGAAGCCCCAGGTCCCAGGGACACACAGTTTTTCATCTCAGCAGGTTTGCGAGTTGCTCCCTAGAGTCACTACCCTGATGCCTCCCGCGCCCACTCCCATGAGTGATGAGCCTCTTGGTTTCTCTGTGCCTCGCTGGAGGGACAGGATCATGGTACTCACTTGCAGGGTGCACGTGGGGAGGAACCGGCATAGCCCTTGGAAGGGCAGAGCTGACCGATGAGGTGCAGCCGTTGTCCCTTCTGCCTGTGGCATCCGGGAACGAATCCAGCCCAGCCAGCTCTGGATCTCGGGAAGCTCTCGGCTCTTGTGGGGGAAACACACGCCCACTCTCCCTAGCATAGTGAGAAGGAGACCTGGGCAGCCAGAGGCAAGGTCGGGGCACCCTCTGCCCAGCCGGGGAGAGGGTCATAGCGGAAGGGACTTCTTGAGCTGAGTGGTTACGGATTGACATTTCCCAAGTAGCAGGGTGAGGAAGATGTTGTGGCCTGCAGAGGGAACAGCGTGTGCGAGCTGGGGGCCCTGCATGGGGAGTGGGGCCTTGGAGGCTGGATGGCTGGGTTGAAAGGGAGCTGAGCTGGGGCCTGGTCTTGAAGCTCCCGGTCTGAGGAGAGGCAGACGGGCAGGTGGTTCATCTCCCAAAGACCAGAGAGGGCACTGTGCACCTGGGGACAGCATCTGAGTTAGCATAGCTCCCTGGGAACGTCGCGTCGTCAGAGTGTACGTCCAATGGAAGCAGTGTGGTGGTCAAGATGATAGCGTAGGGGACGAGCGTGGGCACCACGGCCGTGGGCAAGGTGCTGGTGATGATTCAGGCACGGGGCAGCCCTCATGCTCCCTCCCGCCGTGTCTGGCAATGAGCCACACGCGTGGGCTACCCCTCTGTGGCCCTTCCAAGCTGGAGCAGAAATGAACAGGAGGCCTGGGATGGGGGTGCTGGAGCCTCCAAGGCAGCAGCCCCCTCCTGTTGGTTCTGGGCTTCCTGTATAGCTGCGGGGTGGGGGGAAGGGACAGGGCGTCAGGCTCTCTAGGTGCACCCATGCATTTTCTTCTCTGCCCCAGCCCTGGCTCTGCACTCCTCTCCAGGAGGAGTGAACCATCCAGGGCCCAGAGGTGGCTCGTGCGGTCCTCGGCTGTGGGCGGAGGAGCGGGGACAGGGAGCAAGTCTGGTGTGGGAGCTATGGTGCAGGGGGGCAGGAGTGCAGGGGGGCAGGGGCTGGGCAGTCAGACAGAAGCACCTCTGTCCTGGAGGTTGCCACACAGCCTGCAGGGTCTCACTGCCACCAAGGGGTGTGGTTGCAGCAGGGAAGCGGGGAGACCTCTTCATTTTGCTGTTTGCTGAAGATTCCTCACGGCCCCTTGCCCTTGCACGGGGCACAGAGCCAGGTGTCAGTCTGTTGTGGTGTCCTCCGCCTCTTCTGCTTCTATGTCTGCACCTCCAGGGTCTCCCCCTGCCTCCTCTTTGGGTGGGTGGGCATGCCAGGGCCCTCAGGGCAGTAGGGAGGCCGCCCCAAGTCCTCTCGGCTTTTGCTTCAGGCTGGTAGTCTGGTGTGGTTTCCAGGCTGCTCAGGTGCATTGGGCCCCTACCCTGTCCGAGTCCTGTGCCTTTGCTGCGCCATCCCCTCCGCGGCCTCTCCAAGTTCACAGCCAGTTACACTCCCCTGTCCCAGTACGGGCATGGGGTGGCACTAGGTCTTGCTTCTCAGGGCCTCTCTCTGAAAGGAGACTCCAGGGTTTGCACCCGGGTCGGTGTGGTCAGGGAAAGCCGCAAACTCAGCAGAGTGCCGGTGACAGCCACAGGCACTGCCAGCAGCAATCAGTCCCAGGCTGCTTGAAGCTGGTGACTCAGACAAGAGCCCCCGGGGGATCCCCAGATGCACCTGAGCTTTGGCTGCCCCAGGGATGCTGTGGCTGTCTGGGGCTCCAGGAGCTACGGCTCAGCTCCAGAAAGCAGCCCGGGGCCTCCTGCTGTCGGGTTCCCGCAGACCCTCCTGGGTGGGTCCTGGGTGAAGCCCAGGTGGACCACGCGGATTTCCAAGCGCAGCTTCTGCTGGCTGGCCTGCCTTTCATCTGGTGCCTGTGTGCTGCAGCTTTTTTTTTTTTTTTAAGATTTATTTATTTATTTGAAAGTCAGTTACACAG
Organism: Oryctolagus cuniculus; assembly: GCF_051225735.1. Classification (NCBI taxonomy): domain Eukaryota; kingdom Metazoa; phylum Chordata; class Mammalia; order Lagomorpha; family Leporidae; genus Oryctolagus; species Oryctolagus cuniculus. The sequence goes on from NC_142872.1 coordinate 69,162,196, forward strand.
AGAGAAGGATAGGCAGAGAGAGAGAGAGAGAGAGGTCTTCCATCTGCTGGTTCACTCCCCAGTTGGCCAGAGCTGTGCTGATCTGAAGCTAGGAACCAGGAGCTTCTTCTGGGTCTGCCATGTGGGTGCAGGGGCCCAAGGACTTGGGCCATCTTCTACTGCTTTCCCAGGCCATAGCAGAGAGCTGGACCGCAAATGGAGCAACTGGGTCTCGAACCAGTGCCCATATGGGATGCTGGCACTGCAGGTGGCGGCTTTACCTGCTTCGCCACAGAGCCAGTCCCAGCGCTATGGATTTTTAAGACATTACGGCCATCAGCATCTTATTTTTTTAAATTTATTTGACAGATAGAGTTAGACAGTGAGAGAGAAAGACAGAGAGAAAGGTCTTCCTTCCGTTGGTTCACCCCCTAAATGGCCGCCATGGCCGGAACTACGCCGATCCGAAGCCAGGAGCCAAGTGTTTACTCCTGGTCTCCCATGCGGGTGCAGGGGCCCAAGCACTTGGGCCATCCTCCACTGCCCTCCCGGGCCACAGCAGAGAGCTGGACTGGAAGAGGAGCAACTGGGACTAGAACCCGGTGCCCATATGGGATGCTGGCACTTCAGGAAGAGGATTAACCAAGTGAGCCATGGTGCTGGCCCCAGCATCTTATTTTTTATCCCATGTTTTCCCCCAACAGAGATAAGAATTCAAAGCAGAGGCTTAAATACAGTGCACAAATGAGAGCAGGATTTATTTTAAAAGAGAGAATGAATGTGCAATCACGTGTGAGTGTGGGCCACCCTGCACGGAGCGGCCACGTGTGTCAGTTCTTTTTATGAGGTAGGGGGTGGTGTCCTAATTGAATATGCAAATGAGGTGGAGTTTGGGGTGGGGGGGAGGGTTTCTAGGCACCTCCATGTGGAGCTTAGCGTCCAGGTGGCCATCTTGGCATCTCCTTCCTGGTCCTGCATGAGACACAGGAGCATCATGGGAACACGGGCAAACTGGATTGAAAGGTGGTGGTGGGGGTTGGAGTTAAAGTGTGGAATTACCCAGAAATTAAGGAAGCAGATCTTCTACCTGTATTTATTCCTACCTGAATCCCTTGCTTAGCTCCCTCCCATCAAATCCTGAAAACAAATGTGAGCAGTGAGGATTATCATTAATTCCATTTCACAGGCGTGGAGACTGAGGCCCAAAGTCATAAGACAGGATCACAGTGGAGCTCATGGTAGGTGTGACACCTTCACTTCTGCCACACCCCCTCCCCAAATTCAGGAGAAGGAGAGGGCCAGCTTCTTGGCCGTTGCTGTTTCAGTGGTGTCCTGGTTACATGGTTGCCAAACACTTGCTGAGCCTCCCTGGGTTCCAGGCCCTGGCCCAGCTTGTTTGGGAGGGGGCTGCTCTGGTCCCCTCCCTGGGGCACCTGCAGTGACATCCTGGGTCCTGTGCCTGAGAGGGGGCAGGAACAGATTTCGCTCATGTTCTTGCCCTGGGTGTTGCAGGAGGGACTCTCACTGTCTCAGCCCTGCTGGTCCTTCCCCTGTGCATTTCATCTGATACATCCTGAGCAGTGGTCAGGGTCAAGTTTACTCTTGCCTTGCCGCTGAAGATGTGCACAGGGATGTTTGTTCTCAGGATGCACCTTGGCTGCCACGGCTTCTCTGCACCTGCGCACAGAGGAGCACAGCCCTCCCTGGAAGCAGGCATACCTAACTCTCGGGCTTCTGCTGCAGCCCCCTTCCAGGCCTCCACCCGGGTGGGCCTAGCCTGGCCTCTGGAGGGGCCACAGAGGCCTGGAGCAGGCTGTGCATCCTCCTCCCAAGGCCTTCAGACTCCGTGCCAGGTTCACTCCTTCCCCAGTAGGCCCAGACTGCCTCTAATTGCCCAAAGCTCCGCAGTGGAAGTGGGAACTTTCCTAAATGTTGGGCGAGGGGTGGGAACCCCAGCCTCCCTGCTCCTGCTGGCCTTCCTGCCTCCCTCCTCCACTTGGAGGAGAGACTCCCCTCTGTCTGTCCTAGGCCACCTTGGGGGGGGGGGGCCTCCCCGCGTGCCAGTGGAACTCCACCTCGCACAAGGCGAACTTTTACATTGTCATGCAGAGCCGCATCCTTCCTTATTGTGGATTCCAGAGCGGAGACTTGGCTGCGTCTTTGCATAAGCAGAAGAGGCATTACAATGTATTTCCCCAAACAAGACAGCCCTTGGCCTCTCAGCAGGGAAGGTCTGCGGCTTTGAACATTTTCCCCAAGGTTTCAAGATTCCAGGATCAATTTCTCAGACGTGGCTCAAGGACATTGTCGGGGGCTGCCCCTCCCACTGCGGTCTGGGCGGGTAGAGCAGCTTCTCCCCAGCAAGAGGCCTTGAGGAGGGTGGGGGTGGGGAGCAGGGCTGGCATGGGGTGGGGGAGGAGCAGCATTTAGCTGGGGGCCTCTGTTAGGGGTCTTCACAAGCCTGCATCACACGTTTTGTCCATTTCCTATTATTCTGCATCCTCCAAAATGCCCTCAATCCCCCATTAATTCAATACCTTTTTAGTGAGCACCTACTATGCGCTGGTGGACATGGCTGGGAACGGTTGTGCTGGGGGTGGGGAGAGCATGGCAAAGGCCCTGAGTGGGGACAGGCTCCCGTGCAAGGAGCAGCCCAGAGGCAGCAGGGCTGGCTCCTCCCAGCCTTGAGGTTGTGCTGGGGTGCTCCAAGTGATGGTGAGGATTTTGCTCCTTGGAGTAACTGACTCCCTCCTTGGAAACAGATTTATTGCTATGATTTTTTTTTTCCTTTCAAATGCTCTCCAGCTATCTGAAGAATTTGGGGCTGGAGGGGGAGAGAGAATTCCAGGCAGAGGCAGCAGGAGAGGGCGGCAGGCTTTGGGAAGGAGGCCGACCTGCAGCCTGCAGCCAGGATTCCAGGGATGGAGGAGGCAAGGTGAGGCAGGGCCAGCGAGAGGGGCTGGGCCAGCTTCTGAAGGCACGGGGAGCCACTGGCCGGTTAGGCAGAGGGAGGAGTGGTGGGGAATGAGGAGGAGGGAAGGGGGCGGGACGCAGGTGCGGCCCCTGGCCCCCGCCTTGCTGTCTGAGAGAGGAAACAGAAGGAGGGGGTGTGGAGACTGCCTTCTGTCTCCTGTCTCGTTAGGCCACCTCTGTCAGCTCTCTGCACGGCTGCGGCGGCCGCTGCTATTGAGGATGCACTGGGGATTTTACTGTTGAGTTCCAGGGGTCGCTGGCCCAGGTGGGCCCTGGGAGGGCCCCTCAGCTTCATCTGAACGGCACCATGGGGACCAGGAGCAGCGGGACTCTGGGACTGGGGGGGGGGCAGGGATGATGGTGTGGGGTGGGGAACAGGCCTTTTCACAGCCTCCTGAAGCTGGTGGGGGGAGCTGCTTGCCAGGGATGGCGGGGGGTGGTGGTGGTGGTGGTGGTTTGTGAAGCATATTTCTCATGCCCTACAGGTATCAGGTGTGGAGATTGGGAGGTAAGACAGCAGCAGGCCCCCTGGTCCCTGTGTGTGGTTGGGGCCACCTGTGCCCCACACCCAGGGACAAGGAGACAACCCCAGCCAACTGCTCCTGGGAGGTGGGTTCTGAGGCCTGGCTCTGCCTGGGGGTGACTGAGGGGAGGGCTCCTGGATGGGTTCCCCCTACGCCGGCTGAAGGGAGCGAGGCCCAGCAGCCGTGAGGGGGGCCAGGTGCAGAGCAGGGACCCTTGGCTGACAGAGGAGCAGAGGTGTCCCAGGAGAGGAAGGAGTCGCAGACGCTGGCGAGCAGGACTGAGGAGACCTCGAGAGCAGGCCATGGCAGGGTCCGAGCAGTCTGCCCGCTCCCCGCCTGCTGCTGTGGGTGTTGCAGGTGCCCTCTGGGGCTCCTCCGTGGCTCCCGTGGCTGACCTTCGGCCACCGAGGCTCCTGGAGGGCCAAGGTGAGGGCGCCCCGCCCAGTGCCCCCAGGTCGGAGCCTCCCCAACTCCTGGGCCCTGACACACGGGGCTCTGGCCACCTGGCCGCTGCCCTTGCAGCAGGATGGGGCCTTGGTCTCAGGGGCTTGGAGCTGAGCTGGGTGGGGTGGGGGTGGGTTCCGGAAGCAGGCTCAGCCTTGCCCAGTGTCCTTCTCCCACTGAGCAGGGGGTGCCAGTTTGATGTCTTCTTGCATGGAATCCCACTTAGGAGGCCTCACCGTGCCCTCTTCCCCAAGACCAGGCCTCAGCAGCCCCCCTCCCGGTGGCGGGACCCCCATGAGTCACCAGGACCCAGAGACCTCTGACTGCTGTCCAGAGCTGTTTCCAGCTCCTGAGCATGGTCCAAGTGCCTGGATGTGGGTGTCCCAAGAAGCAGCTTAACCCTACACCAAACACCCCTTCCCTCCCTGCTTCTGACCCCAGGACTCTGGCACATGCTGCGGCTTCTGTCAGAAGTACCAGTCCCGCTTCGCCAAGCTAACTTGTTCACGTTTCTCAGCTCTCGCGACATACAGGCAGCGCCAGGCAGTCTCCCCAGAGGCATACTGTCTGGTTTCCCGCCTGTCCTGCAAAGCTGCCTTCAGCACTACAATTCCCTGGAGCTGCTTTCATTGTGCCTTCTCTGCCCCCCTCTGCTGGGTCTGCAGAGGGCCTGCCCTGGGCCCTGGGGGGCGGTGGGCAGTGGGCTCCCACTAGAGACCAGCGCTGACTTGGTTTGAGAAGTCCCGTTGAGCAATGGAGAGGGGGCTGTCGCTGGCCCGGGGTTTGCCTGTTGTGGTGGTGTCAGCATTTACTCACTCGGGGCTGCCTTTCCTGATGTTGCCAGTCCTGGCCTGCGGCAGTGGGGGGTCAAGCACTTCTCCTGTTCAGGGCCTTAAGAGGACTTTGCCAGGTGGGACAGAGGTTAAGCTGGGATCCAGGCCTCGTCCTTGGCTGCATACCCAAATGCCCCGGATGCAGGAGTTAGAATAACCGCAGCCGGGTTCTCGTTGTGCTGCGGCCTGGCATTCCCTGACCAGGCTGCCCACCTGTGTAGTCCTCTCGGGAGGGCCTAGCTTTCTGAGTCACGTGGGCAGAGAGAGGGGCAGCAAGCTCCTCGGTGTCATCCCACAAGGGCACAGATCCCATCCTGGGGACCCCTTCCTCAGGAGCTCAGATTGCCTCTCAAAGGCCCCCACTCCAGGCTGGGGACCCCTGGGGTCAGCAGAGCGGTACCCCCTGGGTGCCCCCTGAAACTGGCTGGTGCCACCCGCCAGCAAGGTGCTTGGGCGCTGGCACCTGCTGCGCACAGCTGGGAGCTGGCTGCCTCCTTCCCATGCTATGCCTTTGGTCTGTGCCCTCCCAGGTCCCACCCCGTGGCTGGGGCTCAGGTCATGTCTGCTTTTTTGCTCCTTATGTGCGATCAGGGTGCTTTTACCTTCTGTGGGCTCAGCCCTGGCTGGAACAATGACCTTCGTGGTAGGCCCTGGCCTTTCTGTCCTCGCCTGCCTCTGCCCCTCCTGGCTCAGCTGAGCCTTGCCCTGGTCATGGTCACGGCCATGGCCTTCTTGGTGTCTACTATGACTTTGAGCCAAACTCCGGGAGCCACACTGACCAGGCTTTGTGTGCAACAAAGAAAATGATACTTTAGGACAACTTAAAAAAATCCTCTTCCCTCTTAAGAAATATTGGCTTCTCGAGCCATTATGTATCTCAGTGTAGAGCTGAGCGACATGGATGTCTGTGTCTCAGGTTGTGTGCATCTGCCTCGCGGACCTCCCGGGGAGCGGCAGGGCTGCATGGTGTAGGACTCACCTCTACTAGGTCCTTCCTTCAAGCTCTCATAGACATCGGCCCATTGCCCAAGTGCAGAAAGTCAGGTCAAACAAGAGCTGGTTCTTGCAGATGGAAAACCATTATCCCGATGTCACAAGGGGAGATGGCCAAGCCTCCCAGAGAGTCCGGGAGCCCTCCCTGGGGGGCTCCACTTTGTCAGCCGCAGGTGCCAGGTGGGTACCGGGGCATCTGGTAGACCCTTAGGATCCGCACTCACCCTGTCCCTGGACCTGTGCCAAGTCTATAGTCATGGTACAGTCTGGGTTCCTGCAGGTCTGCTCAGATGCTCATTACCTACAGGAAGTGTATGTGGCGGGGAGGGGAGGGGTAGCGGGCCATAGTGAGAAGCTGGGTCTACTGGTGGAGAAGCTCCAGGAGGGACTGTGAGCTGGGGGTCCCACCTGGGGCCTGGGGTTCTCGCCAGCCCTGCCCCTGTCACCTGGTGCTGTCTCTGTCTACAGCAGCGAGGACAGAGCTGCTGTGCTCCGTGTCCGTCTCACCCATCATGGCTTCCTGTTCCTCCTTGGCACTCCGATTGCCCAGGTGTCTATTTGTAGACAGATGACAGCTACTGTTGCTCAGGTAGAGAAGTTGAAATTGGGGTTCGGAGCGTGCATGGCAGCATCTGGGGTGGCCTGACTCAGAAATGGCCAGTCAGCACCCTTGGGCTGGACTGGGGGGGCCCTCCATGCAGCAGTGGCACACATGCATCTGTCCTTTCCTGAGGACCTGCCCTGGGCACTGGGCACACAGGGAGGGAGAAGGTAGCTGATGCTGCAGCCCCCAGAGCCCTGGGCTTGATACGAGCCGCTCAGGCCCTGGGAAGGGACTGCTAGGTGGCCCCCGTGGGGAGAGGGTTTGGTCACATGGTGAAGGAGGTGGCCCTGAGAGGCTGTGTCAGGGAGGACCCTGCGTGTGCCAGGGGCATGCTGGGGTTGAAGGAACATCAGAGGGCAGAGGCCTCTGCGGAGCCCAGCGTGGGGTCGTGCGGGGACGGTGATATGCGGAGTGGGAACTCCTCCAGCCATGCTGCCACAGATCCCTCAGTACCCTATGAGACCCGCAGCACCTGCTCCAAAGAACATTTCCAAATGTAGAAAGTGAAACACACAGGAGTAAAACAGTGGTAAAATACAAAGAGGCCCCTGCACCCACAGGTTATGCCTCTGTGGATTCCACCAACCACTGATCGAACATATGTGTAGGCGGCCGACGTCGTGGTGTGGAAGGTTAAGACACTGCTTGCAACACTGGTATCCCATATGCAAGCACCAGTTCAAGTCCCAGCTGCTCCACTTCCAATCCAGCTTCCTGTTAATGCACCTGGGAAAGCAGCAGTGCTTGGGCCCCTGCCACCCACGAGGGAGACCTGGATACAGCTCCAGGCTCCTGGCGTTGGCCTGGCTCAGCCCTGGCCTTTACAGCCATCTGGGGAGTGAACCAGCAGATGGAAGATCTTTTTCTCTCTTTGTCTTTCCTCCTCTCTTTGTCACTCTGTTTGAATAAATAAAATAAATCTTTTTTAAAAAGAAGATAGCTTTTTAAATTTTTATTTGTAAATATTTATTTATTTATTTATTTGAAAAGCAGAGTTACGGAGAGGCAGAGGCAGAGAGAGAGAGAGAGAGGTCTTCCATCTGCTGTTTCACTCTCCAGATGGCCACAACAGCCTGAGCAGCGCTGATCTGAAACCAGGAGTCAGGAGTCTCTTCTGGGTCTCCCATGAGGGTGCAGGGGCCATCTTCTTCTGTTTTTCCGAGCCATAGCAGAGAGCTGGATTGGAAGTGGAACAGCTGGGACACAAACCAGTGCCCATATGTGATGCAGGCACTGCAGGTGGTGGCTTTACTCGCTATGCCACAGCGCCGGCCCCAAAGATAGCTTTTAAAAATTGTATCTGTGGAGCTGGTGCTGTGATGTTGCGGGCAAGGCTGCCACCTGCAGTGCTGGCATCCCATATGGGCACTAGTTCATGTCTCTGCTGCTCTACTTCTGATCCAGCTCTCTGCTAATGCTCTTGGGAAAAGCAGAGGAAGACGGCTTCAGCCTGGCTCAGCCCTAGCCATTGGTGACCATTGGGAAGTGAACCAGGGGATGGAAGATTTCTCTGTGTCTCCTCTCTATATAACTCTGCCTTTCAAACAAATAGATAAAAACACTGCATCTGAACTCCACATGTACAGACTTTTTCTTTGTCCTCACTGCCTAGACAATACAATACAGTGTAGCAACTATTCATATGATGTATTCATATCAGATGTTGTCAGTCACCTAGAGATAATTTAAAGTCTAGGGAGGCTGTGCATGGGTTATATGCAAATAGCACACCCATTTTCTCTGTGTGTGTGAATTTGGGTAACATTGAGGTTCCCAGAACCCTCCCACCGTGGACACCCAGGGATGGCAGTATGTGAGCCACAGCTACAACAGAACAGGGTGATACAGTGATGTCAGCTCCTTGGTAACACCTAAACACCAAGACCTGACTGGTGTGGGGGTCGGGGGAGGGACTTCAAAGCAACCCCCAGCCCCAAGAAGTGACGCAGCAGCCACCAGCAGCAACCCTGCAGCGATTCTGCTGGGGACAGTCCCGCACCGCCTGTGTGCCACCCCTACCCGCCCTGGGCTTGTTGTTCATGCTCATCCTTGAAGGAAAGACACGTCTTGGTCTGAGGCAACAGCAAAAACGCGGCTCCGTTTGCCTGCTCATTTAGGGCTCCGGGAGGAGAAGAACTCCCAGCTGGGACTGGGGGTCACTCAGAAGGCAGCAGCAATCCCGGCAGATGGTGGCGGCTGCGGGGTGGGGGGTGCGGTGGTGTGTGTGTGTAATGTGTAGGGGGAGAGAGGGGAGGGCCAGGGTGGCAGGCGATGCCCTTGCTAAGCCACAGCAGGTCCGTGGGTGGGCCTGCGGCTCCTGCTAACGAGCCCTGGCTGTCTTTCAGGTCAATGAAATCTACCACGATGAGTCCTTGGGGGCCCACATCAACGTGGTTCTGGTGCGCATCATCCTGCTGAGCCACGCAAAGGTGAGTGAGCCTCGCAAGTCCGCAGCCGTGACCGCTGCCCCGCCTCCATCAAGAGTGTCCCTGCCTGCCCAGGCCACCCTGCTGCCCCGCTGTGGCCCCTGGCTCGCCAGCGCCTGTCCCCTCCAGCCTTTGTCTTACATGTAGGAATGGGGAGGCCCACATGGGGACACGACTGCCCCTGCTGGGGAGTTTGTCACTCTCAGGCCCCCAGAGGCAGGCGCGCCGCGGGAGGCAGAGGGAGGCCGCGGGTTCTGTGGAAAGGACCGGGGGTCCAGGCCAGACTGGTGGTCTGTGTAACTTCAGCAGGCCCTGGAGGGCCTGGGGCAGTGGCCCCGAGTGTGAGTCGGGACTGGCTGGTTTGTACATGGAGGGCGGCTTGCTGGAATTTGCTGTGTAGGAACTGGCTAGTCCTGGGAGGGACTGTCCCTCCAGGGTCAGGGAGACCCCCAGAGGTCAAAGCTTCGGGACATGTGGCTACTCAGCCCTCACCTAGCCTTTTGCCAGGGCCTTAAATCTCTGCACTCCTCTCCTCCTGCCTTGGAGCTTGGCCCCCATTGCCCCACCGACACCCTTTTGGCCCCGCCCATGTTCTCTTGCCCCGCCTACCCCTCTTGCCTCGCCTATCTCTTGGTCACTCCATCAGTAGGGCAGAGGGGAAGTGCATGTGAATACAGAACCCATTTCACAGACAGGGACACTGAGGCTTCCTGGTGGCCACACTTACTGTTCAGGCAGTCTGCAGTCTGACTGCATTCGGTGCGTGGGGAATCAGAGCGTGATTAAGACCGAGTACATCAAGCAGGGCACGTATGTCATATGTGAGGGGCTCCATCCCAAGCTCAGAGACTGAGAAAGGAGACCGTACATTTTGACAGTGGCTGTGATGGGTTCATGCCGCGGGATGAGCCATTGAGCTGGTCCTGCGCCATTGTCCTCACTCCAGGGAACAGTGGCTCTGAAGTGAGTGAAGGCGGCATGGGTGGGATGCTGGGTGTGGGTCTCTACGCACGGCAAGGAGAGTGCACACCACACCAAGGAAACCGCTGGAATGATGGGGAAGTCGGGGCCCGCTGGTGCTCTTCAAGGCCTCCGGCAGCTTGCGAGTTAAACGGCACAGAAGTGTAGACTAGTAGCACCAGGGGTCTTCCCGGCGGCTGTGGAGAGTGTGGGGTGGGAAAACTCTGCACAGTTTCAAGGCTTTTTCTTTTCTTTCTTTCTTTTTTTTTTTTTTTGCAACAAAACAAATGTACCTTTTCATTCCACTTGCCCACAAACTTTGTGGTATTTAAGATTTATTTATTTGAAAGGCAGAGTTAGAGAGAGAGAGAGAGAGGGAGAGACAGATCTTCAATTCCACTGGTTCACTTTCCAAATGACCACAATGGCTGGGGCTGGGGCTGGGGCTGGGCCAGGCCCAGGCCCAGGCCCAAGCCCAAGTCAGGGACTCCATTCAGGTCTCCCATGTGGGTGGCAGGGCTCCAAGCACTTGGGCCATCTTCCACTGCTTTCCCAGGCATGTTAGCAGGGAGCTGGATCAGAAATGGAGCAGCCGGGACTGGAACTGGTGCCTATATGGGATGCTGGCATTGCAGGCTGTGGCTTAGCCTGCTGTAGCACACTGGCCCCTCCCACAAGCTTTCAAATTAGTAAAATCAATAGATCAGCCACATTTCTCCTTGCCATACAGAAAGAAGATGCACTTTCTTCTGGAGGAATCTCATAGAACTCAAAGTATACAAAAGAGATTTAGGTCGTAAAGAAAGGATCTGAGTTGTATATAGTAGGAACCATTCAGGCCGTATTTGCTGAGCAAGTGCTGTAGAACTGGGGGTGAAAGCTTAAGTCCATTTGAAAATTAAGCAAAAAAAAAAAAAAACACCTTGTAAGAAGGAGAACATTGGAACTTCAGCAGTAAACAATTTGGAAAACTCATAAAAATGGGAGCACCACACAGACCGTACTTAAAAGTCCGTGGAAAAGAGAATTCAAAGATAACTGATTGTGGTGCAAAAGAATATGGAAATCCGTGCAGTTTTTTAAAAATACAAATTTCCCATGAACTCTTTGAAGACCCCACATATGCATGTACTTCACATTTTTGCAACAAAATACAATCTTCCAATGCCATTTCTTAGGAACTTTTTGAAGCACCCTGGGTCAGAACCTGGGGTATTGCTGGAGCTATCTTCAGAGGCAGATTTCACAGCCACAGACCCAAAACCTAAGGAGAGCAAAAATAAAAGAACGGTTCAGAAAAAGTGGAAATCACTGAATTAGAAAAATAGAAAAAATGGGACTAATCAAGAAGAGAGCTTGGAGCAAGCAAATCTCTGACATATTTAATCCAGAAATGAGAGGACACATGAAGTAGACAGCTGCCTCAGTCCATCTGGTTCAGTAACCAAAGAGTCATCCAATGGTGGATCAAAAATACTTTAAGGGGCCGGCACTGTGGCATAGTGGGTAAAGCCGCTGCCTACAGTGCCAGCATCCCACATGGGCACTGGTTCAAAGTCCCAGCTTCTCCACTTCCCATCCAGCTCTCTGCTATGCCTGGGAAAGCAGTAGAAGATGGCCCAAGTCCTTGGGCCCCTGCACCCACGTTGGGGACCTGGAAGAAGCTCCTGGCTCCTGGCTTCAGTCTAGCCCAGCCCTGGCTGTTGCAGCCATTTGGGGAGTGAACCAGCAGATGGAAGATTCTCTCTCTCTCTCTCTCTCTCTCTCTCTGCCTCTGTAACTCTGCCTTTCAAATAAATAAATCTTAAAAAATACTTTAAAAGGAAGCAAAACACTGCATCTGTCCTGAACGTGCACAGTTCCACTGTTCCCTGGCCATCACAGGAGAATGCTGTTTCAGGCCCTGTAAGGACTCAGAGAAGACTGAAACCTTGCAGGAGGATGTGTGAACGTTCTGTGTTAACACTGGGCCGTTATATTCAAGCGACTCAAGCACCACGGACGTTGGTATCTTTGAGAATCGTGGAGCCAAATCCCCCACAGATACCGAGGGTCAGCAGCAGTGTGGCTGTTACAAGACCCTCCTCCTGGCAGAAGGGAAGTGTTTAAGACCCTCAGCCCAGCCGGCTGGGTCTGCAGGGGAGGCCCTACCCTTCCCGTCACTGAGTTGTCTTTGTCATGGGAGCAGTGTTCAGTAGAGAGCCAGCTGATCCAGTTTACATTTCTTCTTCTTTTTTTAAGATTTATTTATTTATTTGAAAGGCATAGTTACAGAGAGAACACCTGCTGGTTCACTCCTCAAATGGTCAGGGCTGGGCCAGGTTGAAGCCAGGAGCAGGAGCTTCATCTGGGACTCCCACATGGGTAGCAGGAGCCCAAGCACTTGGGCCATCTGCTGCTGCTTTTCCCAGGCGTGTTAGCAGGGAGCTGGATTGGAAGAGAAGCAGCTGGAATGAGGACCAGTGCCCATAAGGGATGCTGGTGCTGCAGGTGGCAGCTTTACCTGCTCTGCCATAGCACCTGCCCCTCCAGTGTGTATTCCTAAGCAAGATTCCTGGGCTGCAGCCTGAAAGTGGCTCAGGAGGCTGCTTCCATCATCAGTGGGAGGACGATGGGGCACTGAGGGATGGCCACGGGATGGAGAAAGGCCAACAAACCAGAGCCATCAGGAGCCACCTGCAGAGACCCTCAGTGCTGGGTGAGGAGGGGCAGGGACATAGTGGGTGGAATACGCTGACCCCTGAGAGGAGAAGCCGATGAGCCGGAGGTGCCTGGCGCCAGCCCAACCAAGGAGGGCGTCCAGGAAGAACCGGAATGTGAGGCAGAGAGGAGAGGCTAGAAGTGCTTGTTTGGGGCTTGCTGAGTGAAAGCAGCTGAGAATGAGGTCCTGGAAGTACCCCCGTCTCCACTGCAGTGGCAGGCAGAGCCAGGGAGTGATCAGCTGTCGCTGGGTTTGTGAGATCTGAGAAGCAGGTAACAGATGGTGACTTGGCAGCTACAGTCCTGCTGAGAGTGGGAAGAGGAGCATGCTGGCGGAGAAGGGCTCTGCATGGCTGGCTGTTAGGCTGCCAGTCGATGTGGCCGCAGGAAGATGCGTCCTCTGGGCGCTGTGCTGCACACGTGCGCCTGAGTCTCCAGGAGGCGCATGGGGCCACATTGTCTCCACGGAACCCTCTCTTCGGACCCTGAACATTCTGCAGAGCTGGCTTTGGGAAGTGCAGGCTGGGGGCAGTCGCGGTGCAATGGGAGCTAAGAAAAAGCTGGTAGACTCATCTATGTGGTTCTGGAAATTCTAGACAGTGACGTGCCGTGAAACTGTTATTGGACAAGAGCAGACAAGACTGCAGTCGTTCACTGGTAGTGGGGCCTGGAAGACCCCAAGGATAAAGGACAGCTTGTAGCACTGATATGGGAGGGAGCCCGGGGGGCTGCCAGGTGCAGTCTTGTCACTCAGCCGCAGGGACGTGTTCTGAGAACTGTACTGTGGGGCAGTTCTGTCGTTGTGGTAACACCACAGCATCTCCTTGACACGAGACAGGTGTGCCAGCACCAGGAGACAGAATCCTACAGACCGCCGCCATGTGTGAGGCCCATCAGTGGTGGAAATTATATTATTATAAAATATCTGGGATAACCCTAGTAAGACAAACACAGGGCCTATAGGAAGAAAATCGTGCCTTGTTAATGATGGGGCAAAAAATGAAAAACATGAGTGAGTGAAGAGACGCAGCTGGCCCTTATGGGAAGATTGGATATAATAGAGATGTTGATTTTTCCCAGAATAATAATTGGAAATTTGATGAAATGACTCCAAGGTTTATCTAGAAATATGAACCATCAAGAATGGCTAGAAAAGCCTTGGAAGCCAAGCAAATAAAGAGATTTAATCAAATGTCTTATAGAGTGAGGAATAACTCAAATAACACTGTATTTGCATAAGAATTAACATATAGGTCAGTTGAATTAAACAGCTAACTGCAAATACCCACCAATATATAACCCAGCATGAGGTAAATATAAATAGAATGGGTGTATGTAATATAAATAAATATGATAAATATAAATTTAATACATCATAAATTAGATTATCATGAATACAATCCAGTAAAATATTAAACTACTGAAGCTACACAAATCTAGACAAAATATATTGGCTATCAAGGACTTGCTATGCACAATTCCAAGAGAACGTACAAAGGGGAACAGAGACATATTTGAATACAACTTGAAGGGCCGGCGTTGTGATGTAGCAGGTAAAGCTATGTGATGCTGCCATCCCATATGGACACCAGTTTGAGTCCTGGCTGCTCCACTTCCAATCCAGCTCCCTGTTAATGGCTTGGGAAAGCAGTGGAGGATTGCCCAAGTGCTTGGGCCTCTGCACCCACATTGGGGACCCAGATGAAGCTCCAGGCTCCTGGCTTCGGCCTGGCCCAGCCCTGGCTGATGCGGCCATCTGGGGAGTGAACCAGAAGATGGATAGTCTCTATCTCTGTCTCTCCCTCTCTTTCTGTAACTCTGCCTTTTCTAAAAAATAAATCTCTAAAAAATATATATGTACCCCAAACCAAACTTTGTATGGAGGAGCATGTGAGTTCACATTCATCCAGGAAATCAGGTAACATTGTTTTATTTTTATTGTTTATTTTTTAAAAGATGTATTTATTTACTTGAAAGTCAAAGTTACACAACAAGAAGGAGAGGCAGAGAGACAGAGAGACAGAGAGACAGAGAGAGAGAGAGGTCTTCCATCTGCTGGTTCACTCCCCAATTGGCCACAGTGGACAGAGCTGCGCTGATCCGAAGCCAGGAGCCAGGAGCTTCTTCTGGGTCTCCTGTGGGTGCAGGGGCCCAAGTACTTGGGCCGTCTTCTACTGCTTTTCCAGGCCACAGCAGAGAGCTGGATCAGAAGTGGAGCAGCCGGGTCTTGAACGGGCACCCATATGGGATGCCGGCACTACAGGCGGTGGCCTTACCTGCTACGCCACAGCACTGGCCCCAGGTACCATTGTTTTTAAGCACCAACCCTGTTAAGGTTCAGAAGAGAGGTGGCTGTGGGTCTGAATGAAGGGGCAGGCCCACTCTGGGGTACTGAAGAGAAGTGTGTGCAGTTCCAGAAGGAAGTGAGATGGAAGTTAATGCTGTCCTAAGATACACTTCTGAGGGTTTATCCCTCAGCCATTATCACCGCTGTAGACAACCCACAGTGCACTGTTTTCTACGTGCAAACAACAGAAACAACCCATATCATACAAGGATCGGGCTCCAGTTAAAGAGGGGCTGTCGCATGATGGAACTTCAAGCTGCTGACCAACTGCCTTTTCCAGGCGTGATGCGTGGCCTGGGATTGGTTGCAATATATAGCTCAGTTTGTTGTTCGTTTGAAAAGAGAGATAGATGTTTACAGCATGATCTCAATGTTGTGCACAAATATTTACATAGAAAAGACTAGAAGGAATACATGAAATATTCGCAGCGTGTGTCACTGGGCAGGCTAATGACTTTTTAATCTTTTTCTTGTGGTTTACTGATTTTTCTTCACTTATGAAGATAAATGCGTTCTTTTATAAGGGAAGCAATGCATTTTTAGCTTATGGAAACCTAGTTTATTTTTTTTAATTTATTTTATTTGAAATGCAGAGTTACAGAGAGGCACAGCGCTGGACCCTAAACCTAGTCTGTTTTTTTAAAAATCCTTGAAAAGTGTGAGGATCCTGATAGTGATACACTCCAGTGCCCTGGTCTCTGGTGCTGGGCCGCGGGGCTGAGCTGTGCTAAGCATTTCATTCCTGGCCTGAAGGAAGACGCAGAGGGGAATTCAGGCTTCTGCGTGGCACCTATCTCTGCGGTGGTCTGGGGACAGCTGGGCAGCTGTCTGCATCCCTCTGCCTGGTGGCTCGGATCTGCCTTCTCTGCAGCCAGGTGCTGTGTCGAGAGGGTTCTGCTATGCCTGGGCCACACCGGCACCTTCCCCTGTTGAGTGGGGAACACAGGCAGTAGGCCTGGGACCCGTTTTCAGGGTGCAGCCTGCTCTTCCCGGGGACCAACTGGGGACACACACAGGTGTTTCTGGATCCCACTGCCAGCACAGCAGGGCCCGCAGTCCATTGTGGGCGATGGTGCCACTTCAGCAAGGCCAGGGCCTTGTCCCTGGAGCAGAGAGAGGACACAGATGGAGCAGCGCAGCCCCCCCTCCCGACCCCGCTTCCTGCTGGGAACAGGGCTTAGGAATCTGTGAGGATGAGGGGGTAGGAAACAGGGACCCTGAAGCTGGGCATTAGCTTTCAGAGCTGAATGCACACAGAGCCTCTGCAGACCCAGACACAGGCCACACAGACAGCCTGAGACCCTGCTCGTGGCCACTGAGTTGTGGAGACAGGATACTTCCAGGGTGTGAGCAGTTGAGGGGCCCAGGCCACCCCAACGCCTCTCTGCAGTGTCTCCACTCTGCCTTTTGGAGGGAAAACACACTGCCCGTCCCTCTGCTGGCCCCTGAGGATCCCACCAGGGCTGCTGCTTTCCTTTCATTGCCCAAAATGTTCTGGAACATTCTAGATCTTTGCTCCTACTCAGCATGTCTCACTCCATAGCTTGCCCACCTTATTCTACCCCATCCTACTCCACCTGCCTCCTTGGCCAGGCCCTAATCAGGCCCAGCAAGGCCACAGTGTGTATGTGTGTGTATGGGAGGGGTTATGGGGGCTCATTGGGTCTTCTGTGTCCCAGGGATTCCAGGAGCCACCACCATTGGTCAGCTGGGTATTGGCCATGAGAATGCCACAGAGCCAGCCTGCTCCTCTTGTCCTTTTGCAAGTGACTCCTGAGTGCCTTAGGGTGGACACTGTGGAAGAACAGGAGGGAAGTAGCAGAGCACGTGGTGCTGGCCTGCTGCACCTGGAGGGCTGAAGAGGAGATCTTGCCCAGTGCAGGGGTATAGCACAGAGCAGTAGGAGCCAGCAGTGGGAGCACGTGCCTGGCCGTAGGCTCCACTAGACCCAAAGGAAAGCAGTTCTGAGCCACAGGGTTTAAGAGCCCTGTTTGTGGGAAAGGAGGTGCAGCTCCCCCACCCCGTCTCACCCGGGCAAAGCCTGGGGAGCAGGGGGCAGGCAGAGGGCGCCAGCTGGCCCGAGGTGCACCTTAGTGCTGAATACGGGCCCAGGACTCCAATTCCTAATTCATCAGACAGCAATAATTCCATGAAGTACATTTAAAATGAATTATTAGAAAGGGCAACTATGACAAAAACCAAGATATACAAAAGCCCCAGTCCCTCTTTTTTAATCTGAGGAGGAGAGAGACAGAGAAAGCAAGTGCTCCCACCTGCCAGTCTCCCCCTCAATACCTATCATGGCCGGGGTTGGGCCAGTCTGAAGCTGGGAGCCAGGAAATCAATTTGGGTCTCCCACGTGGGTGGCAGGGACCCAGCTACCCGAGCCCTCACTTGCAGCCTCCCAGGGGTCTACATTAGCAGGGAGCTGAAGCCAGGAGCCAGAGCTGGAACTCGGACCCAGGGACTCCAATATGGGAGGCTATCCTAATGCCCTAACCATTGGGTTAAATACCTACCCTCTAGCCCTGACTATTTATTCTTAAATTCCTCAGACCTAAACCCACTCCATCCAGTTGCTATTAAAGGTTCTCATTTTAGCACTTGTCTCCTATGGAAACAGTTTGTGTCTATTGGTCTCAGGCTATACTTTGCCCAGTTGTGGCGGTGCGGCCCTGAGTTCGAGTCCCTGAGCTGTGTCATGCAGGCGGCAGATGTCTCCTGGGAGCCTCCCAAAGCATCTGGCCTGCAGGGAACCCCAGGTCTCCTGAGGTGCGTGCGCCAACCAAGAGAGGCTCAGGTGCTCCCTGTCGGGTCAGCAGAGCAGTGAAGAAGATTCTAGCAGAGCGGAAAACCCCGGAGGAGCTCAGGCATGGTGCTGGGTGCAGACCCTGGGTACAGCGGGCAGGCAGGTGACTCCCAGGAGGGCTCTCTAGGGCAAAAGGCACAGTGTCTGTGGCCAGGGGGTGGGCTCTGTTTGTGCTGTTGGAGGAGCAGCGAAGCCAGAGGCTTCTAGATGGTACTCTGGGACAGAGCCTGGCTTGAGTGAGCACGAGTTCTGGAGACCTCAGTTCTGTGCAACAGCGAGGCCCCCTGGCTCTGCGTGAATGGAGCCTGAGAAGCCAGGGTGCCTGTGGCCAGGCGGGCATGGGCCATGTGCCCCCAGGGCCTTGGCTCCTGCTGCCCACAGAGAACCTGGTGGAAGCAGGCCAGCTCCCCAGCCCTCTCCCGGGGCCCCAGCAGGCTCCAGCGGGGGTAAAATTGGCAGCACTTGTGTTGAGTGACATGTTGTTTGTCTTCCAGCTCATGAGAAGCCTCTGAGTTATCTCAAGTTTGTCCTAAAACAACATTTTTCTCCATTACAACAAAGCAGAAGAAAAGCGATTATCTTATTTTATACAATATGCCATCAGCCAGGGAGCTGAGTGCC
Organism: Oryctolagus cuniculus; assembly: GCF_051225735.1. Lineage (NCBI taxonomy): Eukaryota > Metazoa > Chordata > Mammalia > Lagomorpha > Leporidae > Oryctolagus > Oryctolagus cuniculus. The sequence continues at coordinate 69,180,409 of NC_142872.1, forward strand.
GGCCGTGCTCCGGGTTGCATAGCAACTGGCTTTTCAATTGATTTTTTTGAGAAGGCACCAAAGCTACTCAACTGTTCTCATTTTAAATACTTCCCAGGCTGGGGAAAGTGACCAGCAGTGGCTTGTGGACAGTCAGAGAGGGACGTGAGGGGTCTCACACCACAGGGGTCTGGGTCCCAACCCCCACAATGATGGGAACCCTGGTCATCCTTGGCCCAGTTCCCAGCTCCCAGCTCAGAGCCCCTGGGTCCAGAGAAGGCCGGGGAGGCACTGGGGGCCTGCCACTGACCTTGGCTGGTTCGGGTGTGTGCACGGCCATCCCGGGAATCCCTGCCAGCAAGCAGCCCGCAGGTCCCGGCCTGGTAGGGCTCGCTCTTCACAAGGGCGGGCAGGTGGGCGTCCTTGGGCCTGTTGATTAAGGGCATGCCTCCCAGCCGTGGGGGCCAGCCCTTAATACCATGGTGTCGGAAATGAGGTTCCAGCACCTGCATCCAGACCACGCCAGGCACCGGCCCGCAGGCCTGTCTCAGCCCGTGCTGGAGGGTTCTCGGTCAGGACCCCGCTGTGGTGGCCTGGCTCTCCCTGGGAAGAGCTTCCCGGGGCCTCTGGGAGGAGTGTGGAAACAAGGCACCCTCCTGACGTGGGAGTCTGCCCGGATGCTCGCCACAGCTCCCGGAGGCCAGTCAGCAGGAGGTGTGAGCACCTGCGTGGCCACCAATGCCCAGCCAGGGGAGGTGGGAGGACATGGTGGGCTCTGCCCCGCAGCAGCCGTGCGGCATCCCCGCGCCTCATTCCTGAGCAGGATGTGCACTGACAGCCACAGGGAGCTGTGCGTGCAGGTGGCCGCCTGCTGTGGCTCTGGGGGGCCAGGCCCCACAGGCAGCCCCCTACGGGACTTCTCCCCCCACCCTGGAAGCAACCCTGGCAGTCTAGCAGTCCCTCGCCTCCAGCTTCACCCTCCTTAGTTTCTGATACCTGCTGTCAGCTGGATCCAAAAATATCACTATGATGAGAGAGAGAGAGAGAGAGAGGACATCCACCTGACTTCTGTGTTCTTGTGCTTGTCCTATCCTGATGTTAGGTATTTCTGTGTTTTAAAAGGGTTTATTTATTTATTTATTTGAAAGGCAGAACAACAGAGAAGGGGGAGGAGGGGAGAGAGAGAGAGAGAGAGAGAGTGAGCGAGAGAGCTCCTCCATACACTGGTTCACTCCCTTAACAGCCAGGTCTGGTCCAGGCTGGAGCCAGGAGCCAGGAGCCAGGAACTCCATCCGGATCTCCCACGCAGTGTCAGGGGCCCAAGCACTTGGGCCACATCCTCTGTTGCCTTCCCAGGAGCATTAGCAGGGAGCTGGATTGGAAGCAGAGCAGCCAGGACTCGAACCAGCGCTCCAGTATGGAATGCCATCATTTCAGGCAGCACATATAGGAAGAAACATAATATGGGGGTTTCTCAAAAAATTCACGGAAAATGAAATTGAAAGAGAAGTTTAGGGGCTGGCCTTGTGGCACAGCGTGTAAAGCCACCATCTGTGACACCAGCATCCCATATGGGCAGTGTCACATTCTGGCTGCTCCACTTCCGATCCAGCTCCCTGCTAATGCACCTGGGAAAGCAGCAGAAGATGGCCCAAGAGCCTGGTCCTCTGCACCCACATGGGAGACCTGGAAGAAGCTCTGGGATCCTGGCTTCAGCCTGGCCCAGCCCTGGCCACTGTGGCCATTTGGGGAGTGAGCCAGTGGATGGAATATTCTCTCTCTCTCTTTCTCTCTCCCCTCTCTCTGTAACTCTGCCTTTCAAATAAATAAATAATTAAAAAAAAAGTTTGTCGGTGCAAAAAAAAAAAAAAAAAATTTGAAACCCATGCATAGTTTCTGTGGGATGCACATTTTCCATGGCCTCTCTGAAAATCCCTCTGTGCATGGATTTCAGAGTGTTTTGTACCAAATAAACTTTTAATTCCGTTTCCATGAGCTGTTTGAAGTCCCCTTGTCTGTCCAGTGCCCAGTGCCATCCGTGGTTCTTGGCATCCACTAGGGCTCTTGGATTGCGTGCCCCTGGGGTAAGGGAGGACTTCTGGGGGTCACCTCTTTCATCCCCGTTGGGCAGTGAGGATGCTGGCTCCAGAGGGCAGTGCCCTGCCCAGAGTGGCACAATGCTGGAGCTACTTTGCTCCTGGCAGTATGAGTGAACTCTGCGACCCTTGCAGTCTGGGGAGCACCAGCCTCAGGCTCCCTGGGCCTGTGCCCGATGCTCCTGACCAAGGATGCTGCCTTCTGCCCCCGCATCCAGGACACAACAGGGAGTGCTGCTGGCTTCTGGCAAGCGGAGGCCAGGGAAGCTGCTCCCACGTCAGCAGTGCTGAGCTGGAGAGACGTGCACTGCTCACAACCAGAGCTGTCCTGTTTTGTGCCTGCTTGGAAGGGCTGGTCTGAGGCAGGGACATCCTGAGATGGCCTTGGGACCAGGGGAAACCAGAGCCCCTTGGGGCAGGAGTTGCCGAGGCTGCAGGCCGCCTGTGGTGGGTGGGAATGCTCCCCCAGATCGGTGTCATCTCTCCATCTTTATCACCATCACATGGCAGACAAGGACAAGTAACATTGGAGGGTGTTCACTATGCACCCCCTGCAGTCATGCGCTCCAGGCTCAGCACTGGGGCTGTGCCCAGTTTTCAGATGGAGAGCCCAGGACAGTGACTAGAGCAGATGAGACCTTTGCCCCAGGCCTCTGACTGCAGGGCCCTGGTGATGCCAGGTGAGCCCCACCTGTCACCTGTCCATGGCCCTGTGACCGGATGTGGGGCCTGCGGGGCTCACTGGCGAGCAGCCGACCAGGGCTGGCTGCTGTTTTGCGGGCGCATGGCCTCCAGGCTGCCAATCCTGTTTCCTCCTGTCTCCTTGACTGAAGGAGGGAAGAGCATAAATAATTCAGCTCTTCTCAGAGCAAACAGGGGAAATGTCAGAGAGTGGTGGTTGCAGCAGAACTTTTTGCACAGATCTTAATTGGCTTATGAAGAATGAGACCCCAGAGGCTGTCTCCAGGCCCCTGCGGTTCCGGAGCCCAGGTGTCCAGTGACGACTCACAGCTGCAGCCCAGTCCCAGGACCAGGGAGTGTCCCTGGCCTTCCCAGACCGCAGGTGGCGCCATTCCTGTGATAGCAGCGCCACCTGGTGGCCATCCAGGGCTCCATCCTTTCTGGAGGGGACAGCTGAGTGCGGGGTACTGGGCAAGTTCTTCAGTTGCCTGAGGATAATCACAGCACCTGCAACTTAGGGCAACTGCAACATTTAAGTGAGACCTACATGTGCACGTGTGATGCCAGTGCCCGTGGACGGCACGCAGTGAGCCCCTACCTGCTGCCTCTGGCTCAGATTCCTGCCAGCCTCGGGGAGACTTCCGCATAGCCTCTCTCCTGGCCCCAAGGGGAGGGCCCTCAGACCTGCCTCTGTACCCCAAGGGTGGATCCCTTGGCCCTTTGTGTGAGCCCCCAGGCCCCTACTAGTTCAGGCTGGGAGACCCAGAAAGGCTTTTTTGTGGCGCTGTGAGGCTGGACGGACCAGTGAGCACTGTCTGAGGCCCAGGCTCCTGGTGTTGCTTCGAGAGGGCCCCAAGGGCGGGCCCAGGGTCGGTCTCCTGCCTGGCAGCTGTGTGGCCCAGCTTAGCACGGAGGGGCTTGATTGGAGCAGGCTGGTGCTCGTGGTGTCCAGAGAGGAGTCCCACATATCACTGGGAGGAGTCAGGAATTGGTGCTGGCCAGCCTGGACCCCAGCCCCGAGGTGGTCTCGCAGTGGAGCCAGAGCAGGGGTGCATGGCCGCAGTGAGAGATGTGGCCTCCAAACAGGGATCCTGGGTGGCAGAGCCACTGGGGCACCAGCAAAACCCACCTCCTGGGAAGCCCACCTTTTCCCCTGTTTGCCCCAGACCCGATCAGTGGGGGAGGGAGGGAGGGAGGGAGGGGGAGTCAGCCCGCACAGCACCCTCCTGCATCCCGGGCTGGGCCGTCCAGAGAGTCCATCCACGGTCCCAGGCTGCAGGCTGCCTGGGGTCTCCATGCTGGGGCTGAGTCCTGGGGGCTCTTCCTACCGTGCAGAGCCTGGTCCCCAGGGCTTGGAGACCCTCAGTCACTCTGGAAATAGCACAATCCCAGGGAGTGCAACTGCCCACTGCCCCTCTGCTCTACACAGCTGGTGCCCCAGACTCCCTCCAGGAAAGGACTGCCGCTCTGTGACATCTATGGCTGGCTCGGTGCTCACTCCTGGTCCCCAGCCCGGCGAAGCTGAGAACAGGGCAGAAGGTCTTTCCTAGAGAAATTCACACGGAGACAAGTGGGCAGCCAGGAGTCAGATGCCCTGGGGGCGGGGGAAGGCAGATGGCCAGGGGAGCTGGGAGCGGGCACCTGTCCCAGGCTGTGCCATGGCCCGATGGGAGGGACACAGCACTCTTCCCACCCGCTGGCTTTGCTTTCCAAGGTTGCAGTTTGGCCTAGTCAACTGCAGGCTGCAACTATGAAATGGAAATTTTCTGACAGCCAGCGCATGCCTTTTAACCTGCGCGCCATTCTGAGCGCTGGCGGGACCCGCTGCAGCGTGCCCAGGACGCGAAGCTGCCCTTAGGCATCGTGTTCCCCGCTGCGAGCGCTAACCGCCCTGTGCCCACATGGGAGCCATCTCATACTTAGGTCTTGCAGCATCACAGTGCTGTGTTCAGGTCACCACTGTTTTACTTAGCAGTGGCCCCAAAAGGGTATACCAGCAACTCAGATATGCCAAAGAGAAGCCGGAAAGTACTTCCTGTAGGCCAAAGGGCAAGTCCCCGCAGATGCATATGGGAAGGGAGGCAACAGTTGGTGAGGGTACTTCCAAAAGTCCACAGGGAGCAGGCATTTGGCCTATTGGGTCCTCACCAATTAAGATTCTCACAGCCTGCCTCAGAGTGTCTGAGTTCAGTTCCTGGCTCTGTCTCCTGACTCCAGCTTCCTGCTAAAGCAGACCCGAGAGGCAGCAGGTGATAGCTCAAGTAGTTAGGCCCTTGCCACCCACCCGGAGACTTGGATTGAGTTCATGGCTCCAGGCCAGCCCAGCCCCAGCAGTTGCCCACATCTGGGGAATGAACCAGTAGATGGGAGTGTGGGAGTGTTCCCTCGCTCACTTGCTTGCTCCAATAAGTAAAAATTAGATTTATTTAATTTTTTAAAGATTTATTTTATTTATCTGAAAGAGTTACAGAGAGAGGTAGAGACAGAGAGAGGTCTTCCATCCGCTAGTTCACTCCCCAGGTGGCCGCAATGGGTGGAGCTGTGCTGATCTGAAGCCAGGAGCCAGGAGCTTCTTCTGGGTCTCCCACTTGGGTGCAGGGGCCCAAGGACTTGAGCCATCTTCTGCTGCTTTCCCAGCCCATAGCAGAGAACTGGATCGGAAAAGGAGCAGCCGGGTCTAGAATTGCCGCCCATATGGGATACCGGTACTTCAGGCCAGGGTGTTAACCCGCTGCCCACAGTGCTGGCCCCCAGATTTATTTTTTTATTTATTTGAAAGGCAGAGTTACACAGAGAGGGGGAGAGGGAGAGGGAGAGACAGAGAGAGAAGAGAGAGAGAGAGACAGATCTTCCATCCACTGGTTTATTCTCTAAATGACCACAACAGCTGGGGCTGGGCCAGACTGAAGCTGGGAGCCAGGAGCTTCTTCCAGGTCTCCCACATGGGTGCAAGGGCCCAAGTACTTGGGCCACCTTCTGCTACTTTTCCAGGCATATGAGCAGGGATCAGAAGTGGAGCAGCTGGGTCTAGAACTGGCACCATTTGGGATGCCAACATCACAGACAGTGGCTTAACCACAACACTGGCCCCATCAAATAATTAAAATTTTTGAAAATTCACAGAAAATGTAGTTACAATTTTTTTTTATTTGGGGCACTTATGGGCCCTACCTACCTAGCTCCCCTGTGTGGAGGTCATGGGAACCTGGGAGAGGCACCAGCAGCTTCCTTGAAGTGGGAGCAGTGGGTGGACACAGGGTGGGCCTGGTGCAGAAAGCAGGAACTGGCCAGCCCACTCTGGGTCCTTTCAGAGCTCTGCTTCTTTGGTCTCAGGTGGGTGCCAGGCTGGCCATATGCCTTGGGGCAGTGAACTTGGATGGATCGCCTCTGAGGGCTGGGCCTTGAGAAATGGGAGAGCTCCCCACAGCAAAGCTGAGAAGCTGGGTGGGAAAGACGACCCCCATGACCCCATGACCGTGTGTCCCCCAGACCCTGCAGACCCCATACTGTTCTTACTGAGTCTGCCACCCTGACCCTGCACCTCCTCCGCAGTTCCCACTGCTGCCTGTCACCAAAGCCACAAACTGGGCACCACCCCTGCTCCATCAGCACCACCCTCCAGCCCTGACCCCCCTCAGACCCCACTCATCGGCTGCTGCCCTGGCTGCCACCTTGCTGTCCCCTTTCCTCCTCATAACCCAGAGCCGGCTCTTTCTCAAGTGCACACGGGCACTGCCCTTGCCTCTGGGTACCAGGTCAGTGTCCGCTCCCGTGCTGGCCGCTGAACACCACAATCCCTCAAATGCTGCAGACCCAGCAGGGACAGGGATCCTGCCCTTGGCTCTGGTGTGCGCCCCTGAGACGGCCCAGCCCTGGGAAGAGTGGGAGCCTCAGTAGAGAGGGAGGAAGTACTGTGGCCCTCTGTGCCTGCAGATTCTGTACCGGCACCGACCCAACCACAGCATGGAAATATTTGGGAGAAAAATCGCCTGTGCCCTGAACACACACAGACTGTTTTGTCCTTGTCATTAGTCCCCGCCCTGCAGCACATGTGTTCACGTAGTGTTTCTGGTGTATTAGGTCGTACAAGTCATCTAGAGATGAATTAAAGTGGACAGGAGGATGTGCAGAACGCCTATGCAAATACATCTTTCTGTAAAAACAAAAACAAAAAAGATTGATTGATTTTTGTTGTTGTTGTGTTTTGTTTTGTTTTTGACAGGCAGAGTGGACAGTGAGAGAGAGACAAAGGTCTTCCTTTTGCCGTTGGTTCACCCTCCAATGGCCGCCGCGGCCAGCGCGCTGCAGCCCGTGCACCACGCTGATCCGATGGCAGGAGCCAGGTGCTTTTCCTGGTCTCCCATGGGGTGCAGGGCCCAAGCACTTGGGCCATCCTCCACTGCACTCCCTGGCCACGGCAGAGAGCTGGACTTGAAGAGGGGCAATCGGGACAGAATCTGGCACCCCGACCGGGACTAGAACCCGGTGTGCCGGCGCCGCAAGGCGGAGGATTAGCCTAGTGAGCCGCGGCGCCGGCCGATTGATTGATTTTAAAAGTTTCAGAGAGAGAAAGAGATCTTCCATCTACCTGTTTGTTCCCCAGATGGCCACAATAGTCAGTGCTGGACCAGGCCGAAGCCAGGAGCTTCATCCGGGTCTCGCACATGGGTGACAGGGGCCCAAGCACTTGAGCCATCTTCTGATGCTTTCCCAGGCCATTAGCAGTGAGCTGCATCAGAAGTGGAGCAGCCAGGATTTGAACCAGCGTCCATATGGGATGCAGGCATCACAGGCTATGGCTTTACCCACTATACCAAATCCACCATTTCTAATGACTCCAACACCGGCTGGTTTTGGTGTCTGCAGGGGTCCTGGATCCTGCCCTCCATGGATACTGAGAGATGACCTTGCAAGCCACTCCCACATCTTGTCACTCAAGGCCCCCGAGACAGGGGAGTCCCTGACACTGATGTCAGCTCCTCCTAGACTTCCCTGGGGTGGCCCACATCTGGGGCCCAGGCTTGCAGAGTCCAGGGCCTAACCATTGTTTCCTGGAGTCCTGCCTGCCCGGGGCTCCCCTTGCTGAGCCACTCAGCTCTTCCCTCTGCCCCTCCCCCTCAGGAGAACCCTAAAGCCAGAAAGGGGTCTGAGACCACTTCAGCTGGGGTTCCTGCAACACAGACCCCTTGGGGCCCACCAAGAGGGAGGCCTCTCTGCATGGCCCCAGCCTGCTGTTCTCACCCTCCTTCTGGTTGGCTCTTGCTCCAGCTGTCTCGTTCCCGATGGCTTGATTCCTGCCCTCTGGTCCTCATACTAGAGTGTGTGGCCAGAGCCCTCCTCCTGCTGGTGTGGGACATACCAGCCAGCTCCCATGGCTGGTCCCTTGGCTGGGGTCTCCGTGGTCCCCACCAAAGGAGGAAGTACATTGCTCAACTCTTTTAGCTGCAATGATAATGACACAGCTCCCAACTGACTCTCACAAGAAGAGAAAGTTCCTTTCTTATAAAATATTTATAGGGGGCCAGTGTTGGGGCATAGTGGGTGGAGCTGCTTCCTGCAGTGCCAGCATCTCCTGTGGGCACTGGTTTTGGTCTCCGCTACTGCGCTTCTGATCCAGCTCCCTGCTGGTGCACCTGAGAAAGCAGCAGAAGGTGACCCAAGTCCTTGAGCCCCTGCACCCACATGGGAGGCCCAGAGGAGACTCCTGGCTCCTGGCTTTGGCCTGGCCCAGCCCTGGCCATTGTGTCCACTTGGGGGGCAGGGGGAGGTGAACCAGATGAAGAATCTGTCTCTCTCTCTTTCTCTCTGTAAACTCTGCTTTTCAAATAAATAAATCTTTTAAAAATATTTATTGGAGCCTGCATTATGGAATGCAGGTAATAATAATAAATAACAAATAATTGTATTTATTTGAAAGGCAGAGTTACAGAGACAGAGATAGAGAGAGAGAGAGATCTCCCATCCACTGGTTCACTTCCCAGATGGCTGCAACGGCCAAGGCTGGGCCAGGCCTAAACCAGGAGTCAGGAGCCTCATCTGGGTCGTTTCCCACATAAGTGGCAGGGGTCCAAGGACTTGAGCTGTCTTCTGTTGGTTTCCCAGGTGCATTAGCAGGGAGCTGGATCCCAAGTGGAGCAGCCAGGAATCAAACTGGGGCTTCAGTATGGGATGCCAGCGTTGCAAGTTGCAGCTTAATTCACCACATCAGAGCCAGCCCCAGGAGTTCGCTGACAGCCGAATGAGACCAGTCTCTAAGCTTTGGTGATCCTGGCAGAGTCCCCTCCTCTGAGCTTGGGCCAACTGAGATCAAACTACTAAAAGACTGTGGCTTTTGTCTTGGAAGTATGCCCTCTCCTGTCTTCCTGGACCATTGTTCCAGGGAAGCAAACAGCCATGTGGAAGCCACCTCGGGAGTGCCCACCCAGCACAGGGAGGAGCCCTCGGTCCTACTCATCACCATGTGAGCAAGCCTGGGAGCTGACCCGTGGCCCATGGCAGCTGTGTGGTAGGCACGCTGCAGGCTTGGATGGATCCAGGTACTTAGGTGAGGACGCCAGGAATGATCCTCCCTCTGGCTGGGCCCTGCAGGGGTCTGGCCTGGACAGTGCTGTGGTTTGGGTATGGTTTGTCCCCTAGGGGTTTGTGTGTTGGGCTCTTCAGGCGTGGTGATGTGGGCCCTGGGCGAAGGTCGCTGGGGGTCCTGCCTATGGAAGGATTTAGGAGGCTCTCATGGGATGCTGTCAGGTCTCACAGAGGGGACAGGGGTGAGGGGTGTTAGAAGTGGAGCGAGCCTGGCCCTTCCAGCTCCCTGGGGTCTGTTTCAAGACGTGATGCCCCTCTTCCACACGCAGTCCTGTGTGGTGCCGCCGTCTGCCACGAGACCCTCACCGGAGCTGGTGCCGTGCCCCTGACCCTCCAGAGCTGTGTGCTGAAGAAGCCTCTGTTCTTCGTAAAGCAGCCCGCCTCAGAGCAGCACGTTGCCTGCTCCCCGTGCTCATCAGAGCAGTGACACTGCAGAAAGGAGCAGGTCCCGACTCTCAGCGTCCTCAGGCTGCAGGAGGACATGCTTCCCGCCCGCAGAGGATCCTCCTGTCCCTCGGGGGGGGGGGGGCTGCTTTGTCAGCCCTCTGATGTCTTGTTGCTGGATCGTGTGCCCAAGAGGACACGGTGGAGGGTCCCGTGGGCAAGGGAATGCTCCCGCCGAGGAGAGATGCAGCCATTGGCTAGAGCTGGACACACGAGAGACAAGGCAGCACACTCCCATGGCTTCCTCTGGCTTCCCCTGGGCTGTCCACCTCTGGGCCGGCGTCCAGAAAATCCCTCTGATTTCCGACTCGTTGGAGGCATCTCGTTACAATGAGCAATCGCATCCTGGGGTGGGGTGGGGGGGCAGGGGGAGGAGTCTCCCGCCAGGACTCCCATGCCTGGGCTTGGGAACGACTGCCGCTTATAGGTCACTGGCTCCTCCTCCAGGACCTCGAATCAGTCATTCTTCTTCCTGAACTACCTGGTGTATTAACAAAACCTTGGGTTTCCTGAGTACACGTACACACACACACACACACACACACAACACCTGTCTCCAACCAGCCACCGGTGTCCACGCAGATACAGAGCTCCAGGGAAGCTGAAGCCCCCTGTACACCCTGCTTGCGTAGTCCATGCACCTGCTCTTGCAGATTTTGCTCATCTCTTAGAGTCCTGGTGATACCTACTGCAGTGAGACTGCTAGTCATCACACTGAATGTTATTGTTCAGAGGCAAAAGCCTGTGTACCTTCAGCAGTCATGGAACTTTTTTCCCACACTACTTCCGGTTTGCACTTGGCTGAGTCTGAGAACGAGGAACCCATGGATGCAGAGGGCAGGCTGTACATACGTACACAAGAGCGGATTTCAAAGTTTCTGGGAAAAATGGAGTTAAAAAATTAGATGTGGCCAGATGTTTGGCCCCGGGGCCGTATCAGAGCACAAGAGTTCATTTCCTGTCTCTGGCTTCCAGCTAGGCTGCCACTCAACACCTTGGGAGGCTCAAGTGGTTGAGCCCCTGCCACTCATGGGAGACCTGGATTCACTTCCCCTGCTCCTGGCATTTGGGGAGTGAACCAGCAGATGGGAGCACTCTTTCTCTGTCTACCTCTGTCTCTTTCTGTCTCTCTGCCTCTCAAATTTAAAAAAGGAGAAGCTTATTCTGGAACAAGAGAGCTGTAATCCACATGTAGTTTTTTCATGATACATATTTGTCAAACATTTTGAAGACTTCTCACATGCATGGATTTCAGAGGTTTCTGTAAAAATTATCTTAACATGTATTTGAGACAGATAGCAAGAACTCTTATCTGCTGGTTCACTCCCCAAACGCCAGCAATGGCCAGGGCTGGGCTGAGGTCAAAGCCTGGAGCCAGAGCACCATCCAGGTCTGCCCCCATGGGGCCTCGGCCATCACTGCTCCTCCCAAGGTCGACACTGGCAGGAAGCTGGTGTTTGAAGCCAGAGCCAGGAATCAAATCCAGGGACACCAATGCAACTAGGCTAAACACCCCCCACCCCGCCCCAATGTATTTTTTTTTTTTTTGACAGGCAGAGTGGACAGTGAGAGAGAGACAGAGAGAGAAAGGTCTTCCTTTTGCCGTTGGTTCACCCTCCAATGGCCGCCGCTGCAGCCGGCGCACCGCGCTGATCCGATGGCAGGAGCCAGGATCCAGGTGCTTTTCCTGGTCTCCCCATGGGGTGCAGGGCCCAAGCACCTGGGCCATCCTCCACTGCACTCCCTGGCCATAGCAGAGAGCTGGCCTGGAAGAGGGGCAACCGGGACAGAATCCGGCACCCCAACCGGGCCTAGAACCCGGTGTGCCGGCGCCGCAAGGTGGAGGATTAGCCTATTGAGCCACGGCGCCGGCCCGCCCCAATATATTTTTTAACAACATACTCAATGAACTTTTGGAAGTACCCTGATGCTCATGGGGGAGGGGACCGAGATCACCTACCCGCTGATCTCCCGAGGGAGGCCCGGCTCTACTTTATTGACAGGTATTTCCTGAAAAAGGAAAACCCATGCCAGGACTCTGGGAGGGGGGGTGCCTAGTGCTCTCCAAGGAGCTGCTCCCTCATGGGGATTTAGGCCATGAGAGCAGAAACCAAAATGACTGCGGGGGAAATGGTGGAGAGGAAAGGACCTGGGGGCTCTGGGGAGCCTCGCTTTCCAACAGTGTTTCAGGCAGTGGGCAGAAGGCAGATTTGGATTTCAGCCTTCCTGGTGTGTGACCTGAAATGAGTTACTTAGCTTCTGTGAGCTGCAGTTTCCTGCCTCAAAGTCTGAGTGGGGACGGAATGGGAGTGCATGCCAGTGCCACAGTATGGAGTGGGAGAGCAGGCCTGGGAGCCCGCTGGCCAGCCTTGGCCGCCTGGGGTGTCTCTGTCCCAGGGGCTTCCTGTCTGGTTCCTCTGGAAACCACCTGTTTGTGCGCCCGGCCCTTACACAGCCCCTTGGCCCTGTCAGGTGCAGTTCCTCCGTATCCCCTGTTTTGTGCCCTGTAAATGCCTTCAAACCCGGAGAGGCAAACCCCTGTCCCCTGGGCTGCTGCCCCGACTGGGCCTTCTGTCTCCCCTGCCCTAGACCTGCCCAGAAAAGTAGCTCTCAGGGGGAAGGGCCACGCTGCACCTAGCTCCTGTATAAGGCCTGCCCAGAACAGGGGCCCGACAGGGCGCAGGCCCTCCAGCACCTGCGAATGGACACAAGGCCATGGCACTTCAGGACTTTGCCTCAGTGTCTGCCCTGGGAACTCAGTGTGGCCGGAAATCTCGGCTTCCATGCAGAATGAAGCCAGGTGGGAGGCCGGGCCTGAGCGTGCCTGGGCAGGGCTCAGTGGACGGTGTCTGTCAACGCCCCAGCCTGCCGGGCCCCTGGTGAATGAGCCCACGGGATGCCAAACCCTACTGCTCCCCCTTCCCGTCTCTCTGCCCTCCCCTGCAGTCCATGAGCCTCATCGAGATTGGGAACCCCTCGCAGAGCCTGGAGAACGTCTGCCGCTGGGCCTACCTGCAGCAGAAGCCGGACACAGACCACGATGAATACCACGATCACGCGATCTTCCTCACTCGGCAGGACTTCGGGCCCTCGGGCATGCAAGGTGAGCCTCGGGTCCAACAGGGGCTCATCAGGGAACGTAGTGGGAGGAGCCTGCTTCCCACAGAGGCTCATGGGGAAGCAAAGTGGGAGGGGGCCCCCTCCCACAGAGGCTCATAAGGTCGCGCAGAGGGAGGGGCCTGCCTCTCACAGATGCTTATGGGGGAACACAATGGGAGGGGCCGCCTCCTGCAGAGGCTCATGAGAGACCATAGTAGGAGGGGCCGCCTCCTGCAGAGGCTCGTGGAGGGGGAGCGCAGTGGGAGGAGACACTGGCTTTGGCTGGTGTGCCCCCAGCACCTTGGCCTACACCAGAGAAGAGTGGCAGGGCCGGGTGCGGGTCGGGGGTCTGTGCTAGTGGTCCTGCCCCGCCTCAGAGGTCATGAGATGACAAGAGCCTGGGCCTGGCATCCCGGAGACCAGAGAGGGGTTCAGCGTTGCTTGGAGATTTCAGAAAAGCAAATTTGAATAATTTTCAAATCTTTAAGCATTTAGATATTTTTATGCAAAGATTTAAACTGTATAAAACTGGCAGCTCAAAACAAGGAATAGACACATCTACAATCACGGATGAAGACGTGATCACTCACTTTTCTCAGTGAGTGATGGAACGACACAGAAATTTGAATTAAGAGGCCGACACCACGGCTCACTAGGCTAATCCTCCGCCTGCGGTGCTGGCACACCGGGTTCTAGTCCCGGTCGGGGCGCCGGATTCTGTCCCGGTTGCTTCTCTTCCAGCTCTCTGCTGTGGCCAGGGAGTGCAGTGGAGGATGGCCCAAGTGCTTGGGCCCTGCACCCGCATGGGAGACCAGGAGAAGCACCTGGCTTCTGGCTTCGGAACAGCACTGTGCGCTGGCCGCAGTGCGTCGGCCATAGTGGCCACTTGGGGGGTGAACCAACGGAAAAAGGAAGACCTTTCTCTGTCTCTCTCTCTCACTGTCCACTCTGCCTGTCAAAAAAAATTAAAATTAAAAAAAAAAATAAATTTGAATGAAGCAACTTGACCTAATTGATGTAGACAGAATACTACAGCAAGCCATTAAAGAATGCACAGTCTACAAGTGCACATGAAAATACATCCAGACGATGCTGGGCCAAGAGGCAATCCCAACAAAGTGTGAAATATCAAAGTTACACAGAGAATATTCCCAGATGATACTGGAAGAGGAAGACAAGAAAAACTAGCTGTTTGGAAATTAAGCAGTGCAGTTATGAATAATCCATGGGTCAAACTAGAAATAGCAGTGAAAATTAGAATATATTTTTATCTGAATTATAATGACAATATGAACCAGCGAAAGCTGTGCAGCTGGCTAGCCCCATGTCAGGCTGACATGTGGAGCCTCAAGTGCATTTATTTTATTTATTTATTTATTTTTATTTGACAGGTAGAGTTATAGACATAAGAGAGAGAGACAGAGAGAAAGGTCTTCCTTCCGTTGGTTCACCCCCCAAATGGCCTCCAAGGCTGGCGCTGCGCCGATCCGAAGCCAGGAGCCAGGTGCTTCCTCCTGGTCTCTTATGCGGGTGCAGGGCCCAAGCACTTGGGCCATCCTCCACTGCCTTCCCAGGCCACAGCAGAGAGCTGGACTGGAAGAGGAGCAGCTGGGACTAGAACCTGGCACCCATATGGGATGCCGGCGCCACAAGGCAAAAGATTATCCAAGTGAGCCACAGCGCCGGCCCCAGCATCTCTCTCTTAAAAGCTTTATTTGTTTATCTGAAAATGAGCAATGCAGAGAGAGGGGAAGAGGTCTTCCATCTGCTGGCTCACTCCCCACGTGACAGCAGCAGCCAGGCCTGGGCCAGGCCAATGCCAGAAGCCAGGAACTTCATCTGGGTCTCCCATGTGGGTGGCAGAGACCCAAGCACTTGGGCCATCCTCTGCTCCTTTCCCAGCCCATTAGCAGGGCACCAGATTGGAAGTGGAGCAGCTGGGACATGAACTGGCACCCAGATGGGATGCTGGTATCACAGAATGTGGCTTAACCTGCTGCTGCCACCACCCCCAACCCCCACCACCGCCATCTCTACCTTGTCCCTGCTGCCCCACTCTGCTGAGCTGAGACCCGCAGATGGTACTAGGTCCATCCTCAGGGCTTCCTCAGGTTCATATGGGCATCATGATCTTCCCCCCAGCCTACCCCAGGGGATGTTGCCCTCTGGATTCTTCCCCAGGGAAATCTGAGAGCCCCCTGTTAGTCTCATCCCCCTAAGGGGTCAGCGGTCCCCTAGGAGGCCATGGGGAGCCTTCTCGCCCTCCCCCGCAGGCTGTCCCAGGCCCCGCCTCCGCCCTTCCATTTCCATTTCCCAATGGCCGGCTCCCTAGGAGGCAGTGTGTAGGGGGGTTGGCGATACCACCGTGGCCGCTCCTAGTTGCCTGTGGATGATTTGGGGACCTTTCAGAAGCCGCATGGCGGGGAAGACCCATGGGCGCTGGATCACAGGAGGATGTGTTCTGCTGCAGATGCCCAGGCCTACCCCCGCCCTCCACGCCTCGAAGGCACCTTGCCCGGTTGGTCCCTGGCTCATTCCCCTGCCTCCGGCAGTGGTAAATCATGACATTCCAGCAGATCTGGTTTGTAGGTGTCAGGGGCTTCATTCAGTGTCTTAGAATGGGCAGCAGTGGGAGCCAAGAGCCCATGCCCACCACCTGGGCCACTTAGGCTGATAGCCAGAGAATGGGAAGTGACCTCCGAAAGCGGAAGTGAGCTCACGCATTCACATCTGTCTCACTGGCACACGGTCTGAGCAGCTGGCTGTGTGTGATGGACTGAGACTGACTTGGCCATCTGTTAGGAAGCAGGCGACAGCCCGACAGATAATGGGCAGGGGACTGCTGCCCAGGACCGGTGTCTTCTGAGCTTGCCAGCATGGCAGGGTGAGACTCCAGTTTGTTGGCCTGGGGACAGGGACCCTGAGGAGTTAGGCCAGGGCCCTTCCTTGGGCTCAGGTTGGGCCTGGGGCTGCCTGGGGCAGGGCTCTGGCCTGGGAGCTGGAGCCGCCTTTTGTCTCCTCCCAGGCTACGCTCCTGTCACTGGGATGTGCCACCCCGTCCGCAGCTGCACCCTGAACCACGAGGACGGCTTCTCCTCGGCGTTCGTGGTGGCCCACGAGACCGGCCACGTGTAAGTGGCCCAGCCGTCCTGGCTGGCTGGGGAAGCTCAGGGCTCCCAGGGGCCACCCCTGCCCCGGCTTCCCATCCCTCCTGGCCCTGAGAGAGACACGCCCTGAATGAGGATCCTGTGGGATATGAGGTTCTGACCTCTCAGCTCTGCACAGGGCAGGCTCTGGGAGGAGCAAATCAAAGAGAAGAAGCAGCTGAGGGCCCAGTGGGTGCTTGGGGCTTTGCACCATCACCCCCTCACACCATGGGGCAGGGAGGGATCCAACCCCATGTCACACATGAGTCGCTTGGCCTCTGAGAGGGGCTCATCCAGGGTTGGAGAGCTGGAGGCCGGGAGCTGTAACTCTGCTCCAGTGTTCACACCCCGGGCTCCATTGGAGACCTGCATCACGGGCCAGATAAGCGCTGATGGGAAATCTGGAGCTGCTGGCACTGTGCCCACACTGCTGAGTGTGGAGACGGGGGGCTGTAGATGCCTCTGCCTCTACTGTGCCCTTCCTTGGGGGAGGATACCAGAGGGTGTTCCCAGCTGGATGCTGTCCCACTGGAAAGCCTTTGGCTTTGAGAATCTGAGCAGGTGGAAAGCTGATACCTCCCAGCTCAGGGCAGACAAGGCCAGCCAAGGTCGGGGGAGATGAGCCGTTGTGGGGAGGAGAAGGCGTGGGGTGTGGGTTCAGCCAGGCTGCTTGCTCCCCACACAGGCTGGGCATGGAACATGACGGGCAGGGCAATCGCTGTGGTGACGAGGTGCGCCTGGGCAGCATCATGGCGCCCCTGGTGCAGGCCGCCTTCCACCGCTTCCACTGGTCCCGCTGCAGCCAGCAGGAGCTCGGCCGCTACCTACAGTGAGTAGCTCCCTGGGGCCCCCAGGGGTGGGGGGTGAGCCTTCCACCTAGGCTGTGCGCTGGGAGGTGCAGAATCCCCAACGCACCTGAACCCAGCCCATGCCCTTTGGGCCCTGGGTCCTCCTGCCTGAAGTGCAGACAGAGAGGGAGCTGGGTGTGGATGGCAGGTGGGCCAGGCAGCTATCCTGAGGTCTGCGCGGGTCAGGTCCCGGTGTGTGACACCGAGGAAGAGAGATCCAGCAGGGAAGGCGGGGCAGGTGCACAGCCCTGCTGGAGACGGCTCGCGGTGCCCGTGTATTCCCCACAGCTCCTATGACTGCCTGCGGGACGACCCCTTCGCCCACGACTGGCCGGCACTGCCCCAGCTGCCGGGGCTGCACTACTCCATGAACGAGCAGTGTCGCTTCGACTTCGGCCTGGGCTACATGATGTGCACTGCGGTGAGTGTGGGAGCCTGCAGCCTGTGGCACCCCTGGTGGCCAGGGAGGAGGAGGAGCCTGGCGGGCTTCCTGGGGAACAGGCAGGTGTTGGGGGTGCCCACCTGGAAGGTCCAGACATGGAGCTAGGCAGGCAAGACAGTGACAGAGCTGTGACGAGGGGGCCAGCAAGGGGCAGTAGATGCCTGGTAAGGCCCT
Organism: Oryctolagus cuniculus; assembly: GCF_051225735.1. Lineage (NCBI taxonomy): Eukaryota > Metazoa > Chordata > Mammalia > Lagomorpha > Leporidae > Oryctolagus > Oryctolagus cuniculus. Next base: position 69,197,900 of record NC_142872.1, read on the forward strand.
TGGGTCAGCCTTCAGGCTTCCGGAGGGCTTCCTGGAGGAAGAAGAGGAGGGGGGGAAGAGGGAGGACTCACATGTGCAGAGGCTTGGAGGAGAGGGCATAGCACAGAGGAGAACCTGTCGTGCCCCAGTCTGGGTTTAAAGACAGAGCCACCAGCAGGCGCCCTGGCCACTGTTGCCCCAGACTGACTTAATGATCATCTCTCCTGCCTTAAGGAAGTAAGCAAAGTCGTCCCATTTTACAGATGAGGGAGCTGAGGCTCAGAGAAGCTGTGAGCAGGTGGTGGACTGGGGACTGACGGAAGGTCTGATTCCTTCTGTGACTCTCTTTGCAGCACTGCGGGCTTGATTGGCAGGTGCTAGGAGGCTCTGGAAAGGGACGTGCTGGGGAAAAGGCTGCCAGGACAGGGAGCAGAAGGGCCGGGGAGGGGGTGTTCCTGTGAGGTGCAGGGGACCTAGGGCGGGGCTGGCAGAGGGAGGGCTTCAGGAAGTGGAATCCTGCAGGGTGGCGCGCAGCAGGTGCCCAGCCCTTCAAAGCCACCAGCCACTCCTGCCTGGGCCAGAGGGCTGCCCACCAACCTCCATGCTCCACAAGGTACGCGGCCTCCCAGGCCAGGCAGGGATGCAGAGCTCATGGCACCTACCAGCCCCCCAGACCTGTCGCAGGCCAGTCCTGCTGGGGCATCTGGGGTCATAGGGGACCCACGGGGCTGGGGGGTACCCCAGACAGTCCCCTAGCCGGCTGCACGCGCTCTCTTCCAGTTCCGGACCTTCGACCCCTGCAAGCAGCTGTGGTGCAGCCACCCTGACAACCCCTACTTTTGCAAGACCAAGAAGGGCCCTCCCCTGGACGGGACAATGTGTGCGCCTGGAAAGGTAAGTCAGGACCGAGGGCTCCTTGGGGGCCCCAGGGCTGAGGACAGGCACGGTGAGGCCCAGCTCGCCCAGTCAGGCACTGCAGTGCCTGCAGAGGGGGCAGGGGGCCTTCTCGGGGGACCCCTGCCCCCTCCCCTTCCCCCTTTTTAATTACACACAACCACACGCAGCCCGCCAGAGCTTCCCTGATGCCGGCTTCCACGCCAGAGCAGGCCTGGTCCTCAGAACTTCTCACTGGCCACCAAGCCCCCCACTCAGGAATCCCCTGCTCTGAGGGGCCGTTTGGATTGGCTGCCTCTGTCTCCCCTGCACACTGTGAGTGACGGTGGCCCCTGGCCTCCTGGCCCCTCAAAGCCACAGCCTCCCCATCCCATTCCTTGTCCCTTGAGGTCACGGGATGGCCACCCCACGCCAGTTTCCCAGCCTCTGCTGACTCTGATAGGGCCAACCAGAACTCCAGGCCTTATTCTCATTGGTTCAGATGAAATTGCATGCCCACTCCTGGGCCAATCACTTGCTAGAGGGTTGGCATATTCAGATAATCTTAATCAAGATCTCAGGCCAGGAGGGCTCAACCCCACTGGCCAGCAGGGGGCACTGTGGACTGGATTCCAGTGAGTGAATCATAATGTCAGGCCTGGAAGGCCCCCAGGTACCTGGCCTGTGGTTGCTTGATGCAGGACTGGGCCAGCTGCCCAATTGTAGCTGTCTGGTAGAACTTAAGAGAGAGTTTCCCTGGGCCGAGGCTGTGGCAATAGCGGGTAAAGCTGCCACCTACAGTGCCAGCATCCCATGTGGGTGCCAGTTCGAGTCCTGAGTGCTCCACTTCTAATCCAGCTCTCTGCTATGGCCTGGGAAAGCCATAAAAGATGGCCCAAGTGTTTGGGCCCCTGCACCTTCATGGGAGACCCAGAAGAAGCTCCTGGCTTTGGATCAGCCCAGCTCCAGCCATTGCAGTCATTTGGGGAGTGAACCAGCAGATGGAAGACCCTTCTCTCTCTCTCTCTCTCTCTCTCTCTCTCTGTAACTCTGCCTTCAAATATATATAAATACATCTTTAAAGACAGAGAGAGAGAGAGCGCGCTTTCCAGGCCCAGCCCTGAAGACTTTGGTTTGAAATAGGGCTAAGAATTATTTTTTTCTCTTTTAAATTATGGTAAAAATCACATTACACAAAATTCACCATTTTAGCCCCTTTAAAGTGCACAGTTCATTGGCATTTAGTTCATTCACAGTGTTGTGCAACCATCACCCCTGTCTAGTGTCGGAACTTCATCCCCAAAGGAAATCTAGTGGACTAATTACCCCTCCTCTGCCTCTCCCTAGATCTGCTTTCCATCCCTATGGAGACAGAATTATTTATCTGGAATTTCATAGTCAAGGATTCATGCAATCTGCGACCTTTTGCGTCTGACTTATTTCACTGAGCTTAATTTTTTTTAAGATTTACTTATTTTGAAAGGCAGAGTCAAAGAAAAAGAGGGAGAGAGAGAGAGATGGGGAGAGATCTTCCATCCTCTGGTTCACTCCCCACATGGCTGCAATGGCCAGCTCCTGAGCCAGGCCAAAGCGAGGAGCCAGTAACTTCCTCCGGGTCTCCCATGTGAGTGGTAAGGGTGCAAGCACTTGGGCCATCTTCTGCTGCCTTTCCCAGGCCACTGGCAGGGAGCTGGATTGGAAGTGGAGCAGCTGGAACATGAACTGGCGCTCATATGGGATGCCGGCATCGCAGGCGGTGGCTTTATCACTGTGCCACAGCTCCGGCGCCGCCAGCATAATGTTTGCGAGGTCCATCCACTTTAGAGCTCCACCTTAGAGCATGCAGCAGTCCTCTGTGTTTCTTTACCCTGTTGTATGGGTAGGCCGTGTCCCATTGATCCCTTCGTCCTCTGCTGGGCATTTGGGCCACCTCCCCTGTTCTCAGTGTGACTCGTGTCACTGTGCATATCCATGTGTGTGGTTCTGTGGGAAGACCCAGGAACTGTGATTTCAAGTAAGTGGCCCACATGTAAGGTGGTTCACTGGGCTCAGTGAGGGCCCAGCTGGGGAATGAGACTTGATGAGCTTGGCTTCTGGCCCCGCCCTCCAAGTCCACCCCTGGGCAGAGGGCAGGAGGATGGAGTGGGTGGCAAGCATGCCCACCCTGGGAGCAAAAGCATGCAGGTGCATCTCTGGCCTTAACCCCAGATGACCGCCTGTTCCCCACTCCGCCCCACCCGGACCTGGAGAGGAAGGTGTGCAGATAACAGCCAGAGTGCCCCCTCATCATAGGAACCGCTGACCGGGCCACTCTTTCTGGTGGTGGAACCCTTCGTGCATTTAGCCCTGTAAATAAAATGGCTGTTTTGGGTATTTAAAAAAAAAAACTGTGGTGATGAAAGGACAGAGAAGGGGCTGGCTCAGCCTCCCTTTGGTTCACAAGGAGCGCCAGGGGACCAGGGAGAGGGGTGAGGGTGCCTCCTGGGGACCTGTTGCAGTCCGCGGCTTGCTGTGTGGTTGGCTGGTTTCAGCATCTTATTGTCTTTTTTATTATTGCAATAGAATGTCCTATCTGGCAAATGCCTTAGTCATTTTATGTAGGTGCAATGGAACACCACAGATTGGGTCATTTATAAAGAATAGAAACAGATTGGCTTCTGGTTCTGGAGGCCAGGAAGTCTGAGATCCATGTGCCAGCATCTGGTGAGGGCCTTCGTGCTGCGTTGTCCATGGCAGAAGGCAAAAGGGGGACCAGCTCGTCCTGCTCTAAGAAACCGCCCCCCAGGAGCAGAGCACCCCCTGACAAAGGCAGAGCCCTCATGACCTAAACACCTCATCAGGATCCACTTCTCAGTATGGTTGCCCAGGGTTGGGGTAGTGAGTCGGTTTCCCACAGTGGGCTCCAGGGGACACATTCAAACCAGAGCAGAAAGCGATCGATCGTTGATTGTGCCTTCCCTCCACTTTCCTGCAAGAAAACGCAAGGAGGGAGGGGAGTGAAGGTTCACAGGAGAAAGGCCAGGCTTCAGCAATAGCAAATCACCAGGCGGACAGGAGTGAGGGACCTGGGCCACGGCCAGCTTGGCTGTGCCCCGCCGTCTCATCTACCATCAGTAGTGGGCAACACGGAGCTCACCTTTGGACACAGCTGGCCCCTGGCTGGGGCTCCTCCTGCACACCTAGGCTGGACCCCCTTTTCCCATCCTACAGCTGAGTCATCACAGGCGTGTCGCCCTTGCTTGGTCTCCTGTACCCCATTCCACCCCTATTTATTCACAATTTTTTGAATCCACCAAAGGGTAAAAGTCAGTCCAGTATTCTATGCATGCAGTTGACCTGGAAAGGAGTGAAAAAAAAATCTACAATCAGCTGCCTCCCAGCCTCTGCCTTTGACTGTTGCAGCTTCTTCCCAGTCTGCCTTGGGCTGGACGCTGAAGGGCTGGGGGGTTCGGGGTGGGAGGTTGTCAGCAGCACCCTCAGGGTTCAGAGCCCTGGGCCCTGGTGGGGTGGAGCAGAGAGGTTTTGGGGGCCTGGGGTGAGAGACAAGGGCTGGGTGCTCAGCTGGCGGGGGGGACGTCTCTCCTGTGCACTTGCCAGTGCTCTGCAGAGCGAAGTGGTCTGTGCATCTGAGCGCCTGGCCAGGGAAGCTCCTCGTCCCCTCAGTCCCCACTCACTCCGTGTCTGGTGGTCTCCAAATCCACACAGGACACGGAATCTCGAGGAATACATTCGTGAAAGGGTCTGGGGGCTTGCCACAGAGCCCACCGCACCAGGCGTGCCTCGGGGGGAAGCTGGGGTCAGGCATTCTAAGCAGGGGCAGCCCAAAGGCAGGGAGGGAGAGTGGGCTTTGCTGAGAGGACGGCCCAAGCTCCTGCCCTGCAGCCGCCGCCGTGGTAGGTGACACTGCAGGGGGACAGAGGTCGGCCACACAGGGCTTTGAAGCCCCCTCGTCCCCAGCAGTGGGAGCCAGCGAAGGTCATGCGAGGGGAGCAGCTTCAGTGTTGGGGTGTCCCCCTTGCGTGAACCTTTCAAGGCTCTGAGGAGGGGCACAGCAAGGTGTCTCCACAGCACGTGTTGTCAGGCAGTTTGCAAACGTGATGCATTTTCAGCACAGGCAAAGGAGCTCACCACTCTTCATGCTGGTCTCCCCCTGCGGGGCCTTGTCCTGTTGGCTGAGTATTTTGTAGCTTGGCCACAGAGAACTTGGATTTAGTGGTTTATGTACATGATCTTCATTCTCATATGTGTGTGGTTAAATTATCGTGCATGCCTGGGTATGAGAGTAGCTCCTAGAAATCTTTGCCACCCCTGTATGGGGGAGACCTGGTTGGAGCTCCAGGCTCCTGGCTTTAGCATGACCCAGCTCCAGCTGTTGAGGCCATTTGGAGAGACAGTCAGTGGTTGGAAGATCTGTCTCTCTATATATCTATCTATCTCTATCTCTCTTTCTCCCCCTCCTCCCCTATGTATCTGTCATTCTGCCTTTCAAACAAATAAAATAAATCTTTTTTTTAAAAAAAGAAAAATAACTCTGCCTTCAAAAAGTAAATTTTAACAGCAGCCTGCCCCATTTTGGATCAAACCAAGGGCAGTCGTTGGTTGGGGGGAAGAGTCGTACTTCAGAGAGGTAATGGGCAGGTTCTTGGGGCAGCCAGGGGCCGAAGGGCAGTTAAGATGATGAGCGAATTGGCCACGCATTTCACCTTCCTTCTAATTGGACGTGAAATGTTGACAGCAGCCAAGACACCGTGACATTCCTAAAGTAAGGACACTGGCAGCCTCAGGCACTGCTGCTAATCGAAGAGCGTTTGAAAGTCAGGCTCTGACCAAAAAGGCAGGAAATGCCCTGGGAGCCACGGCCAGGACAGAGCCTTGTGTCCACCCTTGCCTGTCCTAACTTCCGGTGACAGCACCGCTGGCTTATTTAAATCATAAATACTGAAGAAAAGAAAACTGCTGCCTTCGGCATGCTGGACAAGGGCTGGCAACCTGCAGTCCGAAGGCCGATTCCACCCACGGCCTGTTTGTTTACATCCAGACGGCTTCAGAAATGTGCTGCCCAGCTGAGGTTCCCCGTTTCAGTAGAACAGCTCTGCGATTCTCAGTGTATACAGACTTGTGCAACCATCACAGCAAGCAATCGATTGTAGGACATAGAGAAGCCAGGCACTCACTAGCAGCCCCCTCAATCCATCTGACCCAGGCAGCCACTCGTCTGCTTTTCTGTCTTTGAGATTTTGCTACTCTGGACGTTTCATATAGGTGGAGTCATAGAACGTGTGATTTCCGGTGACTGACTTCTAGTGTTATGGGCATAACAGTTGCAGGTTCGCCCATGTTGTGGCAGGTGTCAGCTCTCAGGCCTACTGACTGCCGGGTAACAGTGAATCCTAGTTGTCTGCCCACTTATTATTGGATGAACATTCCACTTGTTTCCACTTTCCAGCCATTAAGAGAAATGCTGCGTGAAGATTCTTGTGCAGATTATTGCGCGGATTTGTCATTTTTCTTGGACAGTTCGCTAGAGGTGGGATCCTTGGGTTTGCTTTTAACTCTGTGTTTGCCACTTTGGGGAAAGGACTGGACTTTTTCCAAAGGAGCACACCTGTTTACCACACGCACTGGCTGAGGGCTTTGCTTTTTGTGCGTTCCTCCTGGGGTGTGAAGTATTACCTCCCTGGGGTTTTGATATGTTTTTCCTAATTTCCCACCGCATTGAACACCTTTTCATCTGCTTAATGACAGTTTTCTTGGAGGACAAATGTCTGTTCAGATCTATTGCTTATTTCTTTTCCTAAAGATTTATTTACTTATTTTGAAAGAGTTAGAGAGAGAGAGAATCTTCCATCCACTGGTTCACTTCCCAGATGCCCACAATGGCCAGGGCTGGACCAGGCTGAAGCCAGGAGCCAGGAGCTTCTTCCAGGTCTCACACATGGATGGCAGGGACCCAAACACTTGGGCCATCCTCTGCTGCTTTTCTCAGGCCATTAGCAGGGAGCTAGATCAGAAGTAGAGCGGCCAGGACTCGAACCGGCGCCCATATGGGCTGCTGATGTTGCAAGCAGCAGCCTTACCCACAATACCATGATACCAGCCTTCCTCTGCTTATTTTTAAATTGAGTCATTTATCCTTTTGTTACTGAGTTGTAAGAGACCTTTATATATTTTAGTGTCTTTTATTTTAATTAGTTTTTTAACAGATTCAATGTAGTTTATAGATATAATTCTAAGAATGTAATGATATTCCCTTCCACTCTCCCTTCTCCCTCCTACGCTCCCGCTTTCTCCATCCCTTTCTTTTTTTATTTTTTAGGTTTTGAGATAGCATATCTTAAATTTACATTATAGTAAAAAGGCTTAATTCTTCACCAGATGAGAAGTTTAACAAGTAAAAAGCACAAAAAAGATCCTCATTTAGTGGGCATATAAGCAACGGGTATAAACAATAAGTGAAGGGGAAACGGCCATTTCCCCCCATACACAGTACATTTTTAAAGTAATCACAGTTAATCAAAACTATAGTAATATAGCATTTTTTAAAGATTTATTTATTTATTTGAAAGAGTTACAGAGAGAATGAGAGAGAGAGAGAGAGAGAGAGAGAGAGAGGTCTTCACTCCCCAATTGGCCACAACGGCTGGAGCTGCGCCCATCTGAAGCCAAGAGCCAGCAGCTTCTTCTGGGTCTCCAACGCAGGTGCAGGGGCCCAAGGACCTGGGCCATCTTCCACTGCTTTCCCAGGCCATAGCAGAGAGCTGGATTTCAAGTGGAGCAGCCGGGTCTTGAACTCCTGCCCATATGGGATGTCAGCGCTGCAGGCGGCGGCTTAACCCACTACGCCACAGTGCCAGCCCCTAGTGTAGCATTCTTGACCATTGGTTTGACAAAGGCATGAAACAAACTTTGGTAAAACTATATTTGCAGCAATACTGATACACACAGACATTTCTTTCTTTTTTTGTTTTTGTTTTAATTTTAGTTCCCACATATCAAGGGGAACAAAAGCAGTATTTGTCTCTCTCTGTCCTTTATATGGAAGAGTCCTTTATAATCCCTTATACTTATCAAATATATAATTTGCAAATATTTTTTGAATTCTGTAGATCAGCTTTTTACTTTCTTGATGGCATCATTTGAGGCACAAGTGTTTTTAATTTTGATGAAGGTCTTTTGAATGAGAAGTTCATCTGTGTGTACTTGTATCATGTGTGCGTTAGATGAGGTACATAAGAAACCATTTAAGAAGATTACGCCTGTGTCTTATTCTGAGTCTCAGCTGTCATATTGAAGTCGTGATCCATTTTATGAGTCCCCCTTCGTTGTTTTGCGTGTGAACGTCTGGTCTCAGCGCTGTTTGTTGAAAGACTAATTTGTTTACCTTGAATCGTCTTGACACCCTTGTCAGACATCAGCTGACCAAATGCAAAGGTTCGGTTCTGAACTCTACACCCCATTCCACTGACAGATTGAGCTGTCCTTGTATCTGAACCATACTATCAGGAGTATGGTAGGTTTAACAAAATTTCTTAAATTTATTTATTTGAAAGATGCAGACAGAAACAGAGAGACAGAGATCTCCCACTTACTGGCTCACTCTTCAAATGCCAGCAGCAGCTGGGACTGGGCCAGGTTGAAGCCAAGAGCCTGGAACTCAACCCGAGTCTCCCACGTGGGTGTCAGGGAACCAAGTATATGAGCCATCAGCTGCTGCCTCCTGGGGTGCACATTAGCAAGAAGCTGGAATCAGGACCAGAGCCTCAGACTCAGGCACCCTGTGTGGGATGTGGGCCTGCTAAGCTGCACGCCTGCCTCGGGGGTTTTGGAGGGAGCGTTGAAGTGGGGAAATGTGCAGTTCCTTTCCAGTACTGTTTCATCTATTCCGGGTCCCTTGCTTTCCCAGGGGAAATTTTGTGAGCAGTTTCTCAATTTCAGCAAATCACAGATGTTGCCATCTTAACAGTCTGACCCATGGACAAGAAATATCTTCCCGTTTACTTAGATTTTTAATAGCTTTCAATGATATTTTGTAATTTTCTGTGGACAAGCTTTGCATTTCTTTTGATAATTTTGTTCCTAAGGGTTTTTTCTCTTTTTGATGCTATTGTAGATGGAATTTAAAAAAAAAAAAAGATTATTTATTTGAAAGGCAGAGTAAGAGAGAGAGAGAGACAGACAGACAGACAGACATATCAACTATCCACTGGTTCACTCCCCAAATGGCCATAATAGCTGGGGCTGGGCCAGACGAAAGCCAGGAGTCTGGAGCTTCATCTGGGTCTCCCATGTGGGTGGCAGGGACCCAAGCACTTAACCAACCTCCACTGCCTTCCCAAGTGCATTAGCAGGGAGGTAGAAATGAAGAAGAGCAGCTGGGACTTGAACCAGCACTCCCATATGGGATGCCAGCATGGAAGGTGGCAGCTTAACTCCCTACATCACAATGCTGGCCCCTGGAACAGTTTTCAAATTCCATTTTCAAATCACGTGTTGCCAGTTTGTAGAAATGCACTTGATTTTTGTACACTGATCCTGTGTCTCATGACCTCGCTGAGTTTGTCCGTTTGCTCCCATGGTGTTCAGCAGACTCCCTGTGATCCCATGTAGATCTACACGTGACGAGGGCTCCTTTCCTCCTCTCTAGGACAAAGGTTTCTTTTTCTTGCCCGATTGTCCTGGGTGGAAGTGGCACGAGGAGACGTGCTTGTCCTGTTCCTGGTTGTGGGGTGCTGTGTCCCCTCCAAAATTTACCTTGAAACTGCCCCCTTAGTGCAGCAGCGTCAAGAGGTGGGAGCCAGAGGGCGCAGGTGGGGCCCCCTTTGCGCCTGGGCCTCCCTTCCACCGGGGAAGTATGTGGTGCCAGGCTCCCAGAACCCTCGTCCAATGGCTCACACCTGCCCATGAGCCTCTGCGCCGGGGCATCCCTTCTGCCACGGTAAGATGCGCCGGGCCACACCTGCCCATGAGCCTCCATGCCCGGGCCTTCCTCCCACTGTGGGAGGATGCGCACACCTACCCATGAGCCTCCTAGTGAATTTATCATCTGCGTTATTGTGCTCTTCAACTCCAGAATTGTGTCTGGTATTTTTGATGATCTTTCCATAATGTTTATTTACTGGTATTTGCTGTTTGGTGAGACACTGATCTTATACACTCCTTTCTTGTTTTAGACATGGCTTACTTTTGTTTTTTAAACATACTTGTAGTAGCTGTTTTGAAGATGCTGCTGCTGCTTTTTTTTTTTTTTTTTCTAAGTCCAACAACTGGACCTCCTTAAAGGTTGTTGCTATCCCAGGCTCAGTTTCCTGGGCGTGAGTCCACTGTGCTGTTTCTTTTCACCTCCCGGAGTTTCCTGCTGAAAGCCGTTGTTCTGTAGGTGACACGCTGAGGCAGCTCTGCCCATGGACTCCCGGGCCCTGCTGATGGCTTGTTTTAGTAAGCCAGGTGGATTGTTTTTGCGACGTTTGCTTCCCCTGCGGTGTGCAGCTGTTGACCCAGCCCCTCAGGGGGCATAGCCCTGGCATACAAGCAGTCCTCGTGGCCATAGCCCTGGCATACAAGCAGTCCTCGTGGCCAGGGTCCACACCCCCACCCCCACCGCCACACCCCAAACCCACAGTGGGATTAACCAGGCTTTCTTTGATCTCCCCATTAAGCTTAAGGCCTTCCTGCCTCTATTGCTGTCACACCCAGTTGTTAAACTGATCACTGTCACCAGCTGACAGGCTGTACCCTGTGTTAATGCCCTGAGGTTCTCCTTATCTGTGGTAAGATCCAGGTAACTCTGGGCCCTTTGTGGGGGCAGGGTGCTGCCATCTCTGAGGCTTCCTCGGACCCCAGGAGGAGACTATGTCATCTTTGCCCCTGGTTCTGTCTGTAGCTTCTAACTGGTTTTCCGTTTGACTTGCTGCTGTTGGTGTCATGGAACTAAAAGGTCTCTTAGTGCTCAATACTAAGGTCTCTATTGCTTTTCTAAAGGGACTTATTTATTCATTCATGTATTTATTTGAACGGCAGAGTATCAGAGAAAGGAGAGAGAGAGAGAGAGAGAGAGAGAGAGAGAGAGAGAGAGAGACGAGAGAGACTCCATCTGCTTGTGCACTCCTCAAGTGACCGCAATAGCTGGGACTGGGCCAGGCTGAAACCAGGAGCAAAGAACTCCCTCTTGGTCTCCCACTTGGGGCAAGGACCCAAGCACTTGGGCCACCATCCGCCACCTTCCCAGGCACATTAGCAGGGAGCTGGATCTCAGAGGTAGAGCAGTTGAGACGCCAGTGTTGCAAGCGGTGGCTTTACCCTCCTGTGCCACAAGGCTGAGTCCCTCTGTTGTTTTTGACCTGTCTTAGTCATGAATTTCCCTGGGCTGTTTCCAAAGCAAATCCCTTTAGAGAAGCTGTGGGGTGCTGTGTTCCGCTTCTCTCCATGAGCAGGCTACTGCACCAAAGCACTGGTGCCGTAGCAAGGACAGTGGCCTGCTTCTCCCAGGGTTGTTCCCGGCCCAGCACAGTCCTGGCTGGAAATAGTAGCCTCTTCTCCCTTCAGCATGGAAGCTCCTCTCACACGCAGGCTAGGGGAGGGGCTATCAGGGCCACTACTCTTGGTGGGGGGGCTGGGGGAAGGGGGCACTGGTCCTCCTGGCCACCCTTCCTGGCGTAGCCTTTCCACAGCACAGAGTTGGGAGGGAGAGAGGATCAGGTGCCCTGTATTCCCTGGTGTGAAACAGTAGCCCTAGCCCAGGAGCTGGGGGCGTGGGGAGCCCCGTCTTCTTGACAGTGAAGCACCTGTCGCACTGAGCTGTGGAAGGATTGGGAGAGGGTTGAGGCTCAGAGGCCACACTTCCCTTGTTTCCTCTCTCTCTGTTGCACTGATTTTAGGATACTTTCCATTGGCCGTAAATGGCTGCTGTTTTTTAAAGGGGAATCTTCCCCAGCTAAACGGTTGTGTCCCTGAGGAACGGGGCCAGCTTGCCTCCTTACACTTCCGTTTCAGAAGTTCCGTTTTAGAAGTTGCCATTTGCTGACCGCTTGTGTAAATAAAGTTTTATTGGAACAAGGCCCTGGCCATTCATTCACCTATTGTCTGGAGCCTCTTTTGGGTTCAGTGGCGGTGCTGAAGAGTGTGACAGTGAGGATGAAAATAGCAGCTCTGGCTTCTTCGCTCTCTGCGGAAAACAAAAGTACAGAAACATCATTTGAAGGCAGAACTGGAGAAAAAGTCGTCAGTTAATTTAAACACACTGTTCTCTGGCCTTGGTTGTTTGTGCTTGTTGGTTTTGGGGGCAGAGGGGTTTTTATTGTCCTAAGCCAACAATCCCTTTGATCCTTAACTTTGTAGGTTTGATTTCGCAGTCCTCTGCCCCAGTGGGTCCCGGGCCATGTCAATGCCTGCCCTCCCTCCGGGGGAGCGTCGGTCAGATCGCAGCCGCACAGCTGGGTTCCCACACAGCACTGTTATTCTCCATTCATCCCCCGGGTTTGCTGTCGCTGTCACCTGTCCTTTTTACTTAATGAGGTCCTTGTGTCTCTGGAGTTACAGTGGGACGCGCTGGTGTCTCTGCTCACATGGGCACACGGGCGGCCTCCATCTTGCCGACAGAGTGCGGAGTGGGCTGGTGCCAAGGGGTGGGGTCAGAGCTGAGGGATGGTCGGGGTGGGCACTACCTGGGCGCCTTCTGCTGCCCGAGCCCCTCCCCTTGGCCTCAGGACAGGGAGGGCTGCCAGTGCCCAGCAAGTAACATGACCAGGTTTTCCTCTGCAACGTGACCCCCAGTGCCCTGGCTTGGGGCAGGTGTCACCGGCCTCGCGGGCTGACAGGCCGGGGTGGGGGTGTTTGAGAGCCTGCTGCCTGTGAGTGGCGGGACAAGGGCACGGCTCTGTCTTTCAGCATTGCTTTAAAGGACACTGCATCTGGCTAACGCCCGACATCCTCAAACGGGACGGCAACTGGGGCGCCTGGACTCCATTCGGCTCCTGCTCGCGCACCTGTGGCACGGGCGTGAAGTTCAGGACCCGGCAGTGCGACAACCCACAGTGAGTTGGCCCTGGTGTCACCCCAGCGACAGCTGAGGTGCCCAGAAACCCCTCAGGAGCCAGCCCCACCCTGTGGGCCAGAGCAGGAAGGGCAGGCTTCTCCCCTCCATACCCAGAGGGAGACTAAGAATCAGAGGAGAGGGTGCAGATCCTGCCACACGGCCTGGAAACCCGCGCTCCTGACCCATCAGCCTGGGGCTGCAGTGCCCGGCCTGTGCACTGGCCCACTCTGTCCTCGGCGGTGGAAGAGAGCAGGTGGACAGATGTGGGGGGCACAGGGATGGAGAGGGGGCTCTCTCAGCTCCCTCTTGTTTGAAGTCAAATGAGAGGCAGGGTCCGGACTCCCTCCCAATCCCTGCTACCCAGCCAAGAATCAGCCTAGGAGCTGTCCCCCAGCCCCGCCCCCTGCTTCTCCAGGCAGGCCCTTCCCACCACCACCACTACACCTGGCCTGCAGGGTCTGTGGCTATGCAGACACAAGGGGCTTGCTTGCCTTCCTTCCTTCTTTCTTTCTTTCTTTTTTTTTTTTTTAAGATTTATTTATTTATTTGAAAGGCAGAGTTACAGAGAGAGAGGGAGAAACAGAGAAAATCCTCCAACCACTAGTTCACTCCCCAAATGGCTGCAATGAAGCCAGGAGCTTCATCCAGGTCTCTCATGCGGGTGGCAGGGGCCCAAGGACTTGAGCCATCTTCCTCTGATTTCCCAGGTGCATTAGCAGAGAGGTGGATTGGAATTGGAGCAGCAGGGACATGAGCTGGCACCCATATGGGATGTTGGCATCACAGGCACAACCCACCTACATTCCTTCCTTCCTCCCTGCTTTCTTTATTTCTTGTCTTTTTCTTTCTCTCTCTCTCTCTTTCACCTGTCTAGTGTTTAAAGACCAGTTTATATAAAAATATTAAAATTCAGGAGTCTCACATAAAATAAAACAGAATTCCATCTTCTAAGCTGAGCACCGTAAATGCAGCTGTGGTGGACACAGGCTGGGGGCCGGCACGTCCAGAGAGGCTCCGCCCTCTGCAGCAGTTCCCCTGTTCTCTCACTTGGGTCACAATATTCTCAGATCAGGCTCTGAGCCGGCGGTGGGCAGTCACTGCTGGGGACAGGGGCTCTGGCAGTTGGCTGTTCATTAGTACACCTGTGTTCCTGGGGCTGCTCATTTTATAAAGAGAAAAGGTCTATTGGCTAACTCACCGTCTGGAGGTTGAAACCCCAGCGTGGGGCGCCCCACTGGTTTGGCATCCAGTGAGGGCAGGAGACGGCAGTAGGGGGTAGAGGAGGGTACCCTTGGCAAGCCGGGAAGCGGAGAGGCCCTGCCCCAAGCCTCTTTCAGAGGGCTCATCACCCCCAACCCACTGAGCCCTGCTTCTAAAACCGTAACTGCAAGAAGTTTCCACCCCACTGAATTTACGACTTCAGGTGAAATCCCAACAAGAGCTTGGGGACCAAAGCATAGCAGAGGTCAAGTTCCTCTCGGCCTAGCGGGATGCGGGAGGGGGTCTCAGGGCTGGTGTGGCTCCCCTGCCCCTGCTCACTCCTTCCTGTCTGGAGGCCCCAGGCTGCCCTCCTCTGCAGGAGCCCAGGCTGGAAGGAGGCCCTTGAGTTAATATTTGTTTGAAAGGCAGGCAGGCAGGCAGAGAGAGAGGGATCTCCCATTTGCTGGTTCACCGCCCAAATGCCGGCAACAGCCAGGGCTAGGCCACGTGGCTCCCAGCAGCACAGCCTTTGCTTTCTCCCTCAGCCCGGCCAACGGCGGCCGCACCTGCTCAGGCCTTGCCTACGACTTCCAGCTGTGCAACCCCCAGGACTGCCCTGATTCCCTGGCCGACTTCCGCGAGGAGCAGTGCCGCCAGTGGGACATGTACTTTGAGCACGGTGACGGCCAGCACCACTGGCTACCCCACGAGCACCGGGATGGTGAGGCTGGGGGCGGCGGGGTTCAGCACAAGGGCCTGGAGGGCTGTGTGGGGGTGAGGGAAGGCGACAGGGCTGCGAAAAAAAGGAGCCAGGATATCCTGCAGGGCCTGTAATGGCTGGGGACAGGCGCTGGCGTCCGCCATCGCCACTGGTGGATGAGCCCAGGGTTGCAGTGCTAGGTCAGCCAGGGATGAGGCGGAGCTGACCCGGCCAAAGGCCCCTGTTAGGCAGGACTCTGAGTTGCGGGTGTCAGAAAGACGCGTTCAAAGCAGCTTCAGCCGCGACAAGGCTTGTGCGGCTGTCGCGTGGGCTGCGAGGATCCACGGACTCCGGGATCCCTCCGGGAACCCATCGTTTGTAGACGTCTCTGTTAGCAGAGACGGCTGGAGCAGAGGTTCCTGTCTAGGGAAGACATCAGACGTGACATTCCATTTCAGTCCCTGGCCTGGGGGATGGAACTTGGAGTAGTGTCTGCTTCTCCCCAAGTGCTGGGCAGGGGAGGAGGCAGGTGTGCGCCTGCGCTACCACTTCCGGTCGTTGCTCTCCTTGCCAGTTCAGGGCTGGAGGTCGGCCCACCGCAGGGAAGGAGCGCTCCCTCAGTCCAGGGCAGGGCACCAGGACCAAAGGCGCCTGTCCAGGGGACAAAGCTAGGAAGTTGGTGGCCGTCACCCGCCCTGGAGTGCAGGATGCGCCCAGGGTGGCAGGGAGGAGGGGGTCTCCTAAGAAAAGCCTCCTGGGGTTCCCTCCTTGCGGGAGGGCTCCCCTCGCATGAACTCAGGTAGCTAGCGGGAATGGGAGTGGGGCTCCCGCGCTCCCGGCTGACGCCCTGCCTTCCGCCTCCCAGCCAAGGAGCGCTGTCACCTGTACTGCGAGTCCAAGGAGACCGGGGAGGTGGTGTCCATGAAGCGCATGGTGCACGACGGCACACGCTGCTCCTACAAGGACGCCTTCAGCCTCTGCGTGCGCGGGGACTGCAGGGTGAGTGCCGCGTCCCCGGCTCCACTTCCTGGGGGCCGCCTCCCCCCACCCCGCTCCGGGGTTATCTTGGGAGCATGCAGCGTGAGCAAGTGTTGGAAAGGACAGGCGGAGCCAGGCAGACCCAGCTTCCCCATACCAGGGTCTCAGGCTGAGTGTGCCTAGGATCCAGCCCGGGAGTGTGAATTTGTAGGAGCTCCCTAAGGGGGGAGGGCTGGGTTCAGTTTGCACCTGCCCGAAAGTCCTGACCCCCGCAGTAGACTCCGATCCTGCGAGACCAAATTTTCAAAAGCGGATGCAGACGGTGCCTCATTCTCACTCTATGGAGGGGACTGAGTGATGACGCGGGGATTTATTCCTTACCTTTCTCGGGATGGGGCCACGCGGGGAAGCAGGCGGAGGGGCTGGAGGCAGAGGACAGGGGAGAGCCAGGGCCACGGCTTGTATTGGGGTCTCCTCCAGGAAAGCAAGGCAAAGCTGACTGACGGCTGCGGTTGGCTCCTTGAAATGACGCCGGCCGACTCTGGGCTTCAGCTCTGGGGCGCGGACTCTGTGTCAGTGCCTGGGTCTGGCATGGCAGAGGGCAGGAGAAACAGGCTGGGAGTGTGGGAGTCAGATAAAGGGGGTGTTCAGGCTTCAGACTGGGGGTGGTGCTTTGCATATCCAAGCTTTGTGCTCCCCTGGGAAGAATTTTCAGATGACCAATCGTAGGGAGATATAGGACAGGACCAGGAAAACTAAACAAGAGCGCAGGCCGTCAGCAGGGGGCGCCTTTAGTAGAAACAGCTGTGGACGGTGTCAGAACCTGGGGAGCTGCCTGTGGGGAGAACTGCACTAGTTCACCGGTCTCCAGGGGACATGGCTGCAACTTCACCCCTGACCTTGACAACAAGAGAAGACTGGGTCAGATAGCCTATTAACTAATGGTGAGTTTTGAAGGGATAAAAGCAGGTAGCTAAATTTTGCATGATCTCTGTGTGCATGGGATCATATTGTGAAAGATAGAAAAGAAAGGAGACAGAAAAGAGAGGCTTAAAACACACCAAGGATGAGCATTAAGAACACGGACTGTCTCTGTTCTGATGGCACCGGTGAATGTGAAATTCCTCTCTGAGAAGAAGCAGACTCTGGTAAAAACAGAACAGCAATAGCCAAGTGGGTCCTGGGAATCTTCCAACCCCAGTGACTCTGACCAATACACATGGCATCTGGCTATCAAATTTCTACACTGTCCGCCACAAAGGTGTGCGATTAAAGTCATAATGAGGGAACGACACTGTGGCGTTGCAGGTAAAGCTGCCGCCTGCAGTGTCGGCAACCCATATGGACGCCAGTTGGAGTCCTGGCTGCTCCACTTCTGATCGAGCTCTCTGCTATGGCCTGGGAAAGCAGTGGAAGATGGCCCAAGTCCTTGGGCCCCTGTACCCATGTGGGAGACCCGGAAGAAGCTCCTGGCTCTGGCTTCGGATTGGTGCAGCCCTGGCTGTTGTGGCCACTTGGGGGTGAACCAGTGGTTGGAAGACCTTTCTCTCCATCTCTTCCTCTCTCTGTAACTCTGGCTTTCAAATAAATAAATAAAACTTCTTTAAAAAGTCATAATGAAAGGAAAGAGAACGCATCAGGAAGGTGAAGATTGCAGTGCTACATGGAAGGTTACGGCCAAGATGCAGCGGGACAGAGCCCCATGGCCCTGCACCCTTGCTCAGCACACACAGCAGCGGCTCGGAAGACAAGCACGCAGCCGTGAGGCCAGCAGGGGCCACGCGTTGGGAACATAAGAACGCACCTTTCCATATGCCGTCTGAAAACCGCTCTACAACAGGGAGGTGAAATGAGCTGACCTGAGCCCCGCTCTGATAACTCGGTAATAGGACTGCCTCAGACAGGAAAGGGGAAGCCATGTTCATTAGCTACCTACCCCTGCCCATGGGACAGTTACCTGCGGCCACCACGGCGTCTTCTACCAGGTAGAAGTGGAACCTGAGCTGTCAGCCTCCTCTGGACCCTGGTGATGGTGGGCAGTGGGCGTATGGGGCTGTCCCCCACCTGAGCCGCTCTCTGCACCGTTAGCTGCATTAGGATCCCAGGTAAGGCACTGCCGGCCATTAGGAGGACCTAGCCTTCGAAGCCTGGTCTGCGAGGTGTCACTGCCTGCCTGAGACCAGGTGCATGATGCTGGATGCTGAACCCCACCTGTCACAGTCGGGGACTTGCCAAGGATGGGATAGATAACAGTTTTCTCTGGAACCATACAAAGAAACACGAGCATGTTTTTTGTACCGATTTCTTTAAACTCTGCTCACTTTCAGAAATGCATCAAAAAGCCTAAAACCAATGATTGCATACTTCAGCCCTCACAGGGCAACTGCTTTTCGTCTTTTCAGGGTTTAGAGGCTCCTGCCAGCGATGTCAGACCAACATTAGAAATAAAAATGCAGAAGAGAGGAAGTGAGTCCCTCCAAGTTGGGGTAGAAGAACTTTTAAGGGAGAATTAGTTCTGAGCTTCCTGGCAGCCAGGGTGAAGAGGGAAATCTGTGATGCTATTGTGCACTCTGGGGTGGTCAGTGGGAGCAGCCCAGCCCAAAGGAGAGGTTGTACCTGCTGAGCTCCCGAAAGGTCAGTCCGGGCATCTATATGGAAGCATCCTGGGGTAGCAGCTTCAGCCAGTGACAAGCGGGGGCTCCGCCCTGGGAGCTTCTGTGACTTGGGGCAGAGGCACTGCCAGGATCATGGGAAATCAACTCTATTGTGCTGTTACCTCCACCAGGTGGCCTGGAGCAGAGGAGCGCCCCCAAGTGTCCGCACCCCCTCTAAGACAGACAGGGAGTAAGCCTTGGGTGGGTGCCCCGGAGGGGCTGTCTCTGGCACATGCTGTGTGGACACCCCTGAGAAAGGGCCATGTGAAGGAGCAGGGCCAGGAACAGCCGCAGAGCAGAGGTGTCCCCTGGGGCCTGCTGCGCCCTGCTGGCACCGTCTGAGGACAGTGGCCCCTTGGGCTGCGCTGTGCTATCTTTCAGGTTACACTTCCCAGCGATGGCACACAGCTTGGCTACAGGCGAGGCGTGGAGCTCTGTCTTGCTCCAAAGCCTGGCTTCCTTTCCTGGCCATGGGCAGTTGGGGCGACAGGTGCTGGGGCCCCTGGGTGAGGAGGGGGCCTGTGGGCCACTCACTGCCCCTCCCCCTGCAGAAAGTGGGCTGTGACGGGGTGATCGGCTCCAGCAAGCAAGAGGACAAGTGCGGCGTGTGTGGAGGGGACAACACTCGGTGCAAGGTGGTCAAGGGCACGTTCACGCGCTCCCCCAAGAGGCACGGTGAGTTTTGTCCTGCTGCCTGGGCCTGTGTCGGGGTGGGGGGCCTCCAGCGCCCTCGGGGCTCTGCCCTGCTGGGGATAGGGCCCCAGAGGGGCAGGTGCAAGAGGAAGCCTAAGTCAGAGACAGCTAGAGCTTCGTGATGGGGGAAGGGGGAGTGGTGAGGGAGAGGGAGAAGGGAGCCCAGGTGACAGGCAGGCGTCTTTATTGGAGGTCGACCTGCAGAGGGTGCCTTCCCCCCTCCAACCCTCCAGATTTGCCCAGCTGCCCGGCTGTCTCTTGCCCCCCACTGGCCATCAGCAGTCCTTCCTGGGTGGTGCATTTCCACCTGTGGCCTGGAAGCAGGACCTCTGGTTGGAGCTGGGGGCCACGGGTTCCAGGGAGGCAGGCTCTGGGTGTGAACCTCTGCCTGGGGCTGGGTACTGTGTGAGTGAGGAGGTTTACTGAGCTGTGGCTTAGGCAGCCACCAGAGGGCCCAGACCACATGGCGCTGTGCCCTGGCCAGGACACCACAGGAGGGGAGATGGACAGGGGGCCACTATGTGGGGAAGGGGCCAAGCATACAGGTGGGACCACTTCCCGAAAACCCACTCTCCAGAGCCCCCCAGGACCTGACCCCCCTCCCACCAGGCCCCACCACTTCAGCACCACCACACTGGGTACAGCTCCCAGCATGGCAGCCCCTGGGGACACAGGCACACACCACACCCAAGCCCAGCCTCTGCCCTCTGGGCAGGCCGGCACCTGCTGACTGCATCTCTCCAGGCCTCAGTCAGACCGCCTCTGAAATGGGGAGAAGCCACTTCAGTTTGCCCCCATGGAACAAATACGTGGACTTTGTCCCTTACCTGGTGCCGGGCAGGCCTTTTAAGTCAGGGGCTGGGGGCTGGCCTTGCCACAGCCCCACCAGAGAGGGGGTGTCTGATGATATTTGCAGAGGAGGCAGCTGAGAGTCAACACAGGCCAAGCGGGGTGCCTAGGGCCTCAGAGTCACGCCCAGGAGGGACTCGGTTTGGACCATCCGCAGGCGGTTTCCAGTGGAGGGGTCTGATGAGGTGTCTGGGAATTGAAGATGAGCAGAAGGGCTGTGGCGCAACCCAGGTCACTGTCACTGTCCCTCCGGCCCCTCCCCGGGTAGGCGGGCAAAGCCTGCAGTGGAAGGGCCTTCGAGGTGAGGCCCCTGCACGTGCCGCCTGCCTTCTCACTGGTCCCTATCTTCCTACATCCAAACAAAGGTTACATCAAGATGTTTGAGATCCCCGCGGGAGCCAGACACCTGCTCATCCAGGAGGCAGATGCCACCAGCCACCACCTGGGTGAGTCTCAGGGCCTGGACAGCTCAGCCTGCGCAGCACCTGGCTCTTCTGGGGTGAGCGGAGTGGGGATCACCTGGGCGGTGCAGCCCTGGCTGGGAGGCACGGCTGCAGCGCCACCTGCTGGCCCACCTTTCCTGTGGCCCTCTGCCTTGGCGATGCTGGGTTTGGGGCCTGCAGAATGGTCCCTCCCAGATCCCTGGTCTCAAGGCCAAGGTGGGGAGGTATGGGGAGCTCTGTATAGTACACTCACCAACCTGAGGGCACAGGGGCCAGCTTGTGGAGGGCCTCACGCTGTACTGCGTATGTTCCACTAGTTTCATTTGAAATTCGAAAGATCCCATCTCTCTGTTTTAACTCTGCCAGTCCCACCAGCCCCGCCTGGGAGGTGGTACATTTCCAGGCCACCCTGACCCTCAGCAGGGTCTCCCCAGCCATGCCCCCCACCAAGGGCATCCCAGACCCGAAGAATCACAGGGCCAAAGTGAGCAGTGATGACCACTGTGGGTGGGAGAAGGGGGAGGCTCCTGCTCCAGTCCTGGCCTCACCCTTATCCCTGCTCCTTGGAGGCTGCACTGGGCCAGGGGCCCCCAAACTGCATGGTCTGGCACCCTCAGCCTCTCCACCCACCCCCAGAGTTCAGCAAACACTCTGCCAGCTGTTAACATTCAGTTTTTTCCTGATTTTTAAGAGGAAACTCTATCACTACCCTAAAGGCAAAAACAGTACCACTCACCTTCCATAGAAGGTAAAGCGGAAGTCAGTTCAAAAAGGCGCTCTGCTGGAAGCCAGCTCCCACCAAGGGAGGCATGCTGGGGAGAAGTGGGGAGGCTGGGGCAGCAGCGGGGCCCACATGGATTGGGGGAGCAGAGGCTCCCCTGTGCACCCTGACCCCCCGCAGCCCCCAAACTTCACTGAGCATGGCCGCTAGACAGCCAGTGAGTGTGCCCAGTGGCTGGAGGGGCCTCGCCAGTCAGGCTAGCCCCTAGAGGGGTGTGTGTGGGGAGTGGATGGGGCCCAATTTTTGATGGGGCCCCGCCTTTCCCACTGGATGTCTGCTCAGCACCGTGGCAGGAAATCCCTCTGCCCCGGCAGGCCCCTGCCCTCATGTCCAGCAGGTGCACCTGGCTAGCTGGCCCCAGGGTCCCTAGGTGCCCGCTGAGTGCTCCAAGGAGGATGGGGGAATATGGCCAGGGGAAAGGCCTGGGCAGAGTGCTGGACTGCACAGAAGGACACGCGTGTGGATGGACGGGCTCACAAAGAGGGCATTGCAATCCCCTTGGAGCCTCAGGGTGGGGCTAGGCTCCCAATGCCATGTGGGCTGTCACTGCCAGGGGCAGGCCCCAGCAGAGGGCATCCAGGAAGACTGGGGCTCCACTCCTCCTGATCCCCCAATTCCCCCATGCCCACCCCCCTACCCCTGCCCAGCAAACTGTGGACCTGGGCCCAGCACTTGGGTGACATGGTGGGGGTGGGGATGGGGGGGGCTCTCTTTGCCATTCTCAGCCGTCAAGAACCTGGAGACGGGCAAGTTCATCTTAAATGAAGAAAATGACGTGGATCCCAATGCCAAAACCTTCATTGCCATGGGCGTGGAGTGGGAGTACAGGGACGAGGATGGTCGGGAGACGCTGCAGACCATGGGCCCCCTACGCGGCGCCATCACCGTGCTGGTGAGTTGGCGAGGGTGCTGAGAGCGCTGAGGTCCACAGCGAGGACCAGACACGGGCCCATGCAGGAGCCGGAGCTCTGGGTCCTGCACAGCGCCTTGGGTGCCCTCAGGGTCTGCTTTCTGAGGGGTTGGTTTCCCACCAGGGTGACATCTACGCTGGCCTCCGTCAGGCGTGTCCCTGATGTGCCCTCACATTGAAACCCTGCCCCCAGGGAGTGACATCACGTGGGCTTCATCTCCAAGCTGCACTTGACCCAGACCTCCTGGGCGGTGGAATCCTGAGTGGGCTTGAGTTTACAACCAGTTTTTAAAATGCAGCTGCAAGTAAATGTGAAAGTCACGTATTTTGTGACACAATTCAAACACTACAGAGGAGGTGCCAGTCCCTTACCTGTGCAGAAGCTCCCTGAGGTTGGGTTTAATCACTGAGACCCCAGTGTTCCAGGTGTGTTTCTTGTACCTGGGGAGCAGGTGTCAGCATGAGCCACTGTGCTTTATGTACACCATCCATTTTGCCCACCTCGCCTGCAGCAACTTGTCCCCCCCCCAAAAAAAAATGCCTTTGGTAACCTCCCTCTGACTGTGGGTATATAGCTGGTGCTCAGTATTCATGGTTTCTGGATTTGCAGTTCACCTGCTCCCTAAACATTACCTGTAAGCCACATGTGGGCATGCACAGAGCGGTGGACAGTTTGAGTCTGCTGCCAGGCACCTGCAGGTGTGGTGCATCTACTTGCTGCTCTGTCTTCCTGCTGCAGTTCCCACGAGGCAACAAGCACCCTTCAGGCAGTCTGCTTAGGGTCCCAAAGTTGCGTGTTTGTGTGCTTTGGTGAGGGGTGACTTTCCTGTTGCAAGCGGCCACTCAGGTGCCAAGGTGCTGCCTTGTGGCCCGGAGTCCGAGCAGACTGTGGTATGTCTCGCTGGCACTGGTGTCTCACAGGCACTGGTTACTCCGCTGCCAACCAAGTTCAATGTCAGTGCGTCACCAGTGGGCATTGAGCAAAGGGTCTGCACTCACGAAACAAGATGACGCTGACTGGTTGGTTGATAAAACTGTCCTGACCCAAGGCTCAGCGGAACCCAGCCTGGAGCTCAGGTTGCTGAACCAGCTGCCTCAGAGGGCACTCACAGCTGACCTGGGGGGTTTGGGGGGAGTGCAGGTGATCCCGGAGGGAGACGCCCGGGTCTCGCTGACGTACAAGTACATGATCCACGAAGACTCACTCAATGTGGATGACAACAACGTCCTGGAAGAGGACTCCATGGGCTACGAGTGGGCCCTCAAGAAGTGGTCTCCATGCTCCAAGCCCTGTGGTGGAGGTGAGATACGCAGGCGTCCACTGGAGGAGGAGCAGGGGGTAGGCCTGCGGCGGGAGCAGCAGCCCTGGGGGCGGGGCGGGGGCTTCCTGATCCATCAGTGCTCTCTGACTGTCAAGCTGAGGCCATGTGCCAAGTGCAAGAAGACTGGCTGCCATGGCCAGGGAGGATGGCCCATGGCAGTGACTTCCACCTGGGCTGGGAGGGGCAGTGGGCAGGTATCAGGGCAAATGCGGCCTGGCAGGAGGTTGAGGATGGAGACACCCCGAGAGGTCCTACCCTCCGGTTCATTCCGAAAAGCTTCCCAGACCTTCCTGGGGCAGGGCCAATGCAGAGGGCCCCCAGCTGGCCGTGACCTCAGAGTTCCTGCTTGGGTGGGAATAGGAGGTCCAGACACACAGGGAGCTCCTCGCAGCTTTGGGGGACCGGGTGAGTAGGAGGCAGGTGTGCAGGGTCCCACCGCTGGAGGACAAGGAGGCGCTCACCAAGGGATGGGGGGGGCCCACTCCCCAACACAGGCAGATGGAAGAGTCCTCCTCCAGGGCCCCCTCCATGAGATAGCACCTGTGGGCCCAGTACCCATCCCGTCCCTGCCTGGATCTCCCTGGCACATCCTGTTGCTGATCCCTTGTCTCGGGAACCTGTCCGCTGTTATATTCCCAGCCCCCCGGGGCCCTGTGTGTCCACCTGTCCACTCCAGACCTGCACAGCCCCCTCTGCTTTTGGAGTCAAAAGCAAACTTCCCTTGGTGAACCTGGAGGGCTTGATGCCTCCTCACCATCCTCTTGGTGCCTTCCACCAACCAGTGCCAGCCCCGCCCCCTCCGGGGCCACCTCCCGACACCCAGACCACTGACATTGCTGCTCTACCTTTCCTGCTGTGGGGGCTGGTGACATTGAAGTTGAGCAACACCCCAAGTCTCTGCCCAGGAGATGCCCACAGCACCCCTCCCCCTGCTGTGACAGTGGCAAGTGTTCCAGCTGTGGTCACGGATCCCAGAACCCCGGGAGAAGAGGTGCCCCCCTACTGGGAGCTGTTCTGTGAGCTGCAGTGGGAGGGGCTCAGGCCCTGTGCTCAGTGCTGAGCGGCTGCAGCCTCCTGCCAAGCCCTGGCCCCTGGTGAAGGGTTGGGGGAAGAGTACATCCTGTCTTAGCTGGCAGGAAGCCAGAGAGTAGGAGAGTGGCCAGGGTCTCCTCTTCCAGCTGCCCCACCCTGTACATCATCATAAGGGCAGGGAGGACGGGGCGGGGGGGGTTGGCTCTTCGTGGAGGTACCCCTCTGAGCCCCCAACCAGTTCTCTGTCCTCAGGGTCCCAGTTCACCAAGTATGGCTGCCGCCGGAGGCTGGACCACAAGATGGTGCACCGGGGCTTCTGCCACGCCCTCGTGAAACCCAAGCCCATCCGCAGGGCGTGCAACCAGCAGGAGTGCTCCCAGCCCGTGTGAGTGCCCACAGGTGCCCTGGAGGCATCCCCCAGCCCGGCCCAGGGTCCTCCTTGGGGGAAGGAGGCCAGAGGCCTCCCGGGAAAGGCCATATGGGATGTGGAGCTCCAGGTTCCAGACCTGACCCTCCCAAGGCATTTGATGGGCTCTCTGGGGTTTTGGGTGGCACAGCTCAGCTTCAGATCTGCTAAGCTGAAACAGTAATGTGCAACTTAGAGATGACATTTGTGGGGAAACTGAGGCCGCGTAAGACCAGCCTGGCTCCAGTGCTGTGTAAGATGGTCCCTAAGCAGCAGCTTTGCTCCTCAGACCCCGAGGCTTGGTCGGGCTGCATTTCTGGGCCCAGGCTCCCTTGGCAGGGCCCTGCTTAGTAAGGTGGGAGGTATGCTGAAGGCAGGTGCGGAGACAGAGCTATGCAGAGAGGCAGGGATGTGCAGAGAGAGACCGGCTGCTCTCCAGCTCAGCCCAGAGGGCTTGCGATAGCAGCAGCGGCTGAGGCCCTGGGGCAGGGCCGGGGTCTGAGGAGGTGTGGGAGGCTGTCAGAGCCCCTTCGCTCTGCCTTCTCCACAGCAGTCCCGTGTCCCCTGGGTCTCCAGTGACAGGCACCCTTGAGACTCATCCTCCAAAGGATCTGGGGCCGTAGTGCCTCCTCTGTCAGGCCTGGGCGGCTGGCAGCTTTGCAGCAAGAGGAAAGGCGTGCGTAGCAGGAGATCGGGCCGCCCTCTCTCTGGTCTGTGTCCAGCTAGGCTGCAGCCCAGGGGGCAACTGACCCGGCCTGCTCTGCCCCCGGCAGGTGGGTCACGGGTGAATGGGAGCCGTGCAGTCAGAGCTGCGGGCGGACAGGCATGCAGGTGCGCCCCGTGCGCTGCGTCCAGCCGCTGCACAACAATACCACACGCTCTGTGCACACCAAACACTGCAATGACAACCGGCCCGAGAGCCGCCGCGCCTGCAACCGTGAGCTGTGCCCTGGTCGGTGGCGTGCGGGCCCCTGGTCCCAGGTAAGCCTCCGCAGGCCGTGTCCCGTGGGGTTTGGGGCACCAGTGGGCAGCATGAGGAATGTGTGTGATCACTGCGCTAGGGAAGGCTCCTGGGTGCTACTGGGGTCTGGAATCCCAGGAAACTGAGGGTGCAATCCAGTGTTCAGGGCCCCCGAGAACTGGGCCCCAGGTCTCAGAAGGCCAGCCACGCCCACAGGAAGGGAGATGAGAAGGGGAAGGGCTGGAAAGAGTAATGAGGGTGGGTGGATGGGCTAGAGGTATGCTCTGGACAGAGGCTGGGGCTGAGCTTCGGCCAAGGCCACGCCAGCCAGCGCGGACTGCCAGCGCACTGGGGGGCCCCAAGGCCAGCCTTGGGCCCTGTGATCCACTACAACTCACACTCAGATGTTGGGTGCACCAAAATTAACTCATACTTTAAGTTCCATTTCCCATTTACTTTCTGAAGAGCCCTTGTCATTCTTGCAGCAGTCAGGTATGACATCATGGGTGGAGCCTGGGAGTCTGGGGTGATGCCCCACCCCCAACCCCCTGCCCTGGCCCCAGAGGGAAAGCAGGGGTTTGCCATGAAAAATGCCTTGCTGGTATAACCTTCAGGACAAACTGCAAAAGCAAGGCCCTTCCCTGCCCAGGAACCCCTTGGGGCCGGTCCAGAGTACAGGCCTCTCGGGACTGTGCAGGGCGTGAGCAGCCCAGGCCTGTGCCCTTCCCACACCTGTGGCCGGTTCCCAGCAAGGAGAGGCGGAACGGGTGTGGTGAGTGAGGGCACTCTTGATGGAGCCTCTGAGCCTGAAGAAAAGGCAGGGCAGCTGCCCAAGCCTCCTGGGCTTGGTCAGAGATCTCCCAGCAGCCCCCAACACACAGCAGCTCCCCGGGGCCCTCTGGCCTCCTACAGCATGCGATATGTACAAGAGGCTTCAAAAAGGTCATGGAAAATTCATGTTATGCAAAACATGTGCATGGATTTCTGAACTTTTACACCAAAGATTCCATCCACAAACTTTTTTTTAAAGAAAATGCATTAT
This sequence comes from Oryctolagus cuniculus, assembly GCF_051225735.1. Taxonomy (NCBI): domain Eukaryota; kingdom Metazoa; phylum Chordata; class Mammalia; order Lagomorpha; family Leporidae; genus Oryctolagus; species Oryctolagus cuniculus. The sequence continues at coordinate 69,224,754 of NC_142872.1, forward strand.
TTCAATAGTTTTATTTTTTGCACACTACACATTTACAAGTTTTATTGTTTATATTGATATGTTTTATAGATGGCTCTATTTGAAACATATGACTTTAACACTTTGATCAAATTTTAGTCTATTTTCCACTTACCCAAGGCTGTGCACTTTATAAAGAAAAGAATTTAAAAAAAATTGTATCTTTATCTAAAAGGTTGTTAAAGAGGGAGGGAGAGAGAGTGTTGTCCTATCCTGTGGTTCACTCCACAAATGGCCGTAACAGCCAGGGCTGGACCAGACCAAAGCCAGGAGCCTGGAATTACCATCTGCATCTCACATGTGGATGGCAGTGGCCTAAGTACTTGGGCCATATTGTTCTGCTTTCCCCCCACACACACTAGCAGGGAGCTGGCCTGAAAGTGGGGCAGCAAGGACTCAAACTGGCCATATGGGATGCCTGTGTTACAGGTGGTGGCTTAACCCGCTGTGCCACAACACCAAATCCAGAAAAGAGGTATATTCAGTGTACAGTTCTGGAAGCTCAAGGGCTGGGTGCCGGCATTAGCTCGACTCTGGTGAGGGCCTGAGCATGCGCAAGGTGGAGCAATCACATGACCAGACCAGAAAGCAGTAGAGAGATGGGGAGGGGCCAGCAGTGACTTCCCAATAAGCTCCACCTTTTAAAGGTGCCACCACCTTACATCACCACAGTGCACGTGACCCTTGGGGGATACCCCAAAACCATCTTCAAACTGTAGCAAGAGGCAGGGCTCTCCTTGAGAACACAGAAGTACCAGGTCCCATGCAGGCACTGCACATTTGTGTTTAACTCACAGTAGCTCAGAGACCGACCCATACATCCCCTCTTTGGAGCCCCAGGAGATGGGTGGCCAATGAGAGTAGGGCAAGCTCGGACCCTCACTCTGCCCCTGGGGCACACACTGCCTCCATGTGGCACATGCAGGGTGGGGTCCTGGGCTCCTCCAGCTCTTCCAGGCCCTGGGACCCCACATGGGATGTAAACCCTGACCAGTGATTCTCCCCTGCAGTGCTCCGTGACCTGTGGCAACGGCACCCAGGAGCGGCCAGTGCTCTGCCGCACCCCAGATGACAGCTTTGGCATCTGCCGGGAGGAGCGGCCAGAGACAGCCAGAATCTGCAGGCTCGGCCCCTGTCCACGTAAGACTTGATGGCCCTTGGCCTCCAGCGGGCAGCAGCAGAGGGCAAGGGGGGTGGGGGGGCATGTGTCAGGTGCACCTGCCCAGCTGGGAGGCAGGCGGGGATTCTCATTCCCACAGTGCTGCTCTGTTGTCTAAGCTCAGGGCTGGAGCCATGGGGTGGAGATGCATGCAGAGCAAGGTTTAGGTGAAGAGGCGGAGGGGAGACAGCAAGGCCTAGAGGAGTGGCATGAGCTGGGTGCGGGCAGGGCAGCTGGGGCCGCTTTGTCCCCAGGGGGGCCCCCTCCCCAGAAAGCCAGGGAACTATGGAGCTGCTCTGCCTGGGAGAGGGAGGACAGGGTCCCAGCCTGGTGCCCCAGCAGCCTTTCTCTTCTCTCCAGGAAACATCTCGGACCCCTCCAAGAAGAGCTACGTGGTTCAGTGGCTGTCCCGTCAGGACGGGGACGCGCCCGTGCCGAAGATCTCAAGTAACCGGCCCGTTTATAACTCTGCCTCTGCCCTCCAGTGCATGCCCTGCGCCCTGTGGAGCTTGCCTTGGGCTCCCCTCCTCTCTCTCTCTGGGAAGCTGCCCTGACTCTCCTTGAGCTCTCTCGGGTGAATCCTTTGCTCCCGGGCCTGTGTGCTCGGCGTTCTCCCGCGGAGCTTGTGCCTCCGGCTGCGAGCCAGGGCCAGCCTGGCAGAGGCATGGCCTGGGGCCCTGGCCTCTTGTCTGGGGGCCCGGGACCTGATTGGCGATGGCTTGTAAAGGGGCAAAGATCCGTCGTGGTGCTGGAGGGGCCAGAGGCCCAAGTGCGAATGTGACCACTTCGCCGCCGTGTGACTGCCTCGTGGGGCCACATCCCTCCAGGCTGAAGCTGCCGGCCGGAAGTCCAAGGGGAAGCCCGCCCTGCCCCCCTTGCAGATGCCGCCCGCCCGCCATGGAGGCGAGGCCAGAGGGGGCTCTGGGGCGTACGTTGTTTTTCCCTCACCGTGCCGGGTGACGGTGACCCAGCCCCGAGCTTCCGGCGGTGTCAGGGGCTTCCCGGCTGCCACTGCTGTTGCTGCTGCTGCTGTCCCTTTGCTGAGTGTGTCCCTCTGACTTGTGAAACCATGGCCTGCTTCCGTCCGGCCCTTGTGTCTAACTTACACAGCCCTGCCTCTATGCCCTGTCCTCTCAGGGGTCCGGGTCCAACAGAGGAGGCTTGGGGACCTGTCCCTCCAGTGGGACATCGGGGACACAGCACCGCTTCCATTCTCTGTCCATTTGCTCCGATGGCCTCTCCTCGTTGTGTGCACATGACCCTGACCCCGAGGTTGAGAGAGAGAAGTTGTCTGCTGTGGCTGTGCCTCACCTACCAGTGTGAACAACTACAGAATTACCTCAATTTTTATTGCTTTTTTGCTTAGAAAAAACTATGTAGAAAATGCCTTAAAGTTGAAGGATAACAGAATGGGCTGCTAACTCCAGCTTCAGAGGGTAGGAGGCAGGCAGGGAAGGTGTAGGGGAAGCCGGTCCAATTCGCCCACCTCTTGCCGAGGGTAAGATCCGAGCGCGGGCGGCGGCCTTGCGCCGGCCGCGGTGCACGCTGCGCATGCGCGCCCGCGTCTGAG